>NC_137902.1:74689440-75289440 GCF_963455335.1 Martes martes
GCTAAAAGTGAACCCACATATAACCAGCAATCAGGCCAAGAAATTGAACACTATGTTCCAAAAAACCCAGTGCCTTACTTCAGACCAGAAGAGCTTTTCTTTCCCTACAGGGAGCCAGGATCCAGACTTTTATTCTCCTTTGTTCGTTTTTTTTGGTTTGGTGGTGTTGTTTTTTTTTTTTTTTTTTTACGTCTTTGCCACCAGGCATGCATCCTTAATGATGAAATTGGTGAAATGTACACAAGTGGGGCGCTATTATGTTTCTGCTTCTGCTCAGTGTTGTCTGCGAAGTCCTTACGTGTTTCCCACGAGCTCGTTGCTTATTTACTGTATAATGACACATTGCCTGAAGGTGCCGTGACTTAGGTACTCATTTTATTGTCGATGGGCATTTGGGTTATCTCGGTTTTAAGAAGGCGTTACTCACACATCTGCTAACAGCATCCTTACACCCTCTCCTAGCACATAGATATACACTCTCTGTAGGTCGCAAAGTGCAGACATTGAGTCATAAGATTGTCATAATTTCAACTCTGCTGAATCAGCCAAAATTGTTCCCAAGTAATTTTACCAGGACATGTTCCTGGAAACTGTCGATGAACATTATCTTTGCTCCAAACCCTTCTCAGTGCTTGTTTTGTCAGAATTCTTTGCTAACCGAATACAGATGTGGTGGTAGATCTTTGTTGTTTGAATGTGGATTTCCATGATGATTAATTAAGCTGAGTACTTTGTATGTTACTTGGCTATTTGGATAGCCTCATTCCTGAACTTCGAGGTAGATTGTCTATTATCTGTCTTTCAGAGGGCTTCCTTTGTTTTGCCTTCATTCTTTTTTTTAAAGATTTTATCTATTCCTTTGAAAGAGAAAGAGAGAGAGAGAGGGAGCACAAGTCAGGGGAGAGGCAGAGGGAGAGGGAGAAGCAGACTCCCCACTGAGCAGGGAGCCCAGGTGGGTTCCATCCCTAGATCATGATCCCGGATCATGGATCATGACCCCCGATCATGGATCATGACACCTGATCACAGATCATGACCAGAGCCAAAGACAGATGCTTCGTGGACTGAGCCCCCCAGGCGCCCCTGTTTGGGTTTCATTCTTTAAAAAAAAAAAAAAAAAAAAAGATTTCATTTATTTATTTGACAGAGAGAGAGATCACAAGTAGGCAGAGAGGGGGAAGAGGCTCCTCACCGAGCAGAGAGCCTGACGCAGGGCTTGATCCCAGGACCCTGAGATGAGGACCTGAGCCGAAGGCAGAAGCTTAACCCACTGAACCACCCAGGCGCCCCTTTACTTCATTCTTAAATGAGTTTCTGACTGGATTAAAAATTCTAGGCTGTTTGTTCATCTGTCAGCACACTACAGATACTGAATGGGTTTCTTCCTCCCTCTGATTTTTTTTTAGGTCAGCAGACGTTCCAACTGTCATTCATTTGGAAGTAAAATGTACTTTCTCTGGATGCTTTTAAGATTTTTCTCCTTGATTTTGGATGTCTCTATCACTATGCTATCTAAATGTAGACTTTTAAAAATGTTTGCCTTGCTAGCATTGCCTTTGTACTGATGAATGACCGTACATCACCCACTCCGGAAAATTCGTGACGATGATCTCACAAAAATTTGCCTTTGCTTTATTTCTTCTCTAATCAAATATGCATTGGCCCTTCTCAAATTATTCTTCATATCTCTTACCTCTTGCTTATATTTTCAACATCATGTCTCTTTCTGCCATATTCCAGATAATCTCTTCTTTTCTGTCTTCTCATTCTCTAATTCTGTATCATTCTATGACCCACCTGTTCCCTACCCCGAGTTTCAATTTTAGTTACTATATTTGCCATATCTATAAGTTCTAATTTTTTTCCCAAATTTGCTCTGTGGCCTTCATATATTTTTAAGCCCAAAAATTGCTTAAAACTGGTCAGCAGGGGACGCCTGAGTGGCTCAGTTGGTTAAGCCGCCACCTTCGGCTCGGGTTGTGATCCCAGGGTCCTGGGATCGAGTCCCACATCTGGCTCCTTGCTCAGCAGGGAGCCTACTTCTCTGTCTCTGCCTGCTTGTGTGCTCTCTCTCTGTCTCTCTCTGACAAATAATTAAATAAAATCTTAAAAAAAAAATGGTCAGCAGAGTGGTTTTGTCTGTCTGTCTCTGACCTAATATTCCAATGTCTGAAGTCAAGAAGAGCCCTTTTGTATTGTCTGTAACTGTCAGCCTTGTAGCCGTGTTTGTTTCTATGTGTTCACTTTACCCGCATGGAAGTCATGGCTCTTGAAACAATTATTTATGGGGGGTTCCTGGAGGCCTACTGCAGAGGATATCCTCCTTCAGAGTCTTCACCAACGTACCAGCCAATGGCAATCTTGGACCAAGTCATTCACTCGAGGTTCCCTGATACGTGTAAGTTACAGGAACCCAAGAGGCAAATCAGGTGAGACGCAGTCTGTAGCCACAAATTCCCAAGAGTTTCTTTCTTGTTCTCTCTCTGCTGACTTTCTGCCCTTCCCACAACAGCCTTCTCCAAAGTCTCCCAGGACTGATGAGGTGAGGGATGTGTTCAGTTTTGTCTTGCCTTTTTGCCACAGGCTGATTTACAATATAATTTAGAAAATTTATTGTTAGCCATAAAGTGAGCAGAGAAGAATTGCCCACACCTTCCATCATAAAATGTGTCAGGGTCTCGTGGTGGTGGGGAGAGCCTTTATTGCTCGATTCAAAAAATCAAGAGACCATTAAAAAAATCGAGATGTTCAATTCCATGAAAAAAATTTTTTAAATAACTTTGCTTGGGTAAAATTCACCATGAACAAATCAAAAACCAAATGAACGAGCTAGGAAAACTATTAACAATTCATCACAAGAAATGACTAATCTCTCTAACTTATATAGAATTCCCAGAAATTGAGAAAGAGAACACTATGTGAAAAAAATGGATAAAGAATACTGACAGATTAATGGGGAAAGATGTACAAATGAAAGAATGCATCACCTTACTCATGACAAGAGAATACATTAAAATCGCAGTGGAACAGGGGCACCTGGGAGGCTCAGTGGGTTGAGTCTGACTCCGGCTCAGGTCATGATCCCAGGTTCCTAGGATTGAGCCCCATGTCAGCTCCCTGGCCAGTGGGGAGTCTGCTTCTGCCTCTCCCTCTGCCTCTGCCCGACCCCACCACCTGCTTGTGTGCACGCTCTCTCTGTCTCAAATAAAATCTTTTCTAAAAAAATTATACAGAAATACCATTTTTTATCCTTCAAGCTAGAAAAATATAATAGGTTTATAAAGGCTTTGGGGGGGGCACCTGGGTGGCTCAGTTGGTTAAGTGTCTGCCTTTGGCTCAGGTCATGATCCCAGGGTCCTGTTCAGAGGGGAACCTGCTTCTCTCTCTCTCTCTCTCTCTCTCTCTCTCTCTCTGTGCACTCTCTATCACTATCAAATAAATAAAATCTTTTCTAAAAAAAATTAACATAAAATAAAATAAAGGCCATCTGGGAAACAAGTACTTCCACGTATCTCTTGTGGAAGTGCAAGTTGCTCTGCTGCTGTGGAAAACAGTTTGGCATGATTTATCAAAAGCACAAATGCAGAAGTACACCCTTAGCCGTGGGCAGACTCTGGACCTTGACTCCTGATCAAAATCAGTAGAACATTCTGCTAATAACTCTGAGAAAGTGGTTGTTAAAGTATCTAGAAAAAATAATTTGTATCTTTTTCTAACTCGAGTCGATAGGCATTTAGGAGGCCACATGAAATGCTAAGTGGAAAGTGCTAGAGCCTTAGGGAAGAATTATGAAGAAAACGGAGTACTGGGTGGCATGCCTCAAAGATGCCCCTAGTCCTGAGAGTCCATAAGAACAAAAACATTCATAGTCCAAATGTTGACATAGGAAAGACAGTTTATTTCAAGGGAATTTGTTTTAAAAATCCCATTCCTGGGGCGCCTGGGTGGCTCAGTGGGTTAAAGCCTTTGCCTTCAGCTCAGGTCACGATCCCAGGGTCCGGGATCGAGCCCCACATCGGGCTCTCTGCTCAGCGGGGAGCCTGCTTCCTCCTCTCTCTCTCTGCCTGCCTCTCTGCCTACTTGTGATCTCTGTCTGTCAAATAAATAAATAAAATCTTTAAAAAAAAAATCCCATTCCTACACCACAGATAAGA
Source organism: Martes martes (assembly GCF_963455335.1). NCBI lineage: Eukaryota > Metazoa > Chordata > Mammalia > Carnivora > Mustelidae > Martes > Martes martes. Next base: position 74,693,595 of record NC_137902.1, read on the forward strand.
ATCAACTCAAAGTAGATGAAAGATCTCAATGTGAGACAGGAATCCAACAAAATCCTTATGGAGAACGTAGGCAGCAACCTCTTTGACCTCAACCGCAGCAACTTCTTCCTAGAAACATCACCAAAGGCAAGGGAAGCAAGGGCAAAAATGAACTATTGGGATTTCATCAAGATCAAAAGCTTTTGCACAGCAAAGGAAACAGTTAACAAAACCAAAAGACAACTGACAGACTGGGAGAAGATATTTGCAAACGACATATCAGATAAAGGGCTAGTGTCCAAAATCTATAAAGAATTTAGTAAACTCAACACCCAAAGAACAAATAATCCAATCAAGAAATGGGCAGAAGACATGAACAGACATTTCTGCAAAGAAGACATCCAGATGGCCAACAGACACATGAAAAAAGCTCCACATCACTCGGCATCAGGGAAATACAAATCAAAACCACAGTGAGACACCACCTCACACCAGTCAGAATGGCTAAAATTAACCAGTCAGGAAACAACAGATATTGGTGAGGATGCAGAGAAAGCGGAACCCTTCTACACTGTTGGTGGGAATGTAAGTTGGTGCAGCCAGTTTGTAAAACATTGTGGAGATTCCTTAAGAACTTAAAGATAGAGCTTCCCTATGACCCCACAATTGCACTACTGGGTATTTACCCCAAAGATACAGAGGTAGTGAAAAGAAGGGCCATCTGTACCCCAATGTTCATAGCAGCAATGGCCACAGTCGCCAAACTGTGGAAAGAGCCAAGATGCCCTTCAACGGACGAATGGATAAAGATGTGGTCCATATATACTATGGAGTATTATGCCTCCATCAGTAAGGATGAATACCCAACTTTTGTATCAACATGGACAGGACTGGAAGAGATTACACTGAGTGAAATAAGTCAAGCAGAGAAAGTCAATTATCATATGGTTTCACTTATTTGTGGAGCATAAGGAATAACACGGAGGACATGGGGAGATGGAGAGGAGAAGTGAGTCGGGGGATTGAAGGGGGAGACAAACCATGAGAGACTGTGGACTCTGAGAAACAAACTGAGGGCTTTAGAGGGGAGGGGGAATGGGAGGTTGGGTGAGCCTGGTGGTGGGTATTAAGGAGGACACATATTGCATAGAGCACTGGGTGTGGTGCATAAACAATGAATTCTGGAACACTGAAAAATTAAGAAATTAAGAAAGGGAGGGAGGGAGAGAGAGAGACAGAAAAGGGGAGGATGTGGTATATATATACAATAGAATACTATGCAGCCATCAAAAATTATAATCTTGACATTTGTTGCAACAACGTGGATGGAAATGGAGAGTATTATGCTGAGCGAAATTAGTCAATCAGAGAAAGACAATTATCATATCATCTCACTGATATGAGGAATTTGAGAGGCAGGGTGTGGGTTAGTGGAGTGTAGGGAGAAAAAAACGAAACAAGATGGGATCGGGAGGGAGACAAACCATAAGAGACTCTTAATCTCAGGAAACAAACTGAGGGCTGCTGGAGGGGAGGGGGGGTGGGAGGGATGGGGTGGCTGGGTGGTGGACACTGGGGAGGGTGTGTGCTATGGTGAGTGCTGTGAATTGTGTAAGACTGATGATTCACGGATCTGTCCCCCTGAAACAGATAATACATTATATGTTAATAAAAAAATAAAAAATAAAATTCCCCCCCAAAAAACACATGGAATATATCTCGATCCCATTGTTATCATTAAAAATAAATGTTAAGAAAATGAATGTAGTCCATTTATATAGTCATAGAAAGAAGACAAATGTTTTGTAAAGTTAAAACAAACAAACAAACGATGGGGGCCCTTGGCTGGCTCAGTCACTACAGTGAGCAGCTCTTGATCTCAGGGCTGTGAGGTTGTACCCTATGTTGGGTGTAGAGTCTACTTAAAAACAATAGGTAAATCAAATTTAAAAAATAAATAATTTTTTTAAAAAATCCCATTCCTAGTGAGAGAGAGAAAGAAAGCAAACACACAGAGGAGTTAACACTGGTTATTATTAGAATGGTGAGTTTAGGAAAAGATTTTTCTTTTTTTTCCATCTCCTCAATCACCTTCAGCTTGTCTATACTAAATATATTGCTTTTAGTTTTCTAACTTAATTTTTGAATCAGCATTACAGGTGTTGTGTTTCAATATACTTAATAAGTAATAATCCCCAGTAAAATCCCCCTCCCGCTCCCCCCCCCACCTGGCCCTCCCAGGCCTTCCTGTCCCTTCCATATATTTATATATAAATGAAAGAGAATAAACATGTACTTATGTTTCAAACAAGGAAAACCAGTCCACATGGTGAGAATATCATCGAGGAAACAAGAAAGAAGCTAATATTCATCGGGCAGACGCTGAGTTTCTGCACAGAGGTATCTGCGTGTGAGCTGATGTGCCCATCCTTCTACCAGTCACCACGAGTGATGCAAATCCCCGTGAGATGGGATCCAGGCTGGCAGACCACTTGGGGACATTACGGCAGCATGAAGCTTCGTGCCTGCCTTACGGACTTACCGAGATAGCTGGATGGAGGAGACATAACCAAACTAATATATCATGAGCCACGTCTTCCAAAGATTGCCAAAGCCAATCTGAGGCCAACCAAGAACTTCCTGATGCTCCGTGCCATTCTGGCATTGGAGCACAAACTTGCCTTGTCAGAACCCAGGAGCTGCCTAGACGGAAGAGAAAGACAAGTATGCAATTTGACCCTTGTCCACGTGCCAGGGTACACAGCGAAGAACAAGCAAATCTGGAAGCCAGAGGCTGACGCCTAAGGCAAAGGAGCCAAGTATGTAGGAGTTGGCATGTAGCTTCCGAGCGGGCACGGGGAATGGTGTGATGGACTAGTCGCGCCTGTGAGCGGGGGTGCGGAGGTCCCGGTTCCCACCGCGCACCATCATCCAGCCCCAGGGACCATCCAGCTGACCACCCTCCAAAGTCGGTAACAGCCACCACGGGACACACAGCCAAATGTGCTGACCCGGGCAGCAGAGGCCACTTCACGGGCGCTCCACCCACACATGTGACATCAGACTTCTCTCTGATGACACACAGGCTAAAGATTCTTTCTGAGCCCAGAACATTCCATGAGCTAAGATTTCACTGGAAACTAGGTGACTAGGTCGCTTTCTCTGAAAAGCTGGTCAATATTTGTCCCATGTGAAAGTATCCTTAAATTCTTTTAGGATGACTGTTTCCGTGAAGATATCACCTATTTTCTGCGACTGACAGCACATGTCCTGGTAAAATGGGAGTCCAGTCTGCTGGCACAGAGGATAAAGCCCAGATCATGTGGTGGGATGAGTGCACACGGCCGCCAGCAGCATGTCCCCTGGTGTGCACCAAGTCACGTGAGCGTGCCCATATGCCTCAACATACACCTGCACACCCACACACCATGCACACACTACACACGAGCACGAAGCACACACACACACACTGTAAGGGCCTGGTTAGCCAGAGGAACTTAGTTGCAAACCCCGGCTATAGGGGCGGGCCAGGCCGGATGGAGACATCCAATCAGTGGGGCGCGCATATATTTACTGTGGTGAGTTGAAATCCCATTGGCCACCTGTGTGTGGGTCGGGCTCAACCACCTATATAAAGGTTGGTCTGTGAGGCTGGGGGGGGAGGGGGGTTAGTAGGAGGAGGAGTTAGAATAGCCGTTGGGATAGCTGTTAGGGTAGTCGTCAGAGGATAGTTGTCAGGAGCCCTTAGGGTAGTCGTCCGAGCGTCGTAGGCGTCATGGTCGGCGGGAGCGTCGTGGTCGTCCTGGTCGTGGTAGTCGCCAGCAGCCTCACCGCCGCCAGCAGCCTCACCACCACCAGCAGCCTCGCCAGAGCAGCGTCTTTCTGGGGAGCAGCCCCCTCCGGGGAGTGGCCTCACCGGAGTGGCCTCGAGGGAGCGGCCTCATTCCGGGGAGTGGCCTCGTTGGCAGCGGCCTCGTCTGGGGCGGCCTCGCCCGGAGCAGCTTCGTCGGGAGCAGCGTCATGGGGAGCAGAGTCTGCGTCGTCGGGGTTGTCGTCCTCGTCGTCGCCTCTTCATTGTGGGGAGCGGCCCTGTCGGGGTCGTCCTTGTCGTCTCTTCCTAAGACGGCTCCTACCAGTCGGTTTGATTTTCGATGCTTGGCGCAAAATAAAGCTTTGCTTGACTTTCACTTTGCAACAGTCTCGTTCCTTTGATCACGGACCCTAACAACACAACCTCATGACATCACACATACTACTCTCTCTCTCTCTCACACACACACACAGAACGTGCCACACATGCACACATGCCCCACTGCGCACACACACAAGGCAAACCATCACCTTTCACACTTTATGTGTCTTCCTCTCACACACAATCACAAACACAAAGGAGACAAACACTCTATTTTATCTCTGGTCTCTAGCGTCTCCTGGCTCCTGAGTCTATGTGACCGGCAGCGGCACAGTGTTTCCTCAGAAAATGTTGAAATCTGGGAGGGGCCACCTTGAAAGTGACAGGTGAGATTTCTTTCTCTACATAAGACCTAACACGGAGTCATATTTTCTCCGGCTTCTAGCTGTCCCATCTCCCAAATCCACGGGTCTCAGGCTATGTTAACTGCAGAGGAAAATAAGAAAATACATAACCACAGCAGGGAATAGGGGTGAGTGACTGGAGGGCTCTCTCCGTGGATTTGAACCACGGCCCTTGCCCTGCAGAGCCGCGCGGCCTTGAGCGAGCTGAGGAATTTCCGTGAGCTTCGGTTTTCCCACTTGCAAATGGAGGATGATATTGGCAGTAACTTCCCTAACAGTTGTCAGAATTAAGTATTATAATGGGCTCCACCATAAGCTGGACACCCTCCCTCGGGTTCAGTGAGTGCTGAATAAACGTTAGCTATTTTTATTAGTTCCCGAAAGTTATCAGGAACTCTAGAAGCCAGACGATAAACCCCCTGACTTTCATGCGGACACGAGCTGGAACAATTTCTGAAAGAAGAAAGGTCACAGTCTCTTCAGCTAACGAAAAGTAATGCAGACGATGCGTTCATGCTTTCTCCTGAAGACCGCCACGTGTGGTGGAATCCTAAGCCTGGCGTCTGTGCCTTATTCGCCCTAACTGCATTCTAGGGTCGTACCGGGCACAGCAGTAATACAAGCCAGACAAGGAGATCAAGGAAAGGAGCACGGGATTGAAAACTTCACGGGGAATCCATGGAAACACCCAGTCAAACTTTTCAACAATCGTCAAAGAAGACTTTAAGGCAAAAAATTCTCTCTTAATATTTCTTCGTATTTGGGATGATTTTCAGTACATGCCTTTCCTTTAAAATGGGGCTAAAAGAGAGCAAATTGATTCTGCTGATTCTGCTAAATTCTTCTTAATCCTTCCTATATCCAGCAAGAGAAGACTGGCTTCTGATTTTATTCATGGAGAAGTACGAGGGAGAGAAGAGTCTTGCTCTCCGACTCAGGAGGTTCTATCTTCAGCAACCTTACCGAGGCCTTCACATTTCTTCCATTAACAGGTAGAAGTGCCCCGGGGAAATTTCCTGCCTTGATGAATAGTCACCCCTGAGAAGCCACACAAAAAGAGGGGATCGCTACCCCCGTCATGATACTCCAAGTTCCTTTTTTCTTATCCCTATGAAGACTTGATCTTTTCGGGCAAAGGATGTGGAGGAAGATGAGCTTCTAGAATGCAATCTCAGATCTACTCCAAGGACAGACAACATCCTTCCAGAAAACTTCAAGACAAATGCTGCCTGCTATGGTCTGAATGTTTGTATACCCCGCAGAATTCATAAGTTGGAATCCTAACTCCCTGCAAATGATGGTATTAGGAGGTGGTCTTTGAGAGGTTCTTAGGTCATAAGCCCTCATGAATGGGATTAGCGCTGTCTTAGAAGAGACCTCACAGAGTTCCCCAGCCCCTTCCACCAAGTCCAGACGCCGTGCAAAGGCATGGACGATGAACTGGCCTCTCGTGCAGCCACGCTGGTGCCCTGATCTTGGACTTGCCAGCCTCCAGAACTGTGAGAATACATTTCTGTGAGCCACCCAGTCTGTGGTCTTTAGGTATAGCAGTTTGACGGGACTAAGACACTTGCCAGTTAAAAGAGAGGTATCGAACCTTCCTGGTTTGGGCTCATTTATGGATTTGTTCCACTTGTTTGCACACTGGGGAAGAACATGAAGAGGCCATGGGGTAAGTTTCAGCACCTGACCACCAACCTCTAGGCTGGATACAGTGCCGTGCACCTGCACACGCATACCCACCCCAAGATCAGTAGCCATGGAAACAAGAGAGTGAATCTGAACAGTCAGAAGAAGTAACCTCCAATCTCAGAGGGGAAACTTCAGATCAGAGCACAGGGAAGTGTGCCGAGGGCAGTTAGAATCGGATCTCGTGCCAGGGTTTCATGACGCCTTCCCCAACTGGCCTTGGCCTGGGACGTATCTAAATTCCTCTACAGAAGGCCCTGTTGATGGGGATGGAGAGCCTGGATCAGAGAGAACGTGAGCAGGAAGAGGTAAGAAGAGGGCACAAACAGGGAGCTGGGAAGACCCAAACACTACTAGACCCTTGACCACACAGGGAGAAAGGAAGGAGACAGTGCAAGGACTTTCAGTCGTCCCTGAGAGCTGTCTGCAATCTAGCCTCTGTTCTTGGGGAAAACTTTTAAAAGTATTGGTCACATTTCACAACACATAGCAGAAGATTTGGTGGCGGGCCAATCTAATCTGGCATTTCTGTAACTCTGACACAACTTTGTTAGAAAACCAGTTTTCTTTAGTTTGCTCTGTAATCCATGATTCACCTTCTGGAAGTGCAACGTTTTCCAGAAATTTCAGTGTCTGATTTTTATCTTAAACACAATTTTTACAGGGAAAGGTATGACAAGGGAGGTCTGCATTTGGCACGCGTATACGACCTCCACAAATTCTTTTCTTCTCCCACTCATGATAGAACTGCTGGATCTCAAATCCCTCATGCTGTTTCTGGCTATATTATTAATGTGGAGAATGCCGTTCTAGCTTTGCGTACTCGAGAGGGAGCAGAGACTTTGAATAAAGCAGGACCAAATGACTTCTCGTAAGAAGGAGAAATTAAGGGATGTTCCAAAAAGACACAAGAGACTCATCTTCAAGGTGTTGTGCTCTAATCCCACCACCTAGTCTCACTCCGTCTCCTACCCCTCCCCATTCCCCGTACTGAAATCAGCTCTTGGACTTATCACTTATGGTCCACAAAATCACCTTTATCTCTATCCTTTCTTTGTGAGGATTCCATTCACCACTATGTCCTAACTGAAACCTGGCTGTCTCCTTAGAATACTTCTTCACACACGGCTCTCTTTATATACACACACACACACACACACACACACACATACATAAATATATATACATACATACACATACATACATATACATATATATTATATATGTATACATATACATATATATTATATATGTATACATATACATATATATTATATATGTATACATATACATATACATATATATTTTATATATATTTAATTTATTTGACAGACACAGAGATCACAAGTAGTCAGAAAGGCAGGCAGATAGAGGGGGGGAAGCAGGCTCCCAGCTGACCAGGGATCCCGATTCGGGGCTCGATTCCAGGACCCTGAGACCATGACCTGAGCTGAAGGCAAAGGCTTAACCCACTGAGCCACCCAGGTGCCCCCCATGGCTCTCTTAAATGCCGCCCTCCCAACCCCATAGACCGGATCTGAAGATGGGTGAACAGATGTCTTTCTTGCCCTTCCATACAACTTGCAACCATTCTCCCTCATTTCTCCCCCAAATCACCTAGCTTTGATTCCCACCTCACCAGGTGACAACCATACCATCCTGTATTCAGCTGTCACAGTCATCTGAGAATCCCTGGGACACTCCTCCTCATTCCATAAAGATTTAACTCCTGGCTCACTGTCACTTTCTCCAAATCTCTATAAAAAAACCTCATCATTCCAATTCCCTGATTCCTGAGTTTCATGACCTTCTGTCAGTGATCTTGTCTACAACACTACCTTAGTCACTCACTTTCATAGTCATGACCTAGACCTTGTCATGACCAATAGCTTCTTTCCCACCAGAATCTAACGTCAACCATCCCGTTTTTTCCAACCACCCCACTGCCTATCTCTGCACCCGACTCTCCTGAAAAGTGCACCTCCATGAGTCCTTTGACCCCCACCAAGGCATGTAATGCGTAGATTCTTCTCAGGTTTCAGGAGTCCTGTTCAGTCATGTCTTTACTCTTCTCCATCCCCACACTAAATGTCACAATCATTCATTATAACCATTCTCTTGCTTTCTCCTCCTTTTCTTTACATTCTGTTTGACAGACTTGCTTGGCAAAATTTCAAGCTTTGTTCAGTCAGAATCTCCACCCACTTTGTACCTGCTCCCACACAGCCACTTGGACTGGAGGAAAAGGACACAATCATGTTGATGGTCACATTAAATTCATAACCACTAACTCCAAATGGAAACTTAATGTTACTTGGCAATCACACTATTTTCCCCTAGTCCGTTCACTTTTCCACACTCTGAGATGCTTGTTTTACTTCCTGCCCACTTTCCTCAAACTCCCTCTCCCTCATCTTCTCTCTCAGTTGATAATCTTGACTCGTGCCGCACTGACAAAAGAGAAGCCAGAGTAAGGAAACTTCCACCAGTTGGCCCTACTGTGTCTACCTGTTGGCATGACCGCCCACATGGCTGTCTTCCCCTCCCCCCGTGGGTGTGGAGAAGAACTTCCCATGCTTCCAGCGAGGGCCAGCACCTCCCTGAGGAGGACTCTCCCATCCTCAGGGATACTTGCCCCCGCAGCTCTCCACGTCCCTGCATCATGAATCCCGGCGGCCATAGACTCTGCTGTTCTGTCACTTACCTTTAAAGAATTCTCAACTCCACCTTCCGCACTCTCTCTTTTCTTCATAGTAAAGTTCTATGAGAATTTTCCAAACTCACTGCTTCTAATTTCTCTCTTCCCATTATCTCTTGGCCACACTCTAATCAGACTTTCGCTCTGACCACTCAACCAAAACGTCTCTTGTTGAGATCGCCACGTATTTCTACATTGCGAAATCCAGTGGGCAACACTCACTTGTCCCCTCGCTCCAACCACTGGGGGCATCTGACACAGGAGCTCCCTTCCTCCTACGAGCTAATTTCTCTTCACTTGGCTTCAAAGATGCGTAATGCACCTGGCCCTCTTCCTATGTCTCTATCCACTCCTCTTCTATTCATTCTTCTCTCTTTTGGAGGAATCCCAGGGCAGGTTGAGAAGGCTAAGAATATGGGGTGAACAGCCTCTTTGTGTCAAGGAAGCCAGGCTTGGATTTGATTAATCAAGGCTGAACTGATCTGAGATAGAAGCACCCCCATGTTCATTGCGCATTATTCACAATAGTCAACATGTGACAACAAGCTAAACGCCTGTCAGCGGATGAATGGATTAAAAATGTGGTACATTTACACAATGGAATATTATCTGGCCATGAGAAGGAAGGCTCTCCTCCCATTTGGGCCTTGAGTACATTATGCTAAGTGAGATAAGCCAGAGAGAGGGAAAAAAGTGTTGTATGAAATCACTTATATGTAATAAAGTCAAACCTGCAAAACACAGAGAGTAAAATGGTGGTTACCAGGTGATGTTGGGGGGTAGGGGTGATGGTATTTAGGGGTACAAACTTATAATGAGTATTAAATAAGCCACAGAGATCTATGCACAGTATAGTGAAGGTAGACAACAATATTGTGCTCTGATCATAACATGTAACAAATATTGCTACACAGGCAGTCATATTGTACAATATAAACATATCAAAGTTACATGCTATACATCTTAAACTTATACAACATTACCTGTTAGATTTAGTCAATAAAAAAAGAGAATAAGAAAATAAATAAACAAAATGTAGCAACTTTAAACAACTTCACAATTCAGATCTTGAAGTTGGTATGTGATCTTTAGTGAAACTGAATGGAGAATCTGTTAAGAATATGACTTCAGGGTCAACATTTTAAGCTAGGTCAAGCAAATGAAATTTTCATCTAGGTGTATAACTTTTAATCCAGTGGTCCTTAAGAGCTTTTGCATTCCATGACTGGATGAAAATCAACTTTATTAAACTCTGTGAAAGCATGTTTAATATGGGGAGGGGAAGGAGAGACACGAAGGAGACAGACCACAGTCCCAAAGGGGCCACTCTGTTGAGTAACCCTTATGTGGTTGTAGAAGAAAGAGCCCCAGGGTTAAGAAGCAAGGTCTCACCAACAAGTGGGATTCCTCTGTTGTGGGAGAGGGAGGATAGAGGCTAATATTACCTAAGCTTATCAAGGTGACCCTTTGGAAGAGGTTGAATATTTGACAGGCTCACAGAATGGGAAACACCCCTAGGAAAAGGGTAAAATGGGGCAAAGGAGGTAGTAATTTGCCAGAACTGAAGAACTAGCCAGAGCAAAGTAGAAGTCTGAAGGAGGTCGGCCAATGTCAGACCAAGGTTACATTGCCCTAGGCCGTGGAATGATTCACCATGGCTGATGCTCAGCCCCATGCCCGAGCATGATCTCATCAGACATGAAAATCTTGAGAAAGAGTTGGTCCTCATTATTCATAGATTCTATATTTGCAAAGTTGCCTACTTGCCCAAATTTATTTTTAACCCCCACATCAATTCTCCTGGCCTTTTCACAGTCATTCGTGGACATATGCAGAGCAGGAAAAAAAAAAAAGAGTCACCTGACATGTGTGCTCCCAGCTGTGGTTGAACAAGGTGACATGCGGTCTCCCTGTCTCAGCGCTCACACTGCAAACAGGTGCCTTTTCAGGGTCTGGGTAATGCTACACTGTTTGCATTTTTGTGTGTTTTGTGGGTGACTGCACTGTTTTAAATGGCCCGCAGGCACAGGGCTGAAGTGCTAGTTGTCCTAAGCACAGAATGGCTGTCATGGGCCTTACTGAGAGAATAAGCTTAGTTCAGGGCTGAGTCACGCCTGTGAACCATGAATACAGTGTGAATGAGTCCAGAAGGCCGAATAAATACAGTGTTTTGAAACGCATAAAAAACAAGGTTGTCAGTGGACAAAAACATGGCCAGAGGCTCTCAGGACCTCACCCTGTATCTCCCCAATGAGCCATGGCTCAGTGTTGGCTGATTCAGAATTCACAGCAACCTTACAGCACATGAAGACCTCAAAGGATGAGAATCAACTGTGCTTCCATATTCTCGAGTAAACAGCTCGTCGTCCTCGCATGCTGAGCTCCTCTGGGTGCCTTGGCTGCTCTGTCCTCACTCACGCCATCCTTCTAGACCTACTTATTAATGGAGCCTCTGCAACATGGCAGTCTACCAAAATGACTGGTTGATGTCCCTGCTTCCCTCCAGGAAATAAAGTTCTCCATGAGCCACAACTCACCAAACGAACTTTTATTCAGTAAAAGTTGTGTGAGTGCTTTCCTTGCAAAGAGCGCATGTGTGACCGAAGAGAGACAACTAGAAAAAACATAACAATTTTGTTAAAACAACGAATACCCTGACATCCATGAATTTTCAGCCAATGTCCTAGGACATCTAGGGTCCTGACAAACGAGACTGACTTTCAGAATTGTTAAGTTTCCAGGGTTCCAAGTTAAAAGAGAGAGAAAAGGTAAAGTGGTCAGAGGTGAAGAAAAAATCTGATTATTGAAATGAGACTCCAAAATTTGCCACATTAGGATGATTTTAGGGGTTAGATGCCACTGAGAGAATTAGGGTTTGGTAGCAATGGAACGTTGGAGAAATGTCCTGATTTTATTAATGATTTGATTCCTAAGGCCCCAGAGTCCCAAGACACCTGCGTTCAAATCCTGGCTTTGCCATATACTTAACACAATGACCTTGGGTCAGTCACCAAACCTTGATGAGCCTGCTCCTCAGTTGGTTAAATGTGAGTGATGCAAGTTCCACTCTCAAAGGGCACCGGGGAGTGAAAACAGACAAGGCAGGCAGAGTACCGAGCCCAGAACCAGGCACAGAGAGAGGCCTCCAAGATTATTAACAAGTATCATTCCATTCCATTTCCCATAACATAGAAATAACATCAGCTTATGTTTTGAAAAATTAGAAATCAAAGAGCGTATTGGAAACACACCCGGTTCATTCAGGTCTCCAGCTTTCTGAAGTCATAGTCACGTGACTTCATTCCTTAAAATAAATCTCTTTCTCTCTCTATAAAAAAAAAATTGGAAGGAAAGCAATTGTAATCTTATCATCCAGATTATCTCTTTAAAAATATAGGTGTACATTTTTTAGACGGGGTTTATTATTACAAACAATATCTACAAATGTTGTAGACACTTCATATGTAATTTGAGGGGTAAAAAGCACACACTGCAATTCTTTCATGAGGAAAATAATTGGTCTCCCAGCGATTTCCTCACGTAAAGATCTGAAGTGTTGTTCATCTGCAGAGAATTTGAGAATTGGAAGGCAGGTATCCGTCAAGCGCAAATTTCATAGAAATGCCAACAATTGTCTACAAGGAACTTCTAGCCACGTGACTCTTCCTGCCATGGGTCTGTCTTCCCAGAGCCCTGAGTTTACATACCCTCATTGCTTGACTCTAACTTATCAGAGAGCTGCAGGATAGCCGGTCCAGGGAGCATTCCCGGAAGGGAAAGGACCACTCAACCCTCGTCAGAACATCACAGCTTCGCTTTTGGCCCAGAGGCCCGCTGCGAGCTGTCTGGACCTATGTGCCAAGGGAAGAAAACACTTCCCGGCCCTTCCCATGACAGTACTTTGAGTAGAGCTCAGCTTTCTGGGCAGGGCAAGAGCGGTTTCCTCTTGGACTAATATGGTTCTGTATTTACCTAACTGTGCGGGAATCCATGTTCCCGTACCTGACCTTTTCTAGATAACAGGCTAGCACTGATCGGACTCTTGATACTTTTCTCCTGCTCCTTCCCATACAGTGACTTGCTCTCCAGGGTGCCCTCTGAGAAAATTATCTGCCTGGGAAACAAGCCAGCTACTTTACATTTCCCATCAGTTGTCATGACAATTTATAACCGTTGTATCTCTGATGGTGTAATAGAACATATCAGAGCTGGAAGGAAGTTAAAGATTGAGGTTCATAAGTGAAAAATGTCAGAACACACACCGAAGACTAAAGAGGGAGGTGAGTTGTACAAGGCTATATGTCATGGAGTAAGGTCATATACGAGAATAAAACCCATCCTTTTTTCTTTTTAACTTCTACTCTCGAGATCTTTATTCGATTCTGTACTTGCAGATTATTTTTAAGAATCCCTGTTCAGGGCACCTGGGTGGCTCAGATGGTTAAGTGACTGCCTTCGGCTCAGGTCATGATCCTGTAGTCCCGGGATCATGCCCCACATCTGCTCCCTGCTCGGCAGGGAGTCTGCTTCCCCCTCTCATGCTCTCTCTCTCTCTCTCTCTCTCTCTCAAATAAATAAATAAATAAATAAAACCATGAAAAAAAATCCCTGTTCACAGAAAATTCCATCCATGAAATTTAGTGATTCTCCAAGGAAGAAGTATCAAAGTATTGAATTGGGACAAGACAGAATTCGAGATTTCTAATGTTGAAAGGGAGACCTATGGGGATGCCTGGGTGGCTCATTCAGTTAAGTGTCTGCCTTCAGCTCAGGTCATGATCCCGGGGTCCTGGGTTCAAGTCCCCCATCAGGTTCCCCTGCTCAGTGGAGAGCCTGCTTCTTCCTCTCCCTGAACCTGCCGCTTCCCCGGCTTGTGGTCTCTCCTTCTCTCTCTCTCTCTCTCTGACAAATAAATAAATAAAACCTTAAAAAAAAAAAAAAAGAGACATATATTCCAAAAGATTGAAAAGCATCGTTTCTGAAAGAGAACTCTAAGTATCAAAAAGCTTCTTGGCAGGAATCTTCAGTTGTATGTGTGTTATGTTTATAAGGTCAGTGAATTTTGGTGTGGTGTTTCCCTCTTAGCTACGAGTAAGAGCTGGCAAGATTGAGGGATGATTGAGGGATGAGAGACCTCATCAATAATCTGGGGATGTTTGGGCTGTAAAAGACTGTTCAGTATTTGGTTGAAACAAAAGATACCATCACTGATCTATTCCAACGATACACGATGTGACTAACTCACACCTCCTGTAAAGAAACCAGTATTGCTCAGAATATTCTGGAGTTAGGGGGTGCTGGGGAAGGGAGTTCCCTTTGTAACCTGCCTCGAGAGGCTTTTGTCTGCTACATACTATTTCAACCATGCTTTAAGGTCTTAAAAAAAATTTTTTTTTACATTGAAACTGAAGATGGAACCAGCATCCTTTCAGATATTTCTTTGTTTCAAAAATTACTTAATATTGTAGATTTCAGTCATACGTGAAATTTAAGAAATGAAACCAGCAAACGAAGAAAGAAAGAAACAAACAAACAAAAACAGACTCTTAACTATGGAGAATAAACTGGCCATGACCTGGGGTGGGGGAGGGTAGGGCAGAGGGAGGCTGGGTGAAACAGGTGGTGGGGATGAAGGAGGGCACTTGCTCCTGTGATAAGCACAGGGTAAGGTATGGAATTGTTGGCTCAGTGTATTGCACACCTGAAACTAACATAACACCGTATGTTAACTATACTGGAAATAAAATAAAATTAAGTTAATACTCTTAAATCAAATCTAATGTATTTACCTCTCAAGGTGGCTCTGCCAACTAGTTGATTAGAATAGCCCTCATAAATATTTATTATACAAATATCAGTTGTTATTACCACCTAAAGAACATGCCTTTATAGTTCTAATACTTAGCTCCCAGGAAAATATCGTAAATCACAGAGGAATTTGGTTTTTCCTCCTGTCCTGCTGGTGGATTTCAATAGTCTCTCAAGGAAATGGCTTTCTCGAAAGAAAGCGGTTGCAGAGATCCTGTAAGCTGTAACTGCATTGCCTCGCTGCTCTCTCCCCACGTTCTTCTGAACACATTCCAGCTACAACTTTTGGGGCCATCCCTGGGTTTGAATAGAAATGTGTCAGGAGAGCAAATCCAGGCGATGGCTGTAGTTGGGGTCACTTTCCCAAGGCCTCCGCCGAGTGAGCCCCCCAGCAGAGCATGGGCTAGAAAGCTTGCAAGCTGGAACTTCCCACCATGGCAACCTCTGGACAACTTGAATGCGCTGGGGCTGCCTTCTCAGTTGCCGCAGGGATTCTTACTTTGCCCAGAATTCAGGAAATCTAGGAGAGCTGTCACCTCCAAGAACACACAGTTCCCTGCCATCTCCTGCACCTCCCGCCGTCGGCTATCAGGGTTTCTCCAATTCTGGCCCGTGAGCCTTTTGGAAAAGGGCTCCTGCTTCCTACCCGGGACCTACAGGATCTGACCCTCTAGTGTACAACCCGAAATTTATCACTTCCTGGAGGGATTCTTAAGCACTCTAAAATTTGAAAAACATGCTTTACAGGTTCTTACAGCCAACTTCAAGGAAAAGTATGAACTCAGCTGGACAATAGATCAGGGTACAGCTTCATTAAGCTGGAAATTTCATTAGAGTTAACCTATTCTCTTCCTCGGTAGGCCTCATTTTCTCCAGGGAGGCGACCCATGAGGACCTCAGGTCCCACAGGGCTCACCTGCCTTCTCCTTAAGATGCTTACTTTCCTGCGCTCCCTTGGTTTTAGGTACTTTTGTCACTCAAATGCAGATTTTGAAAATGCAGACACTTAACAGATGACTGAATTAATTAGCACCTATCATGAGCCTGGTCTCGGTCCACAATAGTAAGTTAGAATCCTTCCCATCAAGGGTTCACACTCGAATCCCCTCTTCCTCACTTCCTCTGGCAATTGCTCAAGAACAAACACCTCATTCCCCACGGTGAGATTCTAGAGACTCCCTAGTGCGCTGGGTTGGGTTTTCACTGTGTTCACTCAAGCTCTTGAAGTGCCTCAGATGATCCCCCAGAGGATATATGGGTGACAGATCAAGTAGGCTCTGTGTGACCACCTCCCGTTCAACCATAGCAGCTCCGACTGTCTCTACCTATACTTTATATCATGGCCCCACGGAATTTCTGTTAAGACAAGAAAGAAAAGTGGTAAACAGTCACCCTAGAACATTCCCAAGTATTTCAAGTATTCATCTCCAGCAAAGACTTTCCGATGCCATATGTGCCACTCTTCCCTCTTGTCTTGTTTGACATTTCTGGTTAATCAGAGGGAACACCTCCCATGGTGCTTACGCATTGTAAACTCTCTCCTCACTAGCTAAGGCTTGATTAAAGGCAAATGCCCTCAAGGGACCCGGAGGCAGTCAGAAACACTCATATTCAGCGGAACTACGGCCTTTGTGTTTCACTTGGAAGACCATTTTGGAACCATGTCAAGTCAAACAAGGAACTTGAAAACCTCAAAACTTAACTCTCCATCTCCTGGATTCTCTCTTTCATTCCAACCTATCCCAGGCCGATGTCTGTGCTCAACTCCTCCTCGACCTGCGGGTCCGCACCAGCTTCCCCTGAATTAAAAGACGTATCCGTTTTCAACAATAATATTTACCTTCCCCATCAAGCGCAGCCTACTTCAAGTTCATTCAATCGTTCACAACAACTTAGAGGTTAAAAGAGAACAAGACATCCCTCTTTGTCATCACTTCATGATGGGCATTAACGCATATGGTTCTATCAACATACACATTTAGAGGCAAAAGACTCGAGCCCCCCTGAAGACCACATTTTAAGACAAAAGTAGGAGAGGGAACCATGTGGGGGTGGAAGCAGTTTTCTGAGAGGATAAAGTGATTTCCAAGTCCCTGAGAAACAGTATAGCATCTGGCTGAGTGGGGCGCCTGGGTGGCTCCGTCGGTTGGGCGTCTGCCTTCAGCTCAGGTCATGATCCCGGGGTCCTGGGATCGAGCCCCGCATCGGGCTCTCTGCTCAGCGAGGAGTCTGCTTCTCCCTCTCCCTCCTCCTACGGCTCCCCCTGCTTGTGCTCTCTCTGCCGAATAAATTAATAAAATCTTAAAAAATAATAATAATCTAGCCGGCCCTATTTGTGCTCCACCCCTGCGATGCTCCTTAGGTCACAGCGGGTTATGAATACCGGCTTGGTCTTGGGGTAGTTCTTGTTGATGTAATTCTTAACAGACAACAGTTGGAGATCGGCCCCTACTATTTACGTCGCCTCTTGTAGATGAGGCAAACGGGGTAGAGACTTGCAGAAAGGGCTATTTCTGGGTGAGGCAGTTTACAGAGACACGGATTTATCCTGCCAGAATTCTCTCTGGACTTAGCCAAAATCTCTGCAATAATTTGGAGAGGCTTTAAGTGTTCTCCACATTGCCATAGGGAATCTTTTCACTTAGGAGTTGAAAAAAGCAAAGGATTTCAGTCTCCATGACCTCCAAATGGATGCAGCGGTCGCTATGGGAATCCCGGAAGGGAAGCTCAAACAAGGCCCAGACTCGCGTCTGCTTTGTGCGCTCGGACATTGTGTTGGACATCGCCAGCCTCGTATTCCAGATCTGTCTTTTGCAAGACATAGAACTATCTGTCCATCCAAATTCACAAGGTTGTAATACAGATCCAAGCTCCCGACTGCAAAGACATTCTCTACAACTCAGATACATGTGAGGAGAGTACAATAATCATCTTGTTACCATTCCTGAGATCATTAAATAAAACCACTAAATGTGCCTAGCCAAGACCACAGACCTTGCTCAGATCCCCTGAAAGTCAGTAACAGCATTATTAGAGCTTGGCTGCTAGGGAAAGACCTCGGTACACCAGGGCATCTAGGAAGTGCGGCTGGAGAAAAAGGAAACACACCCGAGTGAAAAGTACTCACGTCCTCCATCTGACGCCTAAACTCACATTTCCTCTCCTGTCCGAATAAAGGCACTTCCCACAGCCAAAGGCACAGAGCAGCGCTGAGCTGCGTTTTCTGGAAATGAGACAGGAAGGAGTATATTTCACAGAAGACTGCCTCTAAGACTCGGAGCGGCTTACGAATGCACAAGGACGTGAAAGAAATCTTCGAAGACGAACTCCAAGAAGGTAAGCCGTGTTTGCCTGTGTTCTGGCATCAGACCGTCCCGTGCAGCGAGGTCGTTCTTTCACAGTCCCTGGACGGTGGCAGGCACGTAGGCACTGGGTGGAAGGTAAACACCCAAAGAATAGTACAAACGCAGGTATGTCCTTCACCATCACATTGAGAAAACCACACCGCACCCTAAGATGTATTGTGGTCAGGCCCCTTCCGGTCATTTACTCAGAATTTTGAAAGTGTGGAAAGTACCCCCAAGAACAATTAAAAGACAGAATGCAGGGTTGAAGAAATGGTGGCAGCAAATCTTCTCTGCTCGAACAAAACCCGTTAACTGCTCCTGAGTCTCCTCGTACGTGTCCACAGTTTGTGCACTGCACACGTCCAGGGGGCGCCATTCAAATTGATGCTGATGAAAATGACACTCCTTGGAGTTGTTCAGTGTATAGCCTGCATGGTTGTGCGGAGCAGGCTCAGAAGAGCCTCTCCATCATTTCAGGGATGGAGTAGAGGGGAGGTGTGAGGAAGAAAGAGGCTTTGCTTAAAATTGACTTTGTATCCTGGTTCCTGTATATACTCTGGGTACTATTTTTTTTTTTTTGAGATTTTATTTATTCATTTGACACAGAGAGAGAGAGTGGGCACAAGCAGGAGCAACAGCAGAGGGAGGAGAAGCAGGCCCCCTGCTGAGCAGGGATTCCCAACTCGGGGCTTGATTCCAGGACCCTGGGATCATGACCTGAGCTAAAGGCAGACGCCCAACTGATGGGGCCACCCAGGTGCCCCTCACTCTGGGCATGATTATGGGTGAGTCATGTAACCACTCTGAGTCTTGATTTCCTCTGTATAAAAGTGACAATGAAAAGGATCCTACAAGGTTGATGGGTTAAATGAGGACCATGTAGATAAAAGTGCCTGTTGCATGGAAGGGACTCAGAAATGACAATTATCAGTATTTTCTCCGACTGCCAAGCAGACACTGAAGGAAACAGTCGTCCTCTGTTTATAAGGAGAAATAATTATAATAATAGCACCCAGTATTTAAGTAGCATTTTGCATATTACTATCAAAATAACCTTTTTTTTTTTTTTGTAGGCACTATGAGTAGATCCATTTTATAGATCACGTAAGTCACTTTCCCAAAGTCACCAAGTCAGGAAGTGAAAAGACAAAACTTCAAATCCCTGCTTTTTTTGACTAAAAGGTCAACGCCCCTGTCTCCGAGTGATTCAGCAAGAAACAAATGGGCTGGGGTGGGATTGAGGGGTTGCGGGGGAGCATTTTGAAGGAGGCTCCGTGAGCAAAGTAGGGTTAACCCCTGAGCTTCTTCGGCAGCGGGTTTTATGAGCTCCCTGACAGAGAGCTATTTAAGATGCCTCCTTTCTCCATCAGCCACCTTGGCATTGCTTTTGTGCAACCCAGGGACAAGAAGACAGAGCTCAGCTCTCCCAGGCCACATGGACATTACGAGAAAAGAAGAACAGAAACGTAGAATCCAAAAGTTGGCTCCAACCTTCATTCTATTTTGCCAGGAAACATGTGTTGTTTTCTCCTCTCAATAAGAGGTGTGGGTGATGTGCCCAAACTGGAACTAGTTCAACTGCAAACAAAAAGCCAGATTTCCAAGGGAGGTTATGATCCCTTCCCCTGGCCTGGCACAGAGTTGGAATCGCCACTCCACACCGAAAATAACACACTTGTGAAAACCAAGGACTCGGACATCTAAGTGCTTGGGTTTTTCTCCTGCTGTGTAAAACTTCATATGTGGATTTCCTTTTCCTACCTAAAATTGAGATTGCGGTGACTGCACACCCTTTTTTTAAAAAAACCACCTGAGCTACCCAGGTGTCCCCTGATATGCTTTTAGCAAGGGAAGGAGGTTACGTAGAGAAAGCAGGTAGGAGAACGTTGGCCGCAGTGTAGGTTCTCCGTAAATTAGGAGCACGTAATAATCCTAGACGTTTCTATACCTCGTGCAGCAGAGCTCAAAATACACTAGGCAAAACCTGATAGAAGCAAGAGAAGAGACACGCCTGCAACTATAAGCAGAGATTTCAAAACCCATTTTCAGTAATTAATAGAACGAGCGGAAGGAAGAAGAACGATAGCGGGAGAACAGAGAATTCACGCCATTTTAACTGACCTTAGTGCCAACACCCACTCCCTAGCACGGCAGTGGCCTTGGAAGGAACAGCCCAGATCCCGGTGCAGGGAATCCAGGTCCAGACAAAGAATGGACTTCACTCACAAGGATCATGGTTGTTTTGTCTCGGCCAGCCTTGAGGACGGGCCCCACAAACTGGCTTTTTTCTAGCCTAACTCGGAGCTCATGGCAGTGCTGAGCCAATGGCCCTGGGGTGAGGGGTGGGATTTGTTGCTCACTTTAAGGTACATGTATCTGTCACTGCTGCTCAGCAAGTCCAACAAGCCATCGACTAACCAAAAGTGTGGACGTCAACTCACAAGAATTAGGAAAGTTCAGAAAAGAGAGATACTCTGGGGAATGAAGGCTCTGAAAAGTTCTGAAATATTCCCAGGAATCTAAAGGTCATGCAGAAGCAGCCCAGGGCTGCAAGAAACTTGGGAGGAGGCCCTAAGCGTTCACCTCTGACTGACCTTCAGGCTTCGGGCAAGCAGGAAATGAAGGCAAAGGCAGGGTTGTAGGCTCAAGGCTCACGGGGCGTCCTCACGGGGTCTGCTCGCAGTGCCCGGGGTGGTTGTCTACTTCCAGGCATTTCGGGCTTTGGAAGAACCATGAAACAAACTCAACAACGACAGTCAACAGGAACAACACGACCTGGAGAGGACAGGGAGGCTCCTTGACGGAGCTGTCACCCCATAATACTCGAAATGGCTGCTTTTCACAAAAATTACGAGCCAGGCAAAGACACAATCAAGCATGGCTCATTCACAGGCAGCAAAAGCAACGAAAAGATGCTCTTCCTAAGGCAACACACTCTATGGACTGAGGAGACAGAGACTTTACTTATTTTTTAAAGATTTACTTATTTATTTGAGAGAGAAAGAGAGCGAGCCGGGTGTGGAGCACAGTCGGAGAGGGGGAGAGAGAATCCCAAGCAGACTCCAAGCTGAGCACGGATCCCTGCATGGGGCTCGATCTCACGACCCTGAGATCGTGACTCGAGCTGAAACCAAGAGTCAGATGCTTAACTGACTGAGCCACCCAGATGCCCCAATAAAAACTTTAAGTCAACTGTCTTAAATATGCTTAAATATTTGTATATCACATATCTGGTTAAGGGTCTAGTGTCGAGAATATAAAAAGAACTCTTACAACTCAATAACAAAGACCACAAATAAAATGGCAAAGGACTTTATTTTGTTTTTGGTTTTGTTTTTTGGGGCAAAAACATTTTATTATTTTTTTCCAGTGGAAAATCTTAATTCATTTTTTTAAAATTTTTTATTATTATGTTCAATTAGCCAACATATAGTATGTCATTAGTTTTTGATACAGTGTTCAACAATTCATTAGTTGTGTATAATATTCAGGGCTTATCGCCACACATGGCCCCCTTGGTACCCATGACCCAGTTACCTTACTCCCCCCATTCCCTTCTGTAACCCTCAGTTCATTTCCCAGAGTCCAGAGTCTCTCACGATCTGTCTCCCTCTCTGATTTCTTTCCATTCCATAGGCAAAGGACTTAAATAGGAATTTCTTCAAAGAAGATATATAAATGACCAGTAAGCACATGAGCAAATGCTTGACATCTTTAGTCATTAAGGAAATACAAATCAAACCACAGTAAAAGACCACTTTACACCCACAATAATGGCTATAATTTTTTAGAAACGAAAACAACAGATAATGGCAGAATGTGAAGAAATTGGAACACCCATGCATTTCTGGTGGGAATGAGAAATAATATTTTTGGAACAGTATGACGATTTCTCAATAGTTCAAGTGTTACTGTATGGCCCAGTAATCCCATTCCTGGTTATACCCAAGAGAAATGAGAAAATATGTCCCCATGAAAAAATCTGCATGAATGTTTATAGCAGCATTATTCACAACAGCAGCCAAAAGGGGGATTCGGTGCAAGTGTCCACCAACTGGTAAGTGGATAAACAAAATGTAGTATATCCCATGCAATGAAATATTATTTGACAATAAAAAGGAACAAGTACTGACCTGTGTTACAACATAGATGAACCTTGGACGTGTTATTTTACTTGAAAGAAGCCGGTTGAAAAAAGCTACACATTGTGTGGTCATACCCACATAGCCTGTGGCCACCACTTAAGATATGTTTATTTGATGTCCAGTGGTGACAACCCCTCATAACTCCTAGACTGGTTGGCATCAAGAGGATTTCCTCCTTCCACCTAAAGATAGAAAGGTATCACAGAACACTTGCAGTTTTGTTTTATTAGTTGTTGTTGTTGTTGTTTTTTAAGATTTGTTTGAAAGAGAGAGAGACAGAGATAGCAAGAGAGAGCACGAGCAGGGAGGAGAGGGAGAAGCAGGCTCCCCGCTAAGCAGCGAGCCTGATGTGGGGCTCAATTCCAGGACCCTGGGATCATGACCTGATCCGAAGCCGGACGCTTAACCGACTGAGCCACCCAGGCGCCCCAGAACCCTTGTGTTTTAACCATGTGTTCTTTGCGTACAAGAACCACAGTGGCATCTCAACGGCCAATAAGAGACATTTAATGGAAAGTCATGAAATGCGAAGGCAGGAACGATAGCAGGCTTAACACCGAACCTGGTGTGTAGATCCCTCAGGATCCAAATCAGCTGACAGCTCTCTTCTCTCTCCTCCTCACTCTCTTTCCAGGGAGGTGTGCGTCTCATCTCTCCTCGATGAAACTCTGCTCATCCTTCCTTTGTTCTGTAAACCTGCTTCCATGCATCTCCGTTCATGTGGCACAAGATGTAGCCCAACATGGTCATCTCGACCCCCTTGTCTACATAGTGTAACTTCCTGAGTGAGGGTCTATGTAGTCCTCCGTGAAAGTGATGTCCGACCCAGGTCCAGAAAGCTATGGCCACAATAAGGGGATCAAATAGTATAAGATGGCTGCAAGAGCCTGACCTAGCCATGTCCATGATGGTGGGGGAGGGGAGATCCTCAGAGAGGGGGGGTCTCCATCTTGTACGCTCTCAAATGGATCCTCTTCCTTGTGAGAGTGTCTGTTTCCAATAGGTCAGGAGTACAAATGTACAAAGGATAGATCTTGGATTCTGTGGAGGCGTGTGTCCTTGTGATGTTATCATGACACTCCCTTCTGCCATATTTTTCTCACAGTAAGTTAGCTCTAAAGCTAAAATTCATAAATGATTAATCATCATTGACACGATCATCATCATTACTCAGCATAACTGATGTACAATAAACTACATGCATTTAAAGTATACAGTTTGATAGATTTCAGTATATATATGAAACCAGCACTACAATCAAGATGACAAACATAACCATCTTCCCTAGAAGTTTCCTTGTGCCCCCTAGAGATGCATCTTTGAGGCCCCCTCCCACCCTTAAACAACTACTGATCCGCTTTCTGTCACAATGGATTCACTTGGATTTTCTGAAGTTTTATGTAAATAGAACCACAGAGGTCACACTCTTTTTGTCTGGCTTCCCTATTTGTCACAAATGCTATATTCGTCCTCGTTGGTGATGTACAAAGAGCCCCATTCCTCGTTGCTGGGTTCATTGTACCCCATGATGTTGAGGCTTTCTTCAACATTCTCTACACAGAGACTGTCAGGGTTCACAGGGATACAATAAAAGTTTACACCAATTACCAGCAAGGGTATGTGGCGGGATAGATCAGAGCCAAGTGTGGAATAAAGGCTTCACTCATGTTGCTAAAAATCAGCAGAGCTGATTACGTTGTGTTTATGTGAGTGATTAACAAAGACTGTGGATTGCAATAATTTCTGGGCAACTCAGCAGGAGGCTCTGAAAACCCGAGGGTGGGAGGGAATCAGCAGGGAGGCGGGGGTGGACGGGGGGTGGGGCACTGGTCTTAGTTTTTGCCCAGCTGTGTGACCCAGGAGAAGTCACTTCCCATGCCTGAGCCTCAGTTTCCTTATTCACCAAATAGGGAAACCGGACAATGCTGTCTCAGCCTTAGCAGTTGTGGAATCTCCTTGGCTTGACCGTGTCAGCACGTGAGCTCCCTTCCCTGGGCTCTGCGGCATCCCAGGCAGATCAACCCACTGCCAAGGTTGAGCCACTCTCGTCCATTTCACCGGGAACTCAACATGCCTGGTAGGGGGTGAGTTTTTTTCCACTTAGCGTCCAATTACACCAGACTTCTTCTTTCCAAAGCCCTGTGCTGCCAAATTCGGCTTGTGTAGCCAGCTGCAGCTCTGGGCTTGGCATTCGTCCTTGGCACGGAGAAAAGGAAGAGCCCTCTTCTGGAGCGTCTCAGATCCACATCGCTTCTGGCTGGCACAAACACGCTTGCCCGGGCTCCTTCTGCAAACTTGCTTCCCCGGGGGCCAGGTCCTCTGTCTCTGGGCACTCTGAAGGCCCTCCCTCCCGTACTCTCCCGAAACTTAGCAGGGAGGCAAGAACCAGGGGTTGGAGAGGAGCGGATTCCCAGAAAAGGAGGTCAGCACGAGCCCTGCGGCAGGGCTGTTGGAGGAAACGGTGAGGCAGAATCGCTGTGTGGAGATGGAGGGAGGCAGGAGCCACGTGACCTCAGTACCTTCCTGACACGCCCAAGGTCCATGTCATCACACTCTGCACACAGAACATCCACTCCTCCCTCAGCATCCTACTGCTCTGCTTCCTTAGGTCTCCACAGCAGCTGAGGACCACGGCAACCCACTTCCGTTTACCCCCAACCTCCACCCATTTCACAGAGAGGGAAACTGACGTCCCAAGGGAGTAGATGGTTTCCCGCAAAATGGAAAATCAGGGAGCTCAGCCAGAGCCTGTTTGGGCTCCAAACCCCAAAGCCTGCATGCCAGAGACACTGACTGAGCACTTTCTAAGGAGTCAAAGATCTGCAAGACGTGGCCTCTTCCTTCAGGGACCTCTGTCCCGCAGCAAAGGCGGAGAGTGGAGTTTACAAGAGAGGGGCCCAGGAAAGGCTGTAGGCACGAGAAGAGGGGCAAGGAGGCTCCCAGCTGAGGGGAGCGGGGAGAACCTCGCTTTTCCTCCGTCCTGCCCTTCCTGCCACCCCGCCGAGCAAGCTGCCCTTGAAAGCCGGGGAAGACAGACAACTTAAGTTTCCCTTCTTGTTTTGAGTCATGATCAAAAAGTACAGAAAAAGGAAATAAGCAAAAGATATTTAGAGAGAGGAAATGCCCTTGGGCTTTTGTCTAAAAATTTCTGTTCACACTAACTTGGGTTTTGTTTTTTGTTTTTTTTTCTAACTTTCAAAAACCATTTAATGCATCCCAGCTGAAAGAGAGACTGAGACTGAACGACTGGCTTTCTGGTCTGGCAGCCCAGGAAAGGGTTAACTCTGATGATCTCTGCAGTGGAGAAGAGCCTGTGTTGCTTTTCTGACAAAAGAGAGGCCGTTGCTTCCTGTCCACCTTCACCAGCACTTGTTTTGGAGTGAGCTTATTAAATCCTGTCTGCAATCACAATGCTTTTGGAACCACTTGTAACAAAAGCGCTACTACTTATGTGTTCCTGCTCTGTGGGAAGCAGAGTGCTAAGTTCTCCAAATATCTTTCTTATGGCTCACAGTTCTACCACCTGTTTCCATCAGGTACCACCTGATGGAAAACCACCATCTGGTTTTCCAGATGAGAAAACCGAGTCGTAGGTTAAGAAACTGGTTTACACTCACAGAGTTGCTAAGCCAGGGAGCCGAATGGAAGCCGAGCAGAGCCTGCATTGGTCCCCTCCCTGGAACTAGGACCACAGCTCTCTGCTGCCAATTACCTTCTTCCACCATTTCCAATTGCATCACTCCTTTGCCTAAAATCTGTGGCGCTCTCCCCTCACCCTAAGGAACAGGCTGCCTGGAGAATACAAGCCGAGCTTCTCGGAATATCATTTCTCATCGAGTTTTCTATTCATTCGTCTGTGTAGTCATTATAAATCAACAAATAATAGCAAGTCCTGACATTGGCTTGGAAGCACTTTTACATACCATCTCCCAAAACCCCTGAGCAGCGGCAGGTGAGCAAACACGGTTAAGCAGGGACTGCGGTTTGTCAAGTGGCCAGACATTCCTCCCTCGTTCTTTTTTTTTTTTTTTTAAAGATTTTATTTATTTATTTGACAGAGATCACAGGTAGGCAGAGAAGCAGGCAGAGAGAGAGGAGGAAGCAGGCTCCCCACTGAGCAGAGAGCCGGATGCCGGGCTTGATCCCAGGACCCTGGGATCATGACCTGAGCCGAAGGCAGAGGTTTTAACCCACTGAGCCACCCAAGAGCCCCTCCTCCCTCGTTCTTGAGAGCTCCGTGCTTCCTTCCTCTTTTGGAGCTGCCAGGTTCCTTCATTCCTCTCTGCCTCGCAGTGCTGTTGCTTCTCCCAGGGACACCCCTCACCCTGCCTGGGGAACACATCCAAATCCTTCTGAGTTCCTTCCTTCCTTTTTTTCTCTTTCTTTCTTTCTTTCTTTCTTTCTTTCTTTCTTTCTTTCTCTCTTTCTTTCTTTTTTTAAGATTTTATTCCTTGGGGCACCTGGGTGGCTCAGTGGGTTAAAGCCTCTGCCTTCGGCTCAGATCATGATCCCAGGGTCCTGGGATCGAGCCCCACATTGGGCTCTCTACTCGGCAGGGAGCCTGCTTCCTCCTCTCTCTCTGCCTGCTTCTCTGCCTACTTGTGATCTCTGTCTGTCAAGTAAATAAATAAAATCTTTTTTTAAAAAAAAGATTTTATTCCTTTATTTGAAAGAGAGAGAGAGCACGAGCAGGGGCAGAGGGAGAAGCAAACTCCTCACTGAGCAGGGAGCCCAATGGGGGACTCGATCCTAGGACCCCGGGATCATGACCTGAGCCAAAGGCAGACGCTTAACCGACTGAGCCACCCAGGCATCCAAATCCTTTGTGGTTTCTTTACTCAAATGACCCACCTTTCCCGGGCCTCTCTTAACAACCTGAAAATACCCACTGCTGGAGAACTGACTACATTATTAAATGGATTTGCTGGCCGGATGGTCTTTCTCGGCGGACTAGGACCCCCTCTAGAGCAGAGATTATGTGTTGTGAGCGTGACTTAGTTAGGAAGCCAGGATGGACTAGTGATGGATGGCGGGACCGCTGAAGAAAGACGGGATTCAGGGCAAAGCTGTGTTTCTGTGCTTCCAGGATTCATGCAACACTGAACCAGCCTTCACCAAGAACGACTATAGTACAAGTAAGGGCAAAGAGAAATGGTGAGCAGGGCAGAAACAGTAGCGTGGGGGGGGGGGGTGGAGGAGGGGGGACCTGGGTGGCTCAGTAGGGTAAGTGTCGGACTCTTGGTTCAGGCTCCGGGCGTGATCTCATGGGTCATGGGATGGAGCCCCGTGTCCAGCTCCGTGCCAGGCAGAGAGTTTACTGGAAGATTCTCTCCCTCTGCCCCTCACCCCACTCACTCTCACTCTCTCAAATAAATAAATAAATAAATAAATCTTTTTCAAAAAGGAAATGGCAGTGTGTGTGTGTGTGTGTGTGTATAGAGACAGAGAGAAGAGAAACAGATCTATACTCTGTGTGTATATATAATGTGTGTATATGTGTATATGTGTGTGTAACGTGTATATATATGTGTATGCGTATGTGTCTTTGTGTGTATGTATATAGTGTGTGTGTAAATGCACACCTGTGGACATATGATAGTGTGCAGATTTGTGTGTGACCACATAATGTGTACTCACATTATGTGAATGTGAATGTATTCACGTATACATCATGCCGTGTGTGCCGGAATGCCACGCAAGCAGCAAGCTCAGCATTTGCTGCTACAAAGCTCACTCCTAGCACACAGCATAGACACTTTGTAACAAGAGAAACACCCTGCGGCTGGGCTCCCTGCTGGGCAAAGTGGGGGGGGGGGGCAGGCGCCTCCCAGGAGAGAAGCTGGAGACTTAGGAAGGAAAGCACTTTGGAGAAAACGCACTAAAACCAAGCAAGAGTGAAGAGATTGGTTAGCAAAAACGATTTACCCTTTGAAAAGAAAAAAAGGAGGGCAGATGGAAATCACTGGAATTGATCATTGGGAAGGGAGCAGTGAACCAGGAGCGGATGCTTCAGGAAGAGGCAGGGGTAGGATGTCTCGGGGTGAGGAGGGAGAACCCGACAAACACAGACTTCTCTCTTTCCAACACCTTAGCCTTGAAAGGAGGACAAGGGAAACAGTGTTCCCGGTCAGGCAGGATCAAAAAATCAAAACTGGGGCTGTATTTGGTCCCCGGGGAGATGGGAGAGCTCAAGAGTGTAGACGGGGGAGGCCCAGGCCCCCCGGGACATCCTGAAGCCCAAAGCACCCGCCGCAGCCAACAAACAGCCGAGACCCCGGCTCACCTCACCCTGCACGCGTGGTCACGCAGACTCTCCCGAAGGGACTCCGGGATCTGGGTTCTGGGATGATCCACGTTCACAGATGAGGACGCCCAGGCAGAGAGGCTAAGTCACTTTTCCAGAGTCACTCAGCTAGGTAAGGCCCAGAGTCAAGCTTCCCCCGGGGCAGTCTGGCTGTATGTCTCCGCCAGTGTGCAGCGAGGGAGACGCAAAACAGAGATCTTGACCTGGGTCGTGCTTTCCCGTGGCCTGCCTGCTTACACTGCCTTTGAATCCAGGGAAATTCAGATCCAAGTAATGACGGGTGGGGGTGGGGGGTAGCCACGGTGCCTGAGGGCAGTGGCAGTGGCCGAGGAGGAAGTGCAGACAGAAGTCATTGGCTGGTGGCTTGGGGGGTTTATATCTCTCCAGCAATGGTGGAGAGTTTCAAAAGCATCCGAAGACCTGAGTTCGAGAACTGGCTCCTCCGTCTAATATTCTAATAATGGAGAGCAAGTCACCTCACCTGTACGGGTACCAATTCTCCATCCGTAACACAGGATGGTCCTCGTAACGGTAATAATAGCAACCGTCCGACCTCCCTTTGAGCCTAAGGAGCAAGAGGAACAATGTGTAAAAGCATCAAAGTGCATGCAAAAGTGAAGTATTTCACTCTCATTATTTCAAGGCTCTTCTGAAAAACCTCTCATCCTCTCCACTCCCCTACCTCGGCTGCCAATGTATTAAAAACTAATAAAACATCAACCGAGAGAAAGGGTTTCTGGGCCCAAATAATTTCCATGGGTACAATTGGCCCAAAATGCAAAATTCCCTTACACAGCGAGGCCACGGGAGACATTTTACAACATCTCTGAGAGCGAGCTGTGACAAACGGTCATTGTCGCAGATCTGTCGGCAGCCCAGAGCTGCTCAAGACGAGTAACACTTACACCCCGTACTTCACGCCTGCCCGTCCCCGCCCATCGCTTCTCCTGTTCTTCCTCTGCGCAGTATGTCGCCCGTCCTACTCCGAGGCAGCAAGTTCCTCTTGCCTCTGATGGCCTGTTTGCACACTCACACGTCAGTATAATCCGCAAGACCCGGCGTGGAGCCTCTGCGGACCAAAGAGGCAGCGGCCTTTGTGAATAAGTCCAAGGAGCACATGTATTGGGAGGGAAGGTGAGACCATCAGCAGAGGAGCTGGACATTGTGACTGCGACTCACCAGAGATTGGGAGAGCTGGACACCCTTCCCGGGAGTCTCACCCGGCAGGAACCCAGGTCCTTAGGCAAATGCTTCACCTTTCAACAGCAGAGTTCAGTTCGCATATAATGAGCCTAGGTACTACCTGCAAAGTTGCCCTTCTTGATACTTGTCTGTCTAAATTGTCTTGGTGTTTTACTTTACCCTATATAACTCTATTCTAAAGATAAAATGAAAACAATTAGGCAGCCACCACTTGGGATGGGGTTCGTGACGGGTGACAGGTGTGTGGTTGGTCATAGGGACATTGAGGGTGGCAAGTCAGTAATCTGGGAGAACATCTGGAACACAGTCTCCTTTTACAAATGAGGAACCAGGGACCTGGGGCCAAATTTCACTTTTTCTCTCTTTGACAAAGGGGTATGCAATTTGCATGTATGTCTTTGCTTAAGAAAAGTGAAAACCCCCAAATGCCCAATTGCAGAGCTGTGTGCATGATGGTCACTTATGCTAGCTAGATGGATACATAAGAAAGGAGGGCTGACTCAGAATCTCTTTCTGTATCTATCAACCCTTCTCATGCACACCCTGGACTCGCTGGTTTTGCAAAGCAAGGCACTCCACTAATTCTAGTCATTCCCCAACACCACTGCCCTCCAATTAATCAAATGGTGGAGCAGGGTTAATCTCTCTAAAACTTAAGAGGGTAATTCTTTGAGTTGCTTGTTATGCGGAAATCAGCTGAAAACCATTCAGAACAATAGTGATTCTCCCTCTGTGCAATCACTAGACCCAAACAGACAAACTAACTGACCCCTTCTGCCACCTCTGCCTTGTCTCTCCTACAAAAGCCCCACAAAACACCCCACCACCAGACTCCTCTCCTTCTGTGGCCGATGGAGGTCACCCGTCACCCCAGCTCCCTCTTCCAGTTTTAGTACTGATCAGTCTAAATGCCCAGGAAACAGCAGGCAGAACTCGTTTGGTTTACATTCTGTTCTTTCTTTCTTTCTTTTTTAAGTACAAATAACATTTCTTTCAATATAAATATATTGTTACATGAAAAAATAGAAAAAAGCACAACAATTGTGATCACTGTCCAGCAGGAACATGTTTGTTGCTAATAGAGTCAGAGATCCTATGCTCTGGAAGAAAACATTATTTTAGCCCATTTCTATGACACTATGAAACACAGGACCTTCCTTGTCTTACAATCAAATCCTTTTTGAGATGATTTAAATATGCCAGTGATGAGCATCTAACATATCCGGGAACCAAGGCTATTGAAGTGAGCTAGAATTTGACTCCAAGAATACAATTGCCAATATACAGAAACCACGGAAATTACTTAATCAGACTAAAAATACATCAAATTTTAAATCTCCAGCAGGTAATAAATTACTTACAAAACCAAAACAAGACACAACAGCTCAAGTGTGTTTCTCCTGATTCAAGTGTGAAGTGCACTGCGGCAGTCCTGGGTCCCAGTCGGGGGAGGCACCCCCTGCGCCACCCCACCGCAGCCCCGGAGGGAGGCTGCAAGTCACTTCGCACGAGCTGACCGCAGAGTCCCCAGGATTTTGTCCCAGTGCGTGAAGTAAGGGGCAAAGTTGCAGTTAAACTGAGAGTGGTGCAGGTCATGGTGCGTCACGCCCCCGTACCATCCGAAAGGCACGAGTCTGTGCGTGGACCAGGGGAAGTCGTAGCCGGAGTGGTCCTCCACCGACAGCCAGATGTTGAGCACGTGGAACACCAGGACGGTGAGCGGGTGGCACCGGAGCAGCGTGACGTTCACCATGTCGAAGAAGCCCAAGGAGAAGAGCTCCCAGGCGCTCATGTACTGCGTGGCCAGCGCAAACGAGGCTGCGTTCTGGTGGTGCATCTTGTGGAAGGTGCGGTAGAGCCACGGCACCTTGTGGTGCAGCACGTGCCACGCGAAGAACTCGGCATCGAAGAGCAGCAGGCAGCCCACGACGTGGCGCGCCAGCTGCAGCAGCTCCGGGGCTTCGCGGGGCCAGGGCGCCGGGCCGCGGGCCCAGTGCAGCAGCGTCAAGGGGAGCACAAACACCACGTGCTGGTAGAGGGTCTGCCCCAGGCAGGGCAGCAGCTGCCGCGCCGTGGGCGAGAAGTCCGGGTGGATCTTGTAGCGCCGCAGCGCGGGCACCCAGGGGCACAGGACGTCCAGCACCACGAAGGGCAGGCAGAAGCCCACGTACGTGGTGATGGAAAAGAGGACCGCGAACAAGGGCGACTGCGTGAGCGCCTCCCGGGCCCGCAGTCGGTCCCAGAGCGGCTGCAGGAGCAGCTGGCCGGAGCTGCAGAGGATGGGGAGCTCGGACCCGTTGTGGCTGCTCATGGTGAGGCTGTGCCCGGGCGGCTCGGGTCCCTCCGACTTTTCTCCGCGCTGCGGCCCCGCCCCGAGTGATGTCAGCCGCCCTCTCGCTCCCCTTTCCCGGCCGGGCCCATCTTGCAAAAATAAACAACCCCACGGAGTCGCTCTCAGTTGCCAAAATGCGTATCTACAGCTGCGCTGTAGCGGCTTTTTCTGGGCGCAACATGTTTACTTACTAGCTTTTTCTATGCGAGCAAATGTATGTGCGATTTTTTTTCAACTGGAGTGCCGGTTACACTCATACAACACGCAGATCTTCAGTGTAGTTTCTACCAATTTTGAAAACTTAGTTCTTCTGTCACCATCACCCCCAAACAAGGTAGAGAATATTCCCGCCACCGCGCTGAAGAGCTCCTCTGCGATCAGGGCGCAATCGCTTGTATTTTTAAGTGCGTACGGAGAATTGCGTCCATGTGCTTTCCTAAAGAAGCAACCATCACTGCATTTTTAAAAACTTTTTAAAGCGACGTACCTTCCTGTATTTCGGATCCTTTCTGTCGGCACACCTCCTCTCGATCTAATGCGTTGCGGGCTGCACAGGGACCCTCCCGCAGGGGGAACCTCTGGGCGCCCGGGCGCGCGCGGTGGCGACCGACGGACCCGCATGGTTCCAGCGTCTCCGCGCGCAGCTCTCCTCGCGGGCTCGCCGCGGGCTCCAGATCCCACCCAGAGCGGACTTCCCCCGGGGGCGGCCGCTCGTTTCTTTGTCCGCTGCGCCCGCGGGGCCCAGAGCAGCGACCCCGACGAGGAGGCACGGCGACAGAGCTGGGACCGCGGCTGGGAGGCTTCAATTAAAAAAAAAAAAAAAAAAAGTTCTGGGTTTTACCATCTAGAGCCTGCCCAGATCTGGCTACAAAGCCGCGGCGTCCTCATTTGGAATGGAAGCGTTGAAAGCAGTAAACCACCCGCTTTGTTCCTCGGCGGCGCCCCGGTGCGCGCCTGCAGCCCGGCTGGACGCCCGGCCAAGAGCCGAGGAGGGCGCGCCTGCGCCGCGCTCCTCTCCGCCCGCTTCGGGGGGCCCGGCTGCCGCTGGTCAACCTGGGAACCCCCGACCGCCCCTGGCGCCCGGAGTGGCTCTGCGCGGCCGGCCCCACCTCGGCGGCTCTCCGGGGGCACCGGGCCGGAGAAGGTCGGTACTGCGCGAGCTCTGGGGCCACCCGGCACCGCGTAGAAAACCACCTCCGCCTTTGACCCGGGTGGCTGACACGCGACACAAGAGTCCCCTAGAGGATAAAAGTTGGGGACGAGCACTTGGAAGGAGGGACCACGCGGAACTAATTCTAGCTTTGCGTCCTGTGTCCGTGAGGTTGGGGTTCACTCCCTCCCCGAGGCTTTGCGTGTTGTCGCCCAACTGCCACCCCTCCCCACCCCCTACCCCGCCAAAGGAAAAGAAGAGTAGCCACCGCGGGAGGTTATTTCAAGCATTAAAATGGGGGAAATAACAACAACAACGACGTCTGCTGGGCATTCGCTAAGCGTTTCATTTGAAGTGATTTCCTCCAGGGCTGGGAACCCCAAGCTGTTAGCCCTGTGGCCTCACAGAAACAGAAGCCCGGTGCTCACCGCAAACTTGCAAAGGAAGACGCATATTATTTTAACTTTGTGCTCCACGTTTTACCTAAAGAACCGAGGAAGTTTACAATGAAAATCCAGTGAAATCGTGTAAAGAGAAATAAGGGATGGAACGCCACATATTAGGAGGAAAGAAGAACTAGGACAGAAACAGAGACCAGCATACGGACCTAGAAATATGACAATATATAGGATATGTACGTATATGCACATATGATATATCAGAAGCCAATTCATAACACGTAATGATACAGTAATATCTAATAACAAATGGGATGTTACCCACGCCCTATAGCAAGGCAGTTCATAATTCAGAGCCCCCCGGGGCCGTTTGTCCCTGACCTGCCGATGACAGGATACACATGCTCCCTACATGCCCATCCTCTGGGGCCTCCAGCCTCTAGCTCTCCTGGAGTTTGTTTTCTTTAACATGTCAGTGTGCTAGGGATGTTATGATATTCTGCTTGTGTACTGATGAGACGAAGGTGCAGAAACAGCTGAGTGTCTTAACAGGAAATGCAGACAGGGAAAGAGTGGATTTTCTAGTTGCTTGGCCATCTAGATGGTAATGGAGCTGGGTAGATGCAGGCCCCTAGCCTCCCTTGCGGTGAGTTTCTAGCACACAGACACCCTATGGGTTCTAGACTCTTCTTCAGCCTTCCCCTCCCCCAAGACTCTTCCCAATTCGCCTTTAGGGCAACCCAGGAACTGCCTCCTTTCCCATTCCTTGTACACAAGGCTTGCCCTTGAACTTTGCTCGGCTTCGAGAGAAGAGGAAGGGCTTCGTCTCCTTCGCTCTTGGACCCCTCAGTGATCCAAAGGGACCGTCAGAGCTCACGTTCTCGGACTTACGAATGAACTCTGCTCAGAGGTAAAGTTATCACTCAGATTTGCCCTCGAAAGAAATGAAGTCAACCTTCAAATTTCCATTCAGCACACGCTGTCCTCTCCTTGTGGTCTCGGCTACATGCTTGGGTGCTTGGGATGCTCGTGTGGATTTCTGAAGTGGGTGGCACGGGCAGACCTGCTGCACTTGGACTTAGCTCTGAGGTTGCTGTCAGGACTGACCCCTTCGAGCCCCCAGCCCCAACCAACCCATTCTTTGCCTTCTTTGGTTCTTGCACGCTCGATCACAAAGCCTGTTAAAGTCCTCTCTGTGGGCCGGTGGCACAAAGCCCAGTGCAGCCAGATCCGGAAGCCTCTGCTGTCCCCTGCTCGGCCCAGGCTCTCTCCACCTGCTCACAGCACTCTGCAAAACAGCTACTGGCTTCCCTGCCTTGCCGGCCATCAGCTGCCCCGGGGGACAGAAGTCTGTGTCCCATATACGAATGCAACCATCTCGGGGAAAGTAGTTAAAATCTTGTTGTCTGCTCCATGTCACGGGGAAGAAGCCGAAAAAGGAAGCACAATGTCACGTGGAACAAAGGCAGCATCACTTAATGGACCCAAATGAGACTGAACCCTGTTTAGTCTGGAGTAAAGTGGTATCATTTCCTGAACTGGCAAATGTGCACCTTTAAGCACTTCACATACACAACATTTATTTAACAGCTTGCAAGATGAAGAGTTCTTTTTAGGGCACAGGTACTATCTTTTAGGATTTTTCCCCCACAGTCCCAACCATCATAACCTTGCCCGTAGTGAGTATTCAAAAGATATCTGTGGGGGTGCCTGGGTGGCTCGGTTGTGAAGCATCTGCCTTCAGCTCAGGTCATGATCCCAGGGGTCCTGGGGTGGAGCCCCCATCAGACTTCCTGCTCGGCAGGAAGCCTGCTTCTCCCTCTCCCACTCCCCCTGCTTGTGCTCCCTCTCTGTGTATCTCTCTCTGTCAAATAAGTAAATAAAATCTTTAAAAAAGGGGGGGGTCAAAAGGTATCTGTGGACTCGATGCTTGTTTCTGAAGATACTAGCTCTAAACCGAAGCTAACAAAGTAGAATTTTTTCCCCCTAGAGCCCTGGCTGGTTTAGCTACTTACCCACTGGGGTGGTTTTCCACAGACGGGGGTATTTCCTGAGCTCTGGTGGTGCTAGGACTATTTCTTGTGCTTCTTCAGTTGACTTTGAGTGTATCCTTTTTACCTGGCGTGCTTTCTGACAGGGCTGGAGGACAGGATTCTGGTCTTCTCCAGCTACCCCAGAGTTGAGACTGTTTTCACGAGTGCAGCCATCGAGTCCGCGTTTTTAACACCATCTTGCAGCGACTCGGGACTCCGCGTGAAAGACTCCGGATACTACCCCCGCGCCCACCAACAGAGCATGTACTTGCATTACCAGGGACATCCTCTCTTTCCCGAAGTGCTTTGATGGTTTTTTTCTTTCCCAAATTAGGCAAGATGTTCTTGGATCTATCTAACTGAAACAGACACTGCCAGATACAGACATGAGAAGTGTTAGGATGCCTTACACGTAACATGTGAGACTGGTAGAGGATAGAGTAATTCCAAAGATTGAAACGTAATCTCTTGAGCGCCTGGGTGGTTCAGTAGGTTGGGCGTCTGCCTTCTGCTCAGGTCATGACTCCAGGGTCCTGGGATCGACTCCTGCGTGGGGCTTCCAGCTCAGTGGAGGTTCTGCTCCTCTCTCTCTCTCTCTCTTTCTCTCTCTGCCTGCTGCTCCCCCTGCTTGTGCTCTCTCTCTCTCTCTGTCAGATAAATAAATCAAATGTCTAAAAAAATGTAATCCCTTGTTGTAAAAATGCAGGCTTCTTGTCAGAAAAGTCAGGACTAACTAAGGTTGCATAGGAAGTTACAGCCAAAGTGAAAGCAGAAGCTTTTGTCAGTTTCAAGGCAGATGCCTGTGGAGGAGGGCTTCGGTGCTGGTGCGAGGGACTGAAGTTTCGGTTAGAGGGAAGTTTCCAAAAAAGTCAGAAGACACGACTTACCCACACCAAAACAGAAGATGCTCGTGAAGAATGGGGGCGATGTTAGCTCCCCCAGAGACTCCTCGACGCTCTCTTTCATTAAAGCACGTAAAAATCATCTCCACTAAAAGGCACCCAAGTGCCTGTAGAGAGAAAATACCGCACCTCACCGGAGTTGCTGCAAAAAACAGGCCTTGTGAGAAGGTTTTAAAAATTGGAAGGCACAGTGTAAAATGCACAGTGTATTTTAGTACCACTAAAACAAGTGGGCAGAATGAGTTTTACTTGCTTAGTTTGGAATTGAACTTAAAATCTGCACCTAGCACTATGTGATATCATAAATACTCTTGAATGAATTACTGACAAGCTTTTTACAAATCAGAGGGGCACCTGGGTGGCTTAGTCGTTAAGTGTCTGCCTTGCGCTCTGGTTCTGATCCCAGGACTGAGCCCCGCATGGGGGGTAGAGGTCCCTGCTCAGTGGAAAGCCCACTTCTCCCTCTCCCACTCCCCCTGCTTCTAATCCATCTCTCCCTGTCTCTCTGTCAAATGGATAATTAAAATCTGGAAAAAGACACAAAAGCCCTGTGTTGGGCTCCCTGATCAGCAGGGGGTCTGTATCTACCTTTCCTTCTGTCCCGTCCCCAGCTGTGCTTGCCCTTGTTCTCTCTCAAATAAACAAATAAAATCTTTAAAAAATAAATTAATAAAAATAAGTAAAAATCAGAATTATTGTCTAATGCTGCCTTTCGGGCAGGAGCACATTTTGAAAATATCTCCCTATATTAAAAACTAAATGACAAAAGTTAAAACTACAGTATATCGGGGTGCCTGAGTGGCTCAGTGGGTTAAAGCCTCTGCCTTCAGCTCGGGTCATGGTCTCAGGGTCCTGGGATGGAGCCCCGCATGGGGCTCTCTGCTCAGCAGGGAGCTGGCTTCCCCCACCCACTCTACCTGCCTCTCTGCCTACTTGTGATTTCTCTGTCAAATAAATAAATAAAATCTTAAAAAAAAAACCAAACTACAGGACATTTTGAAAGTTCACATTTAACACAGTAACACCCCTAACACAAACATAAAATAATCTTCATTATCATTTGGAGATCATTTGGAGATCGTATCAATAGTCTCGGTTTTGGTCCTTGATAAGCGTGAGGCCTGGGTTAAAGCCTCCCCCACAGCCCCTTCCATGCTGAGGTTCCCACCATCCTTTTAAACATTAGGCAAATTTTTATCTTCATGTCACAGCTGGGGCACAGCTATTCTTTGAGGACATTTTTTAGATATTATGAATTAGGCCAGAATTGGTCCAAATCCTGGATAGAAATGACCAGAAACATGGTTGGTCTCACCGGTCCTCAAATTACCATTTGGCACTCGAGAATCAACAAAATTCTCTGCCTTTCCCAGAAGAGACCAGAGAAAAGCCTCCTTAGAGAAAGAAAAGCTGTGGCGGCAAAGCCAAGAGTGCCCTCTGGTGGCGAATGGAAGAAATGACTTTGTTCTCAACTGTAACCTCACTAGGCAGCTTTGCGCCCCGCCCCCAACCCAGGGACTGGAGGTCTTAGAGCGCCAAGTTGGCAGTGTATTAATTAGTCTTCTTGTCCTAGGGATCTGTGGACATCTTTGTGCGCGGCTCAAAGAAATATATATTAAACCAAGCTGAAGAATCAGAAGTCCTACCAACTCGCTACTGGACTTCTAATGAAAGGCACAAGCTCCTTGAGGCAAAGACAAAACAAGATTGTTTTGTTAAACAATAAACCGGGGGCGCCTGGGTGGCTCAGTGGGTTAAGCGTCTGCCTTCGGCTCAGGTCATGATCCCTGGGTCCTAGGTCTGAGCCCTGCATCGGGCTCTCTGCTCAGCGGGAGTCGGCTTTGCTCTCCCTCTGCCCTTCTCCCTACCCCCACTCATGTTCTCTCTCGCACGTGTGCTCTCTCTCTGATAAATAAAATCTTAAAAAAAAAAAAAACACGAAATAAAACAATGATGAAACATTAACACAGCCTAGGGTTACAAGGATTTAAAGGACCCAAGCGGCAATGTCAGGAACAAGAGGCCACCAACAAAGGCAAATGTGCAAGGGAACAGGACCGTACCTGGAACAGCCACACAGCATCTCCACCTTTAGACCGGCCCCACTCTGAAGAAAACTCCCCAGAGAAAAGTCCGGAAAGGAGGGAAGAGAGACACATGCCAGCAAGAGGTGGACTCTGTAGAGTGGACCCCCTCCCCCTGCTCATCCATGTCACCTCGTGTGTGAAGGATGGACTGACTCACTCTCAGGGGAGTCTGGGGGTGCCGCCGTGGCATCAGCCCGAGCTAGAGACAGCAGGCGTCTGAAGGCGTTCTTGGTGGGGCTGCTCTCTCCCCTAGTGCCAGAAAACACCTACTCACTGTTCCTTTCTGTCCTCCCCTACCCAAGAATCTTGTACCTGGTTGGCCAACCCAGTTTGCTTTGGTCAAAGAAGAAAGAAGGCTCTGGGGTGCAGTGGGGGGACCTAAGCCCGTGAGGAGAATGGCACCCTCCTGGCATGGATACCTATCCTTTGCGTTCAGTACACTTGGACTCTTGTCTGAGGGAGCCATGAGAAAACAGACTCCGCTTCAGTCCTTCGACCCTCCCGGATGTTCCCTGTGCATCTCACTGCATTCAGCTAACTGGGAAGGTCTCTCACTGTTCACACAGTTTGTGGGTCCGCATGTATTGGCTGACTCACTACATTCCAGGCTTTGTGTTCGATTCTGGGCATACAGAAAGGAGGAAGGTATATCTTCTGCCCTCCAGCTCAGAGAGTAGTGGGAGAGATCTCATTGGACACCCCCCACTGCCCACCAGATCTATGCTTTGGGGACCCTACAGCATGAATGACTTGTCTCTGCCTTCTTTGAGGAGGGAGTTAGAGGGACAGTCCCTGAATCCACGGTCCCTCCTGCGGATGGGTCAGTCTCTGCTTGCTCTCCACGCAGCACCATGAGCTCCAAGGACCAGTGTTTCCAACCAACCCCCAAACCCCTTAGTTTGCGACCGCTCTCTCCTCACTGTGGGAGGGGAGCAAAGGGTCACGGGCAATAAAGGAGAACACAACATACACACGGTCCTTCAGGTCTAGGAGGCTACTGCGTTTTATTGAAAAGTTATTCAAATAAGACTTTTTAAATGTTACAAAGTAGTATCACGCTGTCTGCATACATTAGCCAGTCCCAAGTATCGTTTATTACTGCAGCTAAAAGAGCTCTGTCAGAAACACATCAATTGTCATTCTGTCCATCCATCAGCACTGCAAAGAAATCGTGCATCAAGAAAAGC
Organism: Martes martes; assembly: GCF_963455335.1. Taxonomy (NCBI): domain Eukaryota; kingdom Metazoa; phylum Chordata; class Mammalia; order Carnivora; family Mustelidae; genus Martes; species Martes martes. The sequence continues at coordinate 74,733,393 of NC_137902.1, forward strand.
AGGTTCATGAATAAGGGCTTCCTGAACCCGGGACGCAAATCAACAGTATTGAAAATATGGACACGTACAAAACTAAAAAATGGAAAGAATCCCTGAGCATTCATCTGAAAACATTCACGTTCACATTTCTTTTTTCTGAAAATGGTTAGGACACTCCTCCCGGGCAGCCACTGGGCTTCCCCCACGGGAGCACTGAGCTAAGGCAGCAGCGAGCTACGGCAGCTAAGAGAATGCAGTGATTTTGCAGAAAAGAAGGGTACTGTCTCCCCACACAACTTGTGTTCTCACCCACATGGACTGACGGCCCACCGCCCAATTACAAGTTCATGAATATAGATGGTTGCCTGCATCGGTCTTTGAGCTATTTAAAATATAGGGTTTGGGGTTTTTCTAAATGAATGTCATTTATTTTCTGAAGATTCCAGCAAATTATTTGGCTTCGTCTGAACAATTTAAACACTTGCTAAATAATGACTTATCATGGTTAGGTTTCATAAAATTCATTCTAATATCTTTCCAACTGGCCCGGCTGGGGTGTCACAGGATTAGACTCCGTGCCTAGTGCATGAGAGCATGAGAACTTGGCACTTAGCTCCCTAGTGACCGCAAGGCCAGTGGACTACAGAGCCCTTTAAGGCAAAGAGGTAAAAACTGAGTGCACAGGGAGCTTTTTCAAATCAGTGTAGGTCATTTACCAATGGACCACAGAGCCTGAAAACTCCAACACCTGCCCAGCATGGCCTGTGTGACGGTAAGAAGGCAATGTTGTGTATGTTAAATTCTAAGGATGCCCAGAACGGTTAGGACCTTTTACAAGTCAGTGGTATTTTTAAATGGCCTTCAAGAGGCCACCCTCGATGAGGCCGTGCTTAAACCAAAAACGTGCATCCTGGAGGCACTTGAAAAACATCAATCATAATTTGATCAGAGACAAAAATGCAAACAGCCTGGGAAAGACAGACAGCCCTTTCAGAGAAGGGAAGCGTGCACACTATAATGCAGCCGGTCACCTGATGTGACGGGCCCCTCCCGTGGCCTCTCACGGGTATTTCCTCAACAGATCCACTATGTCATTATAGAGCCGCCAAGGGGCATCCAAGCCCCAGATAAAGTCCAGGTGCTCCCACTCTGGGATGAACTTGTTGTACACCAAGTTGGTGATCTGCAACAGTAAGATGTTGACGTCCTTGACGTCCGCCAGCGAGTCATGGCCCCCGCTCCAGACAGCCGTGGGCACGAGCACGTCCTTCACGTTGTAAGGTGGGGGATAAGTCTGTAATAAAACCAACAGAAGGCTTCGTTGGTGTTTTGATTTACAGAAACACAGCCAAATAATCCCTCATTAGATACTGATTCCTAAATGTGACAGCGGAAGACCCAAGTTTTGAAAACCGTTCTGTTTACTTTCCAAGTTACCATTAACCAGAACCGAAACAGTAAGAACGACAATAAGCATTGCACCTGTCACATGGGTGTCACGAGATGAAACAAAACAAAAACTGCCTCACACTTGAGGGCACCTCAGCACCCGGAATACGGTCCATTTCTTTGTATGCGGAAGGCAAGGCTTAAGGTGATGGAGTCTGGCCCAGGCCCCCCAGCTGCTGGAGAGCAGACCGAGGCTAGTCTGACTCTGAGGTCTGTGTTCCCGGTCACGATGAAGGACATGTGACTGTGGCAGTTGTTACAGAGTCAAGGAAAAGGACCGAGAGGCAAGGCCCAGGCCTCAACACCAACCACAAAGCTTGGGTTGTTCCGGAAGACAGAGGGAAACCAACACTGTCTGTCTGACCCTCCCCAGCATTTCCCGCAGCACCCAAGCCCTCCAGCAGCCCTATGGCTCGAGCTGGCTTCCTTGGTGGCTTTTCGGAGCCCAGTTTCATTCTAGAGACTTTCAAAGCCTTTACCTGGTTGTAATGGAAATAATTCCTGGCGCCGCTTCCCCAGTCAAAGGCTTGGAACTTCCAGGATTTAATAAACTACAAAGAAGATAATTTGGGAGAACATGTTATCTGATACAGAAGTTTGAGAGAGCCTCACAGGGGGCTACTTAGTTAGCTGTATCCTCAGAAGCCCATTTTACACTGTACACAGACTGACTATTTCCAAAGTGTAACTTAAAATAAAATGGCATTAGGGGGTGGGGAGCACCTGGGCGGCTCAGTCTGTCAAGCATCCGAAGCTTGTCGTCGGCTTGGGTCATGATCTCAGGGTTGTGAGATCGAGCCCCGCGTTGGGCTCCACGCTCAGTGGGGAGCCTGCTTGAGATTCCCACTCTCTCTCTCTCTAAATAAGTGAAAAATAAAATCTTCAAATCAATCAATAAATTTTTTTATATGGCACTGCAATCATGATAGTGATGTCTGGTGACAGAGGGTAGGCACCCTTGCGGGAACCACCGCGTGATGTGAAGACACATGAAATCACTGTGTTGTACACCCGAAACCAGTGTAACACAGTGTGTCAACCAGACTGCAATCAAATAAATACTAATTTTATTTCGACTGGAATGTAGCTACCATATGACACAATAAAGCAGCTATACACATGACTGTACTTGTTAAACTTCATGCTGGCTTTTACTGAAATCTGAATCTTAAGCTTTTTCAAAGAGTTAAACTATCTTATTTGGGAGCGAAATACATATTACATACGATGTACGGACTAAGACTTAGGTGCAGGAGGGCATGTGATGGCAGGAGCACTGGGAGTCGAACACAACTGAGGAATCACTAAGCTCTACCTCTGAAACTAGTAGCATTCTATATGCTAACTGACTGGATTTAGATTTAAAAATATACATATTTTTATACTGTCATACAAAGAGTATTAAAACTCATAAACTCTGTGGCTGAAAAAAGGCATATGGGTTAATACGTATTTATATGAATTAATATATTCATATCAATATGAAAAATATTGATTATATATTAATATGTGTATATGGACTAACACAAACACCATAATATACTTATGTTAATCTGTGAATTAATATATTTGCTTATCATCCCCATCATAGTTTCCACATATCCATTTTTAGAAGCCTGGATTGTAGCCAACCCAACAGCTCTAACGTGAGCCCAACTCCCCTTACTTTTTTGAAACAGTATTTTTTAAAAGTTGTCATTTTACAGGGAACTCGTGATTCAGATGCAGACAGTGACTGTCCCTCATTTGGCAACTGCTCTCCAAGACACCCACAGCATCTTGGTTTGGAGTTTAAATGGTGAGTTATTTCATGTTTAAAAACAAGTCAGGGGGGTGCCAGGGTGGCTCAATTGCTTTAGCCTCTGCCTTCAGCTCAGGTCATGATCCTAGGGTCCTGGGATCGAGGCCCACATCGGGCTCCGCTTCTCCCTCTGCCACTCCCCCTGCTTGTGCTCTCGCTCTCTCTCTCTCTCTCTCTCTCTCTCGCTGTCTGTCACTCTCTCTCTCAAATAAAACCTTAAAAAAAAAGTTAGGAAGGAAATTCCTATAAAAATATGTCCTGAGGTAGAAATAAGTCCCTGATACACTGTTAGGTGGGGGAAAGCAAGTTAGAATAAGCAGAAGAAAATAATTTAATTAATCTATTTCTACAACAGTTATTTCTACCTGCATCTTCAAGGAGCTCTTTCTGAAATGATCTGCAGCAAGAGGCAGACAGTGGGAGGCAGACTCACTTCACAGCTCTGGGTACACATCTTCTATCTCTGTGTCTGATTGCCCAGTCTTGTTTTTCATAATGAGAGAATTATTATCTTTTTCCCATACATAATTTCTAAATTTTCTAGAATGAACGAGCAGGCATTGCTTTTGTGGCGATGTGATGAAAACAATCAAAATTTCATTTTACAAGCAAGTGGCTCCCATTTACTCCCATGGCTGTTTCGGCTCCGGCGTGTCCCGATGGGTTCAGTCCTATTGTGTTCGTGGCTTCGTGATGACATCGCAGCCTCCCTCCCAAAGCTGGGTGAACTCGCCCAGAGTGCAAGGGCACAATGGGAGGAACCCAGGACTCTGGGGAAGGAAACCAGCTCCCATGTGTAAGCAGCCTGGCTTTGTGCAGGACAGGAAGGGCTTGGGAGGGGCGGGCAGAGAAGTACGCCTACCTGGGCCCAGTGTAGCAGGTCTTGCACAGAGGTTCCAGCAGGAGAGTGTGCTATATACACGGGCACTCTGGACTGCAAAAGAAACACGGTGAAATAAAGAACGGACACAGCATTAAGGAGGCATTGACACTAAACCTCTTTTGCACTTCAGAGCCACAATCTCAAATACAGGAGACTACAAGCAAGGGCAAGAGTTCTAGTTCTCTGATGACACACACGCCCTATAGAAACCCGTACAGCCGCACACGCACAGAACGCGGACGAAGGACGCAGAGCGACGCAGTAACTGACTGCAGGGCTGAGCTGACGGGTCATGCTGACTTTGTTCTTCAAACGTTTCTGAATTTCCAACATTTCATGTAACAATCAGAAAAATTAATACTACTGTAAAAAACTCCCTAGAGCCTTCATTCTAGAATTTTAAAGCCTGCTTTCAAAATGCAACAGACAAACAACAAATATATTTAGAAATTCCAGCAAAGGGAAGCCTGGGTGGCTCAGTAGGTTAAGCCTCTGCCTTCCGCTCAGGTTATGATCTCAGGGTCCTGGGATCCAGCCCGAGATGGGTTCTCTGCTTAGGGGGGAGCCTGCTTCTCCCTCTCCTTCGGTTCCCCCCACCCTTGCTCATGCTCACTCTCTCTCTCAAATAAGATTTTGGGGTGGGGGGAAGCATTAGAAACACTGGCATACTGCTGGCCGAGGGTCTCCATTTTATAAAAAAGGTAAATAAACGTATACACACACACACACACACACACACACACACACACACACACATTTAAATACACTTACAGTCATCTCTTAAAAGAAACATCACTAGAACGAATACAAATACCAGGACTTAAATTATGACAAGTTTCCTCATTCAGCAGGAAGTTGCTAACGGCAGGCCTGAGGAGAGCAGCAGACAGCGCCCGGGGCACCTGCTGGACATCCGTCTGTGCCTCGTCAACGAGAGACCCGTGCTTCTCTCACACCGCCCAGCACAAACAAGCAGCTCCACAGACAAAACAAACGCACTGAAAAGGAGAGCAGGTCTGAACATACCAGATTTAAGTTCTTCTCGTTAAATCCACAGAGAATAAAAAAGGCATTTCCACAGAGCTCCTTCAGAATGACTTGGTTGCAAACGTGTGTGCCCAGCCACTTCAAAAGCGTACTATGGGGAAGAAAATCTTTGGCCCCAAACAAGTCCTAAAACATAAAAAGGAACCCAAGAGTATCTCAGCACTTCATTCTGGCAGAAGGCTTCCCTGACCCACCCCTGAAGCAGAGACACACGCCAAGCGTCTCCCCATGTGATCCCAGAAAAGAAATGGCAACGGGAGGCAGATGGTCGCACTAGGACACTCCGGCCAAAGCTGATGTTAGAGCGGTGGTTTAAAGCCTCCCGTGAAGAGAAGAGGCAGAAAGTCACATCAGTTCACAGCAGACTTCTCACCGTGGGAAGGGGCATTAATGACCACTTAGCCCAGGGCCATCCCCAAAGAGTGTCACAGACGGCAGGGTGGGTCGTGACTTCCGAGAACGAGTCGAAGCCAAGCCTGCGCACCACGTGTCTCCATAGGGCATATGCATCCGGCCCGACTCTACTGGCCGGTGAGCCAATTCCTGCCCCTTGCTGTTGTCTTTTTCTTCTGACACTTTTCTTCTTGAGCTAGTGCGTGAGTAACACAAAATTTACCCTTTTGACCCTTTTTAAGTGTTCTGTTCAGGGGCGTTAGGACACTCACATCCCTGTGCAACCGGCACCACTACCCATCTCCAGAGCTCTTCCAACACCTCAAGCTGAGACTCCGTTCCCATTAAATAAGAACTCCTCGTTCCTCCCCCACCAGCACTGCCTAGTCTTATAAATAAAGTGTTATTGACACAGACATACTCCTTTTCCTCTGCTTTGTCTCTGGCTCTTTTCACACGACAGTGGCAGAGTTCGGTAGTTTCAACAGAGACCGTACGATCCACAAAGCCAAGAGTATTTACTCTACGGGCCTTTAAGGGAAGAAGTCTGCTGACTCCTGGGGTACGTGAAGCCGTGACCAATGTGTTCCAGTATTTTAGGGCAATCACTATGCCTGCAAGGATCTTCACACACTGGTGCAATGGGAAACAGAAAAAAGATTTTCCGTATATTGAACCCAAACGTGTCCCCCTATAAGTCACACTTCTGCTGATGCCTACCCTGTGGAGGGACAAGCAGGAGTGGAAAATTAAAATGCCTCCCAAGGCAGTGTCCCCCCACCCCAGGAAAAGAAAAGATCCATTGAGATCCTAATTCCCAGTATCTCATCATGGGACCTTATTTGGAGACAGGGTCTCTACAGGGGTCATCACGGGAAGATGTGGTGATCAGGGTGGGCCCCACGCAGTAGGACGGGGATCCTTAGAGAAAGGAGAAATCTGGGCAGAGACAGACACACACAGGGGCATGCACACACGTGGAGATGAAGGCAGAAATGGGAGTGATGCTCTCACAAGCCAAGGAATGCCAAGGCAGGCACCAGAAGCCAGGGCCAAGGCATGGGGCAGACGCCTCCTCGCAGCCCCAATGGACTGATGCGGGCGGGCAGCCCCGTGTGAGGTTTCAGGAGCTGCTGAGAACCACGGGAACTGTAACTCATATGCCCAGCCTAAGGGCACAACTGCTTTGTGGTACACAGCGTCCTTTCTCCCACCACCCCGCCCAAAATAAATATCAAGATTTCAGCACCAGATATGCTTTATAAAGGGTGTGACTAATTCGAAGTTATAACACTGTGTGGGCCGTATTTAGCACTTCTTCGGGAAAATTCCGTCCATATACACACAGCCTGTCCTCTGTCGAGTCTATCGACTACAAGACAGCCAACCAGTACCTGAAGACAGGCACTGGGTCCCCTAAATGTCTTCTCCTAACTAATCACAGGATGGGTAGCTGGGCAGAACTGAGGAACATCGAGTGCAGAGAGGGTCATACTGTGGGAAAAGGCATCAGTATTTAAAACTCCTGGCTTTGAGTCTAGGTAACGGTCACACATGATAAAAGGCAGACATTTGTGAGGTTCTCTCCTAAAAACAAGAGGACACTGCATCACCGAATTATAGGGCAATAAGCCACCCTTTCCTCCTGACTGACCACGGACGTGAAGTTGACCTTGAGCTTCCGAACAGCGACCCGAATGCCACTATGGCGCACTCTCCTGGGAATTCCATGCGAGCAGGACACGTACGTGAAGGAAAAGTAAAATTCACCTTACGCACTTACAGGCCCGCTGAGATCAATCTTGATGCCTTTCTAATTTATAATCTTTGTATTCCGAGAGTGAGGGCGCTAAGCTTTTGTGGAGGCCACGTGGATTTCCCAGAGCAGCTAATTCAAAGGTTTTAGAAGCATTTACTTTTTCCCTCTGTCACTGTCCTAGGATATTAGAAAACACCATCATCGGGGACAGTGACTCCCAAAGACCAGTCTGTTTTGTTGACACTAGGATCCGGTGGGGTGCTTTGTGAAAACGCAGATGCTGGTCCCCTCTCCAGATTCAGTGAGCCACCATCTCCAAGGTGGGGAGTTCGGGGGGGGTCTGTATCTACATGGCTACTAGATCACGATCTCCAAGGATTAAATTACATCAGAAACCCTCCTATGACACAGCCATGCAGGTCTTCGGGAGGAAGGGCACAGGGACACGGCAAGGGTGAAGGAGCAACGCCCTCGGGAAGTGGTGGTCGCCAATTAATGGAGTGCTTGCTACACGGCCATCTAGAATGTGACGGTGTTTTATGCAGTAACGTGATAGCTCTCCCAGCCTGGAAAAGGTCATCTGCAGAACAACATGTTTAAATTCACACGCAAGGTCTGTAGGAAAAGACCCCCCCTGAGCACTGTGCTCAGCTTTGAGGAAGGAGTGAGAGCGACCCTGCTAATGGAAGGGGACGTGACTTGCAATCTCTGAATGGTTTATAATGAAAGCTGAAGCTTCTATGACCCGAGGCATTAAAGGTAAGCTCGGTCAGAGAGGGCCACATCTCATCTGTGTGTCTGGTCCCTGGTGTGGAGAACCCACCTTATGGGAGGGTCAGATACTGAGGTCACAGGATGGTCTGTATTCCCTGTAAACATCTCTTAAACGGCCGAAATGCTTATGTTCCTGTATGGGATTTCATGAGTGCATATCAATGTACCGTACATCAAACACAGATAGTGCGTGCATGACGGACCATCTGGCCTCAGCTGGTTCTCAACTCGTCCTCCTAAAAACTTCTTCCTCCTTGAACAGAGCTTGGGGGTTACACCGTTCTAGGGTTGAGTCTCAATGAGGTCACCGGCTTGTGTTAGGGGCCACATTATGAAATGTAATAGGAACGGTGTCTTCCGATGGCCCTCATTGCGGCCAGGGTCGGGCATGTGAGAACAGCACGCCCTCCCTCCCCCGTCTCCTGCCTGCTCCCACCCTCGGGCCCACTGTGTGCCAGAAAGGGCAACTCCAGGAGTCGAAGCTACCTTCTCCCGGACTTCCTAGTGCTCCCTTTGCGTGATGGGTGGAGAGTGCTGACAAGTTAACAAGGAGAAGGTGGTCTCTCTTGTAGAATTAGTGATACACCTTCCCTGACTCCCCAGGACCTGGAAGTAGGGGTGAAGGGGGAAAAGACACCCTGGGGGAAAGCAGCCCCACCATTCCATCAATAGTGAGCCACAAAGGAGGAAGAACCCTCTAGAGGCCAATTCTTCAGATCTGAAAAGGAAGTTTGTGGGGCAAGAGAGGGGTGGGGGGAGTCCAAGTACCTTCAAGAGAAATTCTGGCAATTCTCCTAATTTAACTAGTGGGCTCGTAGAGAACTTGACTGAAGCCACAGGAGCCAAGGCAAAAAACATTTTAACCTTCTCGGCCAGCTCGGGAATCTGTGAAAATGCTATAAAACCTGTGGGAACAAAAGGAAGATAATAGGAATTCCATCCTGTAGGACTTTCTCAGGGAAGGCGGGCGTGCGTTATGCTCTCTAGTGGCAGCCTGAGGACCATGCAAGCAACGTCCCCACCACCAGGAGACAGAACACTCACGCCGGGGCCTCTGAACTTTGTGTGCACTGAGTGTGATTAAACTACTTGTTTAATCAAGTACTTGTTAAGTGCTCGATTCAATCTTCAACCTACATGTGCACTGGAAAAGAGCCAGAAGCTGTCCCTGTTCCCTTAGTCATGTTAGCTGAGCGAAGGAAAGGCTCTCCCTGAGGGGGCTGCCCACCCAGCCCCATCACCCTTCCCCCCATCCCCAGGAACAACTTCAGAGGCATTCAGATCAGTCGCCAATGACTCAAAAGGGACTTACACACTGAGAATGCTCTAGCGCTAAAATATTTTTTAGCTTCCTCTTGGGTCACTCCTTGCCTTGAACTTGGCCCCAGAGTGGCCCTGTAGAACGCAATGGGGCAAAGGCCACAAGTAGACAAGTCATGGGACAAGGATTATAAATGAAGAAAAATGCTTAACTCCACTCATAAGGAAGGTACACCCATGGGTGTTGCCTTCTGTCTGTAGCCTCTCAAACTGGCTAAGTGTTCCGAGGCAGTGGGGGTATGGACATTGAACCAAACTCGTTAGGACGCTTAAGAGCACACCTACCTTTCACTGACTGATTGTGCTTTTAGGAATGTATGGAAGTTGTGTGAAAGAAACACAGATACTAATCTTAGCACATACTAAAAGAAGGAATTAAATAAATTATGGGACAGGTCCCTAGGCCTAATCAGTGGAACTCTTATTTGCTAGAATTACAGGCAATTTTTATTTTCTTTAAACTTTGCTGAAAAATTTTTTTAAGTAGGCGCCACACCGAGCATGGAGCCCAACACAGGGCTTGAACTCACAACCCTGAGATCAAGACCTGAGCTGAGCTAGACGCCTAGCCGACTGAGCCACCCAGGCGCCCCCCAAATTTTTTTATTTTTGTATACAATGAACACACTTTCCTTTTATAATCAGTACAAATAAAAAATGCATACGACTTTTAGCAACTATTTAGAAATGAAGCATAACATGGCATGTTTGCAGTTAGTCTGATTCCCCTTAAAAGTCAGTGTATTTTCTTATTTTCTGTTTAAAAGTCTCTGCACTTAGAACCCCCTTGTTTTCTAGCCTCTCACATCCCCACAGATAAACCAGGAAAATTCGTACTAGGTTGTGGCTCCCATCAATTCCTTCTGTGTCAAGAGAACCATACACCTCATCCAGCCATTGATACAAAAGTCTGAATTTCCAGAGAATGTGAAATATTACCCCAAATTCCCTGCCCTTCCCTATTCAGTATTTCTGCTCAGCATCAAAACAAACAACAAACACCTCTATGCAAACTAACATTATTTTTTTACATTCCACTTCTAAGAACAGAGGCAGACTCTGTACTAACACATTCTGTCAAGCTCTAGTCTTTATCACATACGTACCTATCGTGGTGCCTTGAGAGTGACCCACATAATACACTTGTTCTTGGCCAGTTTTATTCAGAATGAAGTTAATCGAAGCTGGTAGGTCATAATTTGCCATTTCATCATAACTGGAATCCACAAAAGGAGGGCTTTCATTAAGACGTCGCACACAAACACAACCGTACGTAAACGGGAAGGGTGCGGTGGGACGAGTGCCCAAAAGAGGAGCCCAGCGGGGAAAGCAGCACTAAGCACAGGAGACATTAACAGGACTGTGCAGACCCCTCACCACCATCCTCTTTAAAAGCATCAGTTAGTTTTACCCATTCTCGAACGTTTCCATAAGTGAGGTCCAACCGTAGGCTATACCCACACTGTTGTGTGGCCACTGGCCATTCATCATGTAAATACACAGCACTCCGTCTGTCCATTCAGTGCTGACGGGACTTGGTAGTTTCGAACCTTCACTATTACAAATGGTGGGACAACACACATGTCGTCGCACATGCCTTTGGGAAAAGCTCCTGTTCTTGCATACCCTGTCCTTAGGGAAGCTGTGGTTTTACGGTTCGTAAACAAGCCTGAAGGAGTCCACATCTCTGACCTTCTCTAATACCAGGGACCAAGACCCCGCCCTGGACCCACGCACAGGAGCTGCTTGTCATCAGGAGACACGGCAAGCAGACTGTTACCACCGCGTGCAACGCGCCAGGCTCTCTCCCTGCGCCCTTGCTTCTGATTCTCCCACTGACCTCATGAGATAGGTGTTTATTCGTCCCATTTTACAAAAAAGAATACTGACACACAGAAGGCTTGTGCAACAAGTACAAGGTCATTCGGGGAGTAACAGGCAGAGCCAGAAGCAACAGAGAGGAGAGGACAGTTTCTGGAAACACAAAACTGCGTGTTGATGGAGGAAGGAAGAAGGCTCTAGGACACGATTTACCCAGCCGGTCCCACACGACCTGGAATGCCAAAATAACTAAAAATCCATAAATGAATCGGATTCTTAAAATGCAATTATTTGCTAATAATTTACCCGACTGTGATTTACTAAATTTCTCACCAGGTTTAAAACCTTCCGAGAGCCATCAGCTTCTCCTCTCCTACAATCTTGAGTTGCCCATCGATCTGCCCCCACCCCGGATGTGTCTGTGTTAAGGGTGCTAAGGAAACAGACCTGGTCACCATCAATTCAAACGCACCTGAAAGCCCAGAATTCATTCTGGGAAGCCGAAAGAGTCTTGTGTTTCCTGGACCAGGTGTTCCCTCTGCTGTTCCCCATCCACACGTCAAAACCAGCGTCTGCCAGAATGAAGCCCAGGCTGCTGTTGGGCAGGTTTGTGATCCAGTTGCTAGAGTCTCCCAGGAAGCCGTGCTGCAGGAACACCACTGGCTTCAGACCTGGAAAACAGTCATGTTTGCAGCACCTCGCTGTAAGTGAGATCTTGCTGAGCAGGTAATTCATAAAAGATCGCAAAGTACATAGTGAGATAAAAAGAAATAAAAATGTCGAGGTAGCAATGTACTCCCATATAACATCAGTCAACAGTATCTTTCTAAACAGTGCTGGCAAAGTAGTAGCAAAAACAGACCATTCTGCATAACTAATAACCAGACGCATCGACTTAACCATAGAAAACTGTTACTATATTCTTAAGTCCTGATGAAATGTTTCTATAATTTATTTGTTCCAGTAATTACATTTCTTACCATGTATCCTAACGAAATAAATCAAAAGACAGGAAAAGATTATATACAGGGGCGCTTGGGTGGCTCAGTTGGGTAAGCGTCTGCCTTCGGCTCAGGTCATGATCTCAGGGTCCTGGAGTCAGTCTTGCCACCGGCTCCCTGCTCGGCCGAGAGTCTGCTTCTCCCTGTCCCTCTGCCCCTCCCCCCCAACTCAAGCTCACTCTCTCATTCGCTCTCTCAATAAAAAAAAAATCTTTTAAGAAAAGATTATATACAAATTCATAAATATATATACACATATTCTTTTATTTACATATATATTCTTTTATTTATTTTTTATTTTTCTACTCATCTATACAGTGATGTAGTAGAAAAACAAAGAGTTGGGAGCCAGAGACTCTTGACCAGAGGTCAGAGACATGACCTCTGGCTGTTTATATCATGTTAAGACCATTTAGTCATTCGTTCAACAAGAATTTACTAAACACCAACTGTGTGCCAGGCGTTCCCAGCACTGGGGACACGGCCCAGAACACACACAGGAGGAAACCAATTCCCTGTCACAGAGCTGTTAGACTGACCACGAGTGTTAGAGACAGACACAGCTGGTTTGAACCTGTCCTCTCCAACTTTGGACATGTGCAAAACACTTCAACACCCCCCGAGACTGACGTCATCCCCTGTATTAGGGAAATGTCACGCGCACTTTATAAGGAGTAACGAGCTAGGAGATATGACACAAAAAGTTCTTAGCCAAGTGCCTGATACACAGTGAGAGCTCAATAAACATTAGCTCGTTATCGTCACCCAGCCAGCTGAGTCTCTGTTCCATCAGTAACTGTCAACAGAAATAAATGACGTAATGAAGGGACAGATACACGGATCACAAAGTAAGAGCTCCCTTTCCTCTCTGCCCGTCAGTTAGGACAGGGAGACGCTGGGGGCTGGGGAAGCTGACTGCTGAGTGGTCAAATAATTCACTGCAATAATTCAGCCATCTACAACAACAAGGCCTGTGGCAGCCCAGAAAAGTTCAAAACCCAGCCTGGAAGGGGAAAAAAAGCAAAGCACAAAGCAACAGACTACTCTAGACAACAGCTGGATGGTGATGAGGTGGACAATCAAGAAGGGGTGTAGAAGTACCACTGAGAAATGGGAAGAAAGATCCATCCGGACAGATGGGAAGTGAACCGACCCATGTTGCCTCCTGTTTATGTCCTACAATGGATTTGGTAACCAATGGATTGCTTTTCAAGGGACTGTCCCTCCGAAGCCCGTGGGCGCTCCCGACAACCCCAGGAGGCCTCGTCCAAACACTTCATGGCGTGAATACCACCCCGCGGTCATGCCATGTGGACGCTGCTCCCCGCATCTGTAGAGCAGCAGGACAGGCTGCCAGGCAAAGGTCCAAACGACTCGTGATTTTGTAATGACATCCAGCAGCCTCTGCACAGCCAGGGCCACGTCTGCCACTTCCCCAGGGGAGAGAGAATAGAGAGCAAAATCAATCAAGACTGGGGCAGCTTGGCGAGCACATCGTTGTCCTCAGTACTCATTCTGGTGCTACGTGACAAGGATCACCTGGTGAGAGAGTTCCTCAGACGAGGCCCTGTGGGACCCACGGCATCTGAGGCTGGCTCAGCGAAGACCGTAATCCAGTGGGGGGATAAGAGTCATCATAGAAAGTTCAAGTACACTTCAGTGATGCAGTAACAAAGACTGAAATTAATTCGTTGTGAAATCGTAGTTCACGAGATGTGTTTTAAGGAATGGGGGCTCCTCAGCCGGGCTGTCCTGTGGGGACAGTGACTAGAAGCATGATGGCTCAGGGTAACTGGGCACTGCCATGGGAAGGGCACCGGGGAGCCCCACGGTGTTGTTCAGAACCCCCTCGGCGCAGTAAGACACTGTCTCTCCTCAAAGGTGCTTTGGGGCCGTGCCAGGAGGAATAAGACTTGGTCTCGAAAGACCAGCAAGACAGGCCGATCAAGGCAACCCTCTGGCCACATTCGGGCACAACAGACTGCCCAGGGCGCAGCTGGACAGGACCCCAGAGCACACACCGACAGCCCCCTGCAGCAGCCAGACACCATGCGGGCTCGGGGACCACTGGTAAAGGTCAGGTACATTGTCTGACCTGGAGACATGAGGAACCCTGTGCAGACCACACCCTTCTAGCCTGGGCCAGCTTCCTTTCCTTCTAGAACCAAAGTGCCCCACTGGGCTTCGAGCAGCCACGATTCCATCAGACGGACAAAACATTAACAAAGCCCGGCCTGGGCTGGCAAAGTGGCGCGAGAACGCTAGTGCCTTCCCTCTGACGATCGGCGACTGCAGAAGGACACCCAGAGAAGACAGGGCCCTGCGGACAGGCCTGCCCACACGCCTGTGGCTTCCCTCCCCTGCTCCCACCAGGGCGAAGAAAGGAAGGTATCACATTCCTTCCCTTCCCGCTACCAGGCAAGGACTTAAGCACTTGCTGGAAAAGAAGTTTCTCTCTGGGAGTCTCAGTCCTACCGCCATCCCCATCTTTCAGTGAATTAGTTATATTGGATTTCTCCTCACCTTGCTGAGAGAAGCAGACTGAAGGAGTAACTTGCCATTACTGTGCACTCGTACGCTCTCAGGTACCACGCCGAAAACAGAACAGGGCACGGCGGCCTAAAGAAGTCAAGTACTCTACCCAAGGTTGAGCGAGAGCTGCTAAAAGGGGGAGACGGGATTCGAACCGGGGATGTCTGATGCCAGGGTCCGCTTTGTCATAAAAAGAAGGTTACCAAGAGAGAAGTAATTCTGTAGCATACAGAGGCCCCTGGAGGACGACAGGTTGAAGAGGGAAACTTATCTGGGAGGCAGCTGGACTGGGTGCTCAGAAGAAAGTAATCTCGGGTGGATGGAGGCACAGAGAAGGAGACGGGGATGCGGTAGCCAGCCTCCCCGGTTCAGGGAGGGTGCCCAAGCCCTGGTCCAGGCCACACACTCCAGCACCTGCAGCCTGCTTCGTCTGAGTGACAAACACACACAATGGGACAAGGGTCAGCTCCTTGGCTGTGCCCCGAGCTGGCCTGTTGGTCCCAGCCTAGCTCTGGGAGAGCCGGGGGCTGAGGAATGGGCCTAGAAGCCCATCAGCCCAGAGAGGGCCAAAGGTCACCTCAACAGCACAGAGCCGGTGCGAGGAGTGTGCTGTGTGACTTGGTCCAAATATGGGTGGAAGCGAGGAGGGGATTTCAGGCTCTGAAAACAGATGTGCTGAGCCCACAGTCTCGCAGGAGGAAGTAGACTGTGCGTGGGAAAGGCCCTCCTGCCTCCTGCCTCTCCTGGCCTTCTCCACCAGGGCGCTGTGTGGACAGGCGTCCACTGTGCTCCAACGGGGTGAAATCAGCTGAGTCCAAGAAGTACAGGGACAACAAAGGAGGTCACCAAGGTCAGGGTGTTGGCGTAAAACAAACCTTGGTTCTCACTAGTTGTGAACTCTTGTAGAATTTACTCAACCTCTTAAAGTCTAAGTGCTACTTTCCAAAGCAGGAATCGTGCCACAGCTGATACACAGTAAAGGTCAACGAATAACAGCCGCTCATAATCATAATAAATACACAAAGGTCATAAAATATTATCAGAACACAAGCACTGTGAAGAAAGATACAATCAAGGGCATCCCTTAGCCAAGATTAACGTAATCACGGTTACAGCAGGAGCATACTAAGTGCACACTGTGTTAGGCGCCATGCCAAGCACCTTGCATGCATTATCACCAAACAGCTGGGTGGTGGGCTAAACACTGGACCTCCAGAAGTGTCCACATCCTAATTCCCAGAACCTGTGCCTGTATCAGCTTACATCGTAAAAGGGGCTTTGCAGATGTGATTAAAGATTGTGAGACGGAGCGAGCACCCTGGATTAGCTGGCGGGCCTGGATTAGCAGGGGTCCTTCTAAGTGGGAGCCAGGAGAGCCAGAGAGAACAAGAGAGGGCAAGAGAGAGAAATTAGTGGAAGATGCTTTGCTGCTGGCTTTGAAGGTGGGGCACGGGGTCAGAAGCCAAGGCATGTGGGCAGCTTCAGGATGCTGGGAAAAGCAAGAAAACAGAATTTCCCCTAGAACCTCCAGAGGGAATGCAGCCCTACCAGTGTCTTTGTCTCAGGACCTCTGACCTCCAGAACTGTAAGAAGATAGAGCTGTGGTGTTTTGAGCCACAGTATGGCTAAGGAATCTCCATATAGCCCGCAACCCCGAACCAGAACAGACAGGTGGAGTATGTCTTCGGGCCTAAGGAAGAGAGAGGCCGGGCTCCTTGCTGCTTTGGAAGGAGCCTGCATGACCTAAAACCTTCCATAATAGCCTAGAAGGTAGGCTACGAGTCACCTATGGGCCCCCTACTCCTGCTCCTGTACCACGGCAGATTAGAGACAGAGGGGCCACGAGGACATGCTTACAGTGTACACACACCGCCGCCGTGTCGCACGGAGGAATGCAGGGTCAGAATCGCCCCTGGTTTCAGATCCCCTGCAACCATCCACGGGACTGGACAACTGGAGCGAGCTTCTGACCCAGCAAAGTCGGCCCCCAACCGTGCACAAGCCCAAAGTCCAAGGCCGGTGCCAACCATCCCTGAGACAGGATTCAGGTCACCAGAAACTTCTGACCCTTCACCAACTACTCACACTAGACCGCAGCCGGCCTTCTGGAACCGGGTTAATTTCAGGGATGACCGGTATTTGCCGCAACGGCTCCCGATCACGGATCTGGTGCTGTGTTCCACATGGATTATGCTGTCGCAGCAGAGATGCAAACACCCACCCCCGATGCCTGCAGGGAGCAGGCGCTTAAGTGACCTACACACTCACCCAAGCTCTTCTCATTCCAAAGTCCCCGCTTTAACCCCTACTCCAAAAAACACCCATGTCATTATAGAATAACGTGGCAGGGGAAAGAGGTTTGCTTACAAGTATTCTGTGTGAACCCAGGCACTTCAAAGCAAGCCAAGCACCCTTCCCTAGAACTGGTTGCCTGTCAGAATCACCCGGAGCACTTCAACACCACACACATTTCTGGCCCAGCTCCCGACCCGGGGGACCAGGAACTCCAGGGGCAGAGCCGGCAAGGATGTATTCTCGGCAGGCTCCGTCAGTTCTTCTGAGGCAGCCCACGCGCAGCCAGAGAGAGGCCAGACCCGGAGATCCCTGGCTGACATGGGACAGGCTCCTGGAGGTTGTTGCAGAGCTCCTTCTCCAGGATTATGAAGAGCAGACCTCCGCTTATCCAAAGCAAGGGACGACGGAGTGAATTCCTGCCCTTAATGCTGGTTTGAGGCGTCGGCCTCCAAACACAGCCACAAGCACGATCAGCAAACAGTAGTGGGACATCTTGGTCAAAACGCTTAGAGTCGCTGGAGAGAATGAGGAGGAGGAGCTCATCTCCAAAGCAGGTATTGCCAGGAATTTCCGAGACAGAAGCCAATGCACAGGTTACCTACACAGGGCACCTCCCACACGGTGGCTTTATTGGGGCACCGCCAGCGTCCCCAGGGCCGCGTGGGTAGGAGCCCCGTCCTGAGCCCACTGCCTTAGCACCGGCAAGCTCACCACGCCCTACAGCCCTAGTCTCCTCACCTGTAACAGGGATAGAGGTGTGTGCGAACTCACTTCACCACCAAGGCCCCACCCCAGGAAGCGCTCAGAAAGCCTGATCGCTCACATTCCGAGGTCGCCCTGCTGAAGAGGGGCGACCCTCTGCAGGAGGGGACACGACCGTGCTTGGATCTCAGGGCAGGCTGCAGAACCACGCCGATCTCCCCACTACCAGCCACAGCCTCCGTGGTCACGGAACAACGTGAGGCCAGAGATCCGGGCCAAGCGAGCCCCGGCAGCATCCCCAGCACCCCATGCAGAGTCCGGCATGTGCCGCTGGCTCAGGGAAACTGTGGAATTAATGCCATCGCGAAGGAATCGGTGAAGCAAAGAAAGAAAGCGCACCCCACATACACCGTTAGCGCTCTCCGGGGTGCCGCCTTATTAGCCTACTGTGTACTCAGAGGGCACCGGGCCTCTGACCCTCTCCCCCCACCTGACAGATGGAGACTCGGAGGCCCAGAGAGAAGCTCTCACCCCAGCGCGCACACGGTCGGCACGCCGTGGTGCCGGGAACCAAACGCAGGTGCACACGAAGCTGCCTTTGGGCTCTGCCTGTCCCTCGCCACGGCCACCGCCTGCCTCTGAGGGGCTTCGCGCTGTGGTACCTCGCGTTCACGCAGCCTCACCGTCGGCCAGATGCCGGGGAATTACCCAGCTCTACATCCGAACGCTCCGTGGGCTGAAGGAACGGAGGGGCCCAGAGACGCACGTGCGCCACGAGGCAGTGGCCAGACACGGGGACTCTGAGCCCCAGACACAGTCACTTCTCTCTCGCTCCCTCCCCCTTCGGCGCCGTCTGTGCACAGCCCACAAATCCTGACACAGACATCTTTCTCCTTTTCTTACGGTGCAGACTACATTCCGTGTCCACGCATCTGGGCTGCTACGACGGAAAACCACAAGCCGCACGGCTTCTGAACAAGAGAAATCCCATCCATGCTTCTGGAGGCTGCGAAGTCCGAGACAGAGGCGCTGGCTGGTCTGGTGTCTTCTGGGGACCCCCTCCTGGCTCAGACAGTTGTCTCTTCACTGTGTCCTCACAGAAGGGGCAGGGGAGCTCCCTGGGGTCTCTTTCCTAGAAGGGCACGAATCCCGTTCACCCAGTCACTTCCCAGACGCCCCACCTCTGAACACCACATCGGCACTAGGGTTCAACACAGGAATTCAGGGGGATATAAACACTCCACGATCACACCTTCCCTGTCGGGGGTGCTCGCTACTGAGGAAGCAGACAAAGGAGACGACTGGCAGATGTCTTTTTTTTTTCCATTAAAAACAGAAACTAGAGCTTCAGGTGTACCACACAAGATGTTTTATGGGCCTCATTGCCCCTAATTTTCATAGGACCCCATGAAATAAGTGTTATTCTTCCTGGTTAGGAGATGAAGACGTGAACTAAGTAAACTGCCAAGGTCACACACCTAGTTACGGTAGTAGAGCGGGAACTTAACCCCCAGGCTGGGGATGCCGACACGCTCCCTCACCATCTGCACACACACAAGGGGTCCGGTCTCAGATTCCACGCCCAGTGCGGGATGCCCCCACCTGCACCTGCGGCTGGCTGTGAGCTAGCAGGACCGAGCCTTCCACCAGCATGGCTCGGCCATGGGTGCCCTGCTCCGCCGCATCCCAGGAGGGCCCAGCCCCAGAGGAGCTCTCAGAGACACCAAAGCCTCGGCCGCAGTGATAATCAAACATCAGAAGCCACTTCGGCCTCAAAGAGCTTCCAGTCTAGTAAAGGTGGAAATCACGCACACCGTCACCTACATAATCTGTCATAACCTATGGTCTTCCCACCCTTGCTGCTGGGAAGGAGACACCCAGGGAGCCAAGAGAATGAGTGGCTGGGGAGGGCTCCCTGAAGAAGTGACCAGGAGGCTGAGGAGGGTGGGGATCGAGAACTGGAGGAAGAGGGGAGGGTGCAGGAGAGCAGAGTGCTAAGAGGACACTCTCTTCCCTTCCAGCCTGACTCTCTGCTCCTGCCCCAACCCGCACACACAGGTGGAGGTCTCACTGGCTCATGCCGCCCCAGGAGGCAAAGAGTCCACTACCTGGCGAGCCATCAGAGCCAAGCACAGCTATATGGGAGTTCAGTCGGTCAGAGTCCACAAGCCAGGACACCCAGTAATGACCCTACATCTGGCCAGTGCTGCTGGGAGGCAAGGAATTACATGCGGGCCCACCCAGGGCTCTGGGAAGTCTGCTGGGACACAGTATTGACTCAGAGAGACGGTTCCTTCAGGCACTGCATAGAAGAGAAGAACAGAGAATCCAGAAATAATCAGAAAATCCTGAAACAATCAAAGGAGAATACAAGTCAATGGCCTTTCTGTCCAAAGATCTAATTTACAAGCCAGACTGTGAATTTTCAGTTATGACCTAAAAAGCTCCAGGGGCAAACCGTCTCTGGGGCGTCTTTGCAAGGTGAAGTTCAAACTGCCTGAAGATGATCATTCGTGTCCCAGAACACCATTTCACTCATTAGGCCATCAGATACCTACCATAGATCCTATCAGACATCGTATGTGTCGTATGTGCATGTGTGTATGTATGTATATACACAATACGATACAAATAACCCACTGTAGATGCTTTGATGATTTCTTTATGAACAATGCATTTCCCAGTTAGGCAAGAAGTCTGCCTTGTTGTAGTCACTGTTCTATTTTAGGCAAGACAGTATGCATTTCCTTGTTTTACTTAAATAAAATAAAAATCTAATTATCAGGGGATCAACTTGCTCAATATTTGTTACATAAGGTCGCATCCTCTAGTCCAAAGAACACTGTCTCTGGAGTTAGACTGGCTGGGCTACTATTCTTTGCCTTAAAGCCAACGTCTTTCTCTCTCACCCAGTACAATGAGGGTGTTCATTTAGCACACAGGCCCCAGAACCCAAGGATTCTACCTTGGAATCCACAAGAAGGTTCGTTAAAAATGCAAACTCTCTGAACCCCCGGCTCACACAGGGCCTTGCGATCCTTTTAGTGCTGCTAACATCCCATGACTTTCTGGAATAAGGCTGAGCACGTGAAAAGAGAACCACTTCCCTATTGAGGATGAATTTCCGAATTTCAATTCCCTTTTGGAGTCAGTGCAGCGCAGGGGTAACTCATCACTTGACAGACGTTGGCGTAACCCCGAGAAGCACACACACAGCTTCCACGGGCCGCTAAGAGCTTTCTGAAGAGGTGTTCCAAGCTCACCAGTTGGCAGGGGTCTGACCAGACAGGCAAATGATTGTCTAAATCAGCGTATCCTTTACCGGATCCGTACACGCTCTACACACGTAGGGAATACATGTGTGTGCACAGGGTTTCGTGCCATTTCGCTCGAGAGACGGTGCTTGCTTTCATGCCATTAAGAACCCCGATTCTGAACTCTCTCAGTCAGCCTAGCCAGGCAGAGGGCACGGTGCTGCCAACTGTGTTGAGGGACACGTGGATGACTAAGACTGAGAGGAAGAAGGACAGAAGTGAGACCCTCCCAAGGCAGAAGAAGGAAAGCACGTCCAGAGCGGTGTTAGTGAGGAGCCGGGGAGTTCAGAGGAGCAACGTCTCCTTCCTGCTCAAGCAATCCAGGAGAGCTGCCAGTTAAGCTGGGCCTGGAGGGAGGGAAAGAATGGTTTTTATGAAGGGATAGAAACGAAGACGGGGGGCAGGGTAAGCGGCATCCGAGAGGCAGCTGTCATCCGCCGAAGCCCAGGCGGCTCTGCAGAGCGGGAACGCCTCGCTCGGATTTCGGAGTGCCCGAGGCTCGCTCTTTGAGACTCACTCCTACAGCAGACACGACTTCAGGTACTTGTAGCTGGGCTGACGTGCCAGCTTAAATCCGGACAGCCAATCAGTGATGAAGGTTCCTTCGCTAACGAGTCAACCCGGCTGGCCACCGACAGGCCTAAGGTCTCCTCCTCCACGAGTAGACACAGACACTGCAGACGTAACTGTCATCACCGGGGTGCGGGAGCTCAGAGGTCTCTGCCCATCCCCACGGCAGCCTCGGGGTTCTGTGGTGTGAACAGTCCAGACAACGGAGAAACAGAAGGTTCAGGAAAGGAAAGTCACTTCGTGTGTGAGGGCCCTGAGGATGGCTGAGTGGTCCTACCCTATAATGACCTCTGGGCTCGAGGAAGCTTCGTCCTGCAAAACTACAGAAGACGGATGAGACCGGGGGCAGGAGGAGGAACCACGTGGCCAAACCCTGGGACCATAAAGGCCAACGGTGATCTGTAAGTGAGGTGCTCAGTACGCTCCGAGGACCAGGGCGACAGCCGCTAAGACACTACCCCACAGCTTCAACTCAGGTTGCGCCGCATGGCCAGAGAGCACAGAAATGGAGAAAACTACTGAAAATGGGTTAGAGGGATGGTTTCACTGTCTCCCCAGTAAATGAGGAAATGGTTCAAGGTACCCCGCAATGCCCTGTAACCAGCAGAGATGCAGAGCATTATATGTGGGTGTAGCAAAAGCATTAGTGTCTTAAAGGACAAACAATTTTCATCGACCTGTGTTGAAAGTTTTCCTTTTTCTGATACACGGCGAGCCTCCAAAATGAAAGCGGCTGAAACCTCCTCTCTGGGATCGTGAGCTGACTCCTGGCATCCGGTGAAATGGTTACGAGAGTGTAAGGCGGGCGGTGGCCCAGCCGAGCGAGCACGCAGAGAGGCACTGGAGCCGCGTGACACATGAGGCGGACGGGGCGGCCGAGAGAGGAGCTGACCGCTGCTCGAGGCCCCGAGGCAAAGACCGATTCTGCAGCGTCCAGGGCGGGATCACTGGGAGGACTACAGTGTTCTTAAGAAAGGAGGAAGTCAGGGGAGGAGCAGCATGAATGAGAGGATGAGTTCCACGTTGGGTGTCAAGGACTCTTAGGAATTCTTTTTGTCTGTTTGGCTTCTGTGAGCCAAAGTAACAGCACTGACAAGGAGACCTCTGCAGGGCACAGGGAGCAGGTGGGGACCTCTCGTTGCCACCAGGTTCAGAGAGCTTTCCGCCTGTGCTCCGCATTCTGGAGACCAAGGCTATCCCCCACCCTGCTGCGTGCACGCCTGCCAATGACAACAACAGAGTAGGGACTAGAAACCATGGAACCAGAGGGAACAAGACTAAAAGGGACCTTGGGGATCATCCCAGCCAATCAATCTTTCTACAGGTGAAGAACCCAAGGCACATAGAGGCAAAATCACTCGCGAGTCCCTAGCCGCGGAGGCAGATCTCACGTTGAGCTCTCTTGGTTCCTTCCTGCCACCAGGAGCACGTCCAGACTTGTGCTCACTTCCCCCACCTTGGGGAGCACAGTGCTTCCCCTGCAGGAGAACGGACGTTTGTCCCCACGTACGTTTGGCAGGTGGCATCCTCTGCTCTAACCGTTGAGAGAGAGAAGCCTGGGGACTGGGGTGGGAGTGGTGTTCTCTAAGCATGTTTTTACCAAACTTCATTTTTTTTTAAAGATTTTATGTATTTATTTGACAGAGAGAGACACAGCAAGAGAGGGAACACAACCAGGGCTTCTTTTAACAGTGACTCACATTACTAATTCTATGAGCCAACGAACCACTTTTAAGAGAAATGACATCTGTACATATTCTTCTATATATGGAATCTGAAATCAAAGAGTTTACTAAAAAAAAAGGGGAAGATCAGATGTTCACACTGGAATAAAGTATACATTTTGTGTGTTTGAGTAGGAAAAAAAGATAGAAGCCCTCACTACAGCTCACTACTCATTTTTACAACACTCAAGAAGGAGCTTAATAACAAATGTGTAAACCATAAACATCTCAAGAATGAGGAAGGAAATTTCAAGAAGAGCACTGGCTATCTCAGCTACTTCAGCATTATGAAATGCCTTCTTTTAGTCAGGATTTATGGGAAAAAAAATAGACAAAGCAGATTATATTAAGAAAAAAAAGAATAGGGGCCCCTGGGTGGCTCAGTGGGTTAAGCCTCTGCCTTCAGCTCAGGTCATGATCTCAGGTTCCTGGGATCAAGTCCCGTGTCGGGCTCTCTGCTCAGCAGGGAGCCTGCCTCCCCCTCTCTCTGCCTGCCTCTCTGTCTACTTGTGATCTCTGTCTGTCAAATAAATAAATAAAATCTTAAAAAAAAAAGAAAGAAAGAAAAAAAAGAATAATGTTACAAAGCTCATGTTAACGTGGGCTTTTAGTTTGCTTTGAATAATAATTAGAGAAGAAATTGAGGCCAAAAGGCCCTTCTGCTCACATAAAATGTTAGTCGAAGAACAGCTCGTCATCAAATTTCCTTCATCTCCATCTCAATTTTCCAAGGAAAAGCTCCAGAAAGAGCAAATGGTAAAGAATAAGGTAAGTCTGAAGAGATGATTGAATGGGGATGAGATCCTTATTCAGACATATGTTTAACAATTTCAAGTAGTCTGTCTAGAAATTCATTAATCTGAACTGGAAACTGCAGTTTTGCTATGGGAAGATAAATGCATATCTCCAAAGCTTTACAAACTTTCATATATTGCTAGTGAGGCGAGAGCAACTACTAGAGCAAGACCACATGGAAAGCAATTTACCAATATCTATCAAAATCACAAATGTGTACAACATCCTCTGACTCAAAAATTCCATTTCTGGAAGTGGATCTTATAAACAAACTTGTACCCATACAAGGTTATTTTCAGCAGCAAGATCTGTCTTCTACCAGAAAACTATAAACAGCCCAAATGCCCATCCCTAGGACCTCTGTTAAATAAGTCACAGTACAACTGTGCGACAGAACGCCCCGTGTCTGCAGAACTGAACGGTGAAGTCTTCTATGTACTGTATGGAAAGATCTCCAAAATATTAAGTAAAAAATTCAGTGAACAAAAGGATATGCATTATACTCCAGCTTTTGCATTAAAACGGAAGCAGGCGAAAAGAATTGCTATGTTTATATTTGTTTCTAAAGAGGTTTTTTTAGAGCTAAGAAATTCAAGAGATTTTGGAAGGATGCACACAGAGCCGGGGAGGTGAACAGCGAGACGGGAGGGAAGGATTTCACCGTACGGCTTTTTATTTCCTTTAAAGTTTTGAACCATGTGAATACCTTGCCTATTCAATCAATTAATTTTCAACAAGCAAAAGCTATCTCCTTAATGCTCAAAACATTTCAGGAATAAGATGCTTCCTTATAACAAAGAAAGCAGAGATTTCAGCATATCCTCAAATAAAACTGACCTTTGAATCCTTAAGCAAAATCTGAACTAAGACGACTCGTCCTTAGTTCTTTCCAAGTAGTATTTTTATAGGCCTTGTGTACGTGTGATGCTTCAAGTACTTTGGCCTAAAAAATAACACCATTTCAGTGTTTCCAGGTTAAATCTCAACCTGGTCACAGGACATGAAAACCAGCCAAATTCCAGCCACGCCAGTACTTCTCCAAGTGCTCCTGCCGCACCGCAGAAACACCCATACCTTTGGCAGAATTGTTCGTCCTCCCATGAGGGATGCGGTGAAGGCAAAGAATATATCCGTCTTCTGTCTCGACGAAGTGCTCCTCACTAGGGAAACCCCAGTAAGCAATAACTTCAGTCTACGGAGAGAAAGAACATTGGAAAATCTCTGGACAGGATGGGACAAGTTCTTCCCACATTAGCAGGCAAAGGAGAAGACAAGATGTCAGCAGACATTCTCCAGGCTTTAAGAAAAGTTGTTACTGAAATGTTAGGGTGCTCTGTCAAGCAGCACGTTCCACCCAAGAATAAATCCCCCCACCTCTTTTATCGGTCTGTTCCACTGACAGGCATGTGTTTACCCTCGGTTTCGACATTCGAGCATGTTCTACACCAAATGTGTCTCATTTCACCACTGCTTTGGGCCTCTCTGTTTCCATTCTGGCTTCACAAATAAACACACTTCTTTCTTTCTTTCTTTTCTAAATATGCCAGCTAATATCACGATCTACCACTATCTTCATTTTAAGAGGTCCTGTCCTGGGAAACAGAGCGTAGCACTAATCCGTTTTCATCAATGAACAAATAAGCGAATGCTAACAGAGGACGCTAATAGAATGCACAATAGCAAGGTAGAGCTGAAGAACGAGAAGACATGAGAAACAGGAAAGTTTGATCAAAATCACTTCTCCAGTCCAAGGAGCAAGGGTTAATCAGGAGCTCGGTGGGATATGGAGAATTCGATTATCTAGATTTAATGTAAGTGAGTGCTCACTATCCTCTCTAGCACAAGTATTTGAAAGAATTTAATTGTATCATTCTTATAGCAAAAAAAAAAAAAAAAAAAAACTTCAAAGGAGGGGGAGGAATAAAAGAAAAAAATTGGGGACGAGAAGTAAACCTTGACCTTAAGACCCTGATTATATTCTCTTGACTCACTATGGATTTATCTGCCTCTAAGAGGGCCTTGATTCTTCAGTGGGGTCACTGCCATCATCTGCTTCAAAGTAGCTATTTTGGGGGCATCTGGGTGCTCAGTCGGTTAAGCGTCCACCTCTTGATTTCAGCTCAGGTCATGATCTCAGGGTGGGGAGATCGAGGCCGGCATCCAGCTCTTCACGGGGCGTGGAATCTGCTTAAGATTCTTTCTCTCCCTCTCCCTGTGCTCCTTCCCACCATGCTCACTCTCTCACTCTCTCTCTAAAAGAAGTAATCATTTTAAAAAATAGTTACTTTCTTTAGTCATTTGCATTTTCCTGATATTCTGTGCCTAAACGAGGTATTTCCTGGCTTTATTGTTTACTTACGATCAGTAACTTTGAAATGTGTCAATTACTCAGCAAATTATATTGCTTATTGGTTCCAACAAAAATTTTTTTCAGATTATTTTGGTTTTTGTATTGAACCGTGTTCCCTGGACATTGCTATCACACTCCTTGTTCAAGGTATTATAAAAGCAGCAGTTGGTAGTAACACTCTTGGCAAGTCTTGCTACATTTTTATCGTTCTTTCAACAAATTCAGTTAACTTAAAAATGAAATGAACTTATAAAATTTTCTTTTCCTGCATTAAGAAATATGTAGTTTTAACAGTTAAATGCAGTTCGTAAAATACACATTACCTGGGGGAAAGTAAGCAAACTGAATCTAAGATTCAGAGAACGTGAAAAGTGCAATACTATATAAAGAGATTAGTTTGTGGTTTCATGTAGCCCACATAACAGAATGGCAAAAGATCCTCGACATCTGTCACATAAGCATTTTAAAGATTTTATTTATTTATCTCACAGAGACAGATCACAAGTAGGCAGAGAGAACGGTCGGGAAGCAGGCACCCTGCTGAGTAGAGAGCCCAATGCGGGGCTCGATCCCAGGACCCTGAGATCATGACCAGAGCCAAAGGCAGAGGCTCAACCCACTGAGTCACCCAGGCGCCCCATCACAGAAGCATTTCAAAAGCATCCTTGAGACTTTGAGAAACTTACCACATTCATATTTATCTCTGGATCCAGAGCTGCCAGACTGTCTCCAGACACCTCGGAATGCAGGGTCCCAAGGACCAAACAGACCACCAATCCCAGGAGCTGCATTTTCCTTCTGTAGAAAATAGCCTAGTGTTATCTATCTGAATTTCACTACACAGATGATGTTGGCAGATGAAAGCTCCCATAAAAAGGAACCAGGTTTAGGGCAAGTAAACCTCAGGTCAAAGGCAAATAGGAAACAGAGGACTCCAGCCACATCGGAAACAAAGAAAAAAAGTTATTTTTTTACTAGGAAACGCCCCCACTTGCCACCACCAGTAATCATGTGACCTTTGGAGCCCAGCATACGCATTCACCCTCTCACCATGCGGTTCACCAAACTGTTCTGGAGAAAAAATGGAGAAGAGGACTTAGAAGACAATAGCCTGAAAAAGAGAGGAAGATCCACAAAATTCCAGAGCCTGTGAGCCTCCCACCTTTTCCCCTCTCACTGCGATTTAAACATTTTAAGTTCTCATTTTTCAGCGGAGTATTAGTTCTTGTCTCCCACTGTCTATTTCTGTTCTTGTCCAGATACACATCAAATCATATTTGTCACCTAAACATTAGACTAAGTAAGCCAGACTGAGAAGATAAATACCATATGATTCCATATGTATGTGCGATCTAAAAAATGAATAAACAGGGGCGCCTGGGTGGCTCAGTGGGTTAAGCCTCTGCCTTCTGCTCAGGTCATGATCTCAGGGTCCTGGGATCGAGCCCCTCATCGGACTCTCTGCTCTGCAGGGATCCTGCTTCCCTTTCTCTCTCTGCCTGCCTCTCTGCCTACTTGTGATCTCTCTCTCTCTCTCTCTCTGTCAAATAAATAAATAAAATATTTTTTAAAAATAAAAAATAATAAAAAATTTAAAAATGAATAAACAAACAAAAAGCAGAAACAAACCCATAAATACAGACAACTGATGGCTGCCAGAGGGAAGCGCGTAGGGGAAAGGGCAAAATGGGTGAAGAGGAGTGGGAGGTACAGGCTTCCAGTTACGGAATGAGTAAGTCACAGGGATGAAAGGCACAGCACAGGGAATAGAGTCAATGGTGTTGGAACAGAGGGTAGCTACACTTGTGGGGAAGACAAGATAATACACAAAGACATTGAACCACTATGTTGCACACTTGAAACTAACATAACATGTATCAGCTGTACTTCAGTTAAAAAAGAGTAATAATAAATGTTTTTAAATAAATAAAACAAATAAAATAAATATGTCATCCAAGGAAAAGAGTGAAAGAGAGCCTGAAAGAGAAACAGGATAGAAGACCACCCACTTCCCTTTCTGAGACCCTCCAACCACCAACAAAGATGATCTAGTTTCCACCAGTGATGTGCATTATCACAGCACAGCACAGACCCTGGGGCTGAATGTTAAAGGCAAAGCGAAGTGAGTCTCCCAAGGAATCTGGATGGTTAGAGGCAAGACTGGAGCTACAGCCCAGGCATCCTGCATTCTTAAAAAATATAATCACTTAAAAAAAGATGCATGCATGTATACCTATACAAAGACTTGTGTAAAAATGTTTATAACAGATTTGTGTGTAATAAACAAAAACCGGGAAAACCTGAATACCCCAAATGGGTAAATGGAGATACACACACACACACACACACACACACACACATATATATATATCTCAGTAATAAAGAGGAATCAACACACAATAACATGGATGAATATCAAAATAATTACGGTGAATGAAAGCCAGACCCCCCCCCCCGAAAAAAGAATAAAACGTATGATTCCATTTATATAATACTCTGGAAAATGCAACCTAATCTCTATGGATGGAAAGCAGATCTCAGGCTGCCTAAGAAAAAGAGCAAGAGGAAAGGATTACAAGGGAGTATGCACAAAGAATCTTTTGAGAGTGATAGGTTCACTATACTGAATGTATCGATGGTTTCGTGGGAGTATACAGACATCAAAATTTATACAAATGTTCATTTAAAATAAGTCTTGTTCTTGTATGTCAATACAATACGGCTGCTCTTCAGACTTGGGCCTAATTGAGTACTCCACAAATCTTAAGAGATAGGTTCTCAGGAAATTACCATAGTGAATTCTGCCAGTGCAAGTCCTTTGGGCTTCTCCAAAGCCATGAGGAAGCCTGAACATCTAGGCAGAAAGGAATGTAACTTTGACCTTCACTGTCAAAGCGAGCTCCCCTGGCCTTTACTCACAAGCTTTTATTTCTCCGTGGTGGTTGGGGAGGGCGGTATACTCCCAGGCTGCCTTTTATCATAATTCAATCTCCCCAGAGTCCTTTCTCACTAGGAAACAGGGAGTGGATCGAAAGGGGGAAAAGAAAGGTGGTGCCCACAATTTAAAACAAAGAATCTTCTGGCAGCAGATGCTTCCCACTGGGTACCCATCCCACAGAACCTGGACCAGCTGTCTGCAGAGAAGCTCCAAGACGGTAGTAGCAGAAGATCCTTACCCGCATATTACCCTGTTCATGTTTCCTTCCAACCAACTAGTCAAGTGATTCTCGGAAGGACGATGACTGAGAAGTATACACAGAGAAAAAGCCCCGTTCCAGGCTGGAATCTATGTTTTTCTGGGCTCTCTTAGCAACTTCTAGCTCAGTTCTCTCTACAGTGTAACAATGCAAGAAAGTGCTCGGCAGCCCTCCTTTTGCCCCAGCCCGAGGGCAGGGTGGGAGTCTGACTCAACTTTGCATCCTTAGGACCTCTAGAGGGGCCCCGCACCTAGGAGATGCACGGGACAGATTTTGAAAAATGAGACAGGGGTCAGTCCAAAAGTTGGGCGGTTGAAGAAAAGCAAAGCCCCAAAGCAGCCTCCCATTTTGCTTCCTAGTAATGACAGTGTCGACACCACCAACAATAATTTCGGCTCCCATTAAACTCTCCTACGCTCCAGACACCCGGCAGTGCTTCCGACCTATCGTAACTCCTGCGGCGTGCCGGCGCAATACCGTTAAAGCCTTGTTTCGCGAAGCTGAGCCTCACCCAGGTCGAGCATGGGAAGCAAAGGGCCAACGGGTAAGGGGGAGCTTAACCAGGGGAAGAAGGTAGCTGGGAATCAGGAGTCCCGGTGGTCACCGCGATCCGAGGGCTCTGGGGGGCTTCGCGGATCGGCGACCGCTCCCGTGCAGGAAATCGGAGGGCTCCCACGGAACGAAGGGCAACTTCGGGGCGCCCCGCGAAACCTGGACCACGGGGCCCGCTGAAGAGGCGCCCGCAGGTGCTCCAGGCGGGTTCCGTCAGGAGCCAAGAGCAGGGGGTCCCGCCCGGCCGCAGAGGCTCGGGCGTGGGGGGTTGGGGGGGCGCGGAGGCCTGAGCTGTTGCACCCGCACCCAGCGGCGCAGCCCGGCGACACTCACCCGCACCGGTCCTCCCGGGCCACTGTCCGGAGCCGCAGTGCCCGCTAGTTAAGCTAGACACCTGAAGGGGCGGGGACCGTCGGAGGCGGGGCAGGTGCCCCCTCCCGGCTCAGGTTGCGCGCGCAGCCAATCGGCACTGCTGGCCGCCGGGAAGTGTCGCCGAGACCCCGCCCGACCCAGCGCCGCCACGGAGCATGCGCCGTGGGCGGGCCCCAGCGGGGCAGAGACTCCCTCTCCCCGCAGAGCTGATCCCCAGCGGCACTTGCTCGGGGTTGCTGAGGCTTTCCCCCGCATGGTCCGCACCCTCTGCACCTGGCATAGAGCTCTGGGCTCTGTAAGTGAAAAGAAATTGTGTGTTCCGTATAAAGCGCTTAGCGTTGTGCCTGATGCAAAGCGATCTTGATATACATTTTATTTTTATTTCTAAAATGTCCAGTAATAAGAGACTAGGGGTATAGCAGCCAACCAATGTCCCTGTTCTCCTGCTTACATTCCAGTGGGAACAGACACACCATGAACAAATATATAACATAAAGTTGTAGAAAGTGCTGTGAAGAACAATGAAACAGTAAAGGGACAGTGAGGGAGGGTGTTGTGTTATGAGCGAGGGAATCAGAAAAGGACTCTGATGAAGTGAGAACCGAACACAAACAGGAAGCTGATTGAGAACCACGTGGATACTGGAGAAAGACCATTCTGGGGTGAGAAAATAGCATGTGCAAAGGCCCCAAAGCAGGAATGTCCTGGTAGGTTTTAGGAAGACCAGTGAAGTTGGTGTCACTAGAACAGAATGTGATGGTGGAGAGTACTAGGACATGAAATCCTAGAGGTACTTGGGTGCTTTGGAGGGGCAATTGTACAGACTTTGCTTCTTCTTCTGACCAAGAAGCTGGTGAAAGGTTTTCAACAGAAAGGCAACATTCTCTGGTTTACAGTTTAGAAAGATCACTCCAACTGCTAGGATCAACTAGGGAAGCAGGGAGACAAGTTGGAAGTCTACTGCAATAGTCCAAGTGAGAGTTAATGATGGCTTAGAATGGGGCAGTGAGAGCAGTGGAGGTGAAGACAAATACTCGAATTCAAATGAAGAAAGCACCAAGAAGAGCAGCTTGGGAGGAGAATCAAGAGTTGGTTTTAGATGTGTTTATTTTGAGATACTCATTAGAGACCTGTCTCAGCTAAGGCCCTGTCAGCAGACAGAACCCACTGTATTCCAAACAGAGCAAATGCTTACACAGGTGGCAGAATAGTTGGGAAGCCAAATAGGATTTAGGCAAGCCCCAAAGAGACCAGCAACGGCAGGAAGAGCGGAGGTGGTGGTAGGGGAAGAGAGGCTCACCAGACACCAGAGGTGGTTGTGTTGTGTTGAGCAGCCTCTTCCAGAGACGCTTCCAAGGCCAAGAGAGGAGGATTAGACATGTTGTGGCCTTTCCTGCCTCCTGCCCTCCAGGGTCCCACCAGTACCTCCTCTGGGTCAAATGCAACCTGACGCTGGCTGACAGAGGAGCCTAAGAAATGCAGGCTACAGGGCCCAGACCCCTACACCCTCGACGACACGAAGCAGCGGATGGGCAGGGAATGGATCTAGAGACAAAATGGCAAAGATCAGTGCTGGCACGTACACAGCTAGTGTTCAAAGTCAAATCCCAGCCTGGAGACAGAGATAGAGTTTAAAGCCCCAAGACTGGGTAAAGTCTCCTAGAAAGAAAGCATAAGAAACAAAGAACGCACACAGAGGAAACTAAATAAAGGGAGCCGTGCAGTTGCCCCAGATAACAGCCTGGGGAGAATTTCAAGGCTGCAGTTCAGGGAGAGGGGAACATAGGTAAAAAAAATCCAGCAGTTTCCTGACACCTAGGTGGCTCAGTCGGTTGGGCATCTGCCTTCGGCTCAGGTCATGAGACCAGGGTCCTGTGCTCCAACCCCACATCAGGCTCCCAGCTTGGCTGGGAATTTGCTTCTTCCTCTGTCCCTTCCCTCTGCTCAGGCATTCTCTTTCTCTCTTTCTCAAATGAATAAATAAAATCTTTTTTTTTTTTTAATCTAGCAGTTTCTCTGAGTGGACTCAGATGAGAATTCATGAAGGCTAAGGCAATCGAGTTTGCAGGGCAGAGGAGTGAGGTAGAAAGAGTTGCAGAGAGAGAAAGAGCTCTCGGGGTCTGCCAAGGGTTCCCCTCAAGTCTGGCACTGAGAAGTAACTGGAGTTTGCATATGACAAAACTATACTAGACCAGGAGAAAAAACACCTGAAAGGAACAAATGGGAAAATCTCCCAAGTTTACACAGGATTGGGAATAGTTCAAGTGGCAGAGGCCAGAATGGAAAAACCTTGTTAGATAAAAGGCACGAGGTAGAAGACTCACAAGGATGTTATTGCCTTAGCATGAAGCAAAATTATCCGTAAGTAAGACTACTTCAAAGTAGTCTTTGAAAATAGACCGCCAGTTGATTTTCACAAGACAATGCCTTGGGGAAAGAATAATCTTTTTAACAAACGGAGCTGGGGCGATTGGCTAGCTATATGCAAAATGGTAAACTTCGACATTATGCAAAAATTAACTCAAAATGGACCATCGATAGACATGCATCTGAAAGCTAAAACTATAGGACTTTCCTGGGGGTGGGGGGGAGTGGAAATAAGAGAAAATACTAGATTTGCCAAAAGGATTTCTTAAATAGAACATAAAAAGTGCAACCCATGAAAGAAAAAACAATTAACAAATGACTTCTTCAAAATAAAAAAAAAAAATCTATCCTTCAAATAGCACTTTATAACCGTAATGAGATTCCATTTCATATGCCCAAAGGTGATGGTAAAAAAACGGGCGGATATTAGCACATGTGGATGAGAATGTTGGGACACGAAGGGAACCCAGGGGCCAGGGAGTGGGAGTGGGGGGTAGGGGGACGTGAGATGGTACAGCTGCTTTAGATGACAGTCTGCGGTTCTTCAAAAGGTGAAACATACAGTTGCCATATGGCCCGGCACCTCCCCTCCAGTGTATACACCCAAGAGAAATGAAAATTCACATTCACATAAAACAACTCGTACACAAATGTCCACAGCGTTATTATTCGTAAGACCTGAAAAGCAGAGACAGCTCGATGTGAGTTGACAAATGAATAAATAAAATGCAGTATGTCTGTGTCGTGAATATTACTGCATAATTAAAGACAAATGAAGGACTGATGCGTGCTACAACACGAACAAGCCTTGAACACATGCTAAGTGATAAAAGCCAGTCACAAAAAAATAAAGGGAAATAATTCCATGGACATGAAACGTCCAGAATACGCAAATCTATACAGACTGAAAGTAGATTAGTGGCTGCCTGTGGATGGGAGCGAGGTGAGGTTGGGACAATGTGAGTTGAGCACTAAAGGTTGTGGGTTACTTTTTGCCCTGATGGAAGGGTTACAAATTGTGGTATTCATTGCACAACTCTGTGGATAAAATGAAAGGCATTTAATTGCACACTGCGAATGACTGAATTGTTTGGTGTGTGAATAATATACCTCAATGGGCTGTTTGTTTAGACCTCATGAAAGCGGTAAGTATTCACCTTACAATTTAATAACAAGACCGAAAACCCAGTCAAAAAAGGGCAAAAGGTAGTAGATGGCAAATGAAAATAAGTTCACCGTCATTAGTCACTGGGGAAATGCTAACTAAACCCACAATGAGATACCACTATTCTACCCACCAGTGGCTAAAATTAAAAAGTGTTGACGATGGTGAGAAGTAGTAAAATCTCTTGCGTTGCTGGTGGGAATGTAAAATGGTACAACGACGTTAGAAAGCAGTTTGACACCTTCTTAGAAGGCTCTACACAGGCTTACCGTATGACCCAGCTATTGTACTCCTGAGTGCTTACCCAAGAGAAATGAAAAGTATTTGTACACAAGTGACTATAGCAGCTTATTTGTAATAAGAAGAAACTGGTGATGGCACATATGTCCACCAACAGGTAAAAGGAGAAACAAATTTGTATCTATATGGTGGAATATTACT
This sequence comes from Martes martes, assembly GCF_963455335.1. Taxonomy (NCBI): domain Eukaryota; kingdom Metazoa; phylum Chordata; class Mammalia; order Carnivora; family Mustelidae; genus Martes; species Martes martes. The sequence goes on from NC_137902.1 coordinate 74,767,996, forward strand.
CAGCAGTGAAAAAAGTGAACTACTTTTGCACACAGCAACACGCATGGTTCTTAAAATAACTATGTTGAGACAAGACGAAAACAGTATACACACTATATGATTTCCTTTGCAGAAAATTCTAGAAAATGTAAATTAATCCACATTGACAACAAGAATATTACTGTTTGCTTGGGAAGGGAATTGTTTTTGGAGAATTGTTTTGGAGAAGAGAGGAGGCTGGATTCCCAAGGGGGCATAAGCAAACTTTTGAGGGAGTGGATATCTTTATTTTGATCATGGCAATGGTTTTACAGCCATAGACGTATATGAAAACTCATCCGAATATACGCTTAAATATGTGAAAATGTTTATCAGTTATACCTCAATAAACCTCTTATTTATTTATTCATTCATTATTTATTTATTTATAAGCCTCTTATTTATTTATTTATTTATAAACCATTTATTTATTTATTTATTTATTTATTTATTTCAGATTTCATTTACTTATGTGTCAGAGAGAGCAAACACAACCAGGGAGAGTGGCAGAGAGTGGAGAGAGGGAGAAGCAGCCTCCCTGCTGAGCAGGGAGCCCCATGCAGGACTCAATCCCAGGACCCTGGGATCATGACCTGACCTGAAGGCAGACGCTTAAGTGACTGAGCCACCCAGGCTTGCCTCTTGACAGATCCTTTAAAAGTGCTAATACCTGCCATTCACTGCCAGATCCTACCTAGTTTCCACACACTACCTTACTGAATCACGAACCACTCAGCAAGGTTATTTTTCCTCTCCTGCAGATGAGGATATAAAGGCAAAAGTCGTGAAAATAGCAATCAGACTCAAATAGCCCGATACCAAAAGCCCAGTTGTTATTCACAATGTGACAGCTGTATTTCATTTCTCTCCTGGGTGCAAGGCACTCTCCTGGGAGTCTTGGATCCAGAACAAATCAACTCGGGCTGCTGCCCTCAAAGACTGTCAGGCAGGAGAAGGAGTTGGGGAACAGGAGCCTTAAAGTAGGAAGGCCCAGCTCTCCTGGCCTGTGGGCAGGAGGCTCAGTAGGTGTAGAAAAAGAGAGGCTGCATCTTCAGCCATGAAAACAGAATGTTGTCTCACCCTTTATGGCCAAGCAGAAGTTCCCCAAGAAAACTGGTTCTACATTTTTGGGTCTCCTGCAAGGAGGTCCTGTCCCATCTGGGGCTTAGGGCCTCAGCGTCCCTACATACACTTCCGGGCTCAAGGTTCCAGAAATCCCATCTTTATGTGCGCAGTAAATTCTACTGACCATCCCACCTCCCCAAAGGAGGCAATTTAAATGTGTCTTGTTTTGTTCTGTTTCCATTTGAAGCTCTGATAAAATGCTTATTGGCCTGAAGTTGATACTACCAGGTGAAATAGGTTTGGGGACGAGGGGAAGGAATTGTCCCAGAGGATCAGTGGAGTTTAGGAATCCAGGACACTCCAGGCTTTGACCTGAGAAAGGGAGGAAGCGCTGCCTCTTCCTTTTCTAATTTGGGCTTTCCAGTTAGTTCCATCACAAAAAGCAGATGGTGGCCTGCCCCAGAAGAACTTCTAGAGATCATTGTGTAAGGGCCCATTACTTTCCAGCACACAATTGCCTTTGACTCCCATTAACAACATGTATAGACTCCTGCAAAAGACCAAGCCCTGGGTGGGGACACTGAAGTGAATAAGTCCGAGGCTTCAGTGCCCTCCCACGTGCCTGAGCAACCAGGCACGATGCCTAATCCAGAGGTCAGATCCAAACGCCCGCAGGTATGTTTCATCTGCCAACATAGCTGAGCCCTCAGAATGTTTTATTTGAATTAGTGGTTGCCAATTAAAAATCAAAGGAGCTTGCCCACCTTCTCCTGCCTTCGGTGGAGAAGGAACTCGGCCAAATAAGCCTAAACAGGGTCCATCCGTGTGGACCAGAGCTGGCCTGAGGTCATCATTTGTTGTCTGGTTTCCAATTTTACAGTGTGTTAGGGTCAAGGGATGATTGCAAAACTTGCCACTCCGAGGACTCCAACCAGACTCTGTTTTGGAGGAGGCCAAGATTGAGAGGGAAACAGTTCAGCCCAGGATCCGTCTCCCCATCAGCCCCTCAGCCCTGCCCGTTGGAGACAGTCTTCGGGAGTTAGGGCACTGTGCTGGTCTGTGACATGTCTTTGCCCATCCCATATCCTCTCCCCCCAACCTGCCAGCTTGGGGAGCATCTAGTCATCTTCTAAGATTTGGTTCAAGCAACACCTTCTCAATGATACCTCCTTCTCCATTTCCCATGCCCCTCATCTCACCCCAGGTACACGGATTCCAAATAAGTTGGTCAACCACAAATTGTTAAAACACTGGTCAAAATCAATACTTGGGGGGCACCTGGGTGGCTCAGTGGGTTAAAGCCTCTGCCTTCGGCTCAGGTCATGATCCCAGGGTCCTGGAATCAAGCCCCGCGTCAGGCTCTCTGCTCAGCAAACAAACAAAAGTCTACAACAATCTCACTAAAAGAAAAACTTGGGTAACATTTACTATATATCTCTATAGACCAATTTCCTGCATACTTAATTATTTCTTTTTTCCATGATGAAATATTCTATGTATAATGTTTTATACCCTGATTTTTTTCTTTTAGGACTGTGTAAGTATGTATGAGTGTGTGTGTATTTGTGCGTTAGTTCTGATTTATTGTGACTAATTAGGTCATCTGATTTTTTTGGACATATATCTGAGATTTTAAAAGGATTTATTTCTGGGGCACTGGCATGGCTCGGTTGGTTAAGCATCTGACTTTGGCTGAGGTCATGATCGAGTCCTGCATTGGGCACCCTGCTCAGCAGGGAGACTGCCTCTCCCCCTCCCTCTGCCTGCCGTTCCCCCTGCTTATGCTCCCTCTCTTTCTGTCAAATAAATAAGTGAATTCTTTTTTTTTAAAAAAAGGATTTATTTCTTTAGTGTATTATCTGAAAGTAAACTTAGTGAACATACAAGTTTACCATATAGCCTCTGGCCAGAGTCACACAGCCCTTAGTAACTGTGAAAGAAACACATAAAATTGCGTCAGGAAATAACAAAGTTGCTTCCCGAAAAGTCTGTGGGATGTTCTTTGGCCTCAGGGGAATGTAATGTGCAGTGTTTGCAAGAAAAAGATAATAAAGAATTGATGGACAAAAATTTGATGTCTCCGTCCCAGAGACGGGTATTTGGTGAAAAAGGAAGGCAAGGCAGCTCTGACACCTGCTCCGGTGCGGACAAGCCTTGAAAACATGCCGAGTGGAAAGAGCCACAGAATAATGGTACACGTCGTCCAATTCCATCTGTGGAAAGAGAAAGTAGGTTCGTAGCTGGCAGGCAAGGCAAGAGGGGAAATGGGCAGTGACTGCTAATGGGTATAGGGAGTCTTTGGGGGATGATGACAATGCTCTGGAATTCAACAAATCAGATCATGGGATTGTTGAACCCCAACCCATTTGGTGACTATATCAAAAACCACCTAGCCTTGAACAGGGCAAATTTTAGGTATGTGAATTACATCCCAATAAGGCTGTTAAGAAAGGTGTGTGAGTCAAAGCAAGCTGGTGTGGAAACGATGTGAGCTGCGGGGCCCCTGGGTGACACAATCGGTTGAGCCTCCGACTCTTGATGTTGGCTGGGGTCGTGATCTCGGGGTCGTGGGATCTAGCCCTGCGTCAGGCTCCCCACTGAATGGGGAGTCTACTGCAGATTCTCTCTCTCTCTCCCCCTCTGGCCCTCGCCCCACTCTCTCTCTCTCTCTGAAATAAATAAATAGCTAAAAAACAAAAACAAAACAAAACAAAAAAACTTGAGCTATGACACACGTCAGGGTATAGTCTGGCAGTTAGCACTTTCATGAGTCTGGGTAATCTAAAGCTTGACGCTTCTGTCTCCATTTCCCACTCCTTTTTATTGGTTCAGCTGCCTGCAGGTCTCCCCCCACCCTTTATCCCAGAGAAGGGGACAATAGAGTCGAGCCCTAAAGGGGACAACAGAGTAGATCCCTAAAGGAAATGGGGGAGTAGCCATGTAGATCTTGGGGCCAGGGTGGGGGTGGCCCAGGTGGAGACCCAGCAGGAGCAGAGAGGCCTGCCTGCCCCCCGCGTGTGCCTCCGAGGGGGCTGATGCGGTGCAGGAGGAGGGTGAGGACGCGGGGCTGTCGTGTGTGGCCTCGTAAACCCTTGTGAGGACTTAGGCTTTTACTGATTTGCAAATGTTTTCATCGTTTTAGTCGAATATTCGTTATTATTGAGGAGCTGGTGGTCATTCTATTACACACTTACCCAGTAGTTTAAAGCAACGAAATTGTGCTTATGTCTTTAACCCATTTATCTAAGGGGTCTTCTATACCCCCCTCACATTATAATCCACAAATTTCTGTTGGAACTCTATAATATATTATCACTTGAAAGTGATTCGTGGTTAAAAAAACAAACACGCACACACACACAAAAACTCGGAGGAGAAATTAGAGAAAGAGTGAGCACTACACATTTAGCCTGTACCATTCATTTCAATACAGAGAAGGCATCTTCTAGAGAATGGAAGGAAGGACTAAGCCAAATCCTAGGGACCTTGAGGAGGCAAGTGAAAGGGGCAGGCTGGGACCAGGAAAGCCCACAGTGGGCCAGAGGCCAGCTGTGCTGGGTTCTCCCACAGGATCCTTGTGACCTGGCAAATCCTGGGAGCTGGAAGGCAGTGCCAACTCTAAGTTCCAGCCAGTTCTAGCCTCCGGGGCCAATCTCCCAACTACACAGTAAGATTGGTCTTTGCAAATCTTGCAGAATTTACTTACAGATTTCTAGAGAGCACAGATCCACAGGCGGTCAGGCAGCAGCTATAGCTTCAACTAGCAGATGCAACATTAGCTTTATAAGGTGTCCTGTGCCTTTCTATTTGCTGGCTTCCTCCTTATTTGTGTAGGTGATGTTCTAGAATCTCTCCTTAACCCTCCATCCATTCCCTCAACACTTCCCCTTCCTGAGAGAGTCAGAGCTTAACACTTTCAGAAAATCAAAGCCCTCCAGACCCGTCAGCTTCTGTGAGGGCAGGGAGAAAGGAGGCTCTCCGATACAAGAGCACAGATCGGTTGGCGCTGCAGCAGAACCTGGGGCTGAGTTCAAGTTCAGCCACCCTGCAGTGTAGAGGAGAAAAGACCTACACTCTTCCTGCCCTTCACCTTCTCCAATCTGTTCTTATCCTTCCTCGTTCAAACCTGCGGATTGATGGTTGACGTTTGACGGGCTGAGCTTGTTAGGGTAGGCGGAGGAAGAATACTATTGTTTTATTACTGTACTATTGCTTGGAGCTGTTTTTGAAATCACCTCCCTGTCCCTCCAAAGTCCCTTGGGCTGGTGATCCCTGCCACGACCAGTCCATTTCCAACCTCAGTTTCCCCCTCCTTCACCTCAGACCTTGCGATGGAGCTCAGCCTCAGGCAGGGGGTGTGCTCGGTTCTTTCCCCTTCCCTGGCTTTTCCTACCACCTACCTTCAATCCCTGCTGTTGGCTTCTCCAAGCTAGAATCAAATGAGATGGTGGAAAGGGGAGATTTTTTTTTTTCCATGCAACTGGGCTAAGGACTTGCAAACCTTCGGTATCTTCTATGGGCAGGCATGCAGTTGTGAGCTCTTATTAGCACACACCATTGGACTGAGCTTTCCAAAACAAAAATCCACCATGCAGGCAGTGAGGTGTTAATTAAATGGGACTGGGTCTCTCAGGGGCACTGGGTGACTCAGTCAGTTGAGCATCTGACTCTTGATTTCTGCTCAGGTCATGATCTCAGGGTCATGAGACTGAGCCCCGTGTCAGGCTCCTGGCTGGGCATGGAGCCTGCTTGGTATTCTCTCTCCCTCTCCCTCTGCCCCCATCTCCACCACTCTTGCTCTCTCTCCCTCTCTCTCTCTTTAAAAAAAAAAAAAAAGGCAGGGGGGACTGGATCTCTGGTGACTCTTTCCTCAGTGGCCTCAGTCCAGGTCTGGACTCTGTTCCCAAGCTGTTCTCATGCTCCCTTCATTCTGTATTCAGCATTTCCTGCAGTGTCTCTCCTGGTCTCTATCTCTCCAGAGCCTAAGATCCCCATCTGGTGCCTCGAGGGGAGGAGGGTGGTGGAAATTTCACCATCTTTTGTCCTGAGTCCCAGCTTTCCCAAGCATATCTTGATTTTTTCATATCTCCTATGCTGGCGTTATCAGCCTATCCCAGCCTTGTGTTTTCTTCCGAGCGGTGCCCACCTCAGTGGCAATGGTGTGCAGCGGAGATCCTTTTAAACTGATCAACACACAGGTTGTCAAAGTTGGAGCAATTTCTGCTGGACTCCACAGTGGGTGCAGAGGAAGGCGCCCACAGCCTCAGCCGCGGCGGATGTCCGTGCGCCCCGGCGCGGCCCTCTGCACCTGGGAAGCCTCTGTCCCTTCCTGAAGGAGTGCATAGCCCCTGCTGAAGGGAGCTTGCTTTAGGGGGTCTGCTGGTATCCACAGAGGAACACCCGGGAACGGGACCTGGAATGGTAAGTGTCAGTGTCAGTGTCAGAATTTGGGCCCCCCGTCTGTGTCCACACCCGCATGTGTGCTGTGGCTTTCACGGGGATCCCCGGCCCACCCTTGCAGGATGGAACCGTGCACTTTGCCCTCCCAGCCCTTCACGTTCTGCAATGGCCGTTTGCAGTTTGGCCACAGAGTCTGAGGTCTTATTACCCTTGGTGGGCAGCTGGAGAACGCAGTTTTCGTTGTACAGAATATTTGCGGGCGTTTGCGCGCCGCGCGCAGCCCCGCCAGACACTGCTGCCCGAGCTCCCGAGCTGAGCGCGAGCCGGTGTCAGGGCCCTGGGGCTCGCGCCCAGCACAGCCGTTGAGGCTACTGCATTGTTGCCAAACGGCCACCAAGACAGCCAGTTACCATGTGGACTTCCATCAGAAACCGTGAGATGACTGCGGAAGGACCGGATCTTATTTTGGGTAACTACGTCGCGATCCATTTAAGATTTGGGAGGGGGTGAATTGTTTTGGTTTATTTTTTGACAAAAAGCGAGACTAACTCTTCCCAGTCATGAATCTGCTGCAGGTCTAGACTTACAGGTGGCAAGGTGAGGTGACCACCGAGCCCCTGAGGTCTCATGCTGCCGGAAGCTGGCCTAACTATGGAACCAGATGGACGGGTTTGAATTCTGATCATTTATTGCTCAATCTTAACCCTGATTTCTTCTTTTTTAAAGACTTGCTCAATTGTGTCTATACAAAGGGCAGGTGGATTTGGGGGACACTGGCTTATTTTCAGCTTAATCAGACGGCCACTCCAATTTAGCTGCTGTCGCGGACATCTTTCTTTTAGAGCAAATCAGCACATTCTCTGGCACGTGTAGCCCATCAGTGCTGTATTCTCTGTGTTCGTCACAACGGACAAAAGCTGTCTGCTTCCAGCTGGCAGGACCAGAAATCCCCTTCCCCTTCCCAAGCTCAGGGATCTGTAATTCTCCAGTCCTCTGTCACTACTGCACCTGCAGAGAACTGGTCATTTCTCCATTTGACAAGACATCATGCTGGCCCAGTGGGATGGTGGCGGCACCAGGCCGATTTGGATGTGGCAGACGGGAGTTGCAACCAATCTGGATACATGGCTAAGACCCATGTGAATTGTGTACCCCTTGAAATGTCAAAGGTCTGCCTCCTCAATGACATTTCTAGGAGTCCAGTGTCCAAGGCATGTGGACATGTGGTTTCCAATGCGAAGGACAAGCTATTGCACCTGTTCCCTCCGACCACTGAGAACAACGCAACAAGCCTAATGGATCTCCATGGACCCATGTGTGTGCCTGCTGCTTGGACCCATTTTCTGAATGACCCTAAAGGAGGCCAGTTTTGAGTGGGCCAGAACAAGAGAAGGATCTGGAACAGGTCCGGGCTGCAGACCAGCCACTCTGCACTTGGGCCCTTGGACTCATCAGATTGGATGATGTCCAAAGGGCCTGGGGCACATCACAGTCTCTCCTTTTCACCAGGAAGTTTTCCAGCTGCCCTACCTTCCTGGAATCTCCCCCCAAAGTAAGGGATGGCGGCCCACTCCCTTCCTCGAGCTCCAAGCCATCAGCCTCCCTCGGTCCTCACTGGAATTGCATTTGTTTCTCTCACAGAGCCTTCTGCCCTCCCCACAAGGCAGGCGAAAGGACGGAGAAGGGCCGGCGGGGGCCAGCGCTCCAGGAAAACACCCCGGACCTGGCTATGGTTTGGCCCAGGGGGCAGAGTGTGGCCTGCACCTGGACACAGCCTCTCCTCTGGCCCCCAGCAGTGGCGGTTTGGCAGACAGTGCTCTGAGGGCCAAGGAGGTATGGGATCTGTGTTTACATTGCCCCGGGCTTGGCAGACTGTCCTGGAGGGCAGCCCGGGTGCTGCGGTAGTCTTGCCAGCAGCTGTCTGCCTGGGTCACCAGCCTGTCTCCCACATCAGCATCCTGGGCCCCAGAGTGCTTGGAACCTTTGCCCTCTACCTAAAGTGTCTTGGCCACGGGAAACTCTTCGTGTCACACTCCAGTGTGTTTCTCAAAGTGTTCTTCCTCTTTCTTTGCTTTTTCAGGTTCATCGGAGTTTTTTTCTGGGAAACCTTGGACAAAGATTTTTTCCTGTAGATTTGAACTTGAACTTCCCGAAGAAGCTCCCAGTAGTCCCCTGCCAGCAGTGGACCTTGCCGTGGAAAGGGGCGAGGGTCTCGCCTTAGGGCAAAATCTCTGGGTCTAGCCCCTACCTGGGCTGCCAGGATTCCCTGTGGACACCCCCGGCCTCCAGCACCCCTGTTGACACTGTGGGTTGATGGGAGGCCACAGGGACACACTGGGGTCTTCCTGGGTGGTGGCTCCTCACAGGTACTCTCCATGGGGTGCAGCCCAGAGGCACTGGGGTCTGTGGAGCAGGAGCGCCGGCAGACTGTGGCCGAGGCAGAAGCCATGGGGCCACGGACCAGGCGTGGTTAGGCTGTCTTTGCCGTTCTGCACAGAGGCCTGGCCAAGGCCGGCTCTCTCCCGTAGTGAGGAATTGGTTTGAGGTGCTGGAGAGGTCCCTGTTGGCGGCAGGGGACACAGGGGCGGGTGGGGGTGTCTTCTTTCCCTGCAGGCAGCAGGCTGGGTAGGGCCCGGCAGCCGGCTTGTGCTGTCCCGAGCCGCCTCCGGCTGTGTGGCTCCTCTGAGTACTCTCCGAGTGGCTGTCACCGTAAGGATAGGTCTGAGGGTGGCAGAGACCCTTGCTGTATGGGGTGGGGGGGTTGTGGCTGAAGGCTCAGGCTTCAAGGTCGTGGGGTCACCCTCCGGCTGGGATCTCTCACAAGCCAGGAGCATATCTATGTAGCCATCGCCTCCTTGAGTTTCTGGTCCATCAGGGAGTCCTGGGTCCCTCCTTCCGTGTGTAAGCCACGGGCACCCCGAAATTCAGTCTGCCGAAATTCAGTCCTTGTAGTCAGCAGCTCCACGCAGAGCGTTAGTTCCTCGTATTCGGGACCTACAAGAATCCCCAGAGCCCTCACAGTTTTGCCCCAGAGGTCCTCTCTTGCTGGGCTTGAGGATGAGGAATTTCTCAAGCAGATGTTCACATACCACTGACCAGGCAACGTGATGGGTTCTACTCAGTCCCCGCTCTCCGAGCTCCCCGAGCTTCCGTCCCTCAGAAGGCGGGAATCCGCCAGCCACCTACGGGAGGACGTCCAGACTCCGCACGCCCACCAGGTTGTACTTTTGACTGTGGACGAGTTCTGGGGGCAGCAGGAGAGGGGCTGCCGCAGACGGTATGCGGCGTGTTGTAAAAGGTCACTTTGCCACTGAAACCCCAGAATGCCGTCTTGGTTCTCATGCCAACATCCAAGAGCGCGTTTTCTGCCTTTAAGTCTCTATGGACAATACCGCGCTGGTGACAGCTGGCATAACAGACACTACCTAATGGCATCAGCCTTCGGCCTCTTCTCTTCCCCGTCGGCAGCCACTAGGGAGCTCAAACACCTCCTTTCCACCAGCGCCCTTTCCAGCAAGACCGAGAATTTTCTCTGCCACTTCAAATATTTCACTCTGTTGGGTTGATCCACGCCTCCATGATTCCTCCGGAGGCTGGAGGCGTTGAGTCTCATCGGTGATCTTCGTGGCTGACACCTTGCGGGTCAGGATGTGCTGGACCCAATTTCACCATGGCTGAGCCACCCTTGCCCGTGGTCTTGAGGAGAACTTTGTGGATCTGAGTGTCTCCTTAGCAGAGACAGCCAGAGGCCCCACAGCATGTTGGATATGCTACCGTGCTTGGAGCTCAAGGTGTCCTGAGGTCAGCTTACATTTGGGAAAAGCTGGTGAGAAGTTTGGTCCCAATCAGTTCAAAGTTCACCTCATGAAATTTATGACAGAATCAAAACACAGCGCCAGACAAGAATAAATAAATACTAACACACTAGAGAGACATGAATAAGAGGAAGGAAAAAAGAGAATTTTAGAATGAAAAAAATAAAAAATGAGAAAAAGGAAAAGGAAATTAATAACCAACAAAAACCAAGGGGGAAACAGTGAATTTTGGCACAGTCCCTCACGTCATTGAAAAGCTGCTTCCTGAGCTATAAGGGTCAATGGCCTAGGGCCAGCCTGGAAATTTCTTTGGTTCTTGGAATTCCAAAACAATAGCTCAGTGTGAGATCCTAGGAAGAAAGGGATCTATCAAGGCTGGGGGATAACCCACAGTATTTTTCTAAATTTTTTTTTTTTTTTTGGTCTCAAAAATCCCTTAGTCTTTCACAAACATAAAGGACCCCAAAGAGCTTTTTGTTTATGTGGGTTATAGCAAATAATGTTTGCCTTATTAGAAGTTAAAACCTACAGGATACTTCGGTGGCCTTTTTAGTTTGAAAATCGGCCATAATTTTTGACTTTTGAAGAGTCATAATGTCTACACTTAAAATTTCAACTCCTTTTTCTTTAAAGAAGGATTGGTCTCAAAATGATGCCACAACCTATTTGGCTTGTGCAATTATGTGATAATGTTCTGTTGCATAGCACACAATAAAGTACATCACTAATATCTGTAAAGATGATGGGAAGCTGGCTGTCCTATTTTCATTTCTTATAGTTTTGACCGGTTTCTTTGGGGTAAAACGCTCCCACCTCATAGCTCTCCACTCTGGAACATTCAGAGTTCTATCTCCAGAGTTCTATCTCTGGAACATTCAGAGAACATTCGTAGAGCCTCCTTCCACATCCCATTCAAGCCTTTGCTAAAACACCACATTGTTAGGCCCTCCATCTACCTACTGGATCTTACAACAGCCTTTGCATGTCTTATCTGCCACTCCTATCCAAAACTTTGTATTACGGAAATTTTCAAATACAGAAGTAAAAGTAGAAAGGCCCTTCCACAGGAATTTTATCCAACATCAAAAATCAACATTTTTGCAATCTCTATAAATATTTTAAGTCTGCATCTTGAAGTAATTACATTTTAGAAACAGAGACAACCACGCCATGATCGGCTGTAATAAATTAACAGTACCATGGGCCCAGCACACTTCCACTGCACTACTCTGCTAAATATGTCATACACCAGTCTACATCCAAATTCCCCTGTTGTCTCAAAGATGTCTTGTTACAGTCAACACGTTTGACTAAAAGTCCAAATAAGAGGGACACCTGGGTGGCTCAGTGGATTAAGCCTCTGCCTTCAGCTCAGGTCATGATCTCAGGGTCTTGGGATTGAGTCCCTCATGGGGCTCTCTGCTTGACAAGGAGCCTACTTCCTCCTCTCTGTCTCTCTGCCTGCCTCCCTGCCTGCTTGTGATCTCTGTCTGTCAAATAAATAAAATCTTTTTAAAAGGTCCAAATAAGATACACACACTGCTTTGTAACTTTTTCATAGTAATATTAGTATTCAAAACATTTTACGTATTTGCTTAATGTCTATCTCTCCCATTAGAATATCAGCTTCATACAGAGATTTGGGTTTTTGTACCTTCGACACCTGGAGTGGTTCCTCACATGCAGTAGGAATTCAATAAATGTTTAGGGAAGGAAGGAAGGAAGGAAGGAAGGAAGGAGGGAGCAAGAGGGAAGAGGGAAGGAAAGAAGGAAGCTTCCCTTCCTTTTTTCTTCCTTCCTTCCTTCCAAGACTTGTTAAAATTTAGTGAATTTTAATCAATAAAAATAATTCATATAGAATGTGGCTAATACACTTGAATTACAAAACACATCTCCGGGATTAGACCCCATAAAGCGTATCCTTTTTTCTTGGATTCCTAGCATAACCCTGGGGTCACTCGGCCCTCCTTTTGCCGTTCGTTCTCTCTCATCCATCTCAGATCTAGGAGTTGGGAGGTTTTTTGTATCTGGGAACATTTTAGCATCTTAGGCCTCTACTGACCCAGGAGCGGCTCCCTTCCTGGGGCAGCTAGGAATCTTGGTGATCAGGAATCTCACCGGGTTGACTTTAATTGTGGGGGCATGTTCCAGCCTTTCAATCAAGGACTGCGGTTTCTCAGCTACCACGTGCCACGCAGAACGGGGCAATCACGGGGCTCCGACACCCTGCCTCCGCTGGCCAGAGTGTTTGCAGAGAGCGAGCATACGCCGAAATCAGAAAAGGAAGAGAAGGGCAGTGTCACGGAACGGCTAAGAGCTTGTGCTCCCAAGTCAAAGATAATACAAAAGTTTCAACTCTCCTGGGGGATATTGGTGAGGATTTCTTGGCTTCCTTAAGCCTCAATTTTCTCATCTATAAAATGGTGATCATAACCATACTTGCCTTTGAGGCAGGGCCATCCCTGGACTGCATGGGCGCTAGGCAAACATTTGTGTGGGTTCCCTGTCTATACAAACAAACTGGGTCTTTGCAAACAAGTAGGCTGGGACCAGTCTGGCAGCCCCATCACACACTGTCCCTCCACAGAAATGCTGCTCCGGGTGCCCTTTGAGAAGGGCTTGCTCACTAGGCCCCGCTTCTGGAATCCTGGGACGACCTCACAGTTGCAAGTTACAGAGGTCCTTGCTCGGTGGACCCTACCCCTTGTGTAAAGGAACTACCTGCAGACCAGTCCCACATGCTGGCAAGGGACCTAGAAAAGTGTGAGTAAGCTGCTTCAGAAAAGCCTGGGTTCCCTGAGATGAGGGACAGGAGGGCCCTTCACCGGCCTGTGCCTGCTCCTATCTGCTCCTGGTGCAGCTCGCACCCCCAGAATGCCGCAGCCTCCCTCCCTCCTGTGTGCAGAGTCTGGCAAGTAAGAGGAGCTGAGTGGTCCCTCGCTGGCTTTTGAAGGAGGAGATCAGGTGACCTCTGCCAAGGCAATTTACTTTCTTTCCAGCTTTTCTGAGACATAATTGGCACAGAACATTGTGTAACTTTGGGTGCAGCCACATGACTTGATACAGGTACATATTTGGGAAATGGTTGCTACAATAAGGTTAATTAACAGCTCCTTCCCCTTATGTAACCACCATTTTACTGTTGTTCTGGTGAGATCATTAAAGCTCTGCTCTCATAGTGACCTTCAGGGATATAACCCGGGATTAACTATTGTCACATGCCCTGGCACTTATTTAATCCTACATCTCAAAGTCCGTGCTCTTGGACCACATCTCCTCATTTCCCACACCCCTCAGCCCCCCGCTCTCTGGCTCTACATTGGATGTTTATAGATTTCACGTAAAAGAGAGGTTGGACAGTATTTGTCTTTCTCTGATTTGCTTCACTTAGCACAAAGCCCTCAAAGTCCATCCATGCTGTCACAAGTCACAGAATTTCCTTCTTCCTTGTGGCTAAGGAATGTCAATTTGTTTATCACTCATCCAGCAAGTGGAAACTTAGTTTTTTTCCATGCCTTGGCTATTGTGAAGTATGTTGCAAAGAACATGGGGATGCGGGTACCTCTTTGAAACAATAGCTTTATCTCCTTCAGATATATACTCGGAAGTGGGACTGCCGGATCACATTGTTGCAGAAAATCTGAGGTGACCAAGGAAACCCAAACGGCACATGGAGAGATGGGAGGACACAGCTCTATTAACGCCAGCGGGCTCAGTGGGATCCTTCCCAAAGACTGAGCACCCGACAGGGTTAGGAGTGAGTTTTTATGGTTACAGACAATGGGGGTGACGGGGTGTTTTCTCGGTCTCTCAAGGCCAGGGCGCTTTCCTACTCTCTCAAGGCCAAATGGCCCTTTCAGGTGGCAGTATAATCTACCTGGAGGTGTCTCAGCAGAGTGCTAAATCACCTCAGGGGCTGTTTCTCTTTCTTTTCTTATTCAAACAGGACCAGGCATCTGGTCTTTTTCTTCTGTCTCAGCAGGAGCAATGACTTGTTATCTTATCTTAGTCAAAGGGGATGGCCATTGGTCCTTTCTTGGCCTTAGCAGGAGCAAAGGGAAGCCTCGGATGGAAAGGGGCTGGAGCCAGGAGTTTCTATCCGCCTCATGTCCCCCGTCTTGATGATTGGCAGGGTACCCTAGAGATCATCACTATCTAGATTTAAGGAACTGTATCCACAGAGGATGAGGATACGGGCAGTCGTGTGTCGAGAGACAGTATTTTTAATGAAAGGGACGAGGCTGTTGAGGAGACAAGAACCGAGGGTCACTAGGAGGAGTCGGGACAATAAAGGGCCTGCAAGGGGTAATAGCCAAGATGTCCGTGATTGTGGGTTGAGACCCCAAGATGTGAGCTCTTCTTAATGGTGCTGGATGCTTTCCCGGAGCTCGCGAACCTTGGAAGTGACGATCCCGGACCGCAGCAGTCTTCTTGTAGGAAGAGACAGGTTCCTTCCCTTTCCAGCAGTGAGGAGATCTAGGGCTCGCAGATTCTGGAGGGCCACTGCTGCCGGACTGGAGAGTTGTGTCTGAAGGGATGTTCAGGAATCTGTGATACGTTCCATGTCATCACTGAGTTCCTGTAAAAGCTTGAAGTAAGAGTTAAGGGAAGTCCCAAAGCCTGATGCACCAGTAGCTACGCCGGCAAAGACTCCATCATCTGTCGGCGGCCTTTGGTTTTTAAGATGCTCTGGACCTGATGTGAAGTCATTAGAGTCAGGGGCCGTCTCATAACAAGCTTTGAGGCTTCTTTTACCAGGAGTACTGTTGGATGCTTAGAAAGCCTTTTGTTTACAATTGTACCTCAATAGAGGTGGCTTCTAGGAAAAATAGAACTGAAAACCACCATTAAGCTCTTTGTTTGAGGTATTAACGTTCTAATCACAAAGGATCACCGGCAAGTGGGAGAAAACTTGTCTCAGGAGATAACGCTATCCCAAGTGCATTACTCAGCCAATCATAAAGAAAGTGGGGTCATCTATTATCTCCACAAGTCCATAGTTATTCCTATGGAGTGGGGTACGCTTTTGGCTTTTAGGCAATTTCATTATCCCAGTCACACAGAGTTGGTCAAGGTGATAGTTAAGTTATAGAATTGTTGGGGAATTAATCCCATTTTCAAATTGTTTAATCATGTGCCATGGGATCCTGTTTTTTTTTTTTAAGATTTTATTTATTTATTTGACAGAGATCACAAGTAGGCAGAGAGGCAGGCAAAGAGAGAGGGGGAAGCAGGCTCCCTGCTGAGCAGAGAGCCTGATGTGGGGCTCGATCCCAAGACCCTGAGATCACGACCTGAGCCAAAGGCAGAGGCTTTAACCCACTGAGCCACCCAGGCGCCCCTGGGATCCTGTTATTATCCCACAGAATAAAAAGCAAGAAGATTGTCTAAATGAGTTATTGTGTTACTTCTCTGAAGTGTACCCCAAGTTGTCTAACTTAGGTAAACACAAACATTTAAAGACAAATCTAGAACCCACAAAGGTGTGTTATTAAAACATAATCCTTTTTTTCCCTAAAATAACCCTCATTTCCAGAGATAGCCAAATTAGGACTAATTTATTTGAAGAACAAGTCCAGTTTTAACAGATTTGGCCTAATTATTTACATAAGCTCAGCAAGAACAGTGAGCGATCATATAGATCTTTTAGAATCTGCTCTGCTGGAACTTTTTATAAGGAATCTCTAGGTTGAACTTGTAATAGCCTTTCCAGGCCAGAAGCCAAGCCACGTACTTGCCATCAGACATGCCTGCAATACCAGTCAATTTGGGCGAATTCCTCTCCCTGAGGTCCCCAAAGTATCCCGAGGTTCCTGCCCCTGCCAGGGAGTGACATCATTTACTCACGTGGTGAGGCTGCTGGAAACTTTCTAAGCAAGGTATCAGGCCAACAGTTCCAAGGGGCTTTATGGCTCCGGGTTTCATAAAGTCAACCTTAGTTCCTTTAAGCTCTCTGGTCATATCTGAGTCTTTTCAAATATGACATTCCAGTCAAAGCCTTGGTAAAATAACCAGTGTTTCCAATTGCGTCCTGTTATAAGGAGAACAGATTCTTACTGAACTTATGCAAATGACTGATTGCCATGGAAGAAAGAATATTTACTGAGACCTTTTGGTTTCAGAGGGTTCAGATAGAGAGAAAAGTTGAATGCCTTGATTCCTTTACAAATGAGTACATTTACATCTCTGTAAGTTACAGATAACTTAAGAAAAAGTTTCCTTAGTCTGGAAAAGCAAACATTAGAGAACCAGCAATGTCTAAAATAAGACAAAACATTAAGAGACACAACACTATAATCTTTTAGTTCATTTAGTCCTGTTATGCCCCAATAATGGGTCCGTGATTAAAGGAGCGAGACTGATATAAAGCGAAGGTCAAGCAAAGCTTTATTTCACGCCAAGCATCAAGAACCTAACCGGGGCCGCACCTCTTACAAGAGAGGGCGACCCTTCTGTTTCACAGTCTAGCTTTTAAGGGCAAAGGCCATGCGGTCGGGCCTGGCTACGCACAGGTGACCAATGAGATTGTAACACACAGGAAACTCCACTGTGATGCTAGGTGACCAATTGAATTATAATTTACCCTAGTAGACATTTGAATCAGCCTATTACACCTTGATTAGGATTGGCGCCAGAAGGGTTCCCAAATGTAACCCAAGGTTTATCATTGGTTTAGCAGTACTTCATGAGTAACTTAGCATACCAAGGAAAAGCCTGAGTTAAAGAGATTTACAACTTAAATCTTGTCAACAATTGCTAAAACCTTAGAAGGTTTTAAAACACATGCCTAAATATAATTAGGGATGTTAAACACCTGATAAAACAAAACATAGAAACTGGGTTTTCTGGACAGGCAAAGAGAAAACCATTTACATTTTCTTAACAGCAGATCAATTAATCTAAGAAAACTTTGTCCTTTTGAACAGAGAGAATTTCAGTCTTACACCAATGTACCTTTAAAACCCATTCATTTCAATCTTAGTCCGTCCTGACCATAGTTAAAATTCCTTTTCTGAAGACTTCCCTTCACAAACCTTTTACAACTTTCCTTTTCATTCAGGTTTTGTCCCAAGTCATTTCCTTCCAAACGACCATCTCATTTAGGACAAAATTACCCTTCTTTTTTTTTTTTTAACCTTCAAAAAAATGCATTTCCATTCCTTAAATCTTTCTTACATACTCTCTACTTTTCCACAGAGTCGTTTTCTTTATCAGTCTTACAGTCAGCAGAATTTTGTACTTTTAGAAATATCTTAACCTCTACTGAAGACTAAGTATTAACCAATTGTGAACTGTTACAACAGAATTCTTCAGATGGCAAATTTATCAATCAGTTAAGCACAAAACATGTTTACCAACAGATTTAAATATTCTTAGTTTCTTTGCAGTAAGAAGTCAAAAGCACAAACCTATGTTCAGTAATCAATGACTTAGCATTTTATCCTGAGTGGTTAAGAACTAGATGTCCATAATTTAATTCCATTTGTCATCCAACCAAAACTTTAAAACTTTCAGGTTACCAAAGACTTTGAAAGCTATCTCAGCAATTACCCATTGAAACTTTGAGACAGACAATTAACCATCAGTTTAGTCATTTCTTTGCTAACAAATTTAAACAAATAACACAAGCTCATTTGATCTTCAGTAAACTTCGAAGTTTCACATTTACTGCTGATAACTTAAAAGACATCTATCTTAATTAAACCAACAAACTTAACTTAGTTCCAATACTGATTTACGTTCCATCTGGGCCCACTCCACTTTGAATGTTTACCTGAGACACGAGTGGGGAGATCTGGAGTGGGGGGTGTTAGGTCCAGGGGATGATCTTCTTGCTCCTTGACAGTGAGGAGAGAAGGAGCCGTGGTGCATGATCTAGAGGCTAGTCATGCAGTCTGCACGCACATTGGTGCAGAAACAGGAGAGAGGCAGAGAAAGGATTCCCGGTTTTAGAGCTCATCAGCCCCAACAGAGGAGCAGACACCATGTTTTCTCACCAGCAGCGGTGGGAGGGGTTAAGCAGTCCAAGTCAGGCCAGAGAAAACAGGGAATTTCCCCGAAACAAAGGGAGTTTCGGCAGCTGCTTGGGAATATTCCTTAAGGTCTCTGTCTTGAGTTAAGACTAACCCCAGTTGGCTCCAGTTATAGCCATTAACACGGGAAATGAGTGAGGGAGAAGCCCCCACATCTATTAGGAGAAACAGAGAGAGAGAAAGTCAGAGTCCCCTTTGCTAGGGATGACCCAGCAACCTGGGTTTACTAGAAGGAGGCTTATTAACAGAATTATCATCCAATATGTCAGGAGAAGTTTACTAGCTGACTCATTTGGGCAAGCACATTCAGCAAAAGCCCCTTAGTTAGGGGTCCTGGTGCAGAGCAATGAAGGCCTAGGTATGAGCAATGAAGGTATCCTAGGTCCATTTGCCCTATTCCCATTGAGGCCATGCAGTGTTACAGGAGCTCAGTCCTTTTCTAAGTTTTGCAATCCAAATTATTTCCAGTGGGTTAAAAGGCACCCCAAGGTAGAGTCCTTGGGAACTGAAGAAGCCTACTGAGGCCATGCTCCCAGAAAAGTAAAGAAGGTCCATTACCAAATCCCCCCTGACTCCTGGGTGGCGTCCCACACAGGGTATGTCAGAGGTTCTCGTGTGTCAAAAGCGACCAGAGGCGTCCCTCAAGATATCGCTATTGATCACCATCCTGCCTTCCCCGGGAAGGCATTCCTGCCATTAAAGGCCCTGGAGGGTTGCCGGCGTCCCTCCTCTTCCCCATCGCATCCTAGGCTACAGATGGGTGCCTGGTGAATGGACTAGGATACTGTGCTATCCTACACTCTAAAGGTTATGTTATCGTCCTGCCATTTTTTAACCCACGGAAATACTAGAGAAGTTTGGCAAAGGGGAAATTACCCAATTCCGTAGCTTTAAGTAGTTAGCAGAAGACACTGACAAGAAACAGTAAAGACTGAAATCCATCATGGTCTATGCGACATTCCAACACATGTGGTCCTTGCAGCCAACTTCCCAAGGAAACGGTCCCCGGTTGCATTTTAATTCAATCGGGTACTGGTTTCGGCCGGCTCCCAGTGGAGGTCTCTCGGCCAGAAGTGGCTAGACCAGGGATGTGGAGGGGATCACATTAGATCAATCAGGAGGAAACCTCACACGGGAGTCTTAAGATTGGCAGCCGTCCTGGTGACTTAGGTGGCTGTCCCGTGCCCAAGAGAGACAACTTTATATAAGAACAGGAATAAAGAGAGGGCATTAAGTTTCTGGATCTTATTACCATTCCGGCCAAGGTACTAACTTACAGCCAAAAGGCAGACGCTCTCCTCCCCGTAGAGCAGCCACGGGCTAGAGGATTACAGCCTGAGCAATTGACATGCAAGTGTTCCAATAAGACCATACTCCTTGAAAAGCCCCTGAAATGAGAGTAAAGGGAGAAAAGAGAAAGTACTCACCAATTTTGCACCGAAGCTCAGAGTCCAAATGTAAAGACTCACAGTCCCTTCGTGGTCGCCAATATGATGAAGTTCTAGAACCTAGGTCAGGTTCAGTGGAGTGAGGTTCGGAGCCGACGGCTAAGAAAGAATTCTTAAGACGTCTCTGGTGCAAAAAGGTGGTTTATTAGCTGCCCCGGGGATGTGAGGAGTGGTTGGTTATATACACAGGAGTTAGGTAGGTGAGGACAAAGGGGGTGTTCAGAAGGGCTATCAGGGTAAAGAAGACTGTCAGGATATTGAAGTCCTTGTTACTATCCAGCCAAGGCCGCTTTCCCTCTAATGAGGCACTGACATAAAGACAATTGGGAGTCTCCTGGTGGAATGTCGCATTCCTGCTCTCAAGCGTCCTTGTTAGTGAGATTTAGGTTTAGAAGCAATTTAACTTTATTTACTTATCCTTCTACCTCAGCCTCCTTCAGTTTTTATGGAGGGGAGGGTGATGTTAGGGCTTGAGGAACTGAGTTATGTGCCTCTGGAAATTGGGCTATTGATAAGGTAACTTCTTTGTTGTAAATCTCAAGGACATTTGTAAACCAAGGGAGACTCCTGCCTTGCAGGATTGTGATCTCTGCAAGTTAACTACTTGTTTCTCATTTATGGCAGTCAGGGGTGCCTGAGGAATGTCACCTATAGTACCGAGGGGAGGGGAGCGGGTGGAGAGGGGGTGCAAGGTGCCAGCTTTTGCTTTGTCCTCAGCCAGCCTCCTGCTCCCTCATCAAAAGGGTTCCCGGTTTAGATCATCAGCTCCAGAGAAGATGCCATGTTTTCCGCCAACAAAAAGGGTGGGGGGGTAGACAATCCATATTGGGCCAGAGAAGACAGGGAATTTCCCCGAAACAAAGGAATTTTGTTTTGTTTTGTTTTGTTTTGTTTTGTTTTTTTGGCAGCTGCTTGGGAATATTCCTTAAAGTCCCCATCTTGAAGGACACCTGGGCTCGTGACCTAAGTCAAAGACACTTAACAACCGAGCCACCCAGGCAACCCCCACTTTCTTAAAGGTAAATATGAGAGCTCCTTTTATTTTACATCCTGTTTGTCTGGATCAAGTTTCCTGTGGGTTGTCAGAGCTGCTAAATCAGGTATCTCCCCGCACATGCCACTTACAAGGAGCGGAATCACTGTCTTCCCGCAGCTCAGCTTTAGGCCCTGGGTCAGAGTGATGAGGGAGCAGAAGGCTGGCTGAGGACAAAGCAAAAGCTGACACCCAGCAACCTTCTCCCACCCCCACTCCTGGGTGGGACAACGTGACATTCTTTAGGAATCTCCTAACTATCTTAATGTTAATACCTTGCTAGAGGAAAAATGACCTTGGCAATGGCAAGACCTCTGGTATCCCCGTATCTTTGCATGGCCTCTTTAGCGTATGAAAGTTCTGTTGAAACCTCCCTTTTCCTTACTTCCCCCACCCCATGGTACATAACTTGCCACCCCCCCCCCCACAACCCCGGGGCAGCAGCTCTTCCTGCCCACGGGTCCTGTCCCCATGCTTTAATAAACCACCATTTTGCACCTAAGATGTCTCAAGAGTTCTTTCTTGGTCATCGGCTCCGGACCTCACTTCATCGAGCCTCACCTATATTCTAGAACTTCATCAAGAGGACTGTGGTCCCCACACTTTCTGACGGGTTCATCCTTGTCCAGAGCTCATCCGTGTTGCTGCCCCTGATGCCTCCCCCCAGACCAGGGCCTCCCAAGCTCCCAAATCCACATGGCCTTGCGGGTGGCCCCTGTACACATCCCTGCTCCTCATCCTCTTATCCATCCCAGCCAGTGAATATGCCAGGTCAAACTGCACATTCACTCACGCATTCACACCAAAGTTACTAGAGTTCCTCCTCCCAAGGAGGCCCTGACCTGTGGAATTCCTTTTGGAAAATTCCTTCCTGTTCCTTACTATTATGCAGATCTGTACCCATGGGGAAAGCGTTCTAGCTATTTCTAACCAGGAGTCAGTATATGGAAACTGATCTGGGTGCCCTGGGTCTTCCGTGACCACGCGATAAGCACATCGGATGATGGGCAAATCTAAGATTCCCTCTGAGGGCCATCCAACATCAAAACTAGGCCATTCTAGCTTGCAGAGGGTCCTGAGTTTTCCCTGGGGTCGTGTGAACCCCATGGTCACCACTGAAGCCTTCTTCTTCCTCTTTTTTTTTTTTTTTAAGTTATTTTAAAGCATGCAGTCTTTTTTTTTTTTTTTTTTAAAGATTTTATTTATTTATTTGACACAGAGAGAGAGATCACAAGTAGGCAGAGAGGCAGGCAGAGAGAGGTGGGGGAAGCAGGCTCCCTGCTGAGCAGAGAGCCCGATGCGGGGCTCGATCCTAGGACCCTGGAATCATGACCCGGGCCGAAGGCAGAGGCTTAACCCTCTGAGCCACCCAGGCGCCCCTAAAGCATGCAGTCTTAAGACAGTGGGTTTACTGGGTTTCCCTCCCATCGTGAATGATGTCGAAGACAAAGGGAGGGGGATCTTTCAGATGCTGTCCTGCTCGCGTTCCTCGCGGGAACTTAGGAGCATCTTAGCTAAGGTCTGTCTGTATAAGCCCCGGACCAGGCTACTCCGTGGAGTAGGTGACCGTTATGCCATATGATGCCCCGCGAGACTCGGGGTGCAGCCCACTCAGACTCCGTAGCCGAAGCGGTGGAGCCACAGACAGATTCACAGTCAAGCACAATTCAGATTCAGACAGGTTGGACAACCCCCTCTGAGTATCCTTGGCTAATGGGACGTGATCAGTCTCCCCTTCCATTCTATACAAATGGGCCTGGCTCAGACAGTGGCCCCGGGGCTTACCTGGTTCAACGGGTAGATCCAGTCAGTTGTCCCTGGTCTCCTGTTGTCGGTCCGGCGGGGTGGAGGTGAGCCAAGGCTGTCCAGGAGGGCCCAGCCTTGGGTCCGCTAAAATCAGCGGGGCGCGCCTAAACCCTAGGGCAGGTGCTCCGTTTGCCCTCTGAGGCCCGTCTCCTGTCCCACACCAGTGGCACAATGGGCCAGCGCGGTCGGGCTTCCCGGTCAGGGAACCAAATGTTGCGGAAAATCTGAGGTGACCGAGGAAACCCAAACGGCACACGGAGAGATGGGAGAACACAGCTCTACTAACGCCAGCGGGCTCAGTGGGATCCTTCCCAAAGACTGAGCACCCGACAGGGTTAGAAGTGAGTTTTTATGGTTACAGACAATGGGGGTGGCGGGGTGTTTTCTCGGTCTCTCAAGGCCAGGGCACTTTCCTACTCTCTCAAGGCCAAATGGCCCTTTCAGGTGGCAGTATAATCTACCTGGAGGTGTCTCAGCAGAGTGCTAAATCACCTCAGGGGCTGTTTCTCTTTCTTTTCTTATTCAAACAGGACCAGGCATCTGGTCTTTTTCTTCTGTCTCAGCAGGAGCAATGACTTGTTATCTTATCTTAGTCAAAGGGGATGGCCATTGGTCCTTTCTTGGCCTTAGCAGGAGCAAAGGGGAGCCTGGGATGGAAAGGGGCTGGAGCCGGAAGTCTCTATCCGCTTCAACGTGGCAGTTCTTTTATTCGTTCATTCATTCACTCATTCATTTTTGAGTAATCTCTACTGCCAACGTGCAGCTCGAACTCAGGACCCTGAGATCAAAAGTCACATGCTCTACCCACTGAGCCAGCCAGGTGCCCCAAGCAGTTCCCCGTAATGTTTTGAGGTGCCCCCATACTATTTTCCATAGTGGTAATGTAAGGGCCTATTGAGCCAGGGCGGCCCCACCCTGGCTGAACTGCCATTTTGTTGTAAAACTTAAACACTCCCTGCTCCCCTTCCCCCCAGGGGACTTACTTAAAAACAAGTCCGGGCAACCAGTCCCAGGTAACAAAGTCCAAATGCAAGGGTGGGTCAGGCCAGGTGGAGACATCCGATCAGTGGGGGCGCATACTGTCTCCCCAGCTACCAAGGAGTATGGGCCCTGCCCTTTGGGCACCTTTTGGGCGCCAATTCTGACCAAAGTGATAGGCTAGTTCAAATGTCTACTAGGGTGAATTATAATTCAATTGGTCACCTAGCATGACTGTGCAGCTTTCTCTGTGTGTTACAACTTCATTGGCCACCTGTGTGTGGCCAGGCCCAACCACATGGCCTTTGCTCTATAAAAGCTAGTCTGTGAAACAGAGAGGGGTCGTCCTCTCTGTAAGGGGCGGCCCCGACCAGTCTGTTTGATTCTTGATGCTTGGCGGGAAATAAAGCTTTGCTTGACTTTTGCTTTGTATCAGTCTCGCTCCTTTAATCACGGACCCATTATTGGGGGACCCAATATTGGGGACCCAACAGTTGTACCAGTTTATATTCTCACCAACAGCATGCCAGCTTTCCCTTTTTCCTCCACATCCCCACGAGCATCTGTTCTCACTTTTCTACACTAGCAATTTTAGCATGTGCGAGGTGACCTCTCGTTGTGGTTTTGATTTGCGTTTCCCTGATGATGAGTGATGCTGAACACCTTTCCATGTCCTTGCTGACTGCCTGTACATCTTCTTCGGAAAAATGTCTATTCATGTCCCCTACCCATTTTTTTTTTTTTTTGCAGTTAAAAAAATTATTTTGCTATTAAGTTGTATGAGTTCTTTATATATTTTGGATATACAGTTTGCAAATGTTTTCACCCTTTCCATAGGCTACCTCTTATTGTTCCCTTTGCTGTACAGGAGCGTCTTAGTTTGATGTACTCCCACTTGCTGATTTTTGCTCTTTGCCCATGCTTTGGATCTCAAACCCAAAAAGTCATTGCCAAAACCCATGTCAAGAGCTTTTTCTAGAAAGGCAATTTTAACAGACCCTAGAGGGCTGGAGGGAGCTGACAGGCTTCCCCACTAGGGGTTTTGCTAGGCTTAGTGATCAACTCTCAGAAGCCAGTCCCCAGTGATGGGTCTACCTGCATCCTCCCCAGAGGCCTTTCTACGTCCTCTTCAGAAGTGAGTGCTTTGGGAAAACAAAAACAAAAACAAAACCCACCATTTTTCTTTGTGTTTCTTATTTGAAAAAGAATATACTGAAAATTGAGAAAATACTGAAACTCATAAATTAAAAAAACAAAAATACATACATTGCATGTTATGTAAATAAGCTTGTGCCCCTCCTTGGGTGGAGATTTTAGCGTTATAAGGAGGTAGAGACAACCGGTCACTCCACCGTCCATCTGCGCAGGCGTGAGTCCGGGTTTAAGCTCACACCGGTTAGGGTGCTCTGGGTGACTGGAGCTCTTCCTCTGGGCGATTTTTACTGCTTAGGGGTGGTTTCAGTTTCATCTTGGGACGTTATGGCCCTTAGCAAAGTGTCAACATCGTCGAGGCAGCTGAGTTCCTAGAGGAAGGTCATTCTGTTTCAAGGACTTGTCAGTGGGCAGTAGGCAGTAAGGAAATTTAATTTTTTCCTTTTGCCTCTGCTTCAGATATGTAAATAAATAAATGATATTATATTATATATTACATCATGTATATACTTGCTTGGAAGTTAGTACCCTGGTTGGAATGGTAATAAGACCCAGAAACTTGATGCCCTCTCTTTACTCCTGTCCTTACACAAAGTCTTCTGTTGGGCACAGGACAGCCACCTGAGTCCCCAGCACAGCTGCCAATCTTAAGAATCCCGTGTGAGCTTTCCTCCTCGTCGGGCTTATGCGAGCCCCTCCACATCTCTGGTCTAGGAGCTTCTGGCCAGGAGACCTTGAGTGGGAGCCAGCGGAAAGCCGTACTGAGCTGACTCACCCGGTGAGTCAGAGTCCCCCTAGGGATGGCCTGTGTTTCCTCTGGCAGCCTGGGTCCTATTAGGAGGAGGCCCTTAGGTCCGGTTCCTGGTTGAGAGCCCTGAAGGCCTGGACCTCAGGTACCTTCGTCTATTTGCCCTTTTTCCTGCAGAGGAGATCTAACCGACAGATTCCACGGAAGCCACACAGTGTTACAGGAGCTCAGTCCTTTCCTAAACTTTGTGTTCTGAATTGTCTCCAGGGGATTAAAAGGCATTCCAAGGGCATGTCCTTGGGCACTGAAAGAGAGAGGAAGTCCATTTGCACTTCTGACTTAGTGCAAAGAAACTAAGGTATTTTGGTCTGTTGGAAAGCATACTTTGTGCTTTAGATGATTGGTAATTTGCAATCTAAAGAATTCCCATGTGACAACTCAGAATTGGTTACTACTTAGTTTTCACTGGAGACTAGGGTTTCTAAGAGCTAAAATTCTGCTAAATGTACTTGAGACTGATGGCAATAAGGGAAGCAACTCTGTACTTGTACGACAGGTATAAGGAACGGGAATACATTTTTGTTGAAGGTAAAAGAAAGTAATTTTGTCCTAAATGAGATTGCCTGTCTGGAGAGAAATAGCTGGGGACAAAATCTGAATGCAAAAGAAAGTCGTAGAAGGTCTGTGAAGGGAAATCTTTGGGAAGGAATTTTATGTGTGGTCAGGATGGACTAAGGTTGAAATGAATGGATTTTTTTTTTTTTAGACTTTATTTTTATTTATTTGAGAAAGAGAGAGCACAAGCGGTGGGGAGGAACAGGCAGAGGGAGAGGGAGAAGCATATTCCCCACTGAGCAGGGAGCCCAATGCAGGACTCGATCCCAGGACCCTGAGATCATGATGTGAGCTGAAGGCAGATGCTTAACCCACTGAGGCACCCAGGCGCCCCAAAATGAACGGATTTTTAAAAGTACACTGGTGTTCTCCTTTCTCTCTGTTAAAAAGGCAAATGCAACGAAAGGGTACTATGCTAAGCAAAATAAGTCAGTCAGAGAAGGACAAATATCCCATCATGTGTTTCCCCAGGTGAACATAGGGGAAGGGAAGGAAAAATAAAATAAGATGAAAACAGAGGAGACAAACCATAAGAGACTGTTCACTCTGGGAAACAAACTGAGAGTTGCTGCAGGGGAGGTAGGTGGGGATGGTGTAACAGGGTGACGGGCATTAAGGAGGGCATGTGATGGAATGAGCACTGGGTGTTGCATGCAAATGATGAATCACTAACTAATAATACACTGTATGTTAATTAAACTAAATTTAAATTAAAAAAAAACTCTAACTGCAACGTGTGAACTTTCTGTTATGATTTTCATTATCTTCAAGCATGTGTGACAGCACTGCCAGCTCAGGTCAGAAGGTGACCTTCCTATTCCAGAGTATAACTGTGTAGAGAATGTTAATCTGTAAAGGACAGTTTTTGAGAATGGAGAGGCTGGATGGGACTCAGACAAGGTAGGGTGTGAGGAGTGGGGCTCCTAAGGCACATCATTTAAGGAGACACTCACACTTAAGGTCATGCAAGTGCAGGGGCAGCGTTTATAGCCCCTGAGACCAAGTGCCTCCTTAAATTTTATTCCACAGGTCCTCACTCACCTCCTCTCCCCCTGTTCTGGTTCTGGAGCCAGACCACAGGGCTGAAGCTAAGCTCCGGATGCTTGCCTGCTTGGGAGTAAGAGGTCTTATGCAAAGTATTTAATCTCTTTTAGCCTGTTTCCTGATCTCTACGAAGGGGATAATCACAATATATATGATAAAGTTGTTTCAGAGAGAAAACACAATGGTATATGCAGAACAACTAAAATAACTCCTAGCCCACGGCTAAGGATCAATAAATGTTAGCTATCTTTGCTTTATTTGTATTACATTCAAATATTAGAGGTATTTACACATGGTTGAAACTCAATAAATATTGACTGAGTTAATGAATGAAGAGAAATGGATGGATGGAGGGATGGACGGACAAATGGACAGATGGACAGAAAAAATATGTATTCCAAGTTCAGTTTTCCTGAATTTCCCCTCAGCTTTTGAGAAAAGTACAGACCCAACAGAGGGAACAACTGTTGATCAGTTACTGGTGATCATTTGTAAACGGCAGAAATCATTTAGAATGCGCTCGGCTGCCCACGATCGGGTTTGGTGCTGGGACTGGGCTGGCAGCAGCGGTGCCATCTTCACCCCGGTAAAGTTTGAACCTCCCCCTGGTGTATTGGAAGCGACACACCTAACAGTCGCTTCCCACTCTCCTTATGGGAACAGGGCTCCCCCTTGTGGTTTGGTTTTGTTTTTAAGAGTTCCAGTCTCTGAATTACAAAGGTCACTCCAACACACAGAAGGCTGCATCCATGTGGGGACAGGACGTAGCACACTGACGGTTTGAGGATCTGTCATCCAATCCTGCCTCTTTCCTTCAGTTCCCCTCTCCTCGGTCGGAATAAGTCTTTGTGTGAATCCCTTGGTTCATGGCCAACGGTCTCAGGGAGACCAGCAAGACGATGACAGCAGGACAAAGAGCGATTCTTTCCAAAGTAATCTACGGAGTTTCTTTCTCAGGCAGTATGACAAGGGTGGTTGTATTTTCTCACTTCCAACAATGTCCTATCCAGGCTGGAAGAGAAAGAAGAGGGGACAAGACTTGTGCCTTCCTTACATAAAACCTCTGACAAGCAAGAGAGGCCGCGCTGGGCTGACTCCAAAACTAAAGTCCAAAACAAGAATAGCTGGGATTGATCACTGTGTCCAGGAGGTCTACAAACAATACTAAAGGAATCAATTTCTCTCTGCTCGGATGTGTCAGGGAGGTGTGGAGGGGGGCCCAATGAATGGCCATGCAATAATAAAAGACAATTCCCACTTATCAGCGGCTTAGAGTTTGCCAGGCACCGTCCTTGGGGCTTTTTTGGGTTTATTTCATTTAATCCTTATACAAACGAATACGTTAAGAATCATAGGCAAAGAAAGGTTGAGTAACTTTCCCAAAGACACACAGCTAGAGTGTTGCCCTATTTTACTTCAAGGCTAGAGGACTAGACAAATGCATTATGGTAGTTTGGAATATTAGCTCCAAAAATAAAATTATAGACAGGCTCCAAATAGGCCTTCATGCTCTGAAAAAGTAAGAAATCTCACAAAATATAATTGAGTTGTGAAAAATATAAAGTCTTAAGATAGGTTTAAAAAAAGTAATACTAGAAGCACATAGAATATATATTACTGTTACAGACACACAAATTATATAGATGTAGAATATGATATAATATGTGATAGAATACGTCACTTTTACATACTATGTAGAAAATATATTATGATAATATAAATACTATACAATATATTGATACAGTTTTATTGTATTATATTTATGCTATATTTAAATATTGCTATAATAGTAGTGTATTTACACATACATATTTATATTCCATAATATAAAATATTAATTTTAAATTTCATACATAATATCATTTAAAAGAATATACAAATATGCCCTAAATAGAAGTATAATAAAATATATTCTAAAAGAATACACAATGGAAACAGAATGGAAAAGATTTTTATCGACAATTGCTTTACTGCGGCTCATATGCAAATATACTTAAGAACATGTCTTGTGTGAATTATCAGTTGGTATGAAGATGATATGTCCCAGAAAAATAGCTGCCATTTTTAGCTGCATTACCAGAAATACAGCAGTTTAAAAAAGGGGGGAGGGATGAGAATTGTTCAAACCTCACAGGTCATGAGAGACTGTTTGGTGTGATGTGTTCATCTCCAGATTTTTAGGGATGAACAGAGAAACCTGGCTGTCCCACCTTCTCCCTTCTATGACATATCCCACCTTCCTCCCTTCTGCTTAGCTTGGTGAGAGTCTACTCATCGGTGAATAGTCAAAAGAGACTATTCCATAGAAGAGGATGGATGTAGGGTATGGGGAGGCCCTAGGCAGCCATGAGGTTGGGGGACAGTTCTGGAAAACATCCGGGGATTAACTTTCTCTCTGAATGGCAGGTGGTGGAACCCAGGCCAAAATGACAGTGAAGGAGGCTCCCATCTTACGGAAGGATTTCAGATTTCCAGATGCAGATTTTTGGATGCCATTTCCAGATGACAAAAACCAAGGTCCTGCCATGACCCTGGGTTGGAGACCAGAAATTCTAGCCAAACCACAAAGAACGATAGAGACGACCAACAGAGAAATCCCTCCATTTCCTGAGAAAGGTCTTGGAGCTGAATCTTAACCAATAATACCTTAAATTATTTTGGCCTTGGAACTTCCGAAGAAGCATGAAGAAAGAGTAGAAAGTCATTAATAGAGGCCTTGATGCAAACTCCATACTTTCTAGTGCGGGCAAAACTTGACACAGAACAGAAAATCTGGAAAAAACTCTGAATTACTTATAAAAGGTTTGTGAATTTTTACCAAAAACAGCCTACCTGGTTTTGCAGACCTGAAACTACTCTAGGAAAAAAGCCAAACAAGTTTAAAATGCAAAAGCCTATGGGAATGAATAAACTGTACAGGCTCTAAGCTGTGCTACCAAATTTTTTTTCAATAAGGTACTTTACTGGTTTTTTTTTCCTTCCTTTTTTATTGAGATATAACTGACAACCCTGTTTAAGGTATATAGCCTACTGACTTGACATTCCTACGTATTGTGAAATCGTCGTCACAACGTTCAGTTAACATTCTTCACCTCACAAAAATTTTTGTTACAAAAACATTTTTTTTCCTTATGATGAGAACTGTTAGCAACCTACTTTCTTAGCAACTTTCAAATGTACCACACTGCGTTGTTATCTGTGGTCATGTGGTATATTACATCCCCAGTACTCATTTATCTTCTAACCGGAAGCTTGCACTTGTGACCACCTTCACCAACTCCCCAAGACTCCTGTCTCTCTGGGAACCACAAATTTGATCCCTTATTCTATGAGTTTGGTTTTTTTTTTTTTTTAATATTTCACATATAAGTGAGGTCATACAGTGTGTGTCTTTCTTTTAGTTCACTTAGCATAATGGCAACATTTCCGTTTTCATGACTGAATAATATTCCATCACACATACACCGCATTTTTTTTTCTTATTCACCCATCGATGGACACTTAGGTTACTTCCATGTCTTGGCTGTTGTCAGTAATGCTCTTCAACATAGTGGCTTCCTTTCCTTCAGATATATACTGGGAAGTGGAATTACCAGATCGCGCGGTAGTTTCAATTTCTTAAGGAAACTCCATGTTGTTTTCGGTAGTGGTTCAAATTCGTTAAAGGCAGCTGCTGAGTCCAATGGGAATATCTGCTGCCTACCGACACCTGGCTCATAGATACACGGAGACAGTGAAGTGTGGAGAAGCAAGAGGCTACTTCCAGAGAGAATTAAGAAAGGAGTGAACTCCTACAGGAAAACAGTTGGTGCATCTGCAACATAGCAGCTCCAGCCACGTGAAGTAAGCTCTGAAGACAAGGCCATGTCCTATGCACCAGGCCGGCCAGCTGCCCTGGGGCTCACCGAAGAGGCTGGAGAAGACAGAAGAAGGCATCCCATGGAGAAAAGCGTGTTCTGATGGTAGCAACTTTCCCCTAAGCAAATCTGGACATGGCAGGCAGTAAATACAAAACATTCCCCTGGATCTTCACTCACCCACGAGACGGCATAATTGGGTAAATTATGGGGCCTTTCATGAATATAGGGACTAGAAGAAGAGGAGTTCGGGGAAGAAGATAAATTCCATTTTAGACTTACTGAATTCACTTATGACAGGGGTCAGCAACTTTGTCCTGCAGAGGGCCGGATGGTAGATAATTCTAATTCTAGCCCTCACGGGCCACAAATGGTCTCTGTCATGTTTTTCTGTGTGTGCGTATGTATGTGTGTGTTTACAACCCTAAAATTGTAAAAAAAAAAAAAAAATTTTTAAGCATTCTTAACTTGAGGACTATACAAAAATAAGCAGAGGAATGGATTTGGCTCACAGGGTGTAGTTTCCTAGTTCTTAACTCAGGATTATCCCAGATAAAGATGGCCAGTAACCTGTTGAAAGAATTTCTCGAGTCTGAGCAAAAGATTCCCAGACAGACTGACAGAGAGAGAGAGACAGATGATAGATGGGTAGATAAATAATCAGATAGATAGATAACGGACCCACCCAGGTGCCCCCAATTTTCAATTTTTTGAGGAAGCTTCATATTGTTTTCCATAATGGCTGAACCAACTTATGCTCCTGCCAGCAGTGTATAAATGAACCACGTAGTTGAGATCTTTAGATCAAGAGACTCTGTGCTCCTAGGCCCCACAACTAAACAAGCGAGGTCCTTGAGTCAGATCTGGACTAGCCTCCCTGGGCATGACCCATAAGCAGGCTGAGTGTTCTCTTATTCCTCTGCTAAACGGCCATCTCTCACGTGGGGGTCAAATGGAATAAATCAGATGAGTCCTACAGGTGCTGAGCGGAGCTTCGCCATCAGTATTAGTCAGTGGTCTGACCGTGGCCATGGTTTCCTGAAGACACACAGGTGCAGCCGTCACTGCGATTTCTAGTTCTCTGACTGCTACAGGTCGGGTCCTCCCTCCAGAAGGTTTTCCTCCACCTTGAACATCCTCACATCTGCTTTCTCCAAAACATTTTGTCCCAGTTGAGTTCCCAGTTGGAAAGATCGAAGCTCTCCTTGGTCACGTCTCCTTTTCCCCCAACAGGAAATGAGCATGGCTGAAAGCCAGTTGCACTTGCCAGGATCCATTTCATTCAGATGTGCAAGCACAGAGAGGTACCCCTCGTTAGCAACGCTGTGCTTCTCTTCCTCAGGCTGCCCCTTGCTCCAAAAGGCAGTACTTAAGGTGGGAGTTTTTAACGGAAAGGAATATGAGCTTTACTCTCTTGGCTAGCCACCTGGGGAGAAGGTGGTAGGTGGACTCTTGTCCAAAGGCCAACTCCAAGGTTTCTGCCTGGCCCAGAGATTTTTAAAGGGGTTAGGGCAGTGAATTCATTAAGGGAGTGCTGTGGTCTGTAACAGCTACGGATGTTATCATGGTGCTCAGAAGATGTGCAAGAGATCTGGTTCCTTGGTGCCCAGCAGGTGGTGCAGGAGAGTTCAGTGAGGTGCAGAAAATACTGGGCTCCTTCTCTCAAGAACGCCTGATCTCAGGAAATGGCAGGAAAGGTTTAGTTAATCGATCACGTGGGCTTAAAGACTACTAGGTTGGCCTGGGGGCCAAGGCGGCTTCCAGCTCAGGCAGATTTCGGAGCAGCAAATCAGCCCTTCCAGAACACTGCAGGACAGCTGGGCAGCCCAAAGCCTCCCACCATGAGGCAAAAGGTTTTATCTTGCATTGATCTCTTGAAATTGTGTCTAGTGTCTTTGAAAAATCTCAAGACAAATTTTTCTTAAGTGCTAGATTTCGGCGCCGGCTTAAATATTTAATATACCTTACATCTAGATAATAATCATAGCAGGCATTTTAAATTTTGCAACCCTTTTCAGACGCACACAGGCTCTCTCCCCAGTAGAAGTTTTTTAAAAGAAATCCTAGCCAGGACGTGGCCAGAGGCTGGAGGAGGGAAGAAAAGGCACTGGAGGCGTTGGGGGAAAGGGGAGGGGCAAGTTTACTTCATTCCGTTGCAGGCAAATTTTCATCAGCTCAGGATGCCAACCGGGC
This sequence comes from Martes martes, assembly GCF_963455335.1. Classification (NCBI taxonomy): domain Eukaryota; kingdom Metazoa; phylum Chordata; class Mammalia; order Carnivora; family Mustelidae; genus Martes; species Martes martes. Next base: position 74,801,201 of record NC_137902.1, read on the forward strand.
AGAAATATTCTTACAAGCTTTTGTCTTCCTGTTTTCCATTTGAAAGGAAAAGTCAGGAGCTTGGGGTTATTTAATCAGGATTTTTAAGGGAAGCGTACTCTTTATAAGCTCAGCATTGGATGCCCTGACTAAAGGATAGGCTGGATTGAACTATTCTTTTCCAAAGAACCGCAGTCGGGCACTAAACCAGAATTCACATCCCTGAGGTTCCCCAGAGCCTTCAGAGAAATTGGGCTCCATCAGTCTCAGTACCCATGCTTTCCTCTTCTGTTTTGTTTTTAATCTTCAGTGACCTTTAAAACACAAACAAACAAAAACCAACTAGGATCGTGAAGGACTTTTTTCAAGATAAAGATACTATGAGCACGCTAAAGAACTTTGGAAAAATCCCAGCTAGTCTAAGGGGGGAAATGCAGTCGTCTCTTATATAACCAACCAGAAACAAACTATTTCAACATTGGAGATATACACATACACACACACACACACACACACACACACACACTTTAGTAAATAGATTTGGGGGGAAATCTTTTCAAAGTTGAAAGTATAGATTCCATATATAGATTCCATACAGTTTCATCTTATATTTTCACTTACCATCATATTGTGAGTGTTATCAGTAACATTTTTCAATGATTTTCAAGGGCTTCAGTAATGCTGCAAAATATGGATATATCATGATTTCTTCCTTCCTTCTTTCCCTTTGTTCTTTCTTCCCTCTCTCCTTCCCCCCTTTGATTCCTCCCTCCTTCCCTCCTTCCTTCCAGATTCTTACTTTATAATCGAATTTATGCATTCACAACACTTAAACAGTCAACATGATCTACAAGGTCGGCAAAACAGCAGCCATCACCCCCAACCATATTTCCCATTCCCCAGAGGCAACCAGTAATTCTTCAGTGACTATTGTGCTATTTATAATCATATACTTAAATAATATGCTTGTATTGGAAGTTCTTGATTTTTTAATTTTAGCCATTATCTATTTTCCACCACAGCACCCCTTCCCCAATACACACACACACTCACACTTACACACCTCCTCCCCTACATCCTCCCCTCCCAATATCATTTTGTGACTTCGGTTGGATCAATATTCAGAATTTGCATTATTACAGTCCCATAAACCCTATTCACAACTGAGTCTTGTCTTGTTCCACCATGAACTTTCTTTTCCTGTGTTTTGTTTCATTTTTTTCTGAAGCTAAAGGAAACAAACAAAAGTGCTTTTGGTTTTTTGTTTCTTTTTCTTCTGTTTCTAAGCACCTATCACCATCTCAGCCCCAAGCTCTAGTCTAGTTGAACAAACCTCCTTTCCATATTTTCAAACCCGAGGCAGGCTGCCATTGTCCTAGTTCAGTGGTGATCACTCACAGGACCTTTGAGCTACTCCTGTCTACACTGGCTGCTCTCCAGGTCGGTGGGGGGGTATGGAGTATTTCCTTCTCCCCTGCATCTTATGTAAGAACCTTCTCTTGCTGTCCATCCTGTTTCTTAAATCCCACTTCTTTATTTACTACCTGGGTTTACTCTTAATTTTGAGGGGACATCTCCTCTCAGCTTCCTGAGCAAGTGTCACTAACATAAATTTTTTACTTACGTGTATGAAAGGGTCTTCACACTTTCCTTGCATTTTAAATGATTATGTGGTTATGTTAAGAATTCTGAATTTAAAATTTTTTTTCCACAGTTTTTGGAAGGCATTTCTCCATTGTCTTCTAGCTTTTCTCATCGTTGTTCAGATGTTCAACAGCATTTGGATTCTTGTTGTGTTATATAAATCCTTTTCCTCCTGGAACTATAGAATTTTCTGTCGGTAATGTTCTAAAAGCTTACCATCACATACTTGGTAAGAGGGTTTTTTTTGTTTGTTTGTTTTTAGTTTAATAAAGTTTTATTCCTCAAAATGTATATTTAGTAGGATGTGTTCAAGCATCTTCACCAGCACCTGGGACACCTCCACTCTGGGTGTTTCTGGTATAAACGACTTGAGCTCCGACTTTGAGACCAGTTTAATCTTAGTCTTTTGACCCGGGAGCTCCCGAAGGGCTGTCCTGGGGGAGGAATCCTGAGCCTCTCAGAGACAGCTACTGGGGGTCTAAGCTTATAATGAGAACTTCCGCACAGACTTGTCATATGTCACTTTGTCAAATGACACTGGGTTATTGAGCTTGTTCGGAGCTTTGCCTTTGGACCACTTGTTTCTGGCCTCACCCCCAGATCTGTGCCCTGGATCTTTGTCTTTCTTGGCCAGCTTCCCAGCATCTTTCTTCTTCTCATCCTCAGGTGGCATCGCAAAGTTGGGGAGCCGCTGCTCCCCCTGCAGCCTCACTAAGATGTCTGACAAAAGGGGCTGAACTTTCTTTTTACCAAGTGGGAACTTACAGCCTTCCATTCAGGGGAAACTCTGCCGCATTCTTCTAGGATATTCTTTGTTCCTTCCCTTTCCCTTGTCCCCTCTAGAATTCATATTATTCAGATGTCGGTCCTCCAAGGCTGTCCCTCTAAATTTTTTTCTTACCATTTGTCCTTTCGATCATAAGCTTTTGAGTTTTTCCACCTAATTTAATTGTTTTAATTTCCAAGACTTCTTCCATGTTCTTTAAATGTTTGGGGGTTTTTTCAAAGCATTTTCTTTTATTCCATGGATGCAGCGTCTTCTCCCGTATCTCAATTTATCAATGACCCTTTATTTGTTCTGTTCTTGTTGTTTTAAGTCTTCTGCTCCCTTTGGGACACTTTTAGCACGTGCCTGTTTGGGCCACTGTCCTGCAGGTGCGAGGCTTTCCTAAAATATCTGGGGATGCCCTGACGCCCGTTCATGACTGAGAGAGAGACGCTAAAGAGCCCGCCGGGAGCCTGGAGCTCCTGCAAGGGGCTTCCTTACATGGGGACCTCACCACGCCACGGGACGAGGAACTCCTGATGTCGGTGACCTGGCCGTCCTCCACTTCCTCCGTAACAGGCGACTCGTCCCTTGCCCGGAAGCGGTAAGCCCGGCGGCGGCATTTTTAGAACTAACTCGGGAAGATGTGGTCTCAACGTCCCACACGCAAACTTTATTTAATCCTGTCGTTGCCGGTGCCTGTAACCGCGGCCCAGGACCGTCCGTCTCACCCTCCGTACAGGGCACACCTACAGCCTCCTGGGCGCGGGGTGGGCACTGCAAGGACCCGAGCCGGAGTCTGTAGGGCAGCTTCTTCTTCTTCTTCTTCTTCTTCTTTTTTTCTTTAAGTTTTAAGTTTATTTATTTATTTGACAGAGATCACAAGCAGGCAGAGAGGCAGGTGGGGGGTGGGGGGAGGGGGGGGAAGCAGGCTCCCCGCTGAGCAGAGAGCCCGATGCGGGGCTCGATCCCAGGACCCTGGGACCATGACCTGAGCCACGCAGGCGCCCTGGGACAGCTTCTTCTTAAGCTGACTTTTCATCCGTCTTCCTGCTGAGACAGAGCCGGGACTGGACCGAGCGTCCCCTCGATCCTGACCGGAACCCCGGGGCTCCCTGACAGCTGAAACCCCGCCGCGGAGTAACACACCTTGCGGGAACGCGGCGGGCAGAAGCTTACCAAACGGGCCTCCACCACGAAGCTGGGCGAAAACAGAACCAAACCAGTCTGCTCCGAGGTGGACCCCAGCGCTGACCCTTTGACAAGCTGTGTCCCACGTTGTAACACTAAAAATCGCCCCCCACGGTGGAGATTTAACGAGCTGAGGAGACCCACGAGGCAGGGTCTCTCTCTTGCGCCTGCGCAGGCAACTTCCGGTCTCTCCTTCATCCCTACTCCTCTACCCCCCACCTCAGCCCCCAAGTCCTTAGAGGTCACTTCTTTCCTCCGTCTCTTTAAAATCTTTCCCTGGCGTTTGTTCCGGGAGCCAGCATGAAGGACCCTTTCCTTTGTGGTGTTCGCCTTGTGCTCGAGCATAAGCCCCCAGTAAGACTTGCCTGGAGCGTCCAGTTTGGCTTCTGGTCTTTTTCTGTTGCGGGAGAGCCCGGGGACCCCAGTTCTCTCCCTCTCTCTCTCCCTCTCTCTCATACACACACACACACACACACACACACACACACACACACACACACTTCTGCAGCACCTCGGTGCTGCTAACTCCTGAGCCTTTGGGAATTCGGCATTATCAATGGGTTGCTTCTCGGGTGGGTCCCCCCTGCCGGCAGAGTTAGGTCTCCCATGTTCCCGTGTTTGGTAAAAGCAATCCCCACTCGCCTAGCTGTGCCAGGGTGTCCAAGATCCTGCTGTCTTTGTGTTTGTTCCCTTTCCTTTAGGGTTAGAAGCCTTCGTAAACCATGTCATCTTAGTAGGATTTGAGGAGGGAGCTAAGACAGTCTCATGTGTTCCGTGGGTAGTCTCATGATACCTTCAAATATGTATTTCCACTATCACCTACAGTTTTAAGCAGTTGTAACTCATCCTGTGATGAACATCCCTCATTCACAGACTTGGGTGGCAGTCAGGGTGCAGCAGAGAAGCAGACAGCAGGAGATATACAGGAAGAGACACGATGTAAGGAATCGGCCTAGGTGATGACGAGGCCTGCCCTCACTGGCAGAATTTCTGCATCAGGAAGCCTCAGCACTATCTTCCGAGCCTTTTGACTGGTTAAGCCAGGCCCACCCAGGTTACGTAAAATAATCTTTCTTACTTAAAATTAAATGCTTGTGGGCTTTATCATGTCTCCAAGATAACTTCACAGCAACATTTAGGTTCAAGTTTGAGCAGATAACCATGCACGATAACCTAGCCAAGTGGACACAGCCATAGGCCGTCATAACCTCTGACTGAATGTCTGGTTTTCTATACATTCTTAACATTCAAATTTTTATGTCGAGAGCTCCCTGTATGTTTTGCCACAGTTCCCTGCAAGTTCTATGTCAAAATGTGTTCCAAACCCTCATGTACAAGTAAAAGTGCCCAGCTGTGATTTTTTTCAAAATCTTTTTCTGTAACCGAAGTTTTAATGGCACTAAAATGCTATTGATTTAATTTGCATTTCTTTGATTACTTTTTTTTTTTAATATGTGTGTTGGTGAATTTTGAACTACCCGCTCGTCTAAGTATCTTCTGAAATACAAATACTAAAAGAGCCTTTTAGGTATTAAATGGGATACCTCTTGCCATGCTTATAGTCTTTTAATTTCTGTTTTCTAGTTTGCCCTCTGATTTTTGTGAATAGCATTTGCATGTGGGCTCTTTGTGTCCTGTGTCTCTTATGCTCCAGCTGTCCCTTTGTCTCTGTAAGGAACCAGACTACTGTCTTTGTGGCCACTGAGCAAATCGAAAGGGTGGTGGACCGCAGCATCAGGGGGCACCCACCCAGGTAGAGGGTGAAGGGCATTGGAGCTGTTCTAGTTCGTGAATCTGCCCAAAGAGCCAGCTCAGCAAAGGAAGAGATGGTAACACAGATGGGGCTACACTTGCTGGCCCCATGTCAGAAAGGCCAAAAGCCTGTCCCGGGTCAACCTGAATAAATTAACACTCTGTGCACACTCCATCCCTAGGAAAGGACCCCCGAGGGATATCTATTCACATCCAGCCCCAAATGATTCCCCTCTCATCTTTTGGTGTCTTAAGCCCAGCATTTCCTCTTAGTTTCCCTGAATATTGTGGTGGATCAGAAGCCCAGGCTCATACCCTAGTGTCCATGCTCGAGAAAAGAAACAAAAAACCAACCTCACTAAATATTATTACTCACCTACCGCACCATTCTCCAACAATTTCTACAGAGAAATTTCCTTCCATTGCAGCTGGAGCTCCAGAGCGCCTGTGCTCGTCCTTCTCTAAGACAGGTGGACTTGGGGTGTCCCTCGGTAATAAATTTCCTCCACTCTCCCTTTCTTTCCGGGCCATCCCATCGTCTCCATCCCTTTGGGGATCTATCACAAGATACCACAGACTGGGTAGCTTAGAAACAACAGAAATTCGTTTCTCACAATTCTGGATCAGAGCGCCAGCATTGTTTGGGCCTTCTTCTCAGAAGTGGTCAAGTAGCCATGCCCTAAACCTGTTGCTTTGTCCATCCGCTCATTCACATCCCCAAATGTCTGCTCTTCTTCCCCAGTGAAATCACCAAACATTCCCTGGAGAATAGCTTACTACAACTGAAATGCCATTTTACCTGGAATTTATATGACGAAGAAAGTTCCTTAGATGACTTGGAGAACAGAGTGCGTGACCAGGTACAGTTTCTAAACAAAGAATTCAAAGCAATCATGTACAATCTGTTTGCCTATGTTAAACACCTCCGAGGCCAGAACAAGGCGGCTCTGGAATATTTACAGCAAGCAGAAGAGTTTATCCTGCACACACAGGCCCGCCAAGGCAAAATCCGAAGTCTGGTCACCTGGGGAAACTATGCCTGGGTCTATTATCATATGGGCAGGCTTCCAGAAGCACAGGCTTACATTGACAAGGCAGGACATCTTTGCAAGAAGTTTGCGAGCTCCTGCAGAATTGAATGTCCCGAGATTGACTGTGAAAAAGGATGGGCCCTTTTAAAATGGGGAGAAAAGTATTATGAACGGGCAAAGGTGTGTTTTGAGAAGGCTTTGCAAAAAAAACCCACCAATCCGGAATTCTCCCTGGGACTGGCCATCACACTCTACCGTCTGGGTGACAAAGCACCAACAGAGAACACCATTTGCCTTCTGAGGCGGGCCATCCAGCTGAATCCTGACAACCAGTATGTTCATGTTCTCCTGGCCCTGACTCTCCAGAAGACCCAGAAACAAGCTGAAGGAGATAAGCTAGTCGAAGAGGCCTTGAAGAAAACGCCATGCCCCACGGACGTACTCTGCAGTGCGGCCAAGTATTACCGAAATAAAGGTACTCTAGACACGGCAATCGAATTACTTAAAAAGGCTTTAGAATTGGTACCGAACAACGTCTTTCAACATCTGCAGATTGGATGCTGCTACAGAGCCAAAATCAGGCAGATACAGAGGTCACGGAGGTATGCCACGAAGGAGAAGGAAGCAGAGCTGTGGGAGATGACGAGACACGCATTGGATCACTTTAAGAGAGTTGTCGAGTTGAATGTTAACCTTCCCCGTGCCTGCTCTGACCTTGCCTGCCTCTATGCCATCACTGGCCAGTATGATAAGGCAGAGTATTACTTCCAGAAAGAATTCAGTAAGGATCTGCCTCCCCCCGAGAGACAAGTGCTCCACCTGCGCTATGGAAACTTCCAGCAGTACCAGCGGCTGCAGGACGACACTGCCATCCACCACTACCTGCAGGGCCTGAACATCAACGGGACAGTGACTGAGAAGGAAAAGCTGATTGTCAACCTAAGAAAAATTGCCAAGAAACGACTCTCTAAAAATGCCTCCGATGCCATGGGTTGGCAACTCTCCAGATTCATTCGTGAGCTGAATAGAAAGGGGCACCAGTGGGACAGTGTGCCAGCAGAGGCCAGCAGAGTTGTCCCCCCTGCCCTGCGGGCTGAGAAGGGCAGTGAGGAAAAGACCGCAGAAGCAGGTGGGACCGACCACCCAGAGAAGCAGAAGGCCCTAGAGAGAGCCTGTAACCAGTCCCGGGGGCTTGAGATAGAGAAGAGCCAGAGCGAGAGCAAGAGAGAGGTGTAGGAGGCCTGGCGAGGAGGTTAGGAAGGGGAGGGAAACAGGGACACAGAGAGACTGAGAAGCCACAACTGGCAGGAGCTGGGCCAGATGGCTGGGCTTTTCATGTTGTTGTCTCTTTTTCCGGGTTCCCAACATTCTCTCAGCCAGACCTGGAAATGCAGAATCACTTTTCCTCTGTCCTACAGATATTTTGAGCAAAATCTCCTTTGAGGGCAAGCACTTGCTTTGGGACCGTGGGACTCTGTACCACCCAGCTCTCACCCCACGCCTTGCCCTCGGCCTGGGACGCAGTGGGTACTCAACACTGCTGATGGGAACAAGGGAAGACAGAAGCACTGGGGCCTGGTCCTCCTTCCTTGCTCCTTACGCTCCCAAATGAATTCCATACAAACCAAAGATTTAAATGTTTAAGAAACAGAAATCACAAAATTTCTAGAGGAATTCCTGAGAGGATTTTTCAGATCACACAGTCTGGAAGCTGTAAGTATGAAACAAAACACAAAAGGGCAAAAGTATTAAGGAATTCAACCGCACTATGAAACACGTTTCATAGAAGAGGGACCTCTGGAAAGTCAACCACACTATGAATTCAACCACACTATGAATTCTGCAATTCAACCACACTGTGAAACACGTTTCATAGAAGAGGGCCCTCTGGAAAGTCAAAAGATCAATGACAGACTTAAAAATACTGTTTTAGTACATTACCGGGTAAAGGATTAACTTCCTTAATGCTGAAACAGTTCCTCTGGACAAATGGGCAAAGGTCAGGAAGTCAAAATGGCTTAAAAAGGGGAAATGATTCTCAATGTCGCTCTTATTAAGAGAAAGCAAACCAACACTATTAAGAGAGGTCATCTCAGGTCAACCAAAGAAACACCTTTCGGAAAAAGGTACTAAACAAGGATGTGGGTGAATAGGCGCCATCACACATTGCCATTGAGATTATAAATCCTGTAGATGGAGGGCATTTGTTGATGGCAGGTAAACATTCGTGAATCTTTGTCCCAGCAATTCCACTCATTAATCTATCCTGTATTTGCATATGCATGCAAAGACGTGTATAAAGATACTCATGAAGTTTTGCTTATAATAACAAAGGACTGAGAACAACTCAAATGTCCATCACTAGGGGACTCATTAACTCAATTTTCATATTTCATGCTGAGAACAGCATGCAGCTAATGTAAAAAAATAAAAGGCCGTTCTAAATGTAAAAATCTAGAACACTATCTCTGAGATATATTTAAAAAAATTTTTTAAGTGCAGAAGAGTGTATATGACATGCTAACATTGTTCAAAGGAAGGAAGGAAGGGTAGGAGGAGGAAAAAAAGCCTATCACATTATTTGCAGAATATTTGGGAAGGGACGTAGCTCCTCTAGGGTAGTCTCCAGAGAAGAAATGGGTTGTCTGGGAGTGTATATGGAAGGAAGACTTATATATTTCAACTGTATAGAATTTTTAATTTTGAATTTGATACCCAGAGCATATATCACATTGTCAAATAAAGTATGCAACAAAACAAATTCAAAACAAAAGACAGTGACGCAAGAGTGCCATGCCCACCCCACTGGTGTCCATTCTGCAACTAATTCTTGCTGGGTCCCACCCACACTAATAAACTTTTGAAGATCTCTGCACCTAATCAACAAGTCTCTAGATTCCAGGTCTTTCTTCATGCCTTCATCTTACATGCCACTACTCACCCACTCACCCCACCCCTAACATATACAGTGTGTCCCCTACTCTCTTCGCCAATCCGTAATGGTGTCCACTGCAACTGATCCTTGAAAGTGTAACCATGTCCTAGACCTTTGCTCTGACCTCTCTTCTCCACCTGTCCCACCATCCATGTTCAGGAATTTACTTTTTGTGCAACAAACTTCTCTTGAGCTCCCAAAGGCATCAAGGAATTTGATGAATGAGAATGCACCAAGACGAAGGGCACAACTCTTTAAGTTCATGCTCCAATATTGTGCTGCTGCCGATGGCACACACCCTGTAGTTGTCTCATTTCCTGATGAAGAGGGAAGAGCTTCATCACCCTGTGTGCTTCCAGGTTGCAGGGCGCCCCCCCCCCTCTGTCATTAGATGGATGAAAGTTTAACCTTGCCTTCAGATCATAAACTCCAGAAAGTTCACGGTGATACTTCCCTGCCCCGACATTGAGGGGCGATCTTAGCCGGTATTTCTTGGCCTTGCATGTCATGGGGCTCCCTGCCTGTAGCCCTTTACCGAGTGCAAGAGGAGCCCCAAGGAACGGACAAAGTCTGGTCGGAAACTGAAGTAGCCATGGCTTTCTTCCAGAGAGCTGGCGGAACGGTGGGGGAGAGAGGTGGAAAAGCTCCTGTTGCTAAGTTCAAAGAGAACCAGAAGTGTGTACACGTGCAGGGATGCACTTCCACACGTTTCCTCTGCTGTCCCTTGTATCTTTATGTGGCTTTTTTCATCTCTCTTTTACTTACCAATGCTTCCATGATCATCAACTTTTAAAACTCTTTATTCTCAGAATCAGACACTGACAAATATTTGAGGCATTCTTCGAAAGCATTGCTTCATTGAATAAATGCTCTCCATCGAAGGGTATTATCACCAAAGGTTCTGTGTGAGCACAGGAGTCTCTGGGGCCCAGAAGGTGAACACAAACCCCAGCTCATGGCAGAGATGTGGGAACACAAGAATTAATGTCACAAAGAGCCTCCCAGGGGGTGAGGCCAGGGATATGGAGAATGATGGCAAGGTTCTCAACAGAGAGCAGAATCTTGGTCTCCCAAATGCCTATCCAGCAGAGGCTGGTCATTTCTACTGACTTGTGATCTTTGAACTTCCTCCATGTTTCCTTTCTTCAATTGGGATGTTTCCTTTGGTTCTCATGCCCCATCCGGACCTGTAGGAATTATTTAATCTTATCTAGTCTTTTATGTTTTTTTCTCACCAGACCACAGGAAGTCACACCCTGTCCATTGAGGGGAACCGGGGATCTCTGAGAGTTCCCTGAGCATCACTGGGAAAGATGGTTGCCTTGATTCTGGGTGACTCTGTTGGGAAAGGCCTGAGTATGTTCTGTGTTTAGCAAGAAGGGCACATTGTGGATGTTTAGGGTGTGAAGAGTCCTCTAGCCAGTGTGAATAGTAGTGAACTAGCCACCAACCCTTCTAGGCAGAAAAAGCTTACGTCAGACATTCTCTACAGAGACAGAGAACAAAAGAGAGGGCCATTTTCTCCCCGTAAATTTCAAGAAAAACCTATAGGGTTTTGTTTTATGGAATTAAAATTTTTACTTACAGTCAAAATATTATGTGGTTCTCAGACTTGATAGCATGTATTAGGATTATTTGAGAAGTTTCCTAACACAGAGATTCCTTGGCCCCACTCCTAGAATTTCTGATGCATTTGATGGAGGATGGAGCCTGACAATTTGCCTTTGTGGCAGGTCCCCAGGTGGCCCTGAAATTTCTTGGGGTTGATGGCAGCATGGGCCTAGTGCATTATACCACTTTGTAGTCAGTGTAACCACTCAGTAGACACATACATAGTTGTAACAGCCTGAGTAATCAGAACACTCGCTGAGTCAGTTTCACTTTTCTCATCATTGACATATTACCGGAAAAGAGCTGGTTTTCCCTTCCAGTTTCTATTCTGCTACCAGAGCAGCTGAGGCATTCCTCTCATGAATGCATTACACACAGACACTGGCCGTACGGGTTTCTGAAGAGTACCACAGTCCCTCCAGGCATTTCAAAGCACATCTAGCATGTGATTTCCCTGTGCTTCTCCCCACCTGGTACCTTTATAACGAGATTTAAACATTTCTATCCGGTTGTTTTCTTGAATGCAAATTCAAAACATACGACACCAAAAAATCCCACCGTGTTCCTAATTTCCTTCTGCAGCATTTCTTGTACAACTAACATACATTTTTAAAAAGACTTTATTTATTTTTTTTATTTGAGAGAGAGAGAGAGCGCGAGAGTGAGCATGAGCAAGGGAAGGGGTAGAGGGACAAGCAGATCCCCCCACTGAATGGGGAGCCCAATACAGGGCTCCATCCCAGGACCCAAGCTGAATGCAGATGCTTAACTGACCGAGCCACCTAGGCGCCCCTAACATCCATTTTCATAAATATAGACTAGAACTTGTAACTCCTGAATGACACCCAAAAGTAAGCGTTTCCAATAGGGATAGGCTCGACTCTGTGTCCCAATCAAAGGGTAGAGAACTGTCAAGAAGTATAGCTCCTCCTTCCACCCCGCCGCTCGCAGACACTAACAGACATCCAGAAGGCTCTCTCCAAGACTGAACTAACGTGCCTCAGCTGTACTCAGTGGTCCTGGAGAACAGGCTTCACTCGTGCTCTGTGTAATTTCCAGACACCAAAGATTCCTAGTGCTGTTACCTCTTTTCCTCTTGGGTCCACACACACTGTCATCCCTCTGAGATCAGGGGTATGAATAAGGAAAAAGCAAAGAAAGTACATTTCCTCCATCACAGCAAACTGCCGTGGTTGCAAATTGTGATGTGGGAGTGCGGGACACCAGGGTGAGCCAAGGGACTTGAAATGTTGCGGCGCTCGGGGAGGCCCAGAATGTGTACAGGTGTTAGGAGCTGTTTGGCTGGGGTGCCTCGGTGGCTTAGTTGTTAAGCGTCAGCCTTCGTCTTGGGTCATGGTCCCAGGGTCCTGGGAGTCCCACATGGGGACTCCAGCTCAGCCGGAAGCCCACTTTTCCCTCTCCCACTCCCCCTGCTTATGTTCCCCCTCTCTCTCTCTGTCTCTCTCTCTCTCTGTCAAATAAATAAATAAATAAAATCTTTAAATTAAAAAAAAAAAGAGCATCCCTCACTGGGGTCTGCAGACCATGCTGGGGATAAGGGCAGGCAGAACAAGGGTGGGTTAACATTGTGGTGAAGAGGCAGGGTACTTGGTGCTTGATACCTGTATCCCTCTCCAAGCTGGGTTCCCTTCATGTCAGCTGATCTAGGCTGTCACTATGGTCACAAAGAGGAAGTTCTGACTCACCACAGGGTGGGGGCTGGGGGTGCTACAGGCACGGCTCTTACTCAAGATTCATTTCTTCTTAGAGCCCTGTTGGTTGTACTTTCCAGTTTCAGTTTCTCTTTCCTAAAGCAAACCGCAGGAAAACACAGCAAAGGAAGCAAGAAATGTTACCATATATAGGTCTCCCTGGCATCTCTGGGAGGCAGAGCAGGAAGACCTCTGAAGAGCACAGCAGCCTGAGCTACAGCCTTCCAGAACCGCCGAGAAGCGCTCTGCAAACATGAGGTAAATATTCTCCTGCTCTGATCGTGTTGAAAATGTCCAATCAGCGTTGCTGTGGAATGCAAATCCCACACAGCCGTGCTCTGAAGACACAAGTTCCTGACTTGTTTTGCTTTAGTGTCTGTTTGTAGCCTCGGCGCGATTGCTCTGTAGGTCGTGGCTTTGTCTTCCCGTTGCCGGCTTGTGTATTTCTGTGATGTTCTGCCCCACACTGTCCAGCTTCCTCAGGGCATCTCTCGTGTCCAGAGGAGGGAGGGAGGGAGAATGGTAGAGGGAGAGATGTTTACCGGCAGGTGCTTCATTTAAAATTGGATCTGGGGCAGGGGGTGGCTCCTGTAGACTGTCCGTTTTGTTTCTTATTTGAAAGGATGAGGCAAGGGGCTTTTAATAAGATTCTTATTTAACAAAGGCTCTGTTCTTAGCAGATAGGGTTAAAATGTACTCCAGGTAGCAACTCCAGCTCGTGCTAAGGTGGATTTTACTTTTAATATGTTCATTCATCTCATATTTGCATCAGGGCTGGTGAAATGTATCCCTTTTTTCAACAGAAATATATTTTATCCATTCTTTCAACAGAAATATATTTTACCCCAAAATGCTACTGATTGGCTAGAGTCCTTCTCTCTGAAGTATGAATTGGAGGTGGGGATGCTTGGAGAAAACAGCCCCCAACTCTAACATGCTCTTACACCCCAGAAACATAAGATTGTCCTGGGAGGAGGCGGGATAGGAAGGGAGCTTGCTGTTTTCTCCAGTGTGAGGGTGTGGCCAGGCTAGACGCCTCAGCCTCAATCCTGGGAGCTCCAACAAGTGGGGACACCAGCCCCAGCTCTCACTTCCTAGAGGACACATTGCCCTCCTTCTATAAGCTTCCTGATATCTCTTCTTGAAGCGATATATTGTCTGCTACTCTCCATGTCTGCCTGATAAGAAAAAGATCTGATATATTTCCAGATGTCTATTTCTAGGGTGACTCAGAATATTTAGAAACCTTGTTCCTATTGCTTGGAACTTTAGCATGGTCTTCTCTTGGAATCTCTCCCTTAATAACACAGACCCACCCAACTCTTTTCTAATTTTCTTTGATCCCTTAGCTATAGGCACTGTCACCAGGCATTGGCCCTGTGCTCTAAGACAGTCATTCTCAAATCTGAGCATGCATAAGATCTACCTGGAAGGCTTGCTAAAGACAATCCCCCCCCTTTCAGATTCTGATTTGGTAATCCTTAATTGAGGTCCAAGGATGTGCATTTCTAACAGGCTCCTCAGTGATGCCAGTAATGCCCTAAGACACTGGTGACAGCATTAGCTCTGAGCCTGGGGAACGGTGTCACTGTGGCTTTTGTGCGGACAAGAAGCAGGGCAACACACTGCTGTGTGTAAACAGTTGGAACTTCTAGAGTCATCAGGAGCATAGGTCACAGAAGTCTGAGTCCAGGAAGCAAGTGTCTGGAACCGGCTTCTGATTTACTAGTGGAAATAAAAGCCCATAATCACACAGTGAAATTGGATGTTTTCGAATGGCTGCTCAGGGGATTCTACCTAAGTGTGTCTTCTAAATGCCTCTACCCTACAAATACACAACCGACTATGTGCTTTCTATGCTGGAGATAATTTCAACTGGATTCATTCTCTCCGCTTCTTTTATAAAATTTGGGGCAGTTAATGATTTTTAACCTTCTCATCTCTAAAGTTATTCAAAATAAGGTTTCTGGGTGGTGAGTTTTCCTTATTTGTTATTTGATTTGATTTTTAAGAACCAACATTGAAGGGAACAGGAAATCTTCCCAGAAGGGTACCTTAAGGGGAAAAGAGCATTTTCCATAAGAAAAGAAGCTAGCTGCCTTGTGAGCCTCCTCCTATAGCTTCAGTTCCAACACCCTGCGTGAAAGCAAACCACGGGAGAGGAAAAATAAAATTTCAAAAGACAATTATAGCAAGAAATGCAGAAGTTTTCATAGACCAGCACAATGAGAAATGTTAAGAACAGGAATCACCAGTCTAAGAAATAGCGGTGGGGTGGAGGGGAGAAAAAAAGGATTATATTTTATTCCAAAATAAAACTTTAAAACATTGCTAACATATATGATGATAATAAAGTTAAGCAGTAGAATAATAACAAAAGCAGAGGACATAAGTAAGCATTTAGAGTTGCTGAAATATGATTTAAATGATCAAAATGGAAAAGTTCAGATAAAAGGAGAATAGAGAATGCCAAATTAATAAAAAGACAAGACAAAACCAATTTGATTTAAAATAAAAAGTTTGGATAGCCACAGAAAGTCAGTTAAAGATATATGAAAAGCTCAAATAATAAGACAAGAAATGTAAAGTAATAAGGACAAAAGGAGAGATTAAGGAGAACTAAGAAACTGAAAATACAGGAGACAAATGTGGTTGAATTTCGGAGGGATAATGGGATTAAAATCAAGCTGGCAAGACAGGAACAGAATGGACCATTCTAAAGCTAAAATTTTCAAACCAGGAAAGCAAATGCTGGGTAAGATGAAGAACAGGAACATAAAGCAATCACACAGGCTTTCTTCTTAAAAACTGTGTCCAGTCGGGGGCGCGGGGGTGGCTCAGTTGGTTCAGCGTCTGACCGTGGCTCAGGTCACGATCTCCTGGTCCTGGGATGGAGCCCCAGCCCCAAGTCCTTCGACTCCGACTCCGCACTCAGCAGGGAGTCTGCTTCTGCCTCTCTCTCCCTCTGCCCCTCCCCTGCCCATGCTGTCTCTATGTCTCTTTCTCATAGAATCTTTAAAACAGAAAACCAAAGCGACACAAAGTCGATCCTCCGCTGAAATCCGTCCCCCCAGGTGTGCCGCGCCTGCACAGGCCCTCACGGCAGACAGCAGAGGGCCGGCCCGACCCTCACAAACCGCCCTGTTTGAGGAAAACTAGCCCCCGGGCCTCCGAAGCCCACCCCAACCCTCTCTCTAATCCTTCTGCCCCCCACCATCACCCAACCCCTGCATCCCTGTGCACTTAATGCAGATGCCAAAATATAGAAAGAAAGGAAAAGGAAATACTGTTCTTTTCTGGTTGGGGTGAACACCGAGGAGGAGGAGGAGGAGGAGGAGGAGGAGATTTGCACTTGCTCTGCTCCCCGGGAGAATCCATGCCCTGTCTGACAGCCTGCATCTTTCTGTTTTGCCCTCCAGCGAGAGCACCATGACCGCCCTGGAGAGCTGCCTACCGCAGCTGAAATGCCATTTCAACTGGAACTTGGTGGAGGGAGGAGAGTCGCTGGATGAGTTCGAAGACGAGGTGTGTAACGCCACGGAGTTTCAGAACAACGAGTTCAGAGCCACGGTGTTCAACATCCAGGCCTACATCGAGCACCGCAGAGGCCGCGGCGAGGCGGCGCTGGAGTACCTGCGGCGGGCGGAGGAGCTGATCCGGCGGGAGCACCCGGAGCAAGCGGACACGCGAAGTCTGGTCACCTGGGGCAACTTCGCCTGGGTCTCCTACCACCTGGGCAGACACGCAGACGCGCAGATGTATGTGGACAAGGTGAGACGAGTCTGCGCGGAGGCTCGCAGCCCCTACAGAATGGAGAGCCCCGAGCTGGACTTCGAGGAGGGGTGGGCCCGGCTGCAGTGTGGAGGGAGGCACAACGAGAGGGCCAAGGTGTGCTTTAAGAAGGCTCTGGAAAAGGAGCCCAAGAACCCGGATTTTGCCTCGGGACTGGCCATCGCCAGCTACCGTGTGGACACCTGGCCGCAGCCTCAGAATCCCGTGGACCCTCTGCGGCGGGCCATCCGGCTGAATCCTGACAACCAGTACGCGAAAGTCCTCTTGGCGCTGAAGCTTCAGAAGATGAAGGAGGAAGAAGAAGCAGACAGGCTCGTTGAGGAGGCGCTGAAGGGAGCCCCGGAGGCGACAGATGTGCTCTGCCAAGCAGCAAAGCTGTATCGGAGGAAAGGGGCCCTGGACCAAGCTACAGAGCTGCTGAGAAAGGCCCTGGAAGGTTCTCCGGACAGCACCATCCTGCACTGGCGAATCGGCTGCCTCTACAGGACCAAAGTCCTCGAGATGCTTCAGGACCCAGGAAGGAATGAGATGAGCAGCCAAAGGGCGAAGTTACAGGAAACCATAGGACAAGCTGTGTATCATTTAAAGAGAGTGGATGAGGCCCGTGCAGAGCTCCCCTGTGTCTGCTCCTACCTGGCCTGCCTCCACGCGCAGGCAGGTCAGTATGATACCGCAGAGCATTACTTCCAGAAAGAATTCAGCAAAGAGCTTTCTCCAGGAGCCAGACAAGTGCTCCACCTGCGTTACGGCAACTTCCAGCTGTACCAGCTGAAGTGCGAAGACAAGGCCATCCACCACTTCATACAGGGCATGAAAATCAACCAGGAATCTAAGGAGAAAGAAAAGATGAAAAATAAGCTGCAGAAAATTGCCTGTATCAGGCTTTCTAAAAACGGAACTGATTCCGTGGCTTTGCACCTCTTGGCATTTCTTCAGGAGCTGAATGGAGACATGCGGCCAGCAGAGGAAAACTCCAAGAGGTGTTTGGACTCTGGAAGCTTCCTCCATTCAGTATCTTTCGCTGAGGAATAAGGAATCAACATATGGTGCTGGTGGGAGGATGCAGGGAAGGGAGCAGAAACCCCTCCACCAAGTGGGTATTCACGATAAGGGACAACTTTACAGCAGCATAGGCGTGGACTGAGCTGCTGGCCATGGGTCTGCACCGGGTTTGGGGAGGATACCTGCTGGGTATCACACATGAACTGCTCAGGGAGTTCTGGGACAGGGGCTAGATTGGAGGGGGGAGAGGGGAGGGTCCCAGGGCTTGGTTAGGGGGCTACTTCCCAACTGACCTCTTGGGAGCAGTTTGCATTGTGATATTCCCTTAGTCATCCTCCATGTGGCGATGTCTTGTGTTTGTCTCTAGGTTTATATAAAGCAGCCAGATCCCTCACATCTGTAACAGTGTGGTCCATTTTTGCAATGTTTTTCCACCCTTGGAATCATTTTAGATCTTGTGCAGTTTTGATGAGGGAGCAGGAGGCTGGCTGAGGACAAAGCAAAAGCTGGCACCTTGCACCCCCTCTCCACCCGCTCCCCTCCCCTCGGTACTATAGGTGACATTCCTCAGGCACCCCTGACTGCCATAAATGAGAAACAAGTAGTTAACTTGCAGAGATCACAATCCTGCAAGGCAGGAGTCTCCCTTGGTTTACAAATGTCCTTGAGATTTACAACAAAGAAGTTACCTTATCAATAGCCCAATTTCCAGAAGCACATAACTCAGTTCCTCAAGCCCTAACATCACCCTCCCCTCCATAAAAACTGAAGGAGGCTGAGGTAGAAGGATAAGTAAATAAAGTTAAATTGCTTCTAAACCTAAATCTCACTAACAAGGACGCTTGATAGCAGGAATGCAACATTCCACCAGGAGACTCCCAATTGTCTTTATGTCAGTGCCTCATTAGAGGGAAAGCGGCCTTGGCTGGATAGTAACAAGGACTTCAATATCCTGACAGTCTTCTTTACCCTGATAGCCCTTCTGAACACCCCCTTTGTCCTCACCTACCTAACTCCTGTGTATATAACCAACCACTCCTCACATCCCCGGGGCAGCTGCATCTCTGCCTGCCCACGGGTCCTGTCCCCGTGCTTTAATAAACCACCTTTTTGCACCAGAGACGTCTTAAGAATTCTTTCTTAGCCGTCGGCTCCGAACCTCACTCCACTGAACCTGACCTAGGTTCTAGAACTTCATCATATTGGCGACCACGAAGGGACTGTGAGTCTTTACATTTGGACTCTGAGCTTCGGTGCAAAATTGGTGAGTACTTTCTCTTTTCTCCCTTTACTCTCATTTCAGGGGCTTTTCAAGGAGTATGGTCTTATTGGAACACTTGCATGTCAATTGCTCAGGCTGTAATCCTCTAGCCCGTGGCTGCTCTACGGGGAGGAGAGCGTCTGCCTTTTGGCTGTAAGTTAGTACCTTGGCCGGAATGGTAATAAGATCCAGAAACTTAATGCCCTCTCTTTATTCCTGTTCTTATATAAAGTTGTCTCTCTTGGGCACGGGACAGCCACCTAAGTCACCAGGACGGCTGCCAATCTTAAGACTCCCGTGTGAGGTTTCCTCCTGATTGATCTAATGTGATCCCCTCCACATCCCTGGTCTAGCCACTTCTGGCCGAGAGACCTCCACTGGGAGCCGGCCGAAACCAGTACCCGATTGAATTAAAATGCAACCGGGGACCGTTTCCTTGGGAAGTTGGCTGCAAGGACCACATGTGTTGGAATGTCGCATAGACCATGATGGATTTCAGTCTTTACTGTTTCTTGTCAGTGTCTTCTGCTAACTACTTAAAGCTACGGAATTGGGTAATTTCCCCTTTGCCAAACTTCTCTAGTATTTCCGTGGGTTAAAAAATGGCAGGACGATAACATAACCTTTAGAGTGTAGGATAGCACAGTATCCTAGTCCATTCACCAGGCACCCATCTGTAGCCTAGGATGCGATGGGGAAGAGGAGGGACGCCGGCAACCCTCCAGGGCCTTTAATGGCAGGAATGCCTTCCCGGGGAAGGCAGGATGGTGATCAATAGCGATATCTTGAGGGACGCCTCTGGTCGCTTTTGACACACGAGAACCTCTGACATACCCTGTGTGGGACGCCACCCAGGAGTCAGGGGGGATTTGGTAATGGACCTTCTTTACTTTTCTGGGAGCATGGCCTCAGTAGGCTTCTTCAGTTCCCAAGGACTCTACCTTGGGGTGCCTTTTAACCCACTGGAAATAATTTGGATTGCAAAACTTAGAAAAGGACTGAGCTCCTGTAACACTGCATGGCCTCAATGGGAACAGGGCAAATGGACCTAGGATACCTTCATTGCTCATACCTAGGCCTTCATTGCTCTGCACCAGGACCCCTAACTAAGGGGCTTTTGCTGAATGTGCTTGCCCAAATGAGTCAGCTAGTAAACTTCTCCTGACATATTGGATGATAATTCTGTTAATAAGCCTCCTTCTAGTAAACCCAGGTTGCTGGGTCATCCCTAGCAAAGGGGACTCTGACTTTCTCTCTCTCTGTTTCTCCTAATAGATGTGGGGGCTTCTCCCTCACTCATTTCCCGTGTTAATGGCTATAACTGGAGCCAACTGGGGTTAGTCTTAACTCAAGACAGAGACCTTAAGGAATATTCCCAAGCAGCTGCCGAAACTCCCTTTGTTTCGGGGAAATTCCCTGTTTTCTCTGGCCTGACTTGGACTGCTTAACCCCTCCCACCGCTGCTGGTGAGAAAACATGGTGTCTGCTCCTCTGTTGGGGCTGATGAGCTCTAAAACCGGGAATCCTTTCTCTGCCTCTCTCCTGTTTCTGCACCAATGTGCGTGCAGACTGCATGACTAGCCTCTAGATCATGCACCACGGCTCCTTCTCTCCTCACTGTCAAGGAGCAAGAAGATCATCCCCTGGACCTAACACCCCCCACTCCAGATCTCCCCACTCGTGTCTCAGGTAAACATTCAAAGTGGAGTGGGCCCAGATGGAACGTAAATCAGTATTGGAACTAAGTTAAGTTTGTTGGTTTAATTAAGATAGATGTCTTTTAAGTTATCAGCAGTAAATGTGAAACTTCGAAGTTTACTGAAGATCAAATGAGCTTGTGTTATTTGTTTAAATTTGTTAGCAAAGAAATGACTAAACTGATGGTTAATTGTCTGTCTCAAAGTTTCAATGGGTAATTGCTGAGATAGCTTTCAAAGTCTTTGGTAACCTGAAAGTTTTAAAGTTTTGGTTGGATGACAAATGGAATTAAATTATGGACATCTAGTTCTTAACCACTCAGGATAAAATGCTAAGTCATTGATTACTGAACATAGGTTTGTGCTTTTGACTTCTTACTGCAAAGAAACTAAGAATATTTAAATCTGTTGGTAAACATGTTTTGTGCTTAACTGATTGATAAATTTGCCATCTGAAGAATTCTGTTGTAACAGTTCACAATTGGTTAATACTTAGTCTTCAGTAGAGGTTAAGATATTTCTAAAAGTACAAAATTCTGCTGACTGTAAGACTGATAAAAATAAAGAAAACGACTCTGTGGAAAAGTAGAGGATATGTAAGAAAGATTTAAGGAATGGAAATGCATTTTTTTGAAGGTTAAAAAAAAATAAGGGTAATTTTGTCCTAAATGAGATGGTTGTTTGGAAGGAAATGACTTGGGACAAAACCTGAATGAAAAGGAAAGTTGTAAAAGGTTTGTGAAGGGAAGTCTTCAGAAAAGGAATTTTAACTGTGGTCAGGACGGACTAAGATTGAAATGAATGGGTTTTAAAGGTACATTGGTGTAAGACTGAAATTCTCTCTGTTCAAAAGGACAAAGTTTTCTTAGATTAATTGATCTGCTGTTAAGAAAATGTAAATGGTTTTCTCTTTGCCTGTCCAGAAAACCCAGTTTCTATGTTTTGTTTTATCAGGTGTTTAACATCCCTAATTATATTTAGGCATGTGTTTTAAAACCTTCTAAGGTTTTAGCAATTGTTGACAAGATTTAAGTTGTAAATCTCTTTAACTCAGGCTTTTCCTTGGTATGCTAAGTTACTCATGAAGTACTGCTAAACCAATGATAAACCTTGGGTTACATTTGGGAACCCTTCTGGCGCCAATCCTAATCAAGGTGTAATAGGCTGATTCAAATGTCTACTAGGGTAAATTATAATTCAATTGGTCACCTAGCATCACAGTGGAGTTTCCTGTGTGTTACAATCTCATTGGTCACCTGTGCGTAGCCAGGCCCGACCGCATGGCCTTTGCCCTTAAAAGCTAGACTGTGAAACAGAAGGGTCGCCCTCTCTTGTAAGAGGTGCGGCCCCGGTTAGATTCTTGATGCTTGGCGTGAAATAAAGCTTTGCTTGACCTTCGCTTTATATCAGTCTCGCTCCTTTAATCACGGACCCATTATTGGGGCATAACAGGACTAAATGAACTAAAAGATTATAGTGTTGTGTCTCTTAATGTTTTGTCTTATTTTAGACATTGCTGGTTCTCTAATGTTTGCTTTTCCAGACTAAGGAAACTTTTTCTTAAGTTATCTGTAACTTACAGAGATGTAAATGTACTCATTTGTAAAGGAATCAAGGCATTCAACTTTTCTCTCTATCTGAACCCTCTGAAACCAAAAGGTCTCAGTAAATATTCTTTCTTCCATGGCAATCAGTCATTTGCATAAGTTCAGTAAGAATCTGTTCTCCTTATAACAGGACGCAATTGGAAACACTGGTTATTTTACCAAGGCTTTGACTGGAATGTCATATTTGAAAAGACTCAGATATGACCAGAGAGCTTAAAGGAACTAAGGTTGACTTTGTGAAACCTGGAGCCGTAAAGCCCCTTGGAACTGTTGGCCTGATACCTTGCTTACAGAGTTCCCAGCAGCCTCACCAGGTGAGTAAAGAATGTCACTCCTTGGTAGGTGCAGAACCTCAGGAAGAGGCATTCGCCTAAATCAACAGGTATTACAGGCATGTCTGATGACAAGTATGTGGCTTGGCTTCTGGCCTGGAGAGTCTACGAAAAGTTCAACCTAGAGATTCCTTATAAGAGTTCCAGCAAAGCAGATTCTAAAAGATCTTTATGATCACACTCACTGTTCTTGCTGAGCTTATGTAAATAATTAGGCCAAGTTTGTTAAAACTGGACTTGTTTTTCAAATAAAACAGTCCTGATTTGGCTATCCCTGGAGATGAGGGTTATTTTAGAGAGAAAAATTATGTTTTAATAACCCACCTTTATGGGTGTTAAATCCTAAAGTTGATTGTTTTTAAATGTTTGTTTACCTAAGCTAGACAATTTGAGGTAAACTTCAGAAAAGTTGCACAATAGCTCACTTAGATGATCTTCTTGTTTTTTTATTCTGTGGGGATAATAACAAGACCCCATGGCACATGATTAAACAACTAGATAATGGGATTGATTCCCTAACAATTGTATAACTTAACTATCACCTTGTGTGTGGCTGGAATAATGAAATTGCCTAAAAGCCAGCATACCGCACTCCATAGGATTAACTATGGACTTATGGAGACAATGGATGAACCCACTTTCTTTTTGATTAAATTGGATTATGCATGGGGGACTCCCCTTATCTCTTGACAAGTTTTCTCCCACTTGCCAGTGATCCTCTGTATTCAGGATATTGTTAAGGCTGGCCTACTCAAAGGGCTTCTTAATGGTTTCAGCCCTTAGTCATATTTATCCTAGAAGCCACCTCTGTTGAGGTGCAATTGCAAACAAATGCTTTAGCTAAGCATAGAACAGCCCTCCTCATAAAAAGGAGAGTCCCTGACTGTAATGACTTCACATCAGGTCCAGATATGTCTTAGAAGCCAATGGATAATGGAGGTCAACTTATTAAATACTGGGCTACACTAACAGATATGCCCAAAATAATACTTAAAACTTGTCAAACTTTAAACCTAGTTACCCATATGCCTGAACCTGACCACTGTACTTCTTTCTCTATAGAGCAGAAACTGTTCAGTGGTTATTGATCTTGCTTACTCTCTTTGGCAAGATTTAAGATGCCCCTGTTATAAAAAACAAATGACAGTTGGTTTACTGATGACAATACTTTTCATAGAAAGAATAAGAAAAGCTAGGTATGCCACAGGGCTCACTAGCACTTTGCAATTGCCAAAGCCTTAAAAATAAACATTAACACTGACTCCAAATATGCCTTCCTGGTACTACATGCCCATGGAGCTATTTGGAAGGAAAGGGGATTACTGTCAAGCCATAACTCCCCAGTCAAATATGGGCCTAAGTTATAAAACCCTCCTTATCGCTATACTGAGGATGGCATAAGGCTCTACAAGATCCTTCTCTCTCTTTCAGTGATTGGTTAAGTTCCTGGTTTGAAGGAGGACTATGGCCAACATTTAAAAATCTCCTTTTTGGGCTTCTCATTCTTATCGCCTTATTAATCTTAATGTGTTGCTTTGTTCAATGTTTCTCTACTTGGTGCCGAGACTCCATTGCTGCAATGACTTCACCACCACAGATGATCCTTACCACGCATAAAGACACCTCTTCACTGTCAGCGCTGGATTCAGCTGCCTCCACCTTTCGTAACTCCCTTATACGTTCCTCCACAGATCAATATTGACCCGAGTAGGTAGGGACAGCTCTACGCCCCTATTCAGCAGGAAGAAGTTACAGAAGATGAGACCTTCCACCTTCAACCACCTTAAAGATTTAAGGGTCAAAATTGTTCAGGGGGGAATGATGAGGGAGCAGGAGGCTGGCTGAGGACAAAGCAAAAGCTGGCACCTTGCACCCCCTCTCCACCCGCTCCCCTCCCCTCGGTACTATAGGTGACATTCCTCAGGCACCCCTGACTGCCATAAATGAGAAACAAGTAGTTAACTTGCAGAGATCACAATCCTGCAAGGCAGGAGTCTCCCTTGGTTTACAAATGTCCTTGAGATTTACAACAAAGAAGTTACCTTATCAATAGCCCAATTTCCAGAAGCACATAACTCAGTTCCTCAAGCCCTAACATCACCCTCCCCTCCATAAAAACTGAAGGAGGCTGAGGTAGAAGGATAAGTAAATAAAGTTAAATTGCTTCTAAACCTAAATCTCACTAACAAGGACGCTTGATAGCAGGAATGCAACATTCCACCAGGAGACTCCCAATTGTCTTTATGTCAGTGCCTCATTAGAGGGAAAGCGGCCTTGGCTGGATAGTAACAAGGACTTCAATATCCTGACAGTCTTCTTTACCCTGATAGCCCTTCTGAACACCCCCTTTGTCCTCACCTACCTAACTCCTGTGTATATAACCAACCACTCCTCACATCCCCGGGGCAGCTGCATCTCTGCCTGCCCACGGGTCCTGTCCCTGTGCTTTAATAAACCACCTTTTTGCACCAGAGACGTCTTAAGAATTCTTTCTTAGCCGTCGGCTCCGAACCTCACTCCACTGAACCTGACCTAGGTTCTAGAACTTCATCAGTTTGGCCCTGCAGAGACCCTAATGTGTCCATTCAAAGGTGGGGGGACCAAAGCCTCCATAGGGCTGGGTATCTTCTCTCCCTCACTTCTGCTTCCTCCCCAGACAGTCCTCAGTCTAGACTGTCTATACAACCTGAGTTCAATTGCCCCATTGACTGAGGTGGGAACATAGTTTGAAAACAAGAGAGCAGAGAACAGGTTGAATTTGGAAAGAGCACAACCAAGATAAGCAGTGGGGCCAGGCCGTCAGGGTACAAGGGTTTCAGGAGGCACATGGGAAGATTTCACATCCATTCTGGCCTCCCCGGATTACAGCATGTCAAGAATAAAAAGAATAAATCAAAACTTTAAAACATGTGTAAAAAAAAAAATAAATGTCACACTGGTAGGGACAGGGATTGAGCAGACAAAAGAGAGAGAGAGAGAGAAAAATGCTGGTTTGTCCTTGCAGACTATAAATCCACGGAGAAAAAAAATCTCATTTTCTTGGCCACTTTTAGGAAAATTTCCTTGTATAATGAAGACTTGCTTTGTTCAAAAAGGCTTGGATGAGCACAGGGCCACGGTAAAAACAGCAGAACAGAAGGCTCATTTGGACACCAAGGACCTAGCAAAAGGTCTTGTGAAATGACATCACTAATAGAGAATTTTTTCCCCAATTAGACTGTTGTAAATTAGGTGATATAAAACTTCTTTTCACCCTGAAAATCTTCAAGGAAATCACAAAATTCATGGTTTGCTTGGAGTGATTGGGGTTTTCTAGGTAAATACTGAATAGTCCATGACATCAGGATTAGTGCGAACCAAACCAGAGTCAGGTGACCCAGCATGAACAAACCCTCAGTCATCCTCTGGGTTGCAAAATATTTGCCTGTTCAGATTAATTTAAATTAAATAGTGGTTACCAGGAGCTGGGGGTTGGGGGGGTGGGAGAGATGTTGTTTAAAGGTACAAACTCACAACTAGTAAGTAAGTCCTGGAGATCTAAGGTATAGTATCATGAATATAGACAACAATATTGTATTCTAATCATCAAACCTGCTAAGATCCTAGATCTTGATTATTCACACCACAGAAAAGAAATGATAATTATATGACATGAGAGAGGTGGTAACTATTGCTACAGTAACTGTTGCTACAATCATAATACATAAATGTATCAAATCAACATTAAATTTGCACAGTATTGTATGTGAAATGTATTTCAATAAATTTATGCATAGTATGGATTCCTGGAAAAGGCCACAGATTTAATGAATAAATAACTTGGAGGTGATGGAACATAAAGGAGTGTTCCTGGTTTTGCTTTTGTGTTTGAAATTCTGCTGCACCGTGAGTATTGTGGACCCAGCTACTAATTAATGAAACATTATATTGGTTGCAAACTGCCTCCATATAACACAGACCGGTCTAACATTATAACCACTGAATGGAACAGACTTTTTTTCCCCCTAAACCTTAGGAATCCAGGACTCTAGCTTACGCCCTGACACCCAGCACTGTGCACCCTCACGTGCACGAACCCCCGCCCCCACACTGAGAATGGGCGGGCTGCTTCTCTTCTCTCTGTTAGGCCTTGTTAACACCATGTGTTTCCATCTGCATCCTGACCTCCATTGTGAGAATGAGGCAGTGTCGCCCATTCTGTTATCTGCACCATCCTGGAGGCATTCCAAATGCATGTTGGAGAGTTTTTTCCTATTAGTCAGAAAATAGAAAGAGACAAATAGCCCTGAAGTCTCTCTCACTTTCTGAGAGTTGTCTATGGAAAATACGATTCACACCACCTGCAAAGGTAAACTCATCCCATTGGACCGAATGGGACAGGCATGTCTTAGGGAAAGATTTAGCTTCCTTATTCTGGGCTCTGGTGCCTAGGGAGGAAAACCAGGGGTATTCTGAGTGGAAGGTAAGAGGGGCAGGTACGATGACCTTGAGAGAGGACCACCTGGCCCCTGTAGAGAGCTGAAGAAGTCTGACCAGCTGTACACAATCTTTCCCATGCAGCAAAACCCTTGCTAGAAGAGATTCCTGAAAGGAAAAAGGTGGAAAGCATAGGGAGGAGACAGAAGACATAGTACACTCAGTTTTTATTTGAGGACTTAAAACCCACGAAAATGATTAGAAAACAATAAACAAAATTGTGTTTATAGTCCAAGTCTCCTGAAATCTTACTATCCAGGAACAATGAATAGATCCACGTTAACTGGGATGACCCGTCATTCCCGGGCTCTTAGTCTCATTTCTCAGTGCATGACATTTGACTCCCCTCAGATACCCACCCAGGAAAATAACAAGCCCCTGGTAGGCGTGTCCAGGGTGTTGATGAACAAGTCGGTCAGAATGACCCGATCACATCTGTTATGTGCAGGCTCGGCATCCCTACGCACTAATGTCCTCCGCCCACAAAACTGCTTCAAAATGTCTCATCATTCTCTGCATCTGATTGCCACCTTGACAGTCCTGATGCCCCGGCAAAGATGATCTCAAATACGTTAGTGCCCGTGAGAGACTGAGGAGAATTTCTCGCATCTGGCTGGGTGTCAAGTGGCACTGAGCACTTATTTGCCAGCCTCGGAGTCCTCTGTGAGACATTCCTCAGCATCTGCCCATAGACCCTTTAACCACAGAGCTCAGAGACAGTCCCCAGGGGCAGCAGACCTCGAATCATGGCCGCTATTTATCTTTCTTCCTACTTCCTGTCAAGTGACTTTCACAATCTGTGCCCAGCATAACACTTACACAATCAACCTCAGAGGCCAACCTGGGCAATGTGGGTTCCACCCAGAGACCACGTGTTCCTGGATTCCCCCCGCCACTTCCTCCACCATTTCCCCCATCACCTAGTTTTGGGAAGGTAGTCATGTGGTTTGACTAATAAGTAAGCTATTTTCCTGTGGTTTACAGTGCAACTGCTTCTTGCTGGGATCTGTACCTTCCCGGGAGGCTGCAAGAGGGAAACTAAAATCCTTCATGTAACACAGTTCAGCGACTCTGACAACAGTTCGGCAGCTCCTGGAATGTTAAACGTGGTGCTACCATACAGCCTGGCGATTCCACTCCTAGGAATATACCCAAAAGAAAGGAAAACACGTTTCCATCAACTTGTACATGAATGCTCATAGCAGCATTATTCATAATAGCCAAAAAGCAGATTCATCGACTGATGAGTTGACCTATTAAGTAAGGGATATTCCCCCAGTGGAATGTTACTCAGCAGTACAAATAAGTGTAGTACTTATTGCATTTATTCCAAAGAAATGTAGCACTGATGCACGTTACAATATAGAAGAACCTTGAAAACATTATGCTAAATGAAAGAGCCAACCACAAAAGGTCTATGGATATGAAATGCTCAGAGAAGGCAAATCTACAGAGAGAGACAGTAGACAGGGGTTGCTTGGGGCTGGAGTGAGGGGCAGGATCATAGGTGTCAGGAAAGGGGTGTGGAATTGTGTTTTGGAAGTGATGGGAATCTTCTAAAATTAACTGTGGTGATGGTTGCACAGCTCTGTGAAATGCTGAAAGCTACTGAATTGGACCCTTTAAGTGGGTGAACTTCACAGTATATAGATTATATTTCAATGTAACTATTAAAAAATCATAATAGCCAAAAAGCAGATTCAACTGATGAATGGACTCTTGTTCCAAATGAACATAAAGAAAGCCAGCTCCTCTGTTGCCTTCTATTTTTAACCTCTAGGTTTGTTTTCATTGTATTGTACCCTTCTTATTACTAGCATTTAAAATGCTGTTACTGCCTATATATTCAAAAGATAGGTTGGAGAACTCACGTACCCTATTGTCTGGGTATGTATGGGTATGAAAATCGAGTCCTATATAATTTTATCTTTAAACACTGGTAGCAAACAACCATTCATGGGCAAGTCGGCTCCAAAGAAGAGTCCAAATGCAGAAGGAAGTTTGGCTTAGTGTAGAAATCTAAATCTACATGCTTACAGATTTTAGAGGACTGTGCATTTTTTAATTTGCAGAATGTTATTTGACCATCATATGCAACTGTTGCAAATACGGTATGGATTCATGAGTACATCTTAAGCCAGGAATTAGAACAAGAAGAGAAGCAAGGAGAAGCCAGTACTAAAGTACTGGAAAATAATTCTTCATTTGGGCTAAGAGGAAAGCTTTGAGCAGATGGATAAATTTGCCTTTTCTCTAATCTAACCACTTCTGTTGCGCAGCTCCTCCCTGCACTCCAAACCCGGTGTGTGTCTCTCAAATCAGCACCCTCCCAACACAGAAACTTGCACAATACAACTTCTTTCCTCTCTGAGCGAAGAAGGTGAGACACAGAGATGCATTTCCCCTGGGCTGGATGTTGAGGTTGTGCAAATCCTGCTCTGCCGGGATTAAGCACCAGATTCTGAGCAGCAGAGATGCCATGTCTGCTTTTAAAAATTTACATTTTTTGTGGGTATCTATGAAATGTGGGACCTGGTAAAGCATGAGGACAAAGTCAGGGGCCTCTCGTCCCTCAGTCTAAGGGTAGTATTGATACCATCTATAGTACCACAAGAATTTATACCATTTATAAATGTATGTCCCTTTATGACGACAGGATAACAAATTGTGAAGTAAGAGAACCAATCAGAATTGCAGACTTATCCAAGTTGCCGGTTTCTCTCACTAAATATCATCTCTGGACTCACAATACCTCATGATACTCCTATTGTTGGGAAAATCATCTGTCAGTTTTGTTTCGCAAGAGTCTCTGCTTTCTATGGTTTCAAGAATGGAGGGAGCCTTTCTCCTATCTATCTACCTGACCATTCTTTCATCAAATCAACTATGAGAACTATACTCCTTAGGTTTTTATTATTATATACATCATGGGTAGAAGTTTTATAAAAATTAAAAAAAAAAAACTCTCAGGATAATATCACTCCTTCAGAGCCTGAAGCATAAACACATGAATTTCTGAGACAGCCATTAAACAATATTACATGGTTACTATTCCCATTTTACAGCTGGGAAGACTAAAGGATTGTCTTAGACCTCACAGATCTAAACTGCACTCCAGGGCCTGGTGTTCCATATTTGGAACATATTTGGGGCAAAGAAAGGAAATTTAGACTCAGTGATTTGACTCATGGATCATCCCACAGATAGTAAACTGAACACGCAAAATTAATCCAGGTCTCCCGTTGCAAACTGTCTCCCACAAGAAAATTTATTGCAAGAGACTACGTTTTACCAAATATTTCTGGATGGTTTCATATCATGTGGTCCCAGAAACGCCTGTATCAGAATCTCCTGCAGACTGTATTAAAAATGCAGTTTCTAGGAGTTCTTGGGAGTCAGGCCCAAGACGCAATGCAGAAAGACCCCGAACTCACTTTCTCCCCCAGAACATATATCAGATTACACCTACCAACAGAACAAGTTCCCCTGAAGTACTGAGGGCTGACTGAAGAGCTACTGAACAACCAAAGGCAGAGAGAATGACAAGAGAAGAGCAAGAGACATTGGAAGGAAGGGAACCCCCGACCTCACCCCCACGCTATCAGTGGCCGTGGGGAAAGAGTGACTGAGGGACAGAGAACACATCCCGCTGTCCTGGGGCACAGAAAAAGGCTGTGGTTTAAAAGAGCAACTAACATATGAAAGAGACAAGGCGCGATGGCCCAGGAGCAGAGGAGCTGGGAGAACACTCTGGGGTAGAGGGACGACCGTCATACGGTTTACGGTTTACGCTCTCACTCCACCTTAAGGCAGAGTCTGGACACCATCACAGGCAGGTCCAGCTGCCACAGGGAGTTCGTAACCTCAACAAGCCCAGAGTCCACAAGCCCACACCAGCTCTGGTCTCACTGAGACACAGAAAAAATGCCAGAGTTTATAAAAGCCAAAGAACTGTGGGGTTGCTCTCTCCTCCTCCATCTTAAAAGCCCAGAATGGAACAGGGTCTCGATGCTGTCAGGGGTGGGTCCAGTCTCCACAGAGAGCTTGTAACCTTACCAACCTCGGTGTTGCTGGGAGACAGGAAATAAGCCATAGCATATTTCTTCTTCTTCTTTTTTTTTTTTTTTTGGTTTTAATTAAAATTTTTTTCTTAATTTGTATTTTATCTTACTTTTTCATTTTTTTAATTTGTCTTGTCTTATTTTAATTTGTGTTATTTTTGGTTTGGTTTTGTTCTCATTTGTTGTGGGGTTTTTTTTCCTTTTCTTCTTTTTTCTTTTTTCCATTCTTCTTTTCTTCTTCTTCTTCTATTCTTATTCTTATTCTTATCATTATCATTATTTTCTTTCTGTAGAAAACCACTGTTTTTTTTCTTCCAATATTTTATTTAAATTCAATGTGAAATTCATTAACATACAGGGTAGTATTGGTTTCAGGAGTGGAATTTAGTGATTCATCACTTACATAACAACACCCAGTACTTATCCCAACACAAGCTCTCCTTAATACGCATCACCCTTTTAGTGCACCCCCACCCTCCTCCCCTCTGGCAACCCTCAGTTTGTTCTCCATAGTTAAGAATCTTTTGTGGTTTGCCTCTTTCTCTGTTTTTATCTTATTTTATTTTTATTTTTCTTCCCCTATGTTCATCTTAAATTTCACACATGAGTGAAATCATATCGAATTTGCCTTTCTCTCACTGACATTTCTAAAAAGCCACTGTTTAAGACAATGACTAGCATATACAGCCACAGCTCCAGCCAGCCAGCAAAAGCCACCAAGCACACAATCTACAAAGGGGACATAATTGACAAGACTATGCCTTCAAGTTTAGGAGAAGTAGCCATTCCTCCTAATCCACAGACATAATCACAGAAGGTCAAGCAAAATGGGGAGACTGAGGAATATGCTCCAAAAAAGAAAAAAAAAAAAAAGGACAAGAAAAAAAAAACTCAGGATAAGAACTAGGTAAAACAGGGATAAGAAACAGGCTTGATAAATAATTTTTTTAAAAAATTTTTAAGTAGCTCTAACATGGGGCTTGATCTCATGACCCTGAAATTGAGGGTCACATGCTCTACTGACTGAGCCAGGTAGGTATCCCACCTGATAAAGAATTTAGAGTAATTATTGTGAAGATGCTCACTGGGTTGGAGAAAAGAATGGAAGAGCTCAGTGAGACCTTCAATAGAAAGATAGGAAATATTAAAAAGAACTAGTCAGAGCTGAAGAATACAAGAACTGAAATATAAAACACACCACAGAGAATCAGTCTTAGATGAGAGTATGCAGGACAAGGTATCTGCCATCTAGAACACAGGGTAATGGAGAGCACACAGGCTGCATGGCAAAACAAAAAACTAATTTTAAAAAATGAGGATAAATGAAGAGATCTCTCAGACAATATCAAGTAAACAAATATTCACAATACGGTGATCCCAGAAGAAATAAGAGAGAGAGGTGTGAAGACTTACTTGGAAGAAATAATAACAGAAAACTTTCCTAACCTAGAGAAGGAAATAGATAGCCAAGTCCAAGAAGCACAGAGATTTCCAAACAAGATGAACCCAAGAAAGTCCATAATACTTAAAATGTCAAAGGATAAAGATAAGAAGAGAATCTTAAAAGCAGCTGGAGAGAAACAAAAAGTTACCTACAAGGGATAACCTATAAGGTGATCAGCTGATATTTCAGCAGCAGTTTTGCAGGCCAGGAGGGAGTGGCATGATATATTCAAAGTGCTGAAGGGAAACACCTACAACCAAGAATACTCTACCCGGCAAGGTTATCATTCAGATTTGAAAGTGAGATAAAGAGTTTCCCTGGACAAAAAGATAAAGGAGTTTATCAGCAGGAAACTAGCCTAACAGGAAATGTTAAAGAGACTTCTTTAAGTGGAAAGGAAATGACTGTGATTAGACATAAAAAAATTATGATTAAAAGATGTAAAATATGGGACACCTGGGTGGCTCAGTGGGTTAAGCCTCTGCCTTCAGCTCCTGGGATCGAGCCCCACATCGGGCTCTCTTGCTCCGCAGGGAGCCTGCTTCCTCCTCTCTCTCTGCCTGCCTCTCTGCCTACTTGTGATCTCTGTCTGTCAAATAAATAAATAAAATCTTTTTTTAAAAAGATGTAAAATATGACAACGTATACATAAAATGTAGAAAAGGAAAGAAAAAGTGATAAATAAAAAGAAAAAAGGGCTTTTTTCTTTTTTTTTTCCAGAATGTGTTTGAACTTAAATGACCATCAAATTAATTTAGACAGCTATTTACTTAGGATGTTATATATGAACTTTATTGTAGCCACAAACACAAAACTTATGGTAGATACACAAACAAAAAAGAGAAAGACAGCCAAACATTACACCATAGAAACTCATCATCCACAAAGAAAGAGCAAGAGAAGAAGGAACAAAGAAAATCTATAGAAACACCAAGAAGACAAATTTTAAAATGGCAGTAAGTACAAACCTGTCAATAATTACTTAAAAGTAAATGGCTTAGGGGCCTCTGTGTGGCTAAGTTAGTACAGTGGGTGACTCTTAACCTTAGGGTCATGAGGTTAAGCCCTATGTTAGGTGTAGAAACTACTTAAATATAAACGGCCTAAATGCTGCCAAAAGACATAGGAGGGTAGAGTGGATAAAAATATAAGACTCACCAATGTCACCTACAAGAGACTCACCTAGACCTAAAAACACATACAGACTGAAAGGGAAGGGATGGAAAAACATTCACCATGCAAATGGAAGAAGACAGAGGGAAAAAAGGCAAAGTAGCAATACTTACATCAGATAAAACAAACTTTAAAATAAAGACTGCAAAAACAAACAAACAAAGACTCTAACAAGAAAAAGAAGGGCATGACCTAATAATAAAAGGATCAATTCAACAAAAGGATATAACAATTGTAAATATCTACACACCCACTGGAGCACCTAAATACATAAAGCAAATATGAATAGACATAAAGAGAGAATTGATGGTGATACAATAATATCAGGGTACTCTAACACTCCATTTACCTCAAAGGATAAGTCACCCAGACAGAAAATCAATAAGGAAACAATGTCTTTGAATGATGGACATATAATGCCACATGGACATAACAGGTATATACATACAGAATATTCCATCCAAAAGCAGAACACACATTCTTTTCAAGTGTACATGGAACATTCTCCAGAATAAATCACATATAAGGCCATTAAACAAGCCTCGATCAATTTAAGAGGACTGAAATCATACCACGCATCTTTTCCAACCACAATGGTATGAGACTAGAAATCAATCACAAGACAAAAGCTGGAAAAACCACAAACACATGGAGATTAAACAATATGACACCAAACAACAAATGAGTCAACAAAGAAATCAAAGAAAAAATAAAAGAAATACATGGAGACAAATGAAAATGAAAACACAGTCATCCAAAATCTTTGGGGGACAGTAAAAGCAGTTCTAAGAGGGAAGTATGTAGAGATACAGGCCTACCTCAAGAAACAAGGAAAAACTCAAATAAAGAATGTAACCTTACACCTAAAGGAACTAGAAAAAGAAGAACAAAACCCAAAGTAAGTAGAAGAAAGGAAATAATAAAAATCAGAGTAGAAATAAATGACACAAAGACTAAAACGACAATAGAGAAAATTGATAAAATGAAGAACTGGTTCTTCAAGAATGTAAACAAAATTGACAAACTCTCACCCAGACCTATCAAAAAGAGAAAGTACCCAAATAAATAAAATAAAAAATGAGAGGGACATCATGACTCACACCACAGAAATACAAAGGATTATGAGAACACTATGAAAAATTATATGCTAACAAACTGGACAACCTATTAGAAATGGATAAATTCCTAGAAACATACAACCTTCCAAAACTGAACCAAGAATAGAAAATCCAAACAGATCAATTTTAAGTAACAAAATTGAATTGGTAATCAGAAAACTACCAAAAAGTAAAAGTCCAGGACAGGATGGATTCAGAGGGAAATTTACCAGATATTTAATGAAGAATTAAAACTTACTCTCCTCAAACTATTCCAAAAATATAGAAGAGGAAGTAATGCTTCCAAATATATTCTATGAGGCCAGCATTATCCTGACACCAAAGCCAGAGAAAGACACCACAAAAAAAGAAAACTGTAGGCTAATATCCCTTATGAACATAGCAACGAGAATCCTCAACAAAATATTAGCAAACTGCCTACAACAATACCTTAAAAAGATCACTCACCATGAGCCGGTTGAAGTTATTCTAGGGAGGCAAGCGTGGCTCATACTCAGAAATCAATTAACACCATACACCATATCAACAAAATGAAGACTAGAAATCATCTGGCCATCTGAACAGATGCAGAAAAAAGATCTGCAAGATTCAACATCCATTCATGATAAAAACTCTCAACAGAGTGGGTTTGGAAGGAATATACCTTAACATAGTAAAGGCCATATATGAAAAACCCATAGCTTGCTTACATCATACTTAATGGTGAAAAACTGAGAGCTTTCCCTCCAAGGTGAGGAACAAGACAAGGATGTCTACTCTCACCTCTTTTACTTAACATAATACTGGAAGTCCTAGCCACAGCAATCAGACAAGTAAAAGAAATAAGAGGCATCCACGTTGTTAAGAAGAAGTTAAACTGTCACTATTTGCAGATGACACAATACGATACATAAAAAATCCTAAAGACTCTGCAGAAAAACTACTAGAAGCAATCAACAAATTCAGTAAAGTGACAGGATACAAAATTAATACAGAAATGGATGGAACTTCTACACCCAAATAACAAAGTAGCAGAAAGGGAAATTTAAAAAAAAATCTAAAATTGCATCAAAAAGAATAAAATACCTAGGAGTAAACTTAACCAAAGATGTGAAAGACCCATACTCTGAAAACTATAAAACACTGACGAAAGAAATTGAAGATGACACCAACAAATGGAAAGACATTACATGCTCCTGGATTGGAAGAATTAACATTGTTAAAATGTCCACATTACCCAAAGCAATCTACAAATTCGATGTAAGCCCTATCAAAATATCAACAGTATTTTTCTTTCTTTTTTTTAAAGATTTTATCTATTGGGGCGCCTGGGTGGCTCAGTGGGTTAAAGCCTCTGCCTTCGGCTCAGGTCATGATCTCAGGGTCCTGAGATTGAGCCCTGCATTGGTCTCTCTGCTCAGCAGGGAGCCCGCTTCTTCCTCTCTCTCTGCCTGCCTCTCTGCCTACTTGGGATCCCTATCTGTAAAATAAATAAATAAAACCTTTTAAAAATATATTTATTTATTTATTTGAGAGAGAAGGAGGGAGGGAGGGAGAGAGAACATGAGCAGGGGAGGGGCAGAGGGAGAAGCAGACTCCTCACTAAACAGGGAGCCTGACACTGGGCTCTATCCCAGGCCCCTGGGATGATGACCTGAGCCGAAGGCAGACATTTAACTAACTGAGCCACACAGGGTCATCCCCCGCCCCCAACAGCAGCTTTCACAAAACTAAAACAAATATTACTAAAATTTGTGTGGAACCACAAAAGACTCCAAAGACCCAAAACAATCCTGAGAAAGAACAAAGTTGGAGGTACCACAATACCAGATTTCAAGATCTACTATAAATCTATAGTAATCCAAAGAGTGTGGTACTGTCACAAAAATAGACACATAGACCAATGGAACAGAATAGAGACCTCAGAAATAAATCCACAATTATATGGTCAATTAATCCATAACAAAGGAGGCAAGAATATTATACAATGGGGAAAAGATAGTTTCTTCAACAAATGGTGCTGGGAAAACTGGACGGCTTACAAAAAAAGTGAAGCTGGACCATCTACCAAATACAAAAATGAACTGAAAATGGATTAAAGACCTAAATATGAGACCTGAAACCATAAAAATCCTAGATGAGAGCAAAGGCAGCAGTTTCTCTGACACCAGCCACAACAACATTTTCTTGATATGTCTCCTAATGCAAGGGAGACAAAAGCAAAAATAAACTCTTGGGACTACATCAAAATTAAGAGTTTTTACATAGCAAAGGAAACCATCAACAAAACAGAAAGATGACCTACTGAATGAGAGAAGACATTTGCAAATGCTATACCTAATAATGGGTTCATATCCAAAATACATAAGGAACTTATACAACTCAATACTGAAACACCACACAATCCAATTAAAAAAATGGGCAGAAGACCTGAACGGGCATTTTCCCAAAGAAGACATACAGATGGCTGACAGATACATGAAAAGATGCTCAACACCACTAGTCAGGGAAATGCAAATCAAAACCACAATGGGATATCACCCAATACCAGTTAGAATGGCTAAAATCAAAATGACAAGAAATAACAAGTGTTGGTAAGGATGTGGAAACAAAGGAACCCTTGTGCACCGCCGGTGGGAATATAAATTGGTACAATCACTGTGGAAAACAGTATGGTGTTTCCTCAAAAAATTAAAAGTAAGATGTATGTGATCTAATAATTCCACTACTGGATATTTACCCAAAGAAAATGAAAACACTAAATCAAAAAGATAAATGCATCCCCGTTCACTGCAGCATTATTTACAATAGCCAAGATATGGAAGCAACCTGAGTATCCATCATTAGGTGAGTGGATAAGGAAGATGTGTACACACACACACACACAGACACAAACACACACACACACACACACACACACACACACACAGAAGAATATCACATAGCCACAAAAAAGGATGAGATCGTGCCACCTGAGACAACATGGATGGACCTAGAAGGTATTATGTGAAGTGAAATCATCAGACTTAGACAAATACCATATGATTTCATTCATAAGTGGAAACTTAAAAAAAATGAACAAATGAGAAGTAGAATCAGGACTATAAACACAGAGAATAATTGATGATTGTCAGAGAGGAAGGAGGTGGGAGGTTGGGCCAAACAGGTGACGGGGAGAGGGAGACACAGCCTCCAGGTACGGAATGCGTAAGTCACGCGAATAAAAAGCAGAGTATAAGGAACACAGTCAGTGACACAGTCATGCAAGTTAATGGGACACATGGCAGCCACACTTGCAAGCATAGCGGAATGTGTGCATTTGTCAGAGCAGAGTTGTACATCTGAAACTAATGAATATTGTGTGCAACTCTACTAAAAAAAAGTTTTGGGGGTCCCTGGGTGGCTCATTCGGCTGAGTGGTCGACTCCTGACTTTGGCTCAGGTCATGATCTCGGGGTCAAGAGATCGAGCCCCACGTGGGGGTCTGCACTGGGCATGGAGCCTTCTGGGGATTCTCTCTCTCCCTCTCTCTCTGCCCCTTTCACCCAGTGCTCAATCTCTCTCTCTAGGGGGAAAAAAAAAAGTTTTTGATTTTGAGAGAAAAGTCAATTGAATATATCATGTTTACAAAATGCCTTGAAAGTAATACCTTGATTGGCATTTGATTCGATACTAGGGATTCAATACTACGGATAGTCAAGGTGACACACAAACACCATAACATTTATATTTTGTGTTTCCTCATTCTAGGTTTTTCACTAAATTTTTCTTTTCATTTTCAATAGAAAAACAAGTCATTTAAAAAACATTTTTCTTGTGCCTTGTACCTGTATGATTTTATTGTATTTAATGTTTTGTTTGTGTTTGTCTGTTTGTTTGTTTGTTTGTTTGTTTTCAAACAAGGTAAATAAAACAAAACGTTCACCTGCAAGAAAAAAGCCCTTTCCTGGAACTTGCCCTAGATTTACGCTCAGATTCCTGGGAGTGTTTCACATTCTCTCCAACTGTAAGTTTCAGAGTCGTGTTTTGAAACGACGTGCTTTGACTGAATCAGCCCAGATTTCCACATTAAGTTTTCTTTTCCTCCTCTTGAACTCAGTCAGTTTCACTTTCCATTTCCCCTCCCTGTCACTGAGGTAATCGCTCAGAAGCAGGGAGAAAACATCAGCGGACGTCCCTCCCACCCCCACCATCCCTCACCCCCCATCCCAGCCCTTATATAGCTCCGTCAGCATTGACTTCAGGCAGACGCTGAAATTTTCGGAAGAACGAATCAGCTGGGAGCTCTGCTTTTCAGAATGGAAGAGGAGCAGGTTGCAGACAAGAGGTCAGTGACAGGAATGCGTCAGCACCTTTGATCTTGCCTCCAGCTTGTAAACCAAGCTTCTTGGTGCAGGCAGGGTTCTGTGTGGTCCGGCTGCTCACAGATGAAACATGCACTTTCTCTTTCTGTGTTTTTTTTCTGGTGGACATACTCAGGCTCTCAGAACTTCTCGAAATGCTCCCCTAGCTAGCTGGGAGCCCAGACCAGCAGAAAGGTTTGGTAGGACTGTTAGACCCACTGGAGCACAGTTTGCAGATTCAGGGTGCGACCTCGGGGGGAATTACTCATTATGGGCTTTTGATGATTGTTTTTCTTTGAAAGGACTAAGAAGTTAAAACCTTCTTGCCGTTTAAAAGGAAGCATTTCTTTTCAGCAGGTGTTAGTATAGATGGAATTGGTAGTGCAAACTCAACTCCTTTTGTCCTGGAACGTATGATCAATCTAAGATGGGAAGTGGAAGAAACAATTCTTACAGACGGGCGTTTTTCCAGAAATCTTATATGAAAACAAAACAAGAAGCTTAGGGTTTGTTTTTATTTCTGTGGTGAGAGCTGGGGAGCAGCAAGCAATCTCCCTTCAAAATATAATGACCTAATCTCTTTTTTAATACTGATGTCATCTCTAGTGATGGAAAGCAGGTCAGTGGTTGTCTGGGGTGGTAGAGGCGGGCCCTGGTCAGGAGGGCACACTGGGGGATCTTTGGGGATGGGATCGAGTCTCTAAGGAGAAAGTGGTGGTGACTGCTTGGATGTATACATTGGTCCAAATTCATCAAACTATACACTTCCAATTTTATTGTATGTAAAGTATAATCGTAGCAAACTTTTTTTTTTAATGCACGTAGACATGCTTAAATTCTGTCATCAGACAGAGCTGAGAGAAGAAGCTGTTCGCATCAAATACCCATGGGGAGGGAGGATCCCAGTGACCACTCAGAGAGTGAGAAAAGAAAGTGCAACACCCCCCACCCCCAAAGGCTCTGCACGCTGGTATTTGGGGATGGGCTGCATAAAGGAAAGTCACTGCTAAGTGCCTTGGGTTTTTCTAACTGTCTCCATGAGTGGGGCTGATCAGAAAACATAACCCTGCCCAGTGCCTTGTTAGCCAGTTTGCCCAAGAGGCTTTACAGAGGCCTGTGCTTGGGTGTGTCTGGAGCCCCTGACCTGAGGAAGTCTGGGGGGCCGGGAGCTCTGGTGGACTCTG
Organism: Martes martes; assembly: GCF_963455335.1. Classification (NCBI taxonomy): domain Eukaryota; kingdom Metazoa; phylum Chordata; class Mammalia; order Carnivora; family Mustelidae; genus Martes; species Martes martes. Next base: position 74,841,291 of record NC_137902.1, read on the forward strand.
CTGGGCTGATGCCCACATCAAGCTACCCTGTTCCCAGAGGCTGTAAGGACAGGGGCTGCTCCTCGCCAGCAGGGCTTAAAATTGCCAAAGGAGAGAAACATGGGAAGGGGGGGAACCCTTAGTTTCTGGGGGCTGGCTGATGGGCGCCCTCCTCTGCCCCACGAAAAATTCACTTAGAACTAGGACACTCATATGCCGGCGATCATGGTGGTCAGCAGTCGGTAGCGCTACTCTGTTAAGTCCTTTTCACGTTCATATCATGTTCCCAATAGCCCGAGGAAGGAAGAACTGTGATTTTTTTATTAGCCTCATTTTCGAGATGAGCAAAATGAGGCTCAGAGGGTGAATTACTTGCCCAAGAGAGTAGGTGTCAGAGCTGGGTCATTAGTGCTGAGCATCTTGTAATGTGCATAAAGGCCAAAAGGGTGGAATGTCTTCAGGCTATTAATTATGCTCCAGGGACCAGAAGGACTCGATTCTCAAAGTCCGCACTGCGAGAATGAGGACGGCTGTCTCAGAGGGCAACTTGAACCTTAGAGCACACGGAGACACACCTTAGGAGAAGGGAAAGGTGGACCTCCCCAGGGCATGGTTTCCCATAATCTGGATGGAAGGAAAAAGGAAATTCATTCAGGGATAATTTGAATGTGGAAATGAGGAAATGAGGAAATGAGGCTCAGTGACATGATTTTAAGAAATATTCCAGAGCAGGTCAAGGAGAGAACAGAAATCTGGGTGTCTTGCGGTCGTTTTCGTCTGTTCTAGATTGCCTGACTGGTCGGTTGATACATTCTCTCTGACAAGTACATGGGAAACTGCTTTCCAAAATCCCTCCGGAACCGTGCTTCTCAAAATGGGGTACAGGGAGGGGCTCCTGCAGGTACAGAATTCCCAGGAGACTTGTATAGATGCAGATCCCTGAGCCCAAGCCCACCCCCAGATTTCAACAGATGCTCTGGGACTAGGGCCTGCTTCTATAATGCCCTTTTCCAAACCTCCAAACAGTTTGTGTGGAACCCTGCTCCCAGCAGAGGGTGACCTCAGCTCTGACACATTCAATTTCAGCTTCTCCTTGGAGGGGACCTCCTCAATAGTGTGACATCAGGCTCATTGTCCTTTCCCATTTGACAAAAGCACAGACCTCAAGGCTAGCTAGCTACCCCCCCGGGGGACGGGGTGGGGGGGGGGTGGGTAGCCTCTTCAGCATTTGCTTCCAATCCACCATCCACGGGCAGAAAATAAAATCAGCCCAGATCCCAGCTTTTCAGAACTGAGAGAAATAGCCATCATGAGGTAAATCTGCCCGACTTTTCTGAGAGGAAGTTGAGAATTTCCCACAAATCTTGTTCTTGCGAGCAGCTTCCTGAATGATGCTGATTCAGTGCTTGCTTATGGATTAAATTCACATTGACCCCATTCCATCATAAATCTATCTTAACAGTTCAAGCGTTCTTATGTCTGTGGTCGGTTCTGATTTAAAGACACCGAAGGAAGTGCTCCCAGGGGAGCTGGACCTGAAGCTTCCCACCTCGCAGGTGGGAAGGGGCAGGAGTTGTTGCGAGAGCCCTGAGGGAGATCCTTCGGGCAAAATCCTGTCAAAAGGGCTGGGGCCTCCCAGCATCATTACAGGAGGTCCTAGCCCCTGTTTTGTTTTCCTTGTGTGAAAAGACTGAGTCCATGAGTTTTGTTGTGGTGGTTGTGGTTATTTCAAAAGTGTGCTTCCTTCTGTGCAAAGGTGCTGAGAGCAAAGTCAGCATGACACAGCTCCGGCTCATAACGAGGTTGCCCTTCCTTGGAAATCTACTGAGTAAATATGTCAAAGGGGAGGAAGAAATGCCGGCCCCAAATGGGCCCCTTTGGACTGGAGGTTACTTTGAGCCAAAGGCCATCGAGACCCAGCAGGCTCCAGAAAAACTTTGGCCTCTCCCTTAACCACGTGACAGAATTTCGATAGGGGGCCTGCCCCCCAAAGGAGCTGTGACCAGAGATAACTTTTTATCTGAAAGACTGGCAGGGCAAAGGCTGGTCACCAACCCTGTGTGCTCATCTTCCTGGGAATTCCTCCCCACCACCTTGAAATCCCAGGCCCCCGTCCACTCAACTGAAGGTGGCCGCGAGCCCCAGCGGCCTGCCTTTGGGTCTTCCACTTTTATGGGGCTCCTGCACATATGAAATTGAATTTTTCCCCCTGCTCATCTATCTTATGTCAGTTTAATTACTAGACTAGCCAAAGAGCCTAGAACAGTAGGAAAACAGTTCTGAGTGGACGGCGTCTCCCTGAGGCACCCTCTTCCTGACCTGCCGTCATCCCCAGGCTTCCCCTGCGGACGAGGAGCAGGGAGAGTGTGCAGTATCTCCAACTGTAGCAGATGGCGGGTATCCCAGCCGAGCCGAGGGCTCTGTTAGAATGCACACCAGCAGGCCCTGCATGCTGAAATCCAGACTGAGGAAATCAGAAACAAGGCCCAGAAAAAAAAAAAAAGTATTTAAATAGGACCACGGGTATTTCACCTACACAAGAAATGCTCCTTGCACCATATGTACGTGCAAGTGCAAGACACCCAGAGTGGGTGGGGAGTGGGTAGCCCAGGAAGGACGTTGATACAAAGCATGGCTTGTCCACTGAAGGGGTGTTTGAGGATAAGAACCTGGTGATTGGAAATCTCTGCCAAAAAGGGAAATCTTCCTGGAGCCTCACTACTCCTGCTCACAGTGTGGTCTGAGTCCGACATCCCTGGAGGTTGTTAGAAAGGCAGCATCCCGCCCCTGCCGAATTCAGATCTGCATTTGCACAAGGTCCTCGGGTGATTTGGTCCCTGTGCATATCAGAGGGGGAGCATAACGGCTCTGGAGAGTTCCTTGGCTCACTTTCTAAAGTGATGGGCTCCCCGAGTGGTGCCTGACCAACTAATTGGGCATGAGGTCTGCCTGTCCCTGCCCGAGGTCAGCGGGAGAATAACCAGTGACAAGCTGCCTCAGAAATTCTCTGGAAACTCCTGCTTTTATCATTATGAGGTTAAGGGTCTCTTTCTGAACATTTCAAGGTTCTACTTTAGTGATGGCTTTGACAAGGCCTTGGAAAGAGAAGTGGCGTCTACACCGGGGTCCATGGGTCCCGCCAAAGATGGCCACCGTGCAGGAAGGTGGGGAAGAGAAGCAAGAAGGGTGTCGGTGGGTTAAATCTGGGTATTTCCGAAGGACTAGTACTGCCGGTTTCACCTGCTTTCCTCCACAAAACCTCACGGCCGGCCGCAGCTGGAGGCTGTGAGGAGTCTCTTCCTGGGCCAGAGGGACCGCCCCCTCCCCACGGTTTCTAGTAGATGAAGGGAGGGAGGGAGGGCATTCAACTCCCCTTGTCTCACCTGAACTTAGAGGTTCTCTTTATCAAGTTTCTGCAGCAGTCATCCTACCCAATTGCTTTGTTTTCCCCTTTAAATATCAGGATTTAATTATTGCTCAGTAATTTTATAAATTGCACACATAAACACATAAGGAACCTTTACGGCAACTTTCAAAAACACATATGAGCTAAGCTGCTAAGTGAGGAAGGCTGGCAAATGGGTATTGGTTTTTGTTTTGTTTTGTTTTTAAGATTTTATTTATTTATTTGCAGAGAGAGACAGATCACAAGTAGGCAGAGAGGCAGGCAGAGAGGGAAGGGGAAGCAGGCTCCCTGCACAGCCGAGAGCCTGATGCAGGGCTCGATCCCAGGACCCTGAGATCATGACCTGAGCCGAAAGCAGAGGCTTAACCCACTGAGTTACCCAGGCACCCCTGGGTATTGGTTTTTAAAAAAGCAATAAGTAGGGGCGCCTGGGTGGCTCAGTTGGTTGAGCATCTGACTCTTGGTTTTGGCTCAGGTCATGATCTCAAGGTTGTGGGATCGAGCCCTGCATTGGGCTCTGTGCTCAATGGGCAGTCTGCTCGAGAGTCTCTCTCTCCCTCTCCCTCTGCCCTTCCCCATACATACTCTCCCTTTCTCTAAAATAAATAAATAAATCTTAAGGAAAAAAAAAAAAAGATAAGATGCCTGATATGACTTCAGTCTTCTTAAGTTTTAAGATTTGCTTTGTGGTCTAACATATGATCTATCCTAGAGAGTGTCCCGTGTGCACTTCAGGGGACGGTGTATTTGGCTGCTGTTGGCCAGAATGTTCTGTAAACATCTGAGTTCATCTGATCTAAAGTGTTGTTTGAGTCCGATGTCTCCTCCTTCATTTTCTTTCTGGATGATCTGTCCACTGTTGAAAAGGGGCACAGAAGTCCCTTCCTGCTGCTGTATTGCTGTCCATCCCCTTCAGGTCTACCAGTATTTGTTTCACATAGTTCGGGGCTCGTGTGTTCGGTGCATAAACATTTATAAATATCCCATCCCGTTCTCGGATTGACTGCTTTGTCATTACATCATGACTTTCTTTCCCTCTTTGACTCGAAGTCTGTTTAGTCTGGTACGAGTAGAGCCACCCCTGCTCCCGTCGGCTTGCGTGGAGCATCTATGCGTCCGCCCACTTCCAGTCCATGTGTGTCCTTGCAGCTGGAGGCAGCACGTGTTCTTTACATCCATTCAGCCCTTCTATGTCTTTCTATTGGAGAATTTAGTTTGTTTATATGTGCAGCAATTTTGGACGGCTATAGACTTACTATGGCCACTTTGTTCCCAGTCTTCTGCCTGTTTTATAATCCCTTTGCTCCCTTCCTAGTCCCTTGCTCTCTCCCTCTGTGATTTCATGCTTCTCTGTAGTAGTGGTAGGCTTGTATCCTTTTCTCTTTACCTTGTGGTGTATTTACTACAGGTTTTTTCTTTGATGTAACCATGAGGCTTAAATAAAACATCTTATATTTTTAACAGATTATTTTAAGGATGTAACTTAAGTTTGAAAGAATCCTTTCTACTCTGCCCTCTCCCCACATTTTATGTTTCCAATGTCACAGTTTATATCTTTTTACCTTGTCTTTACATTAACAAATAGTGGTAGTTATCATTATTTTTAAAAACCTTTGTATTGTAATCATTATACTACATTTAGAAGCAATTTACCTACCAAGGCATTAGTGTTTTACGGCAGATCTCCTGGATGCCAGCTCTAAGTTTTATGTTTCCTCTTATCAAGATATCAGGACTCCCAGTCCCATACACTTTGCTCCAAACCTTACTCCAGGGGGATATCAGGTATCAAATATCTAATCAAATTGGAAATCTATGGAGGAAGGTTTATGAAAAACCAACAGACCTTAGTTCCAGTTTTCAATAGACCTTATAATTATGAGGCCACTTATGTAGTTGGCTATCTTCCTGAATGAACTGCCCTTTGTTACCATAAATGTCCTAGCATGGCCCGCTGAAGCACTGTGAAGGAGTGGCATGACGGGATATCCCGACGCGTTCCATCCTCTCGGTCCTCTGCTGGGGTCAGGAATGTAGAGTGAGCTTTTCTGCCTGTCCTACACCTCATGAGCCATTGACATCTCCCAGAGCTTATATATGACAGGGTTGGAATATGTTTCATCTTGGAGAGAGAATCTTTATCAATAAGTGCTTAAAAATGCAGTCTGTTGGGGTACCTGGGGGGCTCAGATGGTTAAGCACCTGCCTTCAGCTCAGGTCATGATCTCAGGGTCCTGGGATTGAGCCCTGCATCGCACTCTCTACTCAGCGGGGAGTCTGCTTCTCCCACTGCCTCTGCCACTCCCCCTGTTTGTGCTCACTCTATCTCCTTTCTCAAATGAATAAACAAAATCTTTTTTAAAAATGTAGTCTGGTAAGATCTCTCTGGTTTACTGATATGTCAGCCTGCATCATTGCCACAGGGAAAAAAAAAAAAAAAGAAAGAAAGAAACAGTGTGATCCAACTGGCAAAGTGGCTCCTGGTTTTGTTGCAGCAAAGACCTCCAAAGTCTCCTGCCCTTCTCTAGGCTCACTGAGAAGTTGGATGAACACTCTCTACCAATCCTTAGAATGTTCACCCTATTATTTCCGGGCACCTATATCTATGGATACATTGTACTGATCTGAAATTGCTGCCTGCCTTCCTCTCTCTAAATACCCTAACTGGGCGATCAACACAGGTAACCACCGTCCAAACATGGAGATACCTTTATCACTTTATCAATACCTTGATCGTGTAACAGTTATAAATATATGTGTTCAGTGAGCATCTTTGTAACTTGCCCTTAATATTTATTTTTTATAATTGCTACCCTGAGTTATGATCTGTAGTCCTTCACACAGGGTAGCTAGAATCTCCAGATGACGCCAAATTGGAAAATCCCAGAATGGAGACAAAAAGACATTGGCATTGTGGGGCTCTAGCCAGGGACCCAAGGAATGGAAAAGATTGCCAAGAACAGAGGCCCACACCTGAAAGGCTATCTAGAGAGACAGCAGCCTCCCCCTCCTCCCTCACTATAAAGCATTTTGGCTGCAACCAAATCGGGTCAGCAATGGCTCAGCTAGGACTTACTGGAGAGACAGAAGCAGCTAGAACAGAGCACTCGCAGCCGTGCGTGTGGACTGGTGCTGGTCCACATGCGAAACTGCAAATAAAGTCAGCGGCTCCTCACTGAGTAAAATTGTATTTTGACTAAAGGACTTCCCTTGATTCTGATATTATCTTTCTTCCTTCTTCAGTAATGATAAAAATGCTTCTTTTTTTCCTCTTTGTTTTAATACAGTATTGGTAAGCAGAGGTGGTTGGTGTCTTTGGGGTTACCTTTTTCCCCCAATGAGTTGGCAACTCTATTAGGCTCATAACTTTTTTCTGACACTGTGATACTCTGTGGAATCCGAGACTATGGACAATAACTAGGTTTCATGATTTCTGGAAGTTCTTTCCAAGCTCATGGAATCTACTGGTAGGAAAGAAGGAACACAAACTCAGTAAACACCCATGTAAGCCCCAGGCAAATATCGTCATGAGAATACACTTTGAGAACTCCATAACTTACTGAACTGGATAAGGCAAATGATCTCCCTTAGTATCGTCCAAACAAACAGTTTTGTTTGTTTCTCAGAATACATTGGTTCTGTCTGGGGATCTGGCCTGTGTCAGGGACTGTGTCTCAGTGAGACTGACACCGAGCCTCCGGGGATCTGTGTGTGTGATGCAGGGAGAAGGTAGAGAAGCTGAAGGGAAAGATTCGGTCGCACAGCATGGTAGCAAACACCTGTGGGCTTTCATTTTTTACATGGCTCCTTCTAACCAGTCTGGGAGCTCGTAGACCAAAGAGGGCCAGGATATCTAACCTTGATTGTTCTTAGCATCCTTCAAAACTAACCAAGTGATGCAAAGGCATCATGGGGTGGCTGAATCAACCTTGCCCAGAATGTGAGGACTCAGCCCGACTTTTAGCGGAGCAGGACAAGAGATCCCAGCTCCTCTTGGACACACAGTGGAGGCACCTGCTCCGTGGATTCTTGCACAGACCACAGCTAGAGGAGATGAAGCCAGGAAGCAAGAGGGAGGGTACCTCCTCTTCTGTCTAGAAAAATGTAGGGTGTGGAATGTGCAGGGCTCTCCAGAGAAACAGAACTGGTAGAAGATACATATACGTACATGGAAGCTGCTGGGTGATGTAAGGCCCCACCCACCAAGGCTGCAGACAGGTAGCAAGCATTTGCTAAAGGGAGTTTGTTCCAGGTTCTTCCCTGTGTTTGCTGGCCAAGAAGTAGACAACCCTGAGCACCATAATAGAGGAAATTCAGTCAGCCCACTCCAGAGCTCAGGCTTACCAAGGGCTTTTAGTTCAGGTTCTACTTGAAGGTTCAGACAGGATGGACTCCGGGATGGAGAACTCGTGGCTGTCCTGCCATCAGCTCAGCCTTGCCCTGGAGCCATCAACTTTGCTCAGATCGAAAGTAGGCAGGTACAAATAGTGGACTCACAGCATTTGACCTCAACTGGTTTTTCTGTGACCTTGTATATTTGTCAACAGCAAAACCAAACTGGATCTTCATAGCTTTATTCCCATTTCTTGCAAGGGAGGAGCCTTTATACAATTGGACATAGTTTTTGGTTTCCCTCACTGAGAATTTGAACCCTCTTTTTTATGCATTCTACAATAATTTCTAAGCACACTTATTTTTACCTACTTTTTTTCCTACTCTCCAGTAAAATCAAGGTTAAAATAAAGATCCTCACCTACTGCTGCTTTAAAAAACATGTATGTGTGTGTATAGTATATATACGTTGTATACTATATATAAGATGTATATATAGTATATAATATATACTATATATACACACAAAAAAATGAAAAAGAGACAGATTTGTTATCAGAAATTGACTTACACAATATGGAAGCTGAGCATCATAACCACGGTCCACGGGCCACAAGCTACAGACCCAGGAGAGAGCAGGAGCGTGATTCTAGTCGGAGTCCTAAGGCCCGAGACCTGGAGGGATAAAGCCAGAGGCTCCAGTCCGAGTCTGAACGCCTGAGAACCAGGAACGCCGACGACATAAGCTCCAGTCCAGGGAGAGGAAAAGGCCAGTGTCCAGCTCACACAGACAGACAGACAGACAGAATTCACACTTCCTCTGCCTCTGGGCTCGACTGGGGCCTCCGCAGACGCGGGAGGCCCGTCCACACCGGGGGAGGGCGGTCTGCTTCCCTCAGCCCACCGAGTCAGCGGCTCATCTCTCCTGGGGACGCCGTCCCACACGCACCCAGACCGAACGTTTAACGGGAGCTCGGGCACCTCACAGCCTGGCGAGCTGACACAACCTGTCACCGCGTCCCCGGTGCCGTGCCTCGCGGGTGCGTGTCCCAGTGACCGTGTTTATTTTCTCCACAGTGAGGTCAACAAGGATTCTCTGGAGAAAACCCTTCCACAGCTGAAATGCCATTTCACGTGGAACTTACCTCAGGAAGACGGTGTCTTAGGCGATCTAGAAGATAGAGTGTGTCACCAGATGGAGTCGGTAAACACAGAGCGCAAAGCTACGATGTACAACTTCTTGGCCTACATCAAACACCTGCGTGGTCAGCACGAGGCGGCGCTGCAGTGCCTGCGGCGGGCGGAGGAGCTGATCCGGCGGGAGCGCCCGGAGCAAGCGGACACCCGAAGTCTGGTCACCTGGGGCAACTTCGCCTGGGTCTCCTACCACCTGGGCAGACACGCAGACGCGCAGATGTATGTGGACAAGGTGAGACGAGTCTGCGAGAAGTTTTCAAACCCATATAGTGTGGAGTGTCCCGAACTTGACTGCGAAGAAGGGTGGACATGGCTGAAGTGTGGAGCACAGCACAGCGAGAGGGCCAAGGTGTGTTTTGAGAAAGCTCTGGAGGAGAAGCCCGACAACCCGGAATTCTCTTCAGGGCTGGCCATCGCCACGTACTGTCTGGATAATAAACCACAGAAGCCGTGCTCCGGGGATGCTCTGAAGCAGGCCCTGGAGCTGAATCCCGACAATCAGTACGTCAAGGTGCTCTTGGCTTTGAAGTTGCAGAAGATGAATGAAGAAGCTGACGGGGAGCGGTTGGTCCTGGAGGCCCTGGAGGACACGCCTTGCCAAGCAGATGTCCTTTGCAGTGCAGCCACGTTTTATCAAAAAAAAGGTGATCTAGATAAAGCTATTGAACTGTTTCTAAAGGCATCGAAATCCATTCCAAACAATGGTTACCTCTGTCACCAGATTGCGTGCTGCTATAGGGCAAAGGTCAAACAAATTCAGAACACAGGAGAATCCGAAGCTAGTAGGAATGGAGAGAAGATTGGAGAACTGAAGAAGTGTGCTGTTGACTATGTGATTAAAGCTATTGAGAAGGGAGTAGATCCGCTGTGTGCATACTCTGATGAGCTCCTGGAAACAGAAGACTACCATCAGCTAGCTTGCAGTAAGGAGCTCCCCAGCATCCGGAGGCAACAACCCCCCCAGCACTATCGCAACTTTCAGGGGAGTCATGCGAAGTCTGAAGACACTGCTACCCAACGTGATTTTGAGGGTTTGCCCACAAGTGCAAAATCAACAGAGGAAGGAAAGACAAAATACCCACCACAGAACTTGGCTGGAAATCAGCCTCCGCAAAACGCACCGAATTCTTGGTATCTCCAAGGATTAATCCACAAGCTGAATGGAGAGCTGCTGCAGGCAGCCGCATGTTACGAGAAGGGGCTGGGCTACCTCTTAAGGAGCAGCCCCACGGGCATAAGCAGCTTTTTCCTGCCGCTGGCTGAGCTTGAAGAAGGCAGTGAGGCCGCGGGCACAACCACACTCCCAGAGCTCCCGGAACCCTGAGCTGAAACGCAGCAGAGGGCCAGGAGCACAGTCAGGGAACCCGGGAAGCCCCAGGATTGCTTTAGGGTATATTTGTAGGGTTGCTTCCTCGTATCTGCCTCCCCTTTCCATCTCAGCCACACACACTCCTCTAGCCTGTGGGCCTTACAGTGAAATCACCCATGGACACAGCGCGTCGGGCCTGCGTGGCCCTGGCTGTTTCTCAGTTCGCACTCTGTTCATCAGCTCTCCCCGCTCCGCCCTTCTCACTGCTGGCTGCTGCCTGCCAACAGCTGTCCCGGCCTCTGCCCCATTGCCATCTCGCCTTCTGGAGCCCCTGAAAGACCACCTTTGGACTAACCCTAGAATATTCTTTGTCTTCCTCTTGGCTTCAGCCCTGTGTTTATATATATTCTCAATCGCAATACTCCAGTAAATATGTGCTCTTGATAGTGATGTTATAATAAATTTTTTTAAAATTTCAACTCAGGATTGAAGTAAGTGTGTGGTTTGCATGTGTGACTAAGGGTGATACTCCTTCCCCAAGTTTCTCTTCAGGACAGTATCTAGGGACAGTGGGTAAATGATACAGTCATACCGCACTATTCTCAACAGCCTGGGGTAGCTCTGAGGAGGAGCTGGCCCACCCTTGGCCCTATTCCAGGCCAGGCGCTGAGCCCAGGGCCCAGTCAGCAGCTGCTGCTACTGAACGGGGTGGTTCTTACCCAGAAATACCGGGGCAGTGGCCTCCCTGACTGTGTGTAAGGGGCACTAGGACGAGGCTGGCTGGGGACAAAGATCTTCACCCTCCTGAGCGAATGAAAATATTCAAATAGTCACCTCCCAGCTGGGGAAAACCCGTAGTGTCGTTCTCCATGCAGCAACCGTCTGGCTCTTCTCACCCACTCCAAGGCCTGCATTCGTATGCTTTCCTCGTGGTCTCATCCGATTACCTGTGTGCAGAGGAAGACTGTTGGCTATGCCAGTACCCAGGCAAGACAGAGGGCCTGGCATTCCCATCTCCTTTGTGAGGGAGGGTCAGAAACTTGACTCTTTCCTCATGCAGAAGGGGAATTCTGGGAAGGCGTCTCATAAGCTACACTGGCTGTAAAAGCAGCAGACTTCAGTGAGGTGCCCCCCCCAACCCTGAATTGTCTGCTGGTTCCCGAAAGGCTGGGGGTACAGCTGAATGCCCAGCAGGGAACTGTTGAATCCTGGCCAGCCTTGGCCTAGAGCAGCACTGTCTCTTGTGTCCAGTTCTAGAGGAGTGGCTGGGCCCAAATAAAGACTATTGCCATGGAAACCGACATTGAGAGCATTGAAGAGCATGGGGTTAGGGGCAAGGTTGTTCTGGCTACCGCTACTGCTGGGGGGCAGTGTGGTGTGGAGCGGCCCACCATATGCAAACACACATGCTCAAGGACCCAGATTCTAAATAGCGGTGGCGATCAGGGAGATTGGAGGTCTCCCCAGCAGGGGTACCACCCCGGCTGTCCTTCTATGCTCCGAGCCCCATCCACCTTCTAGACGGTGTTGAGGCTCCCAGAATTTCTATTGGCTGGTCCTGACCTACACGTGTAAGCTGTAATTTATTTTGCTGCTGGACAATGTTATTGAAAAGATGCCTCTCCATCTACCGTTGTCTGAAGGAACACCCCCAATCCACTCTTTCTGGTGTGTGAGCCTGACCTCACAAAACTCTGCCCCCAGAGACCCAGAGGGAGTCACATAAACTGTTGGTTTCCACTGACATCCTCTCCTTACTTTCGGGGGCCATACCCAACCTCACCCAGCTAGGAACCCGGTGGGGACTTTGAGCTCCGAGACCCATGCCATTTTGCCACCGAGGCTGTGGGGCAGGCTCGACTGGCGACCACACAGCATGTCCCAGCAGATTCCTGGGCTGTCCATGAAAGAGACAATTGGAGGAGCTGGGGGAGGGGGCGGTCAGTCTCCCCAGGGGAAACCACGGGCTCCTCCCCTCAAGCTTACCAGCTCCGGGGAGGCAGAGACTCTAAGTCCTCTGGTCACAACTGTATGCCATTCCCCAGCCCCACAGTGCCTGGGATAAACAAGGCTCTCAAAAAATTTTGAAGAATGTAAGAACACATTGTCTCCACTGAGAACTATGACACTGCCATTATCATCAGCTCAGGGATCACATCTTCCACGACTACTTCCCTGAATCCTAGAGGAAGGTGCTGGGAAGATAAAACAGTGAGTGTCCTAAGCTACAAAACAGTAACAATGAAATAAGAGTGGGTTGACGTGCTGGCCTCTGAACTACTTTCCAGGATCTGTGCTCAGTCCGTTGCTAACATCTAAAATCCGGTGTGGAAGGTAGGAGGCTCAGAAAGGTTGGCTAACTTGCCGGAGACTGCACAGCTAGGGAGAGGTCTGACTGGCACTCGAGCCCGTAACTGTATTTAACCAAAGCACTCGGCTCCCGTGTATTTCTGTGCATTCTGAGATGCTATGTCCTGATTCGGCTGGCACAAGCCGAGAGGTTTCAGGGTCTCCTACAAGGGCAGCTCAGAGCCCCGATTTGTGGATTTCTACTAGACTCTTTGCCTGTCATTTTCTCCACTTAATCCAAACTCCCCGCCCTCACATTGACTCCTATGTGTGATTCCTGAGTGTTCTGGCTTTCCATCTTCCTCCTCCTTCTCACCGTGTTTTGCAATCTAGTCTCGGGTTTTTAAATTCATCCTGATCCGGCCAATTCACAGGACCCTGACAGCGGTAATGCTCCGCAAGCTACATGCAGAGAAATTTAGAATTATGCCGGTGCCGGGTGGGAGCAGCCCCTCCAGAACCAGCAGCAGCTGACATGGGGAGCTCCATTTTGTCAAAGTCGGGCCTGGATGCCAAACATCTCTTCAGCTCTCAGGAAATACTAGCCTTGGCCTTTAGGATTTTCCTCTGTGGTTCATTTTCGGTTCATTCTCATAGGAAATTGGGAAAGGTGGAAACAGGCTCACACTCAGCAATTCTTGGCCTGTCTTCCCTGTCCTTTGCTCCACTGTATGGAATTGCCATTCCCTAATAGGCTGCTACATTGTGTTTTCCAATGAGAATACTAGGGAGTTGGCATCAGGAGTCCCCAAGACACACCTCTGGGTCTGGTGATTCACTAGAAGGACTCACAGGACTCAACATACAATCCTGCTCGTGCATTAGACTTACTACAACAAAAGCAAACTCAGCACAGGGAAAGAGAGCATGGCGGTGAAGGCAAGAGAAACTCAGGCGCAAATTCCCCAGAGTTCTGTCCCAGTAGAATCCTACAGAATGTGCTTATTTCCTCCAGCATTGAATGTGACCACACCTCTGAAGCTAGTTGGATCCTCAGTGCCCAAGGGTTTTACTGGGGACCCGTCACACGGGCACCCTCCGCTTATTAGCACATATCAAAATTCCAGCTCCCAGGTGGAAAGCAGGTGTCAGCGTTAACCACATTGTCTGCACGAACATTTTGGGCACGATAAGCCAAACTAACCGGTTAGGGAATGGTGGGAACATTCCAAAAATCCAAGTTGCCAGATGCCAGCCAAGGGCAAACCTTGCAGGCGGGCCTTTCTAAGGATCATAGTCTAAGCCTGATGTGTCAGCTTTCCTGCAGCCCCTCCCCTTGGTGTCTGCCGCCAATGACTGCACAGCCACCAGGTATCATGGGTACCTACCCCTTCTTCCTTCCTTTTCCCAAACCGTGGTCTCACCATGTTCTGGTGAATGAAGGTCCTTCAAGCATGGAGTGAGGGGACCCACGACCCCCCTCAGGTTTGCCAGTATGCTAAAAAGACTCACATACTCAGCACAGCGTCAGAATCGCCAGTAAGTTTTACCACAGCGTAAGGGAGGAGAACAAATCTTTTTCCCCTACACTCCTGGCCTGTCATATTACCAATTAGGCTGACAAGAGAAAGACCAGCAAGAGAAAAACAGCTGTTTATTAACTGGGACATCCACCCGTACACACGGGGGAGCTCAGGGATGCGTCACTCAAAGGGGTGGCTGGAAGTGAGCTTAAATAGTGCAGGCGAGCAAAAATCTTTCTCCTTCAAACCCACTTTCAGTGGCTGGGCCCATGAATCCAACCGATCAGAACCAGGTGAACAAGAGAAAAAATAGTTTGAATTATATACGTCAATGGATTTTTCCTCTCTTTTCATTTTTTTTAAGGGTTTGTTTATTTGAGAGAGAGAACACAAGCCTGGGGTCGGGGGCAGAGGGACAAGCAGACTCCCCGCTGAGCACAGAGCCAGACATGATACAGGGTCCTGAGATCATGACCTGAGTGAACTCAGATGCTTAACCAACTGAGTCACCCATGTGGCCCTCCCTGAATTTTTCTAAGGCTTCATCATCTAGTGTGGGGTCTCCTATCTCCATGAACACGTGGAGCCCAGAGAGGCCAGGGGTCATTGAAGCGGGATGCGGCAGCAGCCGCTCCAAGCACCTGACCATCTGGAATGATGCTGACCATGTTGAACTTTGTCGGAGCCCTGTGCTACTGCACAAACTTCGGTCAAAAACTCCGCCCGCCCCCCAGCTCTGGTGTCTGAGAACGCGGTGAGTTCAGCAAAGCAGCTCCGGGGGATTGCTGCCTCAGTGTCCGTTTTGTTTCGCCAAGCAGCCTGAGGGACACCTTGAACGGACACTAGTGTTCATGTGCAAGTGCATGCCCTCGATAAACAGCCTGCAGAATTATGAGCAAATGTAGGTTCCTGATATGATTTCCCCAATTGCCTGCCTGAGCAACAATCTCTTCCGCCTCCAGGGCCTTCCCCATCTGCCCCCCTCTCCTTAGATAAGCCCCTGTGGAGCATACCTAAACCCTACTCTTTTTGGCTTAAAGGGACCAATCCAGCCCTAGGCTCAGAGCCCCAAAGCATTTCACTCATGGTCCATGATAAAGGCCTCCTGCCACGGCTCTCTCTCTGCCTGCGGTCTGCCTTGACCTCTCCACCCTGTGGCTTTAGGACCTGTGTGGGATAAACTTGTCCAGGTCAACTTCTCTTGTGGTCTTTTTGTTAAACCACAAAAAAACATCCTTATCCATTTAACTCAGATAAAACTCACTATGGTCCCCATGTTTCCCTCTGACAAGGCCAAACACATACCCTTCAAATTCCCATTCTGTGTCTCATAAACGATCAGCTAATTATTTGTCCCCATGATCAATCAGAACAAAACTCCTATAAATTTAACTTGCCCAAATCTCCCTCTTTCCCCCACGAGAGCCTGAAATTTGGCTTCCCCCTGCAAACAATGCCTTTCCAAGCTTGGCTCACAAGGAAAGATTTCCAGATCTCAACACCCTCTCTCCTCCTCCCCAACACCTAGTTTCCAACCTTGTTTGTACCTCTACATAAAGGAGAAGCCCTCTTCTGACTAATCTTTCAGACATTTGCACATCTTAAGACCAAAACTATCTCCCTATTGCCATAATCACTTTCCCTTACTGCAAGTCTTTTTTTTTTTTTTTCGACTTAATAAACTCGATTTTTAGAGCACATTTAAACATATGGAAAAACACACGGGAAGTACAGAGTTCTAATATACTTGCCTCCTCCACACCCTCGCCCCTCTGCCAGATTCCCCCCTTAACAAACATCTTCCATTCGTGTGTATATTAGCCACAACCGACAAGCCGATGTGGATGGCTGACTCCTAACTGAAGTCCGTGGTTTACATTAGGGTCTTCTCATTCAGCACAACATCACAGATGAACCATTACTTAATCATCGTAAAAGTTCCATCACCGTAAAAATGCCCTGTGCCCCAACGACACCACTTCTCCTAAAGCCCTGGCAAGCACTGACCTTCTTACCCTTCCTATAGCTCGTCTTTTTCTAGAAGGTCACGAAGCTGGATCATACAGGACGTAACATTTTTAGGATGCTTCTTCCACGTAGCAATGTGCATTTAATGTTCCTTTGTGTCCTTGTCCTCTTCGTAGCTTGATAGCGCATCTGTTTCAACTGCTGAATAGTAGGTGTTGTGCTACAGTCTGTTTATCCCCTCACCCGTTGAGTCTTGGTCACTTCCAATTTTGGCACCAACAGGGGTGCCTGATCAGCCAACTGACTGAGAGGAGATGGGTGTAATCCAGCCCTGCACCTCTGCTTCTGTGAATCCGATCCCCAGGTGGTATTTTGCCTGTCCTGGGAACAGTAAGGGCCTAGATCTGACCTACAGAGCATCGAACAACTGACGACCTTTGGGGAAAAGGGGAACCCGTGCCAAGACACCTGAAACAAATGCATGCCTGGCTGGACACTAAGGATGTTATCTACATATTCGAGCACCTGTCAAACAGAATGTTCTATTTCTAGAACACCTGTTTGGTGGTCAGCTGTATTCCTTGTATCTGTTTCTGCAGGTTTTCTATGACTTGAGATACAAGTGCTAGTTTGGTGGTCCCGGGCTAAAGCCTTCTGGAAGCCTTAGTGTGGGCAACCTAGTATCCTGTACCTTTGCAACCTAGTATCCTGTACCTTTGCATAACCTCCGAAACCTCTCCTGCAGAGCCAAGCGTGGTCACAGCACACGTTCTTGGAAGTCTTCTTTGAGTAGGGAGTCAGGGGACTATGCTTCTGCAAAACACTCCAGTTGAAAGATTAAGAGTTAACCCAAGAAGGTTTTTCAGGAAGAGAGAAGAAACCCTTCCTCTGTGATTACAAAGCAACCAACATCGACAGCTCTTGTTACAATTAAATTCTTATGAATCTCTCTCTCTGCCTAGATGGCAAGTCATATGAGAAGAGGAAATATGTCCTATCCATGTCCCGACAGACGTGAAACTAATGGTCACTCATGGTTTGCAAACTTCTGAAATGCATAAGGAACTCATGGCCGTGAACATTACCTTGGACATGTCAACAACCTGTTTGAACCACAGGCTCCCTAAACACCTATGGGCTTCCCTGTGCCTGGAAATGACATGAGTAGTGGAACTTGTGCTTTGCAGTCCCCTTTAGATTTCTAAATTTCAACTGCAACTAGAAAATAGCTTCACTTCTTCTCGTTTCTCTCAGTAGACACAGACCCCCTCCACGTCCCAAGCTATTTCAGACAAGTTTAAAACTGTTAGCCTCCTAGGATCCTGATAACTTACCTCGTAGACATTATAAGAGCATGCTACACAAGGTCTTGAGCCTAGTTCAAGTTTGTAAATGTGCCTTAAAATGTACACTGACAAAAGAAAATGTATATTGACAATGCCAAGTGAATGAATGCTTGACAAGTAAAAATAAAGACACAAAAATTCAATTATAACTACAATACAAAGGAGTCAGCCAGAAATCTAAATTACAGTAGGTCAAAGACAGCCATTAGGACCCCTACCATGGTATGAAAATTAGTGTACCTTTCAGAAAGAGTATTTTCTCTTACGGATGTGATGCCATGTATTTGCAAACATGAGTGATCTCCAAGCAAACATCAGAGGTCAGAGGTGTGTAGAGGTCAAAGCACTTTGACCTACATTGCTTTAGCATATTGTGTGAATCATTAAGGTGCACATGGAGACACCAACGCATGGGGAAATGAAGTTACTGACTCAGAGCCCCAAAGAAAGACGGGTAAGTACTGGCAGTGAGCCCCTCACCACGCCTCCATAGCGCTTCTGCCTGAAAAGGGCCTAGAGATTATCTAAGAAAGTACTTCTCAAACTTTAACATGTCCACAAATCACCTGGACATTAGGAGGACTCTAATTTAGTAGGTCTGTGGAGGGGCCTGAGATTCTGGACTTCCTAAGCTTCAGCTGGTGCTGATGCTGCTGGTCCGCAGACCACACTGACAAGCCAAAGTCTAGCTCGGTGGTTTTTAGCCACAATGATTGGACAACACAATTACCTTGGAGTTCCTTCCTTCTTTCCTTCCTTCATTAATGAATCAATCATTCCATCAGTGATAATTCTGATGCCTGGGCCTCTCTCTCAGAGATTCTGATTCGTTGGACTAGAGATAACGTCAGGTGTCAGTACGTGTTTTTATTTTTCAAAGATTCCCGGGGAGCTTTCCGTTTTGTAGCCAGGGTTGCGAACCACTATGTGACTTCCAGTTATACAATAAATAAGTTGAGGGATGCGAAGTACAGCATAGGAAATAGAGTCGATAATATTTTAACAGCTCTGTATGGTGACAAGTGGTCACTAGACTTATGGTGGGTGATTATTTCATAATGTGTATAAATGTCAGATGACAATGTTTTACACCTGAAACTAATACAATATGGCATGCCAACTAACTTCAATAAAAAATAATGTTTATGCAGAATCATTTTCTGCACCAAAATTCCAAAGCCACACAGCTGTCAGTACAAACAGCCCTTCTAAACTTCATGTCAGTACCAGCTTACTTTCCCATAGCTTTCTTTCAAAGTTGGTTTAGGGCTGGTGACTTGCAGAAAGTAACACTCCACTGGCCTCCTAGAAACCTCCCATCTGATACAGAAGTAGAAGGAAAGAGCTGAAAGGAGTGATCCCCCTTCTAAAATCTCTTCTCCTCCACACCGGTCAGCCCTTCCCAGGGAAAGGCTGGATGCCTACTGCCCCAGAGGCTTTGCCAGGCTCCGTGTGTGGGTATGTCTGGGGCTTGCTGACTTGGGCCCTAAGGTCGGAAGACCCAGACTGTTCTGGCCTGAAGCTCACGGCACAGCACCCTGTCCCTTCCAATCAGAAACACGACAGCATTCTCCAAATGCTGCAGAGCTATGGGTCCGTATGCTCCAAATGGGAAAGGGCTCTGGCTGGAGGCCGGTATAGACTGCCCACTGCCCAGATGGAGCGACTTGGGACACATCACGAAAGCAATGCCCATAATTACTGAATGCTCTCCATGAGACACGCTTCCCATGTGTATCCCATTTTGTCTCACCACAAGCCGTGAGGAAAGATGTAGTACTCTCTTGATGTTATAGGTAAGAAATTAGAGCTTAGGAATGTGAACCAACTAGCCCACGATCACACGGCCAACAGTGGCAAAGTCCAACACTGAACCCAGACACTGTGATTCCAGATAGCCTTTGCCACTGAGCACCACTGGCTTGTGTGCACGAAAGCAAATGAAGGCAAAATGTCTTACTATTTCTCATTGTGCCCAAGCCGGGGAAGAGGGAAGGGAATCCCAGAGGATCAAATGTCCCATTGGCCCCATATCTAGAAAATAGATTAAACTATAATGGAGCTTTAACCTCTTACACTCAAGCACATAGCTCTAAAATGGGGAGACAGTATATGTCTGAAGAATTCCCTGCCATCAGGTGATTCTGTCAAGTGCCAGGTCTCGGACATGCTTTCTAATGCCCCCAGATTTCTCCCTCCACATAAAGCAATGTTTGGCTGAAAGCCACTCTTCCCTCTAAATGAACGTCTGCTTCCACAGTGGGCCCTCTTGGCCCTGGTTCCCTTCCTTCTGCCCTCTGGGTACTCCCACTCTCCATTTCCATGCTCCCATTTTGCTAAAAGAGTTTTACTGCTACTTCTATCATCAGAGCATACTTAGGGAGTGGGACTGGGATTCTCTATATATGGGCAGTCTTGAGACGTGCTGAGTTTGGAAGGAACATACAGATCTAAACCATTTCCTGGGCTTATAAGATGTTAAGAGGGCCTACATTGTTCCAGGAACTAGGAATGGGCAGATGTGGTCTACTGGAAATTGCCCAAGTCCCTCCCTGGATGAGAGCTAGAAAGATGTCTTAAACTCATCCAGAGAGACATCTTATACTATGTTCCTTCTGAAGCATACACTTTTCCTAAAAAAACCAAAACAAAACAAGCAAAAACTTTACACTGGAGGGGCACCTGGGTGGCTCAGTGGGTTAAAGCCTCTGCCTTCGGCTCAGGTCTTGATCTCAGGGTCCTGGGATCGAGCCCCACATCGGGTTCTCTGCTCAGCAGGGAGCCTGCTTCCCCCTCTCTCTCTGCCTGCCTCTCTGTCTGCTTGTGATCTCTCTCTCTCTGTCAAATAAATAAATAAAATCTTTAAAAAAAAAAAAACTTTACACTGGAATGCATAAAATAGGTACATTTCCTGTTTGATATTCTTTTTCTGGGTAATCCTTCTTGTCTATATAAACTTCAACTTAAGAAGTGTCAGGACACCCCTCTGTGTGCTGAAGCCACAATGTAGAAGTTCCCCGAAGAGAAAGAAGAGCGAGCCCCAGACATCTGGGAGCCAGCTCGACACCACCAGCTAGGCCCTGGTGTTGCTGGACAGTGACCCACAGCAAGAACCGGTGTCCTCCCACAGCACCTTCGCATGACATCAACACTAGATGGGGAACCCTGACACCAGGACGGATCACGACAACCAGGCCACTCCACAAACGTGTCTGAACGCAGACGAAAATATGAAGGCCGTCCAGCAGGGTCCCAAAACGGCCCAACACAAGGGGAAGCTGTCTCCACTTTTCTTCAGATGGCCTTAGGGATGTATCGAAATGTTGAGAGGGGGCAGAGGGACAGAAGGGTTTTGTAGTGTTGAGGGTGGGGCTAAAATGATTTTGACATTAGCAGAGTTAACCTCTTTCAAGTTGCTTCTAGAGAACACATACCGTACCTGTTGGCACCATGAAGGAATTAGCATTTCCTCAGGCTTTCATGTCAATGACCACAGAAGCCAGAGAGGCAACAGATACTGGGAAGGAAAGAACAGTGGGGGGTAGCGCTTGACTAGTCAAAGTGATGGCTTCATTTCCATTACACTGAGCGCTCCTAAAATTGCAAATAATTGTCCTCTGTGTTTTCAGTGACAAATCCAAAGGGAATCTCCTTGAAGAGAGCCTGGTTCAGCTGAGATGTCACTTCACATGGGAGTTGCTAGTGGAAGCCACCGAGCTGCCCGACTTGGAAAACAGGATCTTGGATGAGATTGATTTCCTGGACACCAGATACAACGCGGGGATCCACAACCTGCTGGCCTACGTGAAACACCTCAAGGGCCAGAACCAGGAAGCCCTGGGGAGCCTGCGGGAAGCTGAAGCCTTGATCCAGCAGGAGCAGGCCGCCCAGTCAGAGGCGAGAAGTCTGGTCACGTGGGGCAACTACGCCTGGCTGCATCACCGCATGGGCAGGCCGCAAGAAGCCCAGGCTTACCTGGACAAGGTGGAGGACGCCTGCAAGAAGCTCGGGGCTTCCTCCCGCTACAGTGTGCAGTGTCCCCAGATGGACTGTGAGGAGGGATGGGCCTTGCTGAAATGCGGAGGAAAGAACTATGAACGGGCCAATGCCTGCTTTGAGAAGGCTCTGGCAGTGGACCCGGAAAACCCTGAATTCAGCACTGGGTATGCGATCTCCACCTACCGCCTAGACAGCTTTAACAAAGCAACACAGGTTAGCGAGGCGTTGTGTCTGCAGCCCCTGAGAGAGGCCATCAGGCTAAACCCAGAAGATGCGTATGTTAAGGCTCTCCTTGCCCTGAAGCTCCAGGACTTGGGCCAAGAAGCTGAAGGAGAAAAGTACATCGAAGAAGCACTAGGCAACATGTCCTCGCAGACCTACGTCTTCCGGTACGCGGCCAAGTTTTACCGAAGAAAAGGCTGTCTGGATGAAGCTCTTCAGCTCTTAAAAATGGCCCTGCGGGCCACCCCGTCCTCTGCCTTCCTGCATCACCAGGTAGGGCTTTGCTACAGGGCACAAATGATCGCAATCAAGAGAGCTGCCAACTGGCAGCCCAGGGGACAGGACAGAGAAAATGTCCGCAGGTTGGTTCACTTGGCTATAGGTGAAATTCAAAAGGCTTTGGCGATAAAGCCCACATTTGAGTTGGCTTACGTCGAGCTGGCTGACCTGTACGCAGAAATAGGCCGATACACAGAGGCGGAGGACGCTTTTCAGAAAGTGCTGTGCAAGGAGAACACCTACGATCATGTACAGCAAATGATTCATTACCACTACGGCCATTTCCAAGAGCTTCACAAGAGATCTGCAGATAAAGCAATCACCCATTATTTAAAAGGTCTCAAAATCAAAACAGCCTCCCACACCAGTGAAAAGATTCTCACTGCCTTAGAGAAGCTGGCGAAGAGACGTGTTCATCAGGATGTCCGTGTGGTGGAAAGTTTGAGCATCCTTGGATTCATCCACAAATTGAAAGGGGAAGTGAGTGAAGCCTTGCAGTGTTATGAGAAGGCTCTCAGGCTGGCCACCGACCTCAACGCTGTGAGTTGAACTGGAGGTCGCCGTTACCTGTTTAATGTGTTCATAGCCAAATAGAACAAACATTTTTGCTGATCGCCGCTTTCAGAAACCTAGAACATGATGAGATACCGAACAGTTGATAGAACACAGACTCAGCTGCCTGCTGACTCCCCTCTTTCTTCTCTCCCTGACCCCCCTCTCCCCCTTCTTTCCCCTTCCGTCCATGTGCCTTTGAAAGGAGCATCCGTTCTTCTGTAACACACCCCTGTACTCATTGGCCAAGGCTGATGAATACTGCTTGGCCAACAAGAGCCCTTTTCCTTCTGGCTTTGCATTTGGAATGAACGGCTTCCATCCTCAGTCTGCCTGGTCTCCTGCACAGAGGAGTCTTAAACAGGGAAGATTTCAGTCCCTCCTTGGCCTGCACACCAGTCACACGCCAGTGTAGCTGCGTGCGCACTCCCGTGTATCTGCAGGCACGCACCCACAGGACGCCCATGCATCCGTCCAAAGACCCTCCCGTGGCTTGGTTCACACACTCAAGGCATGAATTCCCGGAGACTATGATCCTGAACCAAGGGCAGAGGCTGCTCCTGTACACATGCCTCACGCATCTCTCTCCACACACGCTGACTCCGGAGCTCACACGGGCACACTCCTGCATATTTGTGCATGTATGCATTCTGTATCTGGAAGATATCCGACCATCCACTCAGAAGTTAAAAAGCATAGAAAACAGAAAACAAAAACAGAAGAGATTTCTTTTTCATCATGGCCAGGGGCGCTGACCTACCAGATCTGAAGGCAAAGTGAAGAGCAAAGATGAGAAAGAAAAAAGGAGAAGGGACTGTAGGGGGTCACTGCCATGTTCTAGCCCCAGGGCCCTTTTCCCAGGGCCCTCCTGCAGCCAAGACCCCCTGCTCAGGAGGCCAATTCTCTAACCTCAGAAAAACTCAGACCCTGCTGTATACGGTTGTCCAGCCACCCGCAGTCACAGAGGATCTCTGTGCTCCAGACGTGCGGCTGGGCATGTACTCACATCTAAGAAAAACTAAAGTGTACTGCAGGAAAGACAAATAAGGGAAAAGCCTATTTCCGAGTCGCCAGCTAAACGTGACAAATACATGAAGGTTTTAACTGCTGTGTGGGGCAGGATATAATCTCCCGTTTCTAACCAGAACATTCTCTCCCAAAACATTCAGTAAAATAAACCTGTTGATAAGCTAACAAAGTCTTTGAGTGCATTTTATGGATGAGATTTTTTTAAAAGACGTATATCCTATGTTTGGGTGGAAGTTGAAAAACACAGAAGCAACCTCTAGAGCAGTAGAAGGTCAGACGTGGGAGAAGCCTTGGGAATGCAAACACTACCGAGAATCTTTTTTAAATATTCTACAGGCCACGGAACTGTAAGGTTGGTTTTTCCCTGAGAGCTGGAAATGACTGGTGTGGGGGGTGGTCACTTAGGGGACATCCACGGAACAGACAACACGTCATTATCACCCTTTTCAACTTTGTTGCTCTAAACAAAGAATGGGTTTATTATATTTAACCTGCCAAAAACTACTAGAGCAGAAATACTTTCTTTTTCTTGTAAACAAGATGGGACTGAAGTCATCACGGTATGCCCACTGACGTGTTTTATCAGCTGACGGTACTGACTGCTTTCCCACACAACAAAAACGAAGATAAACTAATAGACAGAGACCTGATGGGTGAAAACGTATGGAATTGAGCACATACAGTCAAATGTTACCATAGAATCTAGGTGCTGAGTGTACTGGTGTTTGCTGTAAAGTTCTCTCAGCTTTTCTTTGTCTGCTGACGCTCAAAACAAAACCTTTAGGATAGAAAGGTTTAAAAAGGCCCTATCTAAAAGGGACACAAAAATGAGGCAAGGGAACCGAAACATACACGGGCTAGAGGATCAAAGTACATGGAGAGAAAAGAGCCCAAGTGATTTGTTTGAAGCGCTGGGTGTTTCTCTTCCCTACATGTGGAACTTCGCAAATACACACCACAAACCACACACAGGCGTCAGCACCCCGGGACAGAGCCGCACCCCTGGCTCTCAGCCCTTGGCCTCGTGGCACGAGACTGGAGAAGAGGATGGCTTCTCTCTCCTGCTCTCATTGAGGACCGGCGGGACCCGCAAGCAAACTCCACCACCCCTCTCCCCTCTCAACCAATGAGAAGCCGCCTTGGTCCCCTGTGTCATGCTAACCATGACGACAAGCAGAGAAAGGAGAGGCCTGTCCCAACTATTACAGGGCAAGGGGTAAAGATAAAGAAGGGGTACGGTTTGGATTAGGCCGCGAGAGGGGGCAGATGAACCATCAGAAGCATGTGCAGTTTTGGGGGGCAGTGGGGTGCACAGTAAGAGGGTCTCTGAGCTACGCTGTCCCTGGCTGAGCAGGAAGAGTGGGGAAGCAGATGGGGTGCAGTTTGTCATGGATGCTGTCCCCCGTTTGGGCTTGAGGAAGCTGCCCACAGCCGGCTGGCTTGCCAGCTCCTTGCAGCTTGCTCCCGTTCCGGGACCTCCACAGATAAATGCGACACTCTGAGCCACGGCATTGGCCACGTGAAACTTAAGCCAGCCCTGGAGCGTTCCGTGTACTTCCTGTGGCAGTCTGGCCAGTGCCCGTAGCCCACATGGGCTCATAGGCTGGACAACCTTGCTCCAGTTCTTTGCATTACGTATGGTGGCCTTGGTTTGCTCAAAAGTGTCCTATTGAGTGATGCCAGCTTCCCTCTCATGCAGCTTCTCCCCAGTGCAGGCGATTATGTCCCTTGGCAAGGGTGTGGGCCCCTTTCTGCCCTTTCTGCTCATCTGACTCCCCAGAAACAGGCCTTTCTTCCAAGTACCCCAGGATGGCCAAGGATGATCACCCGGGGAAGGCCCCATTTGTTACTGGGCACAAGTTCTCCCAGCCACCGCAGTGCTGAGATCTTGCTTCCGCCAGGCCAAGTCCATGTGACGGTGGGGGACACACAAACTTCCTAGGTGTCTGCCCCAGCTTGGCAGCGTTCAGGGTGGTGATGCGTTCACGAAGAACTTTCTGAGGGCACCACGGCACTGGAACCGACACACTGAAGGTCAGTATCACATCCCCCCACCCCCGGTGAGTTTTCAGTACTCGGCAATCAGATACTATTTTTAGAAGGATCTATCTTATGGACAAAAAGAAAAGAAAAAAAAATCTTAAACTCTACTCAGAGGTGGTTTTGAAGGTTGTTTTGTTTATTTCCTTACTCTGAGGCTGTTGTAGTGCACTGTGGAATAGATCGTATCAACATCAGCATCACTTAGACATTCCGGATCAGGAGAAAAAATTCATAATTAGATTAAGTAAAAATCTTAAAAACTTGAATTTGTAAGATGAACTCATGACCTATTTTATCTTTAAAATATACACACAGTGTTGGGGGCACCTGGGTGGCTCAGTGGGTTAAGCCTCTGCCTTTGGTTCAGGTCATGATCTCAGGATCCTAGGATCGAGCCCCGCATCCGGCTCTCTGCTCAGCAGGGAGCCTGCTTCCCCCTCTCTCTCTGCCTGCCTCTCTGCCTACTTGTGATCTCTCTCTATGTCAAATAAATAAATAAAATCATTAAAATATATATATACACACAGTGCCAATGTCACTTCCCTGGTTTTGACTCTGTACTATAGTCATTTGGAATTAGCCATCGTGGGGTGGTGGGGGGAGTAGAGGGAAAGGCATACAAGTCTCTTCCTACAACTTCCTGTGAGCCTGTAACAATTTCAAAATAAGTCTGAAATGTCAAAAAGGCAATGATAAAAATTCAGTTAGTACTTGAAAATGTTGGAATAGGCCAAACTGGGGGTCAAGGTGGACTGAGAGGACACGTGAGGAGCCGAAGATGTGAAATCCATCAAACCATTCACAACAAAAGATTTCTGTGTCTTTGAGTTCTTCTCCACAGATGTGATTGCAAATACATGGGAATAATCCCAACATCCAAGAACGTGCTTTTCATGTAGTGGTCCAGACACTCAAAATTCCATTCTTCTTCCATGCTGTCCTGTGGACCGGGAAGACTGTGGAGTTAATTGTCCACTGTGCAGGTGGGGAAATAAGGCACAGAGTAATGAAGACACTGAATCTGGGCCACACAGAACAGGAGGCAGGTCTGGGATGGAGTCCCAGGTCCCTCAGAGAATCTCAGTTATATAGTAGATTGCAGGGATCATCTAGGCCCTGCTTCCTGCCCAGGTCTACATCAAAATCACCCTGGATTTCTATTTAACGCAGACATGGAAGTGGGGGTCCATTCCCAGACATGTATTCAACTGGCCTGGAACGGGGCTTCGTTAGCATTATTCCTTTTCTTTCTTTTTTTTTTTTCCCAAAGATTTTTAAATTTCTTTTTGTGAGAGTGAGCGAGAGAGAGAGAGAGAGAAAGAGAGCACAAGGAGGGGGAGGGGCAGAGGGAGAAACAGGCTCCCAAGAGGGAGAAACAGAGAGCCCAATGCAGGACTCGATCCTAGGACCCTGGGATCATGACCTGAGCTGAAGACAGACACTTAACCCACTGAGCCACCCAGGCAGCCTAGTTAGCATTCTTTTTTTTTTTTTTTCAAGATTTTATTTATTTATTTGACAGAGATCACAAGTAGGCAGAGAGGCAGGCAGAGAGGGAGAGAGAAGGAGCAGAGAGCCTGACGCGGGGCTCAATCCCAGGACCCTGGGGTCATGACCTGAGCCAAAGGCAGAGGCTTTAACCCACTGAGCCACCCAGGTGCCCCCCGATTAGCATTCTTCTTAAAACTCCATAGTTGCTTCTAGCGTGCAGGGAGGGCTGAGATCCAATCATCTATTCCAAATCCCTGTTTACCAGCAGAGGAGCCTGAGGTGAAGCGACTCATCCCAACTGGTCAGTCACTCAGGGACCTAGTTCGAGACTCCTGGTAATGGACTCACCACCTAGTGATGAAATTTCATTTTCTGGAAGTTTTGTTTTCTCCAGCTCTCGTTTTCTTTCTCAACTGTAAACACACACACACACACACACACACACACACACACACTCACGGGCATGTATGCGTGTGTCCTTTGTTGGCTGTTTCCTCTCCACTCTCTCTAATGTCACTCATGGGCAAGAGTCTGAAAATCTGTTCACTCTGAGCCAAAGCCTCTTAGAACTGGGACTGCTGCCAAACTCACAATAATGACAAACATTCTGTGTGCTTCTCTGCATGCTATCCGATGCATTTGGAAAATTACAAACCCAATTGCTTTTCTTTGCAAGAATTCCAAAGACACTTGTTTCCCAAAACAGGAGAGCTTTTCTAATTCGTGTGTTTTGGTATTTGCTTATGGCCTGAGCATTTGTCAAAACACATGGATAAACCCATCTCAGGTATTGAGAAGTATATATTTGCACAGAACTTTCTGGCTAGTTCAGGATGCCTCCCTCTGAAGCTTAGATGGGCGGTGAGCTGGGCACTCTTATGTCAAACCACAACACTCTGATCTTAACTCCTGCCCAAGTGTTCAGGGATTAAAGGGCTTTCTTGGTATTTGGCTCATTTCCTTCATTCCTGAACCCGGTGGCTTGTTTATTTCTGTCAGACTGAAAGCAAAAGTAACCACCAGAATCCTGACCATTTCAGTAAAAGTGGGGTTTTATATATTACAGTTGATTCCTTCTATAGTTAGGAGGCTAAGTGACAATGGGGCTGCCTCCTTTAATCCTTCCTTCCCTACACAGCCATCTAGAATCCAGTCACCAACCTCCATGACAGGCAACAGTGGGCTGAAGCTCTCCTGTAGGGTGTGAGGCAGATCGGGGTCCAAACACTGGCCAGTCACTGAGTTTTCACACCACTCAGAACACCCCTCAATACAGTGCCAAGTTGGGACGCCTGGGTGGCTCAGCTGGTTAAGCGGCTGCCTTCGGCTCAGGTCATGATCCCAGCGTCCTGGGATCGAGTCCCACGTCGGGCTCCTTGCTCCGCAGGGAGCCTGCTTCTCCCTCTGCCACTCTGTCTGCCTGTGCTCGCTCTCTCTCTCTCTCTCTCTGACAAATAAATAAATAAAATCTTTTTAAAAAATTTTAAAAAATTAAAAAAAAATACAGTGCCAGGTCCACAGCCATTGGTAATCTAATTTCATTCAACTCCGTACTCACATGGAGACCCCACAAGATACTGCACACAGTCCCTATCCCTTGACT
The DNA here is from genome assembly GCF_963455335.1 of Martes martes. Lineage (NCBI taxonomy): Eukaryota > Metazoa > Chordata > Mammalia > Carnivora > Mustelidae > Martes > Martes martes. Next base: position 74,869,858 of record NC_137902.1, read on the forward strand.
GTGAATGGTGAAGCTGTGGACGAAAGGCATCAAAACCTTCCATCTCTTACCTCAGTTCTCTATTCTGTTATCTCAACCACTTCCTGTTCTTCTCTCTCAATAAGCTGCTTCTGTTTTTATTATTTTCAGGTCACATGAAAAAACATGGCTGACACTGCTGCCCAAATGCCTATGTTAAAGGTCCGACATCCCCAGATTTAGCTTTCCAAGGAAGCAAGTCTAACTGTGTCCTCTTAACAAAAAAATTTCTTAAGGTTTTATTTATTTATGAGAGAGAGGGAGAGAGTGAGTGAGCCTGAATCAGGGGGAAGGGCAGAGGGTTAAGCAAACTCCCAGCTAAGCAGGGAGCTGGACGCAGGGCTCAATCTGAGGACCCCAGGATCATGACCTGAGCTGAAAGCAAAGGCTTAACAGACTGAGCCACCCAGGTGCCCTTCCTCTTAACAAATTCCAAGGGGATGGGAGGAGGGAGGTATTTATCCATCATAGGAAGGCTCATTTCTGGCATGGCACGGCCCACAGAGGAGAAAAAGAGGTGTATGCAGGAGTTGTGGTCCTAGGGACAGTGGCCACATTTGAGCAACAGGGAGACTCAGGGAAGTGGATCTTGGGCTTTGTCCTTAGCCAGCTGTATCAGCCGGTCAGCTGAGGAAAGGTGTTCAGGAGGGAAGGCTTGGCCAATCATTTCCAGTCTCTGAGCTACCATCAGAATATTTTGGGGTGGGGCGCCTGGGTGGCTCAGTGGGTTAAGGCCTCTGCCTTCAGCTCGGGTCATGATCCCAGGGTCCTGGGATCAAGCCCCGCATCGGGCTCTCTGCTCGGCGGGGAGCCTGCTTCCTCCTCTCTCTCTGCCTGCTTCTCTGCCTACTTGTGATCTCTGTCTGTCAAATAAATAAATAAAATCTTTACAAAAAAAAAAAAGAATATTCTGGGGAAGAAACAGCAAAAAGGAATAAAATACATGACACAAATAGTTTGAAGATGCTGAATAAATTAAGACTATGATTAATAGCATAAAAATTTGCAATCCCGAGTCCTGTAGGAAGTCAGCTTAAAATAAATTAAAATCACACCATTTTGATGTAAAATGTGAATGTCTCTTTAAGGATTTAACTCATCTGAGGAATTTAGGGGTTCTGCTTCTACCTGTGAAGAAGTGTTTATCCTCGTACAACATGAAGTGTTAGCAATGGCACAGACCCTTACCTGAGCTACAGATAAACAGTCCAATGCTATTCCATTATCAAGGATCACTTGGGCTAGGGAATCTAAAGACTTTTGCTGGGTCTTAATGATTCAGGCAGTGGAGTGAGCTCTTCTGTTAACAGCTCTCGTGATGTTTTTCATCATAACTTCTAGGTCAGCCCTGTCTACACCAAGCCATGAATTTATGATTCCGAGGTATGGATTAAACTGATCCCCAGAATATCTGGAAGGAAGGTCACAGCCTTGGCTATGACCACAGCTGTTGTCTTCACATTCAAAAAGTTCCTCTTCAGGGTAACCATCTATTATTGATAGAGCCCTTTTCCTTCTTGAGTGAGATTCAGGATTAGTGGTTGTAGCTATTTTGAGAAAGTTAAAGAGGATGTTAAATGCCAAACACACACACACACACACACAGGCACACACAAAACAAACAAACAAACAAACAAAAAAACACGAAAACACATGCCACCAAGGCCTTCTAATTATCAAGACATTCATAAACCCAAGACTGGCGATCATATCCACAATCAAAAATGTACCCCTTTGGTGCATACATCAAACCAGTCTAGAGTCATTAACAGGCAATGAAGGGAGCTGAGCTCAAGCTAGGGGTCAGTTTGGGGGAGTGGCCCACAAGTTTCATTGGGATGGCAAGCTTAGGGATGGGCAGCCATAGGAGGTTGGACATACGTAAAGATAGGGAGGGAAAAACAATAGGTATACAGATACCTTTAAGATTTATTTACCACCAATGAAGAAGGCCTACTGAGTGTAAAACAGCAAAAATCATAAGGATTCCTATACAAAGAAATAATAGTCTAAAGATCTCTTGAGATTAGGAACTTCCATTAAAGTTTGACAGTTATGAAAGAGTTATTGTACTGGTTTGGTCCTGACTCTTGGGAGAGTATATTCAGATGTCATCCACTTCTTTTTCTGGGATGTGGTCAGCTTGAGGTTTTCTCTTTTTTTTTTTTTTTTATTTTGTTTATTTATTTGACAGAGAGAGATCACAAGTAGGCAGAGAGGCAGGCAGAGAGGCAGACAGAGAGAGGGGGAAGCAGGCTCCCTGCTGAGCAGAGAGCTGGATGCAGGGCTCGATGCCAGGATCCTGAGATCATGATCTAAGCCAAAGGCAGAGGCTTTAACCCACTGAGCCACCCAGGCACCCCAGCTTGAGGTTTTCAATTGATTTGATCAACCAGTTGGATGTTGGAGCCTTTTTAGAATGAGAAACGTGAATTCATGAGTCAGTGCCTTCTAATTTTGTGCCGCTGGATGAAGTCTTTGCGGAGATGTCTTCTCCAATAAACCACGTCTCCAGATTGAAGGCTATGATGTTCAATATCTTCATCTCCAAGGGGAACAATGAGGAAAGGCTATTCTACCAAAGTAGGATTATCCTCTATGGATTTGATTAAGCTTTTGTAAAATTGAAGCATATCCCTTTTTATCAGCTGTGGATCAAAAGAAGCAAAGCAAGCTACATTAAGTGTCCTGCTACAAGAACAGTCTCTCATTTAGCTGCTGTCAGAATGTTAGGAATTGGGGCACCTGGGTGGCTCAGTGGGTTAAAGCTTCTGCCCTCAGCTCAGGTCATGATCTCAGGGTCCTGGGATTGAGCCCCGCATCGGGCTCTCTGCTCAGCAGGGAGCCTGCTTCCCCCCTCTCTCTCTGCTTGCCTCTCTGCCTACTTGTGATCTCTGACTGTCAAATAAATAAATAAAATCTTTAAAAAAAAAGAATGTTAGGAATTTCATATAATTTTTTTGGACATTACATTAACATACTCCATGCAAATATAACATAAAGAAGGTTTAGCATTACTATTTTCTTTTTTCAAAGTAGGCTCCACACCCAGCATGGAGTCCAGTGCAGGGCTTGAACTCATGACCCTAAGATCAAGACCTGAGCTGAGATCAAGAATCAGATGCTTAACCAATGGAGCCACCCAGGTGCCAAGGAATACTTTTTGACAATGCTTCCCATGTAATTTAACATATCAGATAAGACTAATTAATTTAATAGATCATTGTCATGCTCCAGGGACTTCTTGGGAAAAAAAAAAAAAAATCCTAAGGGGAGCCTGGGTGGCTCAATTGGCTAAGCTGCTACCTTTGGCACCCGTCGTGAACCCAGGGTCCTGGAATCAAGCCCTGCATTGGGCTCCCTGCTGAGCAGTGAGCCTGCTTCTCCCTCTCCCTCTGCCAGCTGCTCTGCCTACTTGTGCTCTCTCTGTGTCAAATAAATAAATAAAATCTTTAAAAAAAAAAATCCCAAAGGCATCTGGGTGGCTCAGTGGATTAAGCCTCTGTCTTCAGCTCAGGTCATGATCCCAGGGTCCTGGAATTAAGCCCCACATCGGGCTCTCTGCACAGCAGGGAGCCTGCTTCCTCCTCTCTCTCTCTCTCTCTCTCTCTCTCTGCCTGCCTCTATGCCTACTCGTGATCTCTGTTAAAGAAATAAAATCTTTTTTAAAAAAATCCCAAAGTTTCTTCCAGGCCAACAAGACTTCATTTAGAATTTGATTTGGGGAGGTTTATAAATAATATCAGAAGGTTTGGACACATGGCTAAATAGGATCACAGAAAATTATGAAATGTTACTTATCGATTCAACCAAAGTGACAAAAGGATTCTATGGACAATCTTGAAGAAGAAAAAGGAGCAGGGGAGGAGGAGGGGGAGCGGGGACAAGAAAAGGAGGAAGGAGAGGAAGAAGCAGAAGCAGAAGCAGAAGAAGGAGGAGGAGGAGGAGGAGGAGGTGATTATATAGTTGCAAAAGCCTTACCTCTTTTTGAGGAGAGAAGACTTAAATTTTTCTAAGTAATCAACGAGGTAATAAAGATGAAACCCAGAATCATTGCTTCCCAGGCAGATTACATTAGGGATAAAGAAACGTTGCTTACAGTTTCTTACTAAGAACAGACCTGCAGGGGCGCTTGGGTGGCTCCGCTGGTTACGAGTCCAACTTTTGATTTCAGCTCAGGTCATGATCTCAGGCTCGTGAGATCAAGCCCCACACTGGTTGCTTGTGCTCAGCATGGAATCTGCTAGAGAGTCTCCTTCTCCCTCTCCCCCTCCCCCGACTCATGTGTGTATGCATCCTCTCTCTCTCTCAAATAAAGTCTTTAAAAAAAAAGAACAGACCTACAATCTAAGAAAATGTTGTTCTTGGTAGTTTTACTTTTACATATATTAATTAGAATTTTTAACTCTTAGAATTCTTATTTCCTAGTGAAAACTAAGAAAGCAACAATCCTGGCCTGGAAAATTTATAAACACATTTCATAACTTCTAGAAGTATAGTCCTCCTCATAGTAATTTTAATTATTTTGTCATAAAACCTATTTATTGGGGTGCCTGGGTGGTTCAGTGGGTTAAAGCCCACTGAGCCTTCGGCTCAGGTCATGATCCCAGGGTCCTGGGATCGAGCCCTGCATCGGGCTTTCTGCTCAGCGGGAAGCCTGCTTCCTCCTCTCTCTCTGCCTGCCTCTCTGCCTGCTTGTGATCTCTGTCTGTCAAATAAAAACAAAAAAAACCCTATTTATTAATAGTCCTAAATATATATAAAGTCTACATATATATATATACACACACACACACAATCTCTCTGTAAAAATTAAAAACCAAAAGAAAATAAACTTACATAGAGAGATTATATATATAGCAAAAATTAAAAAGCCAAAAGCAAATAAATTTATGCTTAGCAATCAATGTCTCAATGTATTATCCTATTAAGAAATGACTTAATGGGCTCTCTGCTCAGCAGGGAACCTGCTCCCCCCTCTCTCTCTCTGCCTACCTCTCTGCCTACTTGTGATCTCTGTCTGTCAAATAAATAAATAAAATCTTAAAAAAAAAAAAAGACTTAAAATTTAATGATTACATCATCTAATTTAACTCAGCAAAACTCTAAGGTTTTAAGTTACCAAAAAAGACTTGGGGACACTATTTCTGAAGACATTACTATTGTTGGGAGATTAATTTATAAACTTTATCTTACATCTATTTAATTCACTTGTTCTTAATAATTATGTTTATATGAGTCATGAACATTTCACAAGACATTAAACAGCTAACTGTTATCTTTAACATATCTTTCTTGCTGACAAATTCTGTAACAGAGGTAATATGACCTTGTATGATTAGTAAACCCAGGTAGAAGAAGTTGTTTATCTGTATTACATCTAATGCTGGTAACTCTGAAAACGTGCCACTTTTAGTTAAATTCAGTTAGTTTTTATTTATTAAAGATTTACCGTAGGGGCATCTGGGTGGCTCAGTCGGTTAAGTGTCTGACTTTGTCCCGGTTTCCCTCATTTTGTGCTCTCTCTCTCTCAAATAAATAAAATCTTAAAAAAAAAAAAAAAAGATGAACCTTAGGGGACATGAACTTGAAAATTATTTGGATTAATTGCTATTATATTTTTGAGAGTTGTTATGAATACTAAATCTATATAAGCACTTAATATTCTTTTTTTAAGATTTTATTTTTATTTATTTGACAGACAGAGATCACAAGTAGGCAGAGAGGCAGGTGGGGGGGGTGGGGGGTGGGAAGCAGGCTCCCCGCTGAGCAGAGAGCCCAATGCAGGTCTTGATCCCAGGACCCCGGGATCATGACCTGAGCCGAAGGCAGAGGCTTAATCCATTGAGCCACCGTGGCACCCCTTAATATTCTTTTTTAAAAAGATTTATTCATTTGTTTGTTTTAGAGAGAGAGGGAGCACGAGCAGGAGGGGCAGAGGAAGGAAAGAGAATCTCAAGCAGACTTGAGATTCAATGCGCAGGGAGCCCGACGTGGGGCTCCATCTCACCACTCTGAGATCACAACCTGAGCCCAAACCAAGAGCTGTATGCTTACCCAACTGCACCACCAGGTGCCCTAGCATCTATTATTCTATAAGCCAATTAATCAGAGCCACAGGCACCTAGAGAACTTGATGGAACTGGACAGGGCTCCTGCCAGCTCTGAGAGTCAGGTCTGAGAAAAAGAACACTTTAGACCACCAACCTAGACAGCATTAAGGTCTAGTGTGTTCTGTTTGAAGTCTCAAGATGCTAGCACAGACATTCTCCCTGTTCCAATGAACAAGGAAGAGGTTGGACACAGGCCCTTACTGTCACTGGCCATTCTCAGGAAGGGTATGCAAGACAATGGCAGAGTAGAATTAGTGAAACATAACCTCTTGGATAAGTGCAGCAAGTCTGGGTTGAGACTCCAGTTTGGAGATATATATGCAGAATTTTATACCATGAAAGGGACACTTTCTTTCCAGATGAGCCCACAGAGGCACAGATCTGGGGCATGAGTTGGCAAGTTTGCACAAGCCGATGTTCACAGGCATCCCCGGCTCTGGGCTCCGTGGACTCTACACGCCCGGCATCATCCCCCTGCCCACTCCCCACAAGGCCATGTGGAGCCTGAAAGAGGAAATGGGGTTATCAGTGAAACTGCTTTCACCAGCCTCTTCTCCATCAAGTTTTTCAAACAGAACAAAGAAAGCAATCCTTGTTTCATTTTCCCCAAGCAGGAACTCTGCTAACTAGTTTCAGTTTCCACTTTCGGTTTTTATCTTGGTTTCCAGTTTAATTTGGTAACAACACGCCCACAGTTTACACCATTAACTGTTTATCTGATCGAACCCTGGTGTTGGGACTGAGTGCAGAACATCCTCAAGACTCGCCGGAATCTCAGAGGAGTCCATCAGCTCAGCAGAACACTGCAGAACCGTCATCTGATTCATCGCAGCCATGAGGTAAGGATTTCTCTGCTTCCCCGCCTTTCAGTCTAAAGTTTTAGAAAAATGTTAATCAAAACCATCTCAAGAGACTTCGTTTCAGTAATGTTAAGTTTCCTCAGTCTTCTATCTGAGCATCTGCTTGTGGACTGAGCGTTCGCTAATTCAGGCATTTTCCTTTGTGTTAGCATCAAGCTTACCTCATAATAAAGCCCAAAGAAGCAGAGGGATGCAGGAAAAGAGTTTCTTGGAAAGGGAGAAAATGACCCCCAATCTCTGAAATTCTTTTCCCTAAACTCAGTACTGTCTGACCTAGGGAAGGAAGAGACATTTGGTCTGGAAAGAGACAGTGCTTTCTGCTGGTTCATCACTGTGGTGGAAGAGTGGGACCCACACAGCTCTATGAGCCACAGTCCTGGGTTCTCTCAGATACTTGAGGAAAATGCTGTGGGCATGGGGTAGCAGAAGCTCACAGCCTAGAGAACAAGATCTTTCTCACTCTCCTGCTGGGTTCCCATGGCAGGTCTTCTCAATCTGACTGGATTTAAGATGAGCAGATTACCTCTCCCCTAGGGAAGCCAGTGCTCCGCAGAGCCCTGATATCCTCCGGGCCACAGGGTTTGACCAGAGTTGTGTGCTTGGGAACATCCACATCTCCCGTAGCTAAAGGCCCTCATGTGGGAATTTCTATGTTGTCCAAACTGAATCTTGATTTAAATCATCTTTAATATCAACAGACTAAAAATTTTTAATTAATATCAACTTGCAAATTTCCCCTCAGTGCTCCAGTGGACAAAATTTGAAGTGATGGAAATTCCACAAAGTGCATAATTACAAGCCTATGATCAACCCTCCTCCCTGGTCCATAGACAGATGGAGGGGGTTATCACTGATAAAGGAAATAATAATAATGATGATAATATAGAAGTAGGTATCACTTCCTTAATGCTTATTAGGTACCAGCCTGGCTTCTAAAAATATTATGCAAATTATTATATTTAATCCTCAATAGACAGCCATGAGGCAGGTACTCAGATCATACCGATTTTGCAATAATGAATCTCAGATTTAGAAACGTTAAGGATCACACAGATAATAGTGATAGAGCTGAGACATGAACCAGAGTTCCTATTCAGTGATACCTTATTTAACCTTTAAACCAATGTTTCTTTTTTTTTAGATTTGTTTATTTATTTTAGAGAGGTGGGGGAGGGGCAGAGGCAAAGAGAGAACCTCAAGCAGACTCCGTGCTGAGTGCAGAGCCCAGCGTGGGGCTCCATCCCAGCACCCTGAGATCATGACCTGAGCTGAAGACGCAGACGCTTAACTAACTGAGCCACACAGGCACCCCTAAACCAGTATTTCTTAAAGTGTAGCAGTGGGGGGGTTCATGAGATCATTTCAGACTGCATACTTACCAGTTTTTTAGTTTTAGTGCTTTTGTGTTTATTTCAACATGTACTAGAGAAAAATATGTATATATCACTTGTAGAATTTCTCCTGGGTGAGTAGCATGATTTTTTTTATTGTGATAACATATATGTATGGTAAAATTAGCCACTGTCACTTATTTTCAAGTGTATGATTTTGTGGCATTTAGTACATTCACAACATTGTCCAACCATCACCAGTATCGCCTTCAAGAATATTTTCATGGCTCTAAGGAGAAACCCCACACCACTTAAGGAGTCACTTTCCACTCATCCTTCGCTCCAGGCTCTTGCAACCATTAATCTGCTTTCACTCTTTGGATTTGTCTACTGTGGATATTTCATATCAATGGACGCATGCAAGAAGTGGCTTTCTGAGGCTGCCTTATTTCACTCAGCATAATGTCTTCAAGGTTCACCCATGTTGTAGCAGGTGTGAGAATGACCTTTTCCATGTTCAGGCTGAACAATATTCCACTGTATATAGACTCCATTCATTCCTTGATGGCATTTACGTTGCTCCCACCTTTTGACTGTTGTGAACAATGCTGCTATGAATGTAAGCATGTCAATATCTGTTCAAGTCTCATTTTCACTTGTTTTGGGTATACCCCAAAGTGGCACTGCTGACTCATATGACAAATCTAATTTTTTGAAGAATCATCACCATTTTCCACAGCAACTTCCCCACTTTATATTCCCAGAAATAATGCACAACAGTTCTAATTTTTCCACATTCTCATCAACACTTGTTTTCTTCTCTTTTGCTGATAGTAGTCATCCTAATGGGTGTGAAGTCGTATCTCATTTTACTTTTTTTTTTTAAGATTTTATTTATTTATTTGACAGACAGAGATCACAAGTAGGCAGAGAAGCAGGCAGAGAGAGAGGAGGAAGTAGGCTCCTCACTGAGCAGAGATGCGGGGCTCGATCCCAGGACCCTGAGATCATGACCTGAGCTGAAGGCAGAGGCTTACCCCACTGAGCCGCCCAGGCGCCCCCTCATTTTACTTTTGATTTGCATTTCTTTCATGTGTTTAAGGCAACCTGTGTATCTTCTTTGGAGAAATGTTCAATCCTTTGCCCATTTTTTAGTCAGTTGTTGTTTTTTCTTGTTAAAGATTTATTTGAGAGCGAGAGAAAAAGCATGAGTAGGGGGAGGGGTAGAGGGAGAGAAAGAGAGAGAATCTCAAGCAGACTCCCCAAAGAGCGGGGAGTCCAATGGGGAATTCAATCCCAGTACCCTAAGATCATGACCTGAGCCAAAATCAGGAGTCAGATGCTTAATCAACTAGGCAACTCAGGCGCCCCCATTGTTTGTTTTTTTTGTTGTTGAGTTATAAGAGTTGTTTATTTAGTCTGTATATTAATCTCTTATCACATATGTGATTTGCAAATAATCTCTCCCATTTTGTGGTTTGTCTTTTCATTCTGTCAGTAGTTCCCTTTGATGTACAAACATTTCTAATTTTGACAAAATCCAATTTATCTCTGTTTCCTTGTGTTGCCTCTGCTTTTGGTGTCCTAACCAAGACAGCCAAATCCAACGTCATGAGGTTTTTTTTCCTATTTTCTTCTAAGATTTTTGTAGTTTGGTCCATTTGGAGCTTATTGTTTTGTTTTGTTTTTTAGTATGTAGTATAAGGGTCCAACTTCATTCTTTTGAATGTGGCTATCCAGCTTTCCTGGCACTATTTGTTTTTTGCGGGGGGGTTGTTATTATTTTTAAGATTTTATTTATTTGAGAGAGCAAACAAGCACAAGTCAGGGGAGGGGCAGAGGAAGGAGGGGAAGAAGCAGACTTCCTGCTGAGCAGGGAGCCGGTTGGACCTCCGACCCTGAGATCATGACCTCAGCCGAAGGTAGGTGCTTAACTGACTGACCCGGCCAGGTGCCCCCTGGCACCATTTGTTAAAACGTCTTTCGGGGAGCCTGGGTGGCTCAGGGGTTAAAGCCTCTGCCTTCAGCTCAGGTCATGATCCCAGGGTCCTGGGATAGAGCCCTCCATCGGGCTCTCTGCTCAGCAGGGAGCCTGCTTCCTCCTCTCTGTCTCAGTCTGCCTCTCTGACTACTTGTGATCTCTGTCTGTCAAATAAATTAATTAATTTAAAAAAAATCTTTCTCCATTAAATGGTCCTGGCACATGTATTAAAAACCATTTGGCGATTGTTATGGAATGAATTGTGTCCCTCTGGTCATATGTTGAAGGGTGATCGTCATATGGGCGACCGTCATATGGGTGGTCTAATGCCCACTGTGACTGTATTTAGAGATGGGGCCTGTGAGGAAGTACTAAGGGTTAACTGAGGTCATAAGGGCCCACCCTTATGGAAGAAGAGGAAGTGCACTCACTCTCTCTCAATCCATGCACCACAGAGGGAAAGTCATGTGGACACCAGTAAGAGCCCTTATCAGGAAACAAATCAGTAGGCACCTTGATTGGGGCCTCCCAGCCTCCAGAACTATGAGAAAATAAATATCTGTTGTTTAAGCCAGTCAGTTCGTGGTACTTCATTATGGTAGCCCTAGAAGACAAATGCAACCTTATACCCGAGTATTTATTTCTGGGCTCTCTATCCTGTTCCACTGATCAATATGTCGGTCTTTATGCCCATACCCCCGTTTTGATTATTGTAGCTTTGTTGTATGTTTTGTATGAGACCTCCAACTTTGTTCTTTTTCAAGATCATTTTGGTTCTTTGTGATCCCTTGAGATTCCATCTGAATTTTCAGATGGATTTTTCTATTTCTGCAAAAAACTAAAACAAACAACAACAACAAAAAAAACCCAACACAAAACGCCATTAGGATTTTGACATGGATTGCACTGAGTCTGTGGATTGCTTTGGGTGATATTGACATCTGAACAGTATTAAAGCTTCCCAGCCATGGACGCAGGATGCTTCTTGCTTTATTTGTGTCTTCCTTACCTTCTTTCAGCAGTGTTCTGTAGTTTCCACCTCCTTGGTTGACTTTATGCCTAAGTATTTAATTCTTTTTGATGCTATTATAAAAAAATTGTTTTCTTAATTTGCTTCCTGGCTTGTTTATTGTTAATGCACAGAAACATAACTGATTTTTACATATTGATCTTGCAGGCTGACAGGGTTTGTGTGAAATCATTAGGACGTTCTATGTACAAAATCATGTTATTTGTAAACAGAGATCATTTTACTTCTTCTTTTCCAACTTAGAATGTATTTTATTTCTTCTCTTGATTGACTGCTCTGGCTAGGACTTCCAGAACTATGTTGAAGAGAAGTGGCAAAAGTGAGCACCCTTGCCTTGTTCCTAATCTTAACAGAGAAGCTTTCAGTCTCTCACCATTGAGGGTAATGTTAGCTATGGAATTTCCTTTTTTTTTTTTTTAAAGATTTTATTTATTTATTTGACAGAGAGAGATCACAAGTAGGCAGAGAGGCAAACAGAGAGAGAGGGGGAAGCAGGCTCCCGTCTAAGCACCCTGAGATCATGACCTAATCCACTGAGCCACCCAGGCGCCCTGGATGTTGAGGACGTTTCCTTCTATTCTAGTTTGTTGAGTGTTTTTATCATTAAAGGGTGTTGTGATCCTGTCAAATGCTTTTTCTACATCAATTTAGATGATCATACGGATTTTTTTCCTTCATTCTGTTAATGTGGCATATTAAAATGATTGATTTTCCTACATTGAATTATTCTTGAATTCCAGGAATAAATCCTACTTGGTCATGGTGTATAATCCTTTTCATATCCTGCTAGTATTTTGTTGAGGGTTTGGCATTAATATTCACAGAGAAAATTGGTCTGTAGTTTAGTTTTGTGTTTTTGTCTTATTTGACCTTGGTATCTCTGTCATATTGACCTCATAGAATTTATGAATTTGAAAGTGCAGTGTTTTTCCTCTTTCACTTTTTTGGGAGCATTTTAGGAGAATTGGTGTTAGTCTTTTTTTTTTTTTTAAGATTTTATTTATTTATTTGACAAACAGAGTTCACAAGTAGGCAGAGAAGGAGGAGGAAGCAGGCTCCCCGCTGAGCAGAGAGCCCGATGTGGGGCTCGATCCCAGGACCCTGAGACCATGACCTGAGCCGAAGGCAGAGGCTTTAACCCACTGAGCCACCCAGGCACCCCGATGTTAGTCTTTTTTTATGAGTCTTCCAACTCCTGGTTAAATCTCCATATGTGTCCTGCTGGACAAAGGCTTCCCCTGACAGGCCTCGTGAGAGACGGCTGCCTCCCTCACCCCAGACATTGCACAGCCAGCGAAGTGCAGTCTCTGAAGGGAGCTGCAGTCCAAAACGCAGGGCCTCTCTGGCTCACCATCTCTTCACGTGTTTGCAGTTCCTAAGCTAGGACCCCTCATTCTGTGGTCTCTTTCTCTGAGGCCTTGGGTGGAGGTCCTCCTCACATACGTCTGCTGAGACAACGTGACAGGAGGGTGGAGAGGGAAACCTGGAAGACACGTCTCCACACTCTGACTCAGTACCCAAAATATGAGATGATGATCTAGGTGACAATAGGTATGTGCCTCCATAAAATGTAAAAACTCTGCCAACAAAGAAAAGTTCAGGACCAGATGGCTCCACTGGTGAATTCTACCACACCTTTGAAGTGTCAGGAGCAAGGTGGAGATACCAGATGTCAAGGGAGCTAACACAGATGGGCCCACATTTTTACCAAGTAAAAGGCCACTGTTTCGGACTTGGACTTGTTGAGCGTCTTCTTCTCAATTCTCTTCCCCTGATGCTGAAGGCCTGTTGGGCAGGGCTTGCCTGTGCGAGATGCTCTTGGCTGTCTTGTCCAAACACCGGCAGGATCAGTTCAGTATCGCGAGTCAGATCAATGCATCCCCACATCCCCCAATCCAACTCTACCATTGGAAACCTTGGTTGGACCTCTCTATTCTGGAAGTCCATGCGTATCCTACAGAGAAGGAGTAAGAGGACGTGTCCTTCCCCTCACCTAACAAAAGAAATTGTCTTACCTACCGACCAAACAGAGAACACAGGGAAAGAACTCATGAACTTGAAGATAGAATGATAGAAATTACCCAATCTCATACTAACTTTAAGTAGCTGTGCAAACACCAAAAAGGATGAACCCAAAGAAATCCAAGACACAATGCAGTGAAAATTTTGAAAACTAAAGACAAAGTAGTGGACAGAAATGATGCCTTACCTTTAGGGGGGGAAAGCCCATAATTCTCATTTCAGCTAATTTCTCATTAGAAACCATGGAGTCTTGGAGTGCCTGGGTGGCTCAGTGGGTTAAGCCTCTGCCTTCGGCTCAGGTCATGATCTCAGGGTCCTGGGATTGAGCCCCGCATTGGGCTCTCTGCTCAGTAGGGAGTCTGCTTCCGCCCTCTCTCTGCCTGCCTCTCTGCCTACTTGTAATCTCTGTGTGTGTGTGTCAAATAAATAAATAAATAAGTAAGTAAGTAAGTAAAAGAAACCATGGAGTCTAGAAAAAAGAGGCACACCATTCTTCCAGTGCTGAAGGAAAAGAACTTCCAGCCCAGACTCCTATGTCCGACAAAAATATCCTTCTAGAATGAAGATGAAATCAAGACATTCTCTGATGAAGGGCACCTGGCTGCCTTAGTCAGTGGAGTGTGCAACTCTTGATCTCAGGGCTGTGAGTTTGAATCCCACAAATCTCTGTCGGGTGCAGAGATTACTTAAAAATAAAATCTTTAAAAACAGAAAACATTCTCAGATGAAGGAAAACTAAAAGATGTCACCAGAAGATTTACCCTAAAGGGGGGCACCTGGGTGGCTCAGTGGGTTAAAGCCTCTGCCTTCGGCTCAGGTCATGATCCCAGGGTCCTGGGATCGAGTCCCGCATCGGGCTCTCTGCTCCGCGGGGAGCCTGCTTCCTCCTCTCTCTCTGCCTGCCTCTCTGCCTTCTTGCGATCTCTGTCTGTCAAATAAATAAATAAATAATCTTTAAAAAAAAAAAAAAAGATTTACCCTAAAGGGATACATAAAGGAAGTTCTTCTCCAATAAGCAAAAAAGAGGAAGTAAAAGGCATATAGCTCAGAAAGGAAAAATAAAACTGTCACTGTTTACAGATGCCATTATGGTCTACCTAGAAAATCCCATCTATAAAACAACTCCTAGAACTAATGAGTGAGCCCATCAGGGTAGCAGAATGTAAGGCTGATGTACAAAACCCAATTGTATTTAGGTATACCAGAAATGAACATGTGGAAATTGAAGTTAAAATAGATTAGAATTTTAGGTTGCTTCAAATAAATATTTAATTATAAATATAACATAAAACATACAAGATTTGAATGCCTAAAACTACAAAATGCTTATGAAAGGAATCAAAGAAAGTCTAAATAAACAGAAATACAGCATGTTCATGGATTAGAAGACTCAACATACCAAAACTGTCAATTCTCCCTTAATTGTTATAAAATTCCTATCAAAATTCCAGCAGTGGGATGCCTGGGTAGCTCAGTCGGTTAAGCGTCTGCCTTCAGCTCAGGTCGTGATCCTGGGGTCCTGGGATCAAGCTGTAGTCAGGCTCCCTGCTCAGCGGGGAGTCTGCTTGTCCCTCTCCCTCTGCCCCTCCACCCCCGCAGATGCTCTGTTGCACGCACACACGATCGCTCTCTCTCTCCCCCAAATAAATAAAGCCTTTTAAAAAAGAAATATTAAAAAATCTCCAGCAAGATATTTTATAAATATAGACAATATTAATCTAAAATTTATATGGAAAGGCAAAGGAACTAGAATGATAGTTTTTAAGAAGAATAAAGTGAGAGGAATCACCCTACACAATTTTAAGACTACAGTAAGTGAAATTATACGGTATCGGCGTAGGGATAAAAACATAGCTCAGGGAAACAGAATAAGGAACCCAGAAATAATCCCACATAATTATTGCCAACTGACTTTTCATAAAGGTACAAAAGCAATTCAATGAAGAAAGAACAGTCTTTTCAACAAATTATGATTGGAACAACCAGATACCCATAGGCAGAAAATGAGCCAGCAAATTAATCTTCATACATTATGCAAAAGTTAACTCAAAATAGATCATAGATACAATGTAAAAAGTGAACCTATAAAATGTGTAGAAGAAATCACAGGCAGGGCACCTGGGTGGCTCAGTCAGTTACATGTCTATCTTTGGCTCAGGTCATGATCTCAGGATATTGGGATGGAACCCCCTGTTGGGCTCCCTGCTCCCTCTACCTCTGCCACTCCCCCAACTCATGCTTGCTCATTCTCTCTTGCTACCTCTGAAATAAATAAAAATCTTTAAAATAAAAAAATTAATAAATTAAAGGGACACCTAAGTGGATCCATTGGTAAGCATCTGCCTTCAGCTCCAGCCATGATCCCTGGGTCCTAGGATTCAGTCCCATATAGGGCTCCTTGCTCAGCTGCGAGTCTGCTTCTCCCTCTCCTCTGCCACTCCCCCTGCTTGTGCTCTCTCTCTCTGACAAATAAATAAATAATATATTTTTAGAATTAATTAATTAATTAATTAAAAGAAAAAGAAATTATAGGAGAGAATCTTCAGGACCCAGTGCTTGCTACAGAGTTCCTGGACGTGATACCAAGAGCACGATCCATGAGAGAGCCCCCTCCCCCCAAAAAAATCAATCAACTATAGTTCATCAAAAGTAAAAACTTGGGGGTGCTGGGTGGCTCAGTGGGTTAAGCCTCTGTCTTCAGCTCGGGTCATGATCTCAGGGTCCTGGGATCGATCCCCGCATCGGGCTCTCTGCTCAGCGGAGAGCCTGCTTCCCCACCCTCTCTCTGCCTGCCTCTCTGCCTACTTGTGGTCTCTGTCTGGCAAATAAATAAATAAAATTTAAAAAAAAAAAAAGTAAAAACTTGGGCGCCTGAGTGGCTCAATTGTTAAGCGTCTGCCTTCAGCTCAGGTCATGATCCTGGGGTCCTGGGATCGAGCCCTGCATCAGGCTCTCTACTCAGCAGGAAGCCTGCTTCTCCCTCTCCCCCACTGCTTGTGTTCCCTGTCTCACTGTATCTCTGTCAAATAAATAAAATCTTAAGAAAAAAAGTAAAAGCTTTTGCTCTTCAAAAGACCTTATTAAAGGATAAAAAGACAGGCTACACGCCGAGAGAAAATATTTGAAAACCACACACCTCACAAAGGACTCATACCTAGAATCTATAAAGAATTCTTGAAACCTGACAATGAAAAAACAAACAATCCAAATAGAAAACAGGCAGAAGATATGAAGAGATATTTTGCCAAGGAGGATGTGTGGGTGGTGAAGGAGCTCAGGAAAAGATTTTCAACAGCACTAGCCCTTAGGGAAGGGAAATTAAGCCCACAATGAGATATCCTATTAAGAGAGCTAAGAAAAAAACATTTTTAAATGAAAATTCCAAATGCTGGTAAGAATGCAGAGAACTGGATTCTTCATACATTCTAGTCAGAATGGAAAATGATATGGTCACTGTGGGAACTAGTTGGGCAGTTACTTAAAAACATAAGCACATACTAACCATATAACCTATACACCACTCCTGGGCATCTATCCCATGGAAATGAAAATGAATGTCCACACAAAAGTCTGTGCACAGCTCTTCATAGCACCTTGATCTGTGATAGGTCCCAAACCGAAAATTCTAGGAAACATCCTAGAATAGATGCATAGGTAAACCAACTGTGGCATGCCCGTGCTGCGGGATATCATTCCCCAATAAAAAGGAATGAGCCATAGATAAGCTGAACAAGGGATGGATGTCAGGGCATTATGATGAGTGAAAAAAAAAGGCAATCTCAAAATGTCACCTACTGTATCATTCCATGATATGACATTCTTGAAGTGACCAAATCATAGAGAAGAAAACAAGTGACCAGAGGCTAGGGATGTTTGATGAGGAGAAGGGAGGGGAACAGGTGTGATTCTGATAGTAGGAGGGCGGCATTTGTGATGGTAAAGTAGTTCTGCATCTTGACTGAGGTCGTGGTTCCATGGATTTACTCACGTGGTGAAATGACGCAGAGCTGACAGGTATTGTCTCAGTGTCAGTCATCTTTGCTCCGGTACGATCAGTTAGTAAGGTGCAATCTCCGGGAGAAACTGGGGGAAGGGCACACCGGACCTCGGTACTCTCTTTGCAAATATCAGCCAATCTATAATTATTTCCAAGTAATAAGTGCGGAAAAAGACTTGGTTGAACAAATATCATCCCTTCTAGGTGTCTTCATTTGTTGCAAAATCTACAGACTAAAGTCCTGAAGTGAATAACAGATACTGGGAAGGAAAGAACAGTGGGGGGTAGCGCTTGACTAGTCAAAGTGATGGCTTCATTTCCATTACACTGAGCGCTCCTAAAATTGCAAATAATTGTCCTCTGTGTTTTCAGTGACAAATCCAAAGGGAATCTCCTTGAAGAGAGCCTGGTTCAGCTGAGATGTCACTTCACATGGGAGTTGCTAGTGGAAGCCACCGAGCTGCCCGACTTGGAAAACAGGATCTTGGATGAGATTGATTTCCTGGACACCAGATACAACGCGGGGATCCACAACCTGCTGGCCTACGTGAAACACCTCAAGGGCCAGAACCAGGAAGCCCTGGGGAGCCTGCGGGAAGCTGAAGCCTTGATCCAGCAGGAGCAGGCCGCCCAGTCAGAGGCGAGAAGTCTGGTCACGTGGGGCAACTACGCCTGGCTGCATCACCGCATGGGCAGGCCGCAAGAAGCCCAGGCTTACCTGGACAAGGTGGAGGACGCCTGCAAGAAGCTCGGGGCTTCCTCCCGCTACAGTGTGCAGTGTCCCCAGATGGACTGTGAGGAGGGATGGGCCTTGCTGAAATGCGGAGGAAAGAAGAACTATGAACGGGCCAATGCCTGCTTTGAGAAGGCTCTGGCAGTGGACCCGGAAAACCCTGAATTCAGCACTGGGTATGCGATCTCCACCTACCGCCTAGACAGCTTTAACAAAGCAACACAGGTTAGCGAGGCGTTGTGTCTGCAGCCCCTGAGAGAGGCCATCAGGCTAAACCCAGAAGATGCGTATGTTAAGGCTCTCCTTGCCCTGAAGCTCCAGGACTTGGGCCAAGAAGCTGAAGGAGAAAAGTACATCGAAGAAGCACTAGGCAACACGTCCTCACAGACCTACGTCTTCCGGTATGCGGCCAAGTTTTACCGAAGAAAAGGCTGTCTGGATAAAGCTTTTCGGCTCTTAAAAATGGCCCTGCGGGCCACCCCGTCCTCTGCCTTCCTGCATCACCAGGTAGGGCTTTGCTACAGGGCACAAATGATCGCAATCAAGAGAGCTGCCAACTGGCAGCCCAGGGGACAGGACAGAGAAAATGTTGACAGAATGGTAAGATCAGCCATATCTCATTTTCAGTTTGCTCTGGAACAAAAGCCCACGTTTGAAGTTGCTTACATACACCTAGCGGGCATGTACATAGAAGCTGGCGACTACGAGAGAGCAGAAGACACGTACCAAAAAGTGCTCTGCTTGAAATCACTCGAAGAAGAAAAACTGCAAGAGATCCATTTCCACTATGGTCAGTTTCAGGAATTTCAAAAGAAATGTGAGATCAATGCAATTATCCATTATCTGAAAGTAGTAAAAATAGAGAAGGCATCCCTGTTAAGGGATAAAAGTATCAATTCTTTGGAGAAATTGGCTTTAAGGAAACTTCGTAGAAATGCATCAGATGTAGAAAGCTTGAGCATTCTTGGGTTCATCTATAAAGTCAAAGGAGAGATGAATAAGGCCCTGGAGTACTATGAGCGGGCCCTGCGGCTGGCCGCTGACTTTGGGAACCCTGAGACAGAATCCCTAGCCGTGGAAATGTGAACCTCATTCACATTCTCTTTGACTTTTAGGTAACTCTAAACCTAAACTCTAAACTCTAGACATTTTTACTGCTTGCTACTTTCAGAAACATATTAAGTAATTAAGTAATCTGCTATAGTGATATAAGTTTTTAACATTTATACTCAAACCTGATAAAATATTGTTTGTAGTCAGTAGTGAAGAGTGAAACAGATATACACACATTTCTGTATGTGAGAGTGAGAGGAACCATTTCTCTGTGAATGTTATCTAGTAGAAAAGCAATTTTTTAAGTAGATTTGTAGCAAATAAAGCAGTGGATTTACATAAAATAAAATGTTTAATTCATTCATTTTTATCAACAAATCATTTTCAGTGTTAGATACCGAATATGGTGATGTGGGGGAGGAAAAAATCTTTTTACTCTACCCATCTTAGGTTCACTGGCCAGGACCCCATAGTGAGACTAGTAAGGACAGATGAACAAGAGAAAAACAGATTTATCAACACATGCATTTCACACACACATGGGAGCGCCCAGCAATGAGTAACTCAAAGGGTGGTTAGAACCTGGACTTCTGGGGCACCTGGGTGGCTCAGTGGGTTCAGCCTCTGCCTTCGGCTCAGGTCATGATCTCAGGGTCCTAGAATCGAGCCCTGCATCGGGCTCTCTGCTCAGCAGGGAGCCTGCTTCCCCCTCTCCTCTCTCTGCCTCTCTGCCTACTTGTGATCTCTCTCTCTGTCAAATAAATAAATAAAGTCTTTAAAAAAAATGGACTTCCAGAGCATTCTAACAAACGAACATTACATTTAGAGAAGGGATAAGAAAAAGGAAAAGAACCTTGAGTTTCTAGTGTGGCAAACTGTAGGAAGGTAAATATATGGGGGAAATTAATGGAAAATAAGAGTAGTTAATAAGGTCTGTCATGGAGATTTCTCCGGTAGTGACTCTTCGCTGATAAGGACCTAGAGTTGCCTCAGGCAACCAACCTCTCTCCGGCTAAAGGGGTAGAGAGGGTAAGGGGACACCTTTACAAAGGTATGTACTGCTTTTAGGCAGATAGAGGATTGCAGAAAGTTTTCCTTACATCTGCTTCTTCTCAGTTGCCTTCAGTTGAAAATATCCACACGCCAAGTGCCTTGGTGGCTCAGTCCCTTACGCATTTGCCTTTGGCTCAGGTAATGGTCTCAGGGTCCTGGGATTGGACCCACATCAGGCTCCCTGCTCAGCGGGGAGCCTGCTTCTCCCTCTCCCTCTGCCTCTCCTCCTGCTCATGTGCGTGCACATTCCCTCTCTCACTCTCTCAAATAAATAAATAAAATCTTTAAAAATAGAAACAATAATCCATATGCTGACGGGGCCTAATTTAGGATGGCATATGCTGCTGTCCTTCAGTGAAGAAAGCAGACATTTTCCCAAACCTCCTGAAGTTGACAATCTAGACAGAGAAACAGTAAAACAAGTGCGCAGTCAAGTCAAGGTCAATTTTCTCCACGAGGTTAATTTACTGCCAAATTGTTCCAAGCAGCTTCTCTTGTTCTATGCTTTTTTTTTTTTTTTTAAGATTTTATTTATTTATTTGTCAGAGAGAGAGAGAGAGCGCGAGAGAGCACAGGGAGTCAGAGTGGCAGGGAGAGTCAGAGGGAGAAGCAGGTTCCCCGCCGAGCAAGGAGCCCAATGCAGGACTCGATCCCAGGACACTGGGATCATGACCTGAGCCGAAGGCAGCCGCTTAACCAACTGAGCCACCCAGGTGTCCCTCTTGTTCTATGCTTTTTGAAGCACTATTTATTCAGTCATTTTCTGGTCTTGATCAAGAAATAGGAAAAGGATACTAAATGATTTGAGAGACCATCAGTAACAACCACCTTTGATTATGACATTTAATGAAAGGGGTTGCACACCAAGCAGTATTTTTAAAAAGAAAAAAATAAGGAAACCACGTGATTTTTTTCATTCTTGTATTTATTTTGGGGGGAGGATATATTAATTTCCTACTATGGCTGTAACAAGTAAATAAAACTTGGTGGCTTAAAATCACAGAAATGTATTATCTTACAGTCCTGGAGGTCA
The DNA here is from genome assembly GCF_963455335.1 of Martes martes. Taxonomy (NCBI): domain Eukaryota; kingdom Metazoa; phylum Chordata; class Mammalia; order Carnivora; family Mustelidae; genus Martes; species Martes martes. The sequence continues at coordinate 74,891,082 of NC_137902.1, forward strand.
GAAATCTGAAATGGGTTTCGCTGGACTGACATCAAAGTGTTCGCACAGCCATGCTGCCTCCTGAGGTTCTCGGGAACAAGCCCTCTTGTACCATTTCCAACTAAGAGAGGCTGCCTGCATTTCTTGCTGGGAACCCTAATCCACAAGAATACAAGTCCTCAAGGAATTCACAAACAGACTGCACAGGCCTTTGGATTTCTACCAGAATTCTATAGGAATCGAAGGGACAGAATTTTTGTCATTGAAGGGCAGGCATCAGAGTTACAGAGGTGCAATCCTCCCCACTTACTTGTTACTTACTTGTAACTAAAACCAGAAATTTAGAAGAGCGAAAAAATGCTTATATGTTTGGGGTAGGAGGCCAGGTGGTGCTAAAAATGAGTTTGACCACTGCCAACTCTCCCAGACTGAGAAATACTCAGCGTAAAGAACTGTTGGATAATCAGCTGATTCTCGACTAGGCAACCCTTCCCAGGTATTGCTATCCATTGTTTGCTGCCTGAAAACAGAGCTCATTCATGCAAAGTAAGTGTTTGGATTATGTGATGTGTTTATGTGAAGTGTGTTTGACAGTCTGCAGAGACCGCAGTTATTAGAGTGTCTTATAACTGAATACCATCTCTCTGTCCCCTCCCTCCTTATTCTGGAGGAGGTCTCTGCATCCTCAGGGCTCAGTAGCTCTAACACGTGGAACAGCCTGGATGTTTGCGGAGAAAAACAACAAGCAGCAAATCCAGAAAAACAGATGCTTTTTGGTATTGAAAACGCTATTGCCAAAATTACACATGACCATCTCCAGGCATTACCAAGAAGTCTCTTTAAATTGACAGCTGACTTCTAGGAGCTGGCTACTCCCATGGAAATGACTGGCAGAACCTTAGCTGGTGTGCTCGTTTAGAGTTTCCAAAATTTCTCCAAGTGACTAGGGAAAATCTCTCAAGTCTCCTCAATCAGGCCAAGACACAGCCCCTGCCATTCACTACTGCGAAGGTGCCCCAGGCCAGATCTTTGCTACTGCTGTCTATACACCACAGCAAGCTTCAGTTCCTTGGGGACCCTCCCGGCCACCGATGTCTCCATCCTCCTGAAGCTGCTCGTGCGGAAACTGCATTGGGAATGTGGACCCCCACCCCGTAGCCTGCCCCAGCTTGAATGCCCCACCCTTAGTCTGCATCCACAGCTCTGTGGCTTGTCCCCAGCCACACCCAATGTGCTACCAGCCACCTCCACTCCGGAGTCCCACATGGAAGGGAAGAGGCCTTCTCTGACATTCCCTTGATGTCCACCCTTTCACCCAGGCCTCTTCTTGAACTCCAGGGCCGTCCCCAATGGCTCTTCATCTGCAGTGAGCTCTTCCTCTCCTACCTGAAATCCAGCTCGCTCTCTCTCAGGCTGTGTTGCGAATGAATGACTTCAAATGAAGTCAAACAAACACATGATGGTATTATTTATGGGACTGATTCTCAAGGAGGGAGGTGTGAGGGGAGAAGACAAAGTTGCCTTGGGGGGCAGGGGCGTTGCTTTTGGCAACTTACGATTTTGACTGTTGCAATTGCAGGGTGCTACTAGCATCTAGTGGGCACGTGGAAGGATGCTGCTTCCGTAGCTGCTTCCGGGCAGCTCCCCACAACACAGAATTACCCAGCCCAAATGGCAGTAGCTCCAATGCTGAGAAACCCTCTCCTACACCTATTTCTTAGAAGAGTTACTACTTAAGTTTGGTTTCCCAAGGAGATTTTAGATCAACTGCCATGCTTCACTTTCTATTTCCCTTTGTCACTAGCTGTTGTGTTTTACATGTTGATCAAAATGAATTCAAAAGACAGGGCACTACTGATTTTCCCAAGAACACACCCAATCCAATAGTCTGTGAAAAAAGATCTATATTCAAATTCCATCTAGTAATTTTGATATGTTCAACACACACGCAACAGCCAGGCATGTTTCTTCTATATCCTGAAAATGTACCTTCCTTTGAAATTTTTACAGATGGCTTTTGTGTTTCTGAATTTGAATTCCTAAACAATGTAAGTAAAAAAGCGGGATTTTTTTTTTCTGTTCATGTTTACCTCTGATTACTTAGTTGCTATCCATCTAAACCGTAATAAGCAAAGACAATCTCTCGGCCCAGATATGGTTAAAAGAAAAGAAGGGAAAGAAGTAGGAATGAGCCAGAAAACAACCAACACACTGAAAATTTTTTCAAGCACAGGAGTGCTATTAAATTTTTCTACATCCTTGGTAAACAGGAAACTGTGGGTTTATTTTTCGCCCACAACAAGCTGTTCAGTACGTTTTCTAAAATGTGGCTTCCTGGGCCACCTGGGTGGCTCAGTTGGTTAAGCACCTGCTCAGGTCATGATCCCAGGATCCTGGGATCCTGAGATAGAGCCCCATGTCAGGCTCCCTGTTCAGTGTGCAGTATTCTCTCTCTCTCTCTCCCCCTGCTCCTGCTCTCTCTTTCTCACTCACTATCTCTCAAATAAATAAATAAAATCTTCACAAAAAATTTTAAAAATAAATAAATAAATAAAACATGGCTTCCTCCTTCAGTTAAACAGGTCCATGCCAGTACCCCTCTGACCTCATTTCTTATGACTTTTCCCCTGTTCTTGCCACTCCAACCACATCATCCATTAAGGCAAGTACGCTCCCACCTCCCAGGGTTTGAACTTTCTTCCCTGCCGCACAACCACAGCGCTTTGAACTTTCCCTGCCTGAACTTCCTACTCTGGCCCCATAACCACAGTGCTCACTCCTGCACCTGCTTCAGCTCTTTACTCAAACATCACTCAGTGAAACCTCTCCTCCCCCACATATTTACAATGGAAATACCCTGCACTATAACCGCTCCATAGTACCATCTGACACATGCTGCTTTTTTGTGCATTATCTACTCCCTCCAGAAATTGACTCCATGAACGTAGGTCCCTTGTCTGTTTTCTTTGCTTTATTGACCTTGTCTGGCACAATGTCTGGCTCTTAGAAGTTCAATATAATTTGTTGAATCAATGAACGAATGATTGAAGTCAAAAGGGACAAAAATTTTAGTGTATGGATATTTGGCACTTTCTGCTTAGATTCCCAATACCACCCCTATCTTTATTAGAAGTCTACTAACACAGTTTACAAGGGCACAGAAGACAAGCACTGTCACAACTCTGGATAGGGGTGTGGAAATATCTCAGCAAAGCCATTCGGCAACAGCTATCAAATTTTTTAAATATATATTCATTTTGACTCCAAAGTTTCTCTAACTTTACCCAACGGGAATAATGGCACAGGTGCTCAGCCGCGCCACCTGCATTGTCTGTTGAATCAAGACAAGAAGCAGGGACGAATCTCCACTTAGGATGCAGAGACACAGAGCCTCATGGCCATCCTTACAACAAAAATAACAGGAAACAATCTCCTGTCGTGTGCTTTTTAAAGACTGTATTTATTTATTTGAGAGCACGCCCGCGCGGAGCGAGGGGGAGGGGCAGAGGGAGAACCAGACTCCCCGCTGAGCAGGGTGCCCAGGGTGGGGCTCCATTCAGGAAGCCTGAGCCAAAGGCAGACGCTCCACAGACTGAGCCACCCAGGCGCCCCTCTCCTGTCATTTTATTAAAAAAAAAAAAATGTTACTGGAGTGGCATGCAGACTCGGCGAGGCAGGTGAGACCCCAGACCAAGGTCCAGAAGCCCCGCCGCAATTCCCAACACCGAACCACCCCCAGCTCCGCAAACCTCTTCCCCAGGATCTTGCAGAAGCTTGTTTCCTGGATCTGGCCTCCGCCTAACCCGGGAGCAGGGTGACTCCGTGGCTTCGTTTTCCCGCTCGGATGCGGCTTTTATAAAGGCCAAGGCCGGGGACACAGACCTCCCGCTGCAGACACCTGCGGAAGCGCACTCCCGGCCCCGCCCGCCCCGCCCCCCGGCCCTTCGGGGGGCCCCCGCCCGCGCCCCCCCCCCACGCCCCACTAGTACCCGCCTCGCTCAGCAGCCCGGGCTCCCCATCCTGAGCAGAAAGCCCGAGCGGACGGCCGCCTCCCAGGACGGCGCGCCACCACCATGAGGTGAGGATTTTCTCCGCTTCTGCTCCCAAACTCCGCATAGGCCTCGGACTCCGTGGCCCGCGCAGCACGGTGGCCCTTCCAGAGGCTGAGCCCTGGGCGCCCCGCAGAAGGCGTCGGGTTGGGGCACCCCCGCGAACCCGGGCTCCGCCTGCGCTGGCCTCCCGCTCCCTCCCGCGACTGTCGCTGCGGACTTGTCACCCGGACCTGCTGCTACTGCCTGGTGCCTTTGACTTCGGGGTCTCAGCTCGTCCCCTGCTGGGAGTTACAGATTCTTGCTGATCCGCCGGTTCCGCGATTTTGTCTCCTTTACCAGCTTAAAGTGTGGGGCTGCTTTTCTCACCCGGTTTGTATGCCCAGGAGCTAGCGCCCTACCCTGCGCCTGATTAGTGAACCGTTCGCGTTAAAGAGTTGAGCGATTAGAGGATAATTCTTGTTCCAAGTCCTAACTCTGAACACCTACTGGTTGGATAACCCAAAGCAACATTTCTTAAACTCTGTGAGTCCCTTTCTTATCCGTAAAAACGTATGGCACCCAGATCTTAGGGCTGTGGAGTTAATCGACTGCTTAGCACGTTAATATTTGCAAATGCTGATTACTATTATGTGAAGTAAAAAAATGAAATTAATAAGTGCCCCACCTCTAACATCTGTAGGAAGGGAGGGAGGTTTCAGGAAGGTGCCTGAAGGAAGGAGGAGGACCAAGGGGTGCACTGTATGTGTATGCAGGGTGGCCTGGAAGCCAGTGGACCCCACTGGGGACTGTCCCCCAAGAACAATGAATGACTGCACCTTCCTGGTCAAAAATCAAAATTGCCTAAAGATAAATGTTGCCTCTTTCAGACACAAGAGCCTCCCTGTGCCAGCTTCCCAGAGACAAACTTTAAAAATTAAGTGGACAAAGTTTAAAAGTAAAACTTATCATGTCATCCAGTTGTGTAAAATTCCAGAGTCTGGGCAAAGCACTTCAGTGGCCGACTGAATGTCCCTTTGAGATCTCACGGCCACATTCATATTCCCTGGGATAGCCCTCCTCTACCTCCTTGGGCTGGGCTGGGGTAGACCTTCAGAACAGAAGCAGAGGGTCACTGTACTGTGTGGATGGGCAGGGGGCTGGGCAGGCTGTTAAGGGGTTGTCTTGCCATGATTCTGGTGCACTTGCACCAGAGAAAGAAACCACTAACCACCAAGGGACAATCATACCAGGTTTCCCAGTCAGGACTATAGAAGACAGTCCAAAACCTATTTTCAGAATCCAAACATAGGGCCAGACAGAGAGCATGCCAAAGATATAAAGCCTAGTGGGAAAGGGAAGACTGAAGTGGGAAAAAATTTGGAGCCATTGGCAGGAAGGGAAGAACTAGCAGGAATTCCTCATCTAGAATCCAGGTGCTTTGTATGCTAAGCCTACCCCCAGGGCTAGACGTGCCAGAAGCTGCCAGTATATATCCACATTTTCATTCATTCAACAAATATTTATTTACTGAGTTTCCATTATTTGCCTAGAATAGTAGATGCTGTGGACACAGAGGTGAAAAAAAATAAAATCATAGTACTTATACTCATGGGGCTTATATTTAAATGGGAGAAATAAACAAGGTAAGTGAGTAAATAATCAACATAATTCAGAAAGTGGTAAGGGCTACAAGGAAAATAAAATAGTGTAATGGGCTAAGAGAGTGACCTAGAATGGACTGGGCCATTTTAGATAGTTCTGCCCCAGCAGCCACTTGGATAGGGTGTGCTTAAGCTGAGTTACAGGAAAGAGCTAGTCATGCAAAAATTTAGAAGCAGAGCATCCCAAGTAGAGTAAAAACAACAGGTATAAAAGTCCTTAAACTTGACGTGTTTTAGAGAGGAAGAGAAGTCAGTATATGTCAAATACCATGAATGAGGAGAGTAGGAGCAAAAAGGTTTGATGGGTAGGAAAGGCCGAGTCCTTTAGGGACTTATGGGACATGGCAAGGGCTGGATTAGTATCTAAGGGTGTTGGGTAGCCATTGGGAGATTGTAAGCAGGAGACTGACATGGTCTGGCTTACAGTTTCAAAAGTTTACTAGGAGTGTATGGGGAATTAAGACAGGAAGCAGGGAGACCAGATTTTTGCCCCAGCCAGCCCCAAGGAAAGGTGATTGTGGTTCAGACTAGAAAAACAGCAGTGGAAATGCAGAAAAGTGGATGGATTTGAGATATGGTAGAATTAACAACACTTTGTACTGGATTGGATGAGGGGTTAAGACGAGAGGAATGGAGGGATCAAAGATGACTCCTAGGCTATTTGCCAAACAAGATGGGGAAGACAGGAGGAAGAGGATCAAGGAGTCCGGGTGTCTGTACTGGATATGTTCATTTCAGATGTCGACTGAACTTCTAATTGAAGATGTGAACTAAAAATTCCTGGAGTCTGGAATTCAGGGGAGACATCAGAAGTTGAGGAAGTATGTTGGAAGGTTATCAGGGTATATGAGGAAGTCTCTATTGGACTGTAGGAGTAAAGTATTTTAATTCATTTCTTTTAGTGATAATTATATCTTTGATAATTAAGATCATTACCCTTCCTTCAGATCACTTCTTAATAAAGATTTTATTTATTTGACAGAGAGAGAGTACAGCAGGGGGAGTGGCAGGCAGAGAAAGAGGGAGAAGCAGGCTCCCTGCTGAGTAAGGAGCCCAATGAAGGGCTCAATCCCAGGACCCTGGGACCATGACCTGAGCCGAAAACAGACGCTTAACGGACTGAGCCACCCAGGTGCCCCCAGATCACTTTTTTTTTTTTTTTTAGATTTTATTTATTTATCTGACAGACAGAGATCACAAGTAGGCAGAGAGGCAGGCAGAGAGAGGAAGGAAAGCAGGCTCCCTGCTGAGCAGAAAGCCCAATGCGGGGCTCGATCCCAGAACTCTGGGATCATGACCTGAGCTGAAGGCAGCGGCTTAACCCACTGAGCCACCCAGGTGCCCCCTCCCCCCAGATCACTTTTAATATATATTTACCTAGCTCTTTAATTGTTTGAGAGAGCCCTAATCATGCTTAAAGAAATAAACACCTCTGCCACTTCTTATCTGAAGCACTCCCTATAGCAAGTCCTGGTGAGACGTGTCTCCATATCAAACAAGCGCAACAATGTAGAATGTTGGGACTTTGCACTGAGGGCTCGTATTTGAAACCATTACTTTCTTAACCTGAGACCTTTAAGTACCTGTCTTGTCCTTCCCCCCTGGGCAGCCACACAAGAACTGCAACACCAGAAACAGAATTCTCATCCTTAAGAGAACCCTAGGGATGCTGGATCTCTCTCCAGAGTTCCAGAATGGAGACAGTCCCAGAAAGGGATAGAACCTGCCTTGTCCTTCCCCTCTGGGCAGCCACACAGACCTCTTAGCTGTTCTTTCAGCTGTTCTAAAATCCCTTCCCGTTGTTTTTTTAGGTCCTCCCCAGGCAAAATGAATTTTCAATACATTACATATATCCTATATTTTAAAGTAAGCTACTCAAAAAACAACTTCCAATATTTATGTTGAAGAGGTAGTATAACATTATGGTTGGAAGACATTAGCTTAAAAAAAAAGAAAAAGGAAAGAAAGAAAGACATTAGCTTTAAACACCGAATCAGGCAGAACGAGATCTGAATCTGTGCTTGGCCACTTTATAGCTGAGTAAACTCGGACATGTAATTTAAACTCTGTCCCCCAGTCCTCATCCATACAACTGTGAAAATAATAAAATGTTATAAAAATTCAATGTCATTTGGAAGTGCTTGGCACATTGCCTGGCATGCATTTAAACTAGCAATGAAAGGCAGCATCTGGTTTTATTGGGGTTTCTTCTGTTTTGTTTTGTTTTTTGAGTACTCATCTGCTTGATTCTGGATAGAATATTATAAATGGTGCAGCATTTACATTATTGAGCCGACTATGCAGTGAGCCCAGGTCATATGTACAAAGTTGTTTTTTAAATCTAATCTTTTTTTTTTAAAGATTTTATTTTTATTTATTTGACAGACAGAGATCACAAGTAGGCAGAGAGGCAGGCAGAGAGAGAGGAGGAGGCAGGCAGAGAGAGAGAGGGAAGCAGGCTCCCCGCTGAGCAGAGAGCCCGATGCAGGGCTCGATCCCAGGACCCTGGGATCATGACCTGAGCCGAAGGCAGAGGCTTCAACCCACTGAGCCACCAGGCGCCCCTTACATCTAATCTTGATTTGCCATTTAATTTAGCTCTTCACCTTGAATAAAATAGCAAACAGTTTTAAGTTAAAGGAGAGCTCTAACCTGTCATGCTGGAGACCTTTAATTCTATGAAGCCGGACAGGCCCAGTGTCTCCAGTGTTCTGTCTCATACAGGAGCCACGAGTCATATGTGGTTATTTAAATTAATTAAAAGTAAATAAAATTTAAAATTCAGTTCTTCAGCCATTGTACCCAAATTTCTAGCGATCAGTGGTCACTTGTGGCTAGTGTCCATCGTACTGAACAGCACAGATAAGAAGATTTCCATCATGGCAGGAAGTTTCTGTTCGCAAGTCTGGCCTAGAACCTACAGTCACAAAAAGGTGGCACTTGTAGATATGTGCATATGTATAAACACACAGAGAATGAAAATATGAAAATTATAAATTGACATTCATAATTTACAAATTAACTTAAGTGTGTACTAAAGATTAATACTGTCATTAAGGTTGAAATTTAGTTTTTATGAAAGTTGGAAGGCAACTCATGGAGTAGTAAATTAGATTATAAGTATGAAATGGTTTTATTTGTCCAGTTACTACTACTAGTTGTACCACTAATCCAGTTCTCTAACTCTTGTCACTTTTGGCTATTAAGACAGCCTTTTCCCTGGTCCTAAAGACTCAGTCCCAACCAGTTTAAAACCTCAGTCTCACATGTGATTCAAAGCACTCTTCCCCTTCCCAGCTCCCAGCAAAGATTGATATGAGTGCTTATGCAGGACAGGAAAATGAGATATGCTAGATTTTAGGACGACTGGCAAGGTGGGGGTGCAGCATTAGCTAGAGAGGTCAAGGTTACCTCTCATTAAAGAGCTGATACTTGAGCCAAGACCAGAATTATGAGAGTAAGTAATCCCTAGAATTCTCATAGGAAGGATTCACAGAGTAAGGGCGTGAAAAGCAGGTGTAAATGCCCTGAGGTAGATAGATTTGGCAGAGGAAATAAACTTTTTTTTTTAAGGCCAGTATGACTGGAGCACAATGAATGAGTGCAGATTATACAAAATGAGCCTAGAGAAATAGACATGGGCCAGATGATGGAGGGCATGGCAATCACGGTTCGGAGTTTGAGGCTGGAGTTAAAAGATTTGAATATTAGTAATGTATAGCTTCAGTTCCGCTTCATGTTCCACCTTCCTTGCTGTTATCCTCACTTCTCTCCCATAGACATCATTCTTTGCTTTGATACCGGATCATTCCCACTGGCATATCATTAAGTCATTAAAAATTTCATGATTAAAACTTTTTTTGACAGTTCCCCCAGCCTCCCTCCAGATGGAGCTCTGTCTATTCCCTTAATAGTAAAATTCCTTGAAACCCTCCTACACTGTTGGTGGGAATGCAAGCTGGTGCAGCCACTCTGGAAAACAGGATGGAGGTTCCTCAAAAAGTTGAAAATAGAGCTATGACCCAGCAATCATATTGGTATTTACCCCAAAGATACAAATGTATCTTTTGGGGTATTTACCCCAATCACTGGGTATTTACCCCAAAGATATAAATGTAGTGATCCAAAGGGGCACATGCACCTGAATGTTTATAGCAGCAATGTCCACAATAGCCAAACTATGGAAAGAACCTAGATGTCCATCAACAGATGAATGGATAAATAAGATGTGGTGTGTATACACACACACACACATACACACACACACTCACACACACCATCAGCCATCAAAAGAAATGAAATCTTGCCATTTGCAATGATGTGGATGGAACTAGAGGGTATTATGCTGAGTGAAATAAGTCAATCAAAGAAAGACAATTATCATATGATCTCCCTGATATGAGGAATTTGAGAGGCAGGGTGGGAGTTTGGGGGGTAGGGAAGGAAAAAATGAAACAAGATAGGATCGGGAGGGAGACAAACCATAAGAGACTCAATCTCACAAAACAAACTGCAGGTTGCCAGGAAGAGGGAGGGTGGAGAGGGTGGTTGCATTATGGACATTGGGAAGGGTATGTGATATGGTAGGTGCTGTGAAGTGTGTAAGCCTGATGATTCACTGACCTGTACCCCTGGGGCAAATGACACATTATATGTTAATAAAAATAATAATAAATTACAAAAAAAAAGTAAAGTTCCTTGAAAAGAGTGGCCTGTATTTCCCCATATCCACTTTTTCACCTCCCATTGTCCCTCCAACCAGAATGTTTTCATCCCTGCCTTTCTAGTAAAATGCTCATCAAGGTCCCCCACAGCTTTGCTCCAGCACAAGCAGCGATCTCTTCTCTGTCCTCAATCACTCAACCTCTTAGAGTCATTGTACATATTGATATCCATCCGTCCTTCTTGAAATAAATATTTCTTCCTTAGGCTTTCATGACATCATGGATTTTTCTTCTTCTTCTTCTTCTTTTTTAATCTACTTTACCCAGCCCCTCATCCACCTCCCCTCTGGCAAACACCAGTTTGTTCTCTGTATTTAAGAGTGTGGGGCTTTTGTTTGTCTCCTTTTCTTCGTTCATTTGTTTTGTTTCTTGAATTCCACCTATGAGTGAAATCATATGGTATTTGTCTTTCTCAAACGTATTTTACTTAGCATTATAGTCTCTAGCTCCATCGAGGTTGCTGCAAATGGCAAGGCTGTATTCTTTTTTTATGGCCAAGTAATACTCCATTGTGTGTCTTGAAATCTTCCTGATCCATTCATCTATCGATGCATTCCTGGGCTGCTTCCATAATTTAGCTATTGTAAATGATGCTGTGATAAACACAGGGGTGCATGTATCCCTTTAAATTAGTGTTCTGGGGCACCTGGGTGGCTTAGACAAGCGTCTGCCTTTGGCTCAGGTCATGATCCCAGGGTTCTGGGATCAAGCCCCACATCAGGCTCTCTGCTCAGCAGGGATCCTGCTCTCCTTCTCCCTCTGCCTACCGTTCCCCTTGCTTGTGCTCTCTGTCAAATAAATAAATAAAATCTTTAAAAATAAGTAAGTAAGTAAGTGTTTTTATATTTTCTGGGTAAATACCCTGTAGTGGATCATATGTTAATTCTATTTTGAATTTTGCCAGGAAACTCTACTGTTCTCATTTCCCTGATTAGTGTTATTAAGCATCTTTTCATGTGTCTCCTGATCAACTGCATGCCCTCTTTGGAAAAATGTCTTTTTTAGGTCCTGTGCCCATTTTTAATCAGATTATTTGGGGTTTTTGGTATTGAGTTCTATAAGTTCTTTATATATTTTAGATATTAACCCCTTATCAGATATATCATTTGCAAATATCTCTTCCCATTCAGTAGACTGCCTTGTCATCTTGTTGATGGTTTCCTTTTCTGTGCAAAATTTTTTATTTTGTTGTTGTCCCAGTAGCTTAATTTTGCTTTAGTTTCCCTTGCCTGAGAGGACATGTCTAGAAAAATGTTTCTATGGCTGATGAAAATATAGGCAAATATAGAAAATACAGGCAGTAATTTCTATATTTCCTTCTAGGAGTTTCATGCCTTCAGGTCTTACATTTAGGTTTTTAATCCATTTTGAGTTTATTTTTAAATTTTTTTAAAAGATTTTATTTTTTAATTTTATTTATTCATTTATTCATTTATTTATTTAGATACTGGATCATTCCCACTGGCATATCATTAAGTCATTAAAAACTTCATGATTAAAACTTTTTATTTTTATTTATTTAATTCTATTTATTTATTTATATTATTATTATTTTATTATTATATATATTTTTAAAATTTATTTTTATTTATTTCTTTAGAGAAAGAGAAGGAGCCCAAGTATGTGAGAGAGGAGAGGTGCAGAGGGAGAGAGAGAGACTCTCCAGCAGACTCTCTGCTGGGTGCAGAGCCCGACATGGGGCTGGATCCCACGACCCTGAGATCATGACCTGAGCCAAAACCAAGAGTCCGACTTAGCCACCCAGGCACCCCTATTTTGAGTTTTTGTATATAGTATAAGAAAGTGATCCGGTTTCATTCTTTTCCAAGTAGCTCTCCAGCTTCCCCAGCACCATTTGTTGAAGAGACTGTCTTTCTCCGTTTGTATATTCTTGCCTCTTTCATTGAAGATTAATTGGCCATGTAAGCGTGGGTTTATTTCTGAGGTCTCTATCTTGCTCCACTGATTTCTGGGTCTGCTTTGTGCCAGTGCCAGACTGTTTTGATGACTACGGCTTTGTAGTAAACCTTGAAATCTGGTTTTGTGGATAGCCAAGGTTATTGCTTTGGCTACTCAGGGTCTTTGTTGGTTCCATACAAATTTTAATATTATTTGTTCTAGTTCTGTGAGAACTGTTGGTATTTGGGTAGTGAATGCGTTAAATCTGAAGATTGCTTTGGGGAGCGTGGACATTTTAACAATATTGGCTCTTCTCATGATACCAGTGCTTTCCAGCTCCCACACTCATTGCTCCTGCTTGGCCTCCTTTCCTGCTTCTACTCTGCTTGACCTGGAGTGTAGTACAGCTTCGTTTGACCTTCTTCTCTGCCTAGGTGCTCACTCCCAGGGTAATTTCATTCTGGAACTCACGGTTTTAAAGTTGATGTGCACGCCGGCGACTCCCCATTTTATATCCCTAGTTCTAACTCCCCTCTCTTCATCCCCATTATTTTCTTCATTAATATCCAAGTTCATACATGACCTCTTCCCTTCAAGGTCTAACTGACATGTCAAAATTAACATTTCCAAATAGTCCTCTCGAGTTACCCACTCAGTTTCTAAAGTCAAAGTGTTAAGAGTTACCCTGGATTCCCTCTTCTCCTTCTGTTCTACCCCCCACCCAATCCGTCACAAAGACCTGTCAGCTCTGTCCCACACACAACCACCCAGACCTCACTAACCCTTCACTGCAGCCCCAGCACTGGCTGGCTTGCTCTCCCCTCGGATCCCCCTCAATAGCTGCTTTCATGCTTTCCAGGGAGATTGCTCTGGCCATGCTATTTACATTTTAATGACCTATCTGATCCCCTGCCAGCCTCCCATTTCTCCTTTCCTGCTTTATTTTTCTCCCTTATTACTTCTTACCCATCTCACATACTCTATATTTTCAATTATTTGGGGGTCTTCTTATGGCACACCCTCCCCACCCCTGACGCCTCATTAGAATGTAAGACATATGAAGTCAGGTCTTTTTTCCCTTTTTTTTCTGTTCTGTTCACCGCTGTATCCCAACACTTAGAACAGTGCCCCAGTGGGGCGCCTGAGTGGCTCAGAGGGTTAAGCCTCTGCCTTCAGCTCAGGTCATGATTTCAGGGTCCTGGGATTGAGCCCTATGTCGGGCTCTCTGCTCGGCAGGGAGCTGGCTTCCCCCTCTCTCTGCCTGCTGCTCTGCCTATTTGTGATCTCTGTCTGTCAAATAAATAAATAAAATCTTAAAAAAAAAAAAAAAAAAGAACAGTGCCCTGAATAAATGCTCTGGATAAGTATTTGTTGAATACACACTTCTCCGTCAGATTGCCAACTTCCTTTCTTGAGCCCCCCCTATTGTCCATTCTCCACAGAGCAACCAGAGGGATTTTTTTAAAAGACTGTATCAAACATTCTCATTTCCCTAGTGGTTTCCCATTACAGTGAGAGTAAAATTAATATCCCTTATCATGGACTGCAAGCCCCGCACCTCGGTCCCTGCTGCCGCCGTGCCGCATCTTCCACTCTTCCCCTTCACTGCGCATGCCACACACTTGCCTTCCTTCCGTCCCCTGACCACGCGGCGGCTGTTCTCACCTCAGGGTCTCTGCACCCGCTGGTCCCTCAGCCCAAACCAGGGTTTCTCAACCTCAGTATGACTGACATTTTGGGCTCGATAACTCGTGCCGGTTGGGGCCTCCCTGTGTGTGAATAAATCATTTAGTAGCATCCCTGGCCTTGACCCAGCGGGTGTCAGTAACGTTCCTCCAGTGTGATGACCACAGTTGTCTCCAGACGTCAGCAGACGTCTCCAAGCAGGCCACAGCACCCTGGCTGAGAAGCAGTGGCTTAGACCATCCTGCCCTCAGATTTTAGGACTGCCTGTGTTCCACTGTCGAGATCTAAGTATTTCAATTGCCCCTGTCTACATGGGCTGTTCCTTCACAATCTTAACTCTAGTACCTCCCCTCACCACCACCACTATGTTATACCATTACTGATTTTTTTTTTCTTTTTAACACTCCTCACTATTACACTGTCCATTTGTTTCCATACTGATTTGTTTCCATATTTCTTTTCTTTCAATTCCTTTTGTTCCCTCCTCTCCCAGAATGAAATTACCATGAAGAAAGGGCCTTTTCAAACTTACTTGCTCATTACTTTATATTGCCTGGCATGGATGACATGACATGGTCGATAAATGTTTTGATGGAAATAGTACTACAGTTCCCATAAACATTCACATAAATACGTGTCGGGGTGGGGGTCCTGTGTGCAGTGGAAAGGGAAACATGCATGCACATTCTCACACACAGTGTATCCTGCTCATATAAGCAGGGCACTTCTCTGTTTGAAAGAAGCCTTAAGGGATTTTTTTTTTTTCCTGTATATTTCTTAATTGTGCACAGTGGGAGATTCAGAAAGTCTTTCCTGACTGCCTCGCCACCACCATCAACAAAACAAACAAGTAAAACAAGGAGTATTAATCTGGACTTTGTCCATTGCAGATAATAGACACCTAATTAAAACTAGCTTAAACAAAGAAAGAGAGAGTTATTTCTTTAGGTGAAGAGAAGTTCAGGAGTAGACAGAGTGACCCAGGAAAGGCTATTAAGTCACTATTTCGGGCATCCTGTCCTTCCTCCTGTCGAAGCTCCATTTTCTGCTCTGCCAGATTCCTTCTCTCGCAGGCTGTCCTCAAGTTTGGAAAGATGCCCACCAACAAATCCAAACTGATATTCTACCAGCTTAAAATTTTTAGAAGGAAGAGACATAGTTCTAGCAAAGTCCCATTTCAGCAAAATGATATTTTAATGGGACTATCTCTGAGTAAATCACTGGGACCAGGGAATGGCAGGAAAATCTTGTACCTTCCCAAACTGGAGTGAATGGTGAACAGCCCATCTCAAATCATATGCACCGAGAGTAGAGGGAGAGGATGTTCCGGAAACGAAATCCAAGAGAAGAGATCCTCACCAGATCAAAGCCATCGATGTCCACAGCCCTGGACTGTGTACACTTTCTGGGTCACTTCCACGGACCTTGGCTGGAATGCTGAGTTGTCAGTGACTATGTATGTATAAGCTCTGTACAAGCAGGGCTTTGTCTCATTCAGGGTTCCATCCCCAGTGTTATTTAGAAGATCTTGCACATAGCAGGCCATCCGTAAAAAATAAATATTTCCTTTCCCTTCCTTTCCCCTTCGTCTTCCTAGCTTCAGAGATCCTGTTTCCAGTGAGCTCTGTGGAAATTATACTGGGTCTCGCACAAAGGGAGCTTGGCAAATATATGTGAAGTGAATATTAAGGGCACTGATAAGTTCGTAATAGGTCTTAGCCTTTACTCCTGACCACAACCCCAGAGGACAGAAGGACAGGGCACTTATAGCAAAGCCTACGGAGCTGGTGTGCCTGGGTGGCTCAGATGGTTAAGCGTCTGCCTTTGGCCTCAGGCATCATCTCAGGTTCCTGGGACCATCGACTCCTGGCTCAGCGGGGATCTGCTTCTCCCTCTCCCTCTGGCCCTGCTTGAACTCTGTCTCTCTCTCTCAAATGAATAAATAAAATCTTAAAAAAAAAAAATACCCTACTGAGCTAATTACTCAGCCTTTTCCTTATCTTCTTTGAAATCTGTTACTCTCCTTTTTATCTACCTCCAACTTCTGCTTTCCCCATCTCTTGGTAGACCTGTTCCTGTTTCTGTGCCTTTTCTCTCTAGGGGGTTTCCTTCCTCCCTCAGCAAAAATGATATATTGGTGCAGCTCCCGTATCTCCGTCAGTGTGTTCTTTTTCTTATTTCTCACTGTTCTTCTCTCCCTTCCTACTCATAATACAGAAATGGAACTTCTATGTTTGTTATTGACTTTTATGTTTGTATATAGATCTATGATTCTTGATTTTCAAGGCTAGTAAACAAAACATTTAAATTTCTCTCTGTAAAAATAGGTGGTATTTGGCAGTTAGTGACGGCCAAAAGGAAATATACCCTGCCATCTTTCCGGAACTGATTTTGCAATAAATAATGAGAATTTAATGAAATACTTCTAGGATATAGGTGTACACAGAGGAAACTAATATAAAGTTATAGGGGCCTAGTGCTTCAACTGTAAATTCCAATCGAAAATCAGTTTGGTTGCTGAGCAGGGAACAATTGTTTAAGGTTTAAAAATGGACTTATTTCTTCAAAACTTTAAAAAGGATTTTATCTTCGACAGTGAAATTCCCAAGGACCCCTTGAAGGCCATTCTGTTGGACTTGGAATGACGCTTTATGTGGAATTTACTGAAGGAAGACATTCTGTTTGATGTGGAAGATACAATTGAGCAGCAGCTTGAATTTGTCACCACAGAATCCAGACTTACTCTTTATAACCCACTGGCCTACGTGAAACACCTAAAAGGCCAAAATGAAGATGCCCTAGAATGCTTGGAACATGCAGAAGACATAATGCAGCGAGAGCACTCGGGCAAAGAAGTGCGATGTCTGGTCACTTGGGGAAACTATGCCTGGGTGTGTTATCACATGGATCCGCTTAAGGAAGCTCAGAAGCATTTAGACAAGATAGGGACTGTCTGTAGGAAACTGTCCAGTCCTTCTGACTGCAAGTTGAAAATGCCTGAGATTGACTGTGAGAAAGGGTGGGCACTCTTGAAATTTGGAGGAAAGTATGACCACAGGGCAAAAGCGGCTTTTGAGAAGGCTCTGGAAGCAGAACCTGACAGTCCAGAATTTAACATCGGCTATGCCATCACAGTGTACCGGCTGGACGATACTGACCGACACGGGTGTATAAAGAGCTTTTCTCTGGGCCCACTGAGGAAGGCTGTCACCCTGAATCCAGGTAATGACTACATTAAGGTTTTATTAGCGCTGAAGCTTCAAGATGTATAAGCAGAAGATGAAGGGGAAAAGTATATTGAAGAAATCCTGGACCAGGTATCTTCCCAACCTCATGTCCTTCGTTACACAGCCAAATTCTACAGGAGAAAAAATTCCTGGGACAAAGCTCTTGAAGTTTTGAAAAAGGCCTTGAAGGTGACACCAATGTCTTCGTTTCTGCATCACCAGATGGGACTTTGCTGTAGGGCACAAATGACTGAAATCAAGAAGGCTGCGGACAACAGACCTACAGGGGAGGATAAAGTGAGAATGGACAGGCTTATGACAACAGCTGTATCTCATTTCGAAGCAGCTGTGCAACGAGACTCCAAGTTCCCATTTGTCTACACGGACCTGGCCAGCATGTATGTCGAGGCAGGCCAGTGTAGCAAAGCTGAAGAGGTATTCCAGAAAGCCCTTCATCTGGAGAACATAATGATAATGATAATGATGATAACAAACATCAGATCCACTACTACTATGGCCGCTTTCAGGAATTTCACCGTAAATCAGAAAGTACTGCCATGCGCCATTATTTAGAGGCCTTAAAGATCAGCGACCAGTCATCGCTCCGTCCCAAACTGGTAAGTGTTCTGAAGAAACTGGCTGTAAATAGACTTGGTCGTGATGCTTCAGACGTGCAGAGTTTATGTGCCCTGGAGTTTGTTTACAAGCTGGAGGGAGCCGGAGGCAAGCTGTCAAGTACTATGAGCAGGCCCAGAGGCTAGATCCAGAAAATGCAGAGTCCCTTGCTGCTCTCTGTGAGCTTCGACTTTCTACTTAAGTACATGCTCTAGGAAATTGCTTTTAAATAGGAAATTTCTTCCCATTTGGGGCTCATATATTCTTTTTTTTTTTTTAAGATTTTATTTATTTATTTGACAGACAGATCACAAGTAGGCAGAGAGGCAGGCAGAGAGAGAAGGGAGGAAGCAGGCTCCCTGCTGAGCAGAGAGCCCGATGGGGGGCTCGATCCCAGGACGCTGGGATCATGACCTGAGCCAAAGGCAGCGGCTTTAACCCACTGAGCCACCCAGGCACCCCTGGGGCTCATATATTCTTATTGTTAATTATGGAGGCAATTTCTGCTGAATTTTTTTTTTTAAGATTTTATTTATTTATTTGACAGAGAGAGATCACAAGTAGGCAGAGAGGCAGGCAGAGAGAGAGGAGGAAGCAGGCTTCCTGCTGAGCAGAGAGCCCGATGTGGGGCTCGATCCCAGGACTCTGGGATCATGACCTGAGCCGAAGGCAGAGGCTTTAACCCACTGAGCCACCGAGGTGCCCCTGAATGTTTACTGTAGACCAGGCATCATCCTAAATGGGATGAACCTTTGGGTTTTTTTTTTTTAATTAAAATACTGTAATCCATTTGGAAACAAAAACATTCCAGATGTTGTGTCTTTCAAAAATGGTATGGTCATTAGGACTATATCCCCTTTATCTCTGTTATTTATAGTAATTTTCTTATTAGGGGCACTTGGGTGGGTCAGTCAATTAAGTGTTTGGCTCTTGATTTCGGCTCAGGTCATGATCTCAGGGTCACAGGACTGAGTCCATGTCTGGCTCTGAGTTCAGCTCGGATGGAGTCTGCTTATCCCTCTCCCTCCCCTTCTGCCCACCCCCGCCCATAAATAAATAAAATCTTTAAATAATAATAATTTTCTGATTAAATTTTGTCAAATTTCCCATATTGCTCACTTACGCAGTGAGCAAAATTCTGCATAAGCCTTTGACACCTAGGTCAAGAACCCTCTTTCAGGAATGCAAAATTATATTAGTTAAGCTCTTAACTATGCAGCTTGCAAAAGATGGATCCTATGGTTTCTGACTCTGATGAGGATATTTAACCATTAGCCTGAGAGTCACTTAAAGATTCTCTTTCATTGAAAGAAAAAGTTCGTAACAGTAAAAAGTCTGCCATCTATGATGACTTCAATAAAAGGAGAAAAAAACTAAAACAGGGGGAAAAGGATTTCCTTAAATATAGGACTTTAGGGATCCATGAGAAATCAGAGATATTATCTCCCCAAAATGTTCACTGCATAACTAGAAACAGTTTTGAGAAAAAAAATAAACAATGGAAAATCATTAGTCTCAAGATTTTCTGGTCTTTTAAGTAGAAGAATAAACCTAACCTAAATGGAATTCATTTTACTCCAACTAAAATTGCAGAATTTTTAGGTTAAAATTAAGACAGAAAGCAGATTGAGAAATTGCGAAAAATGATTTTAAAAAGTGGGTAAAGTAGATGTCCCCATTCTACATCCATAGATTACCAAGGTTTCAGTGATTTGATTTTGGGTTTGGGCTGGGTGGTTCTCGTACCCCCAATTTCTGGCCTTTGGTTAACTCCTATAGTATCCCAAACTTACTTCTGTGTAGCTTTTTCTTTTGCCTGAAGGTTTCAGACAAACAAGTTTTCCTGTAGATCTTCCAGGAACAGTTAAGCCCTGCTTTTGGTTTGAATATCCACCTTGGAGGGTCTACTGCTTAAGGGCGCTTATGCCTGGGGGGGCTTTTTAAATTGAGATCCTACTGAAAGTGGCTTCTCTGCTGTTGTTTCTTTGATCATCATCTACAATTATATTTACCGCCACAGTATTAGTGGAAAAGTGCGCCATGTGACTTGATTCTCCACACTGCCACTGCCTTGATGCTATTATGCATGTATATTTTTTATTTATTGTTACTACTTTTATTTTTAAATTTCTATGGTTATATTACAAAAGTGATGAATTCTCATTGTAAAATTTTAAACAAACAGAAGCATATGGATTTAAAAATGAGAGCACTTCTCCTCACCCTAACCCAATTCCACACCCCCATGGCAACCTGTTAACAGTTTAATAGGAATCCTTCCAGGTATGTTTTCTATGTATATTCAAACATATATCCATACTGCAATGTATTTCATGAATTAAATTTTTTTTAATGTTTGATTTACTTAAGTCTCTGCTGTTTTGGTTTATTTTACTAATTTTATTTGTTCATTCAAGAGGGAAGAACAGGAAAGGGAATGGTCTTTACTCAAGTATTTTCGGAATTCAGGACTGAAGTCCTAACCTGTCAGAAGAAGCATCTGTCACATTTTGCAGCACATATTTTATTTTGCAGCAAGGCATTTTCCCCCATTGGGAATAAAGTAATTAAGTTTATGTTCCCAAGTAGGGACTCTACACGCAATAAAATACAATTATGATATCAAAACAATAATATAGTTATAAGCCTCTAAATTTTTTTAAGATATTATTTATTTGTCACAGAGAGAGAGAGAGAAAGAGAAGGCACAAGCAGGGGAAGCTTCAGGCAGAGGAAGAAGCAGGCTCCCCACTGAGAAAGGAGCCTGATGTGGGACTCGATTCCAAGACCCCGGGATCATTACCTGAGGCGGAGGCGGATGCTGAATGGACTGAGCCATCCAGGCATCCAAGTCTCTATATTTAAATATTAGACTTTATAGTCTATTAAACAACTTAAAAATTCAATAGATATTAAAACACTGAAGAACTGCCTCACACGATACGGAAGCTGAGCATCATAACCACGGTCCACGGGCCACAAGCTACAGACCCAGGAGAGAGCAGGAGCGTGATTCTAGTCGGAGTCCTAAGGCCCGAGACCTGGAGGGATAAAGCCAGAGGCTCCAGAAGTCTGAACGCCTGAGAACCAGGAACGCCGACGACATAAGCTCCAGTCCAGGGAGAGGAAAAGGCCAGTGTCCAGCTCACACAGACAGACAGACAGACAGACAGAATTCACACTTCCTCTGCCTCTGGGCTCGACTGGGGCCTCCGCAGACGCGGGAGGCCCGTCCACACCGGGGGAGGGCGGTCTGCTTCCCTCAGCCCACCGAGTCAGCGGCTCATCTCTCCTGGGGACGCCGTCCCACACGCACCCAGACCGAACGTTTAACGGGAGCTCGGGCACCTCACAGCCTGGCGAGCTGACACAACCTGTCACCGCGTCCCCGGTGCCGTGCCTCGCGGGTGCGTGTCCCAGTGACCGTGTTTATTTTCTCCACAGTGAGGTCAACAAGGATTCTCTGGAGAAAACCCTTCCACAGCTGAAATGCCATTTCACGTGGAACTTACCTCAGGAAGACGGTGTCTTAGGCGATCTAGAAGATAGAGTGTGTCACCAGATGGAGTCGGTAAACACAGAGCGCAAAGCTACGATGTACAACTTCTTGGCCTACATCAAACACCTGCGTGGTCAGCACGAGGCGGCGCTGCAGTGCCTGCGGCGGGCGGAGGAGCTGATCCGGCGGGAGCGCCCGGAGCAAGCGGACACCCGAAGTCTGGTCACCTGGGGCAACTTCGCCTGGGTCTCCTACCACCTGGGCAGACACGCAGACGCGCAGATGTATGTGGACAAGGTGAGACGAGTCTGCGAGAAGTTTTCAAACCCATATAGTGTGGAGTGTCCCGAACTTGACTGCGAAGAAGGGTGGACATGGCTGAAGTGTGGAGCACAGCACAGCGAGAGGGCCAAGGTGTGTTTTGAGAAAGCTCTGGAGGAGAAGCCCGACAACCCGGAATTCTCTTCAGGGCTGGCCATCGCCACGTACTGTCTGGATAATAAACCACAGAAGCCGTGCTCCGGGGATGCTCTGAAGCAGGCCCTGGAGCTGAATCCCGACAATCAGTACGTCAAGGTGCTCTTGGCTTTGAAGTTGCAGAAGATGAATGAAGAAGCTGACGGGGAGCGGTTGGTCCTGGAGGCCCTGGAGGACACGCCTTGCCAAGCAGATGTCCTTTGCAGTGCAGCCACGTTTTATCAAAAAAAAGGTGATCTAGATAAAGCTATTGAACTGTTTCTAAAGGCATCGAAATCCATTCCAAACAATGGTTACTTCTGTCACCAGATTGCGTGCTGCTATAGGGCAAAGGTCAAACAAATTCAGAACACAGGAGAATCCGAAGCTAGTAGGAATGGAGAGAAGATTGGAGAACTAAAGAAGTGTGCTGTTGACTATGTGATTAAAGCTATTGAGAAGGGAGTAGATCCGCTGTGTGCATACTCTGATGAGCTCCTGGAAACAGAAGACTACCATCAGCTAGCTTGCAGTAAGGAGCTCCCCAGCATCCGGAGGCAACAACCCCCCCAGCACTATCGCAACTTTCAGGGGAGTCATGCGACAGAAGACACTGCTACCCAACGTGATTTTGAGGGTTTGCCCACAAGTGCAAAATCAACAGAGGAAGGAAAGACAAAATACCCACCACAGAACTTGGCTGGAAATCAGCCTCCGCAAAACGCACCGAATTCTTGGTATCTCCAAGGATTAATCCACAAGCTGAATGGAGAGCTGCTGCAGGCAGCCGCATGTTACGAGAAGGGGCTGGGCTACCTCTTAAGGAGCAGCCCCACGGGCATAAGCAGCTTTTTCCTGCCGCTGGCTGAGCTTGAAGAAGGCAGTGAGGCCGAGGGCACAACCACACTCCCAGAGCTCCCGGAACCCTGAGCTGAAACGCAGCAGAGGGCCAGGAGCACAGTCAGGGAACCCGGGAAGCCCCAGGATTGCTTTAGGGTATATTTGTAGGGTTGCTTCCTCGTATCTGCCTCCCCTTTCCATCTCAGCCACACACACTCCTCTAGCCTGTGGGCCTTACAGTGAAATCACCCATGGACACAGCGCGTCGGGCCTGCGTGGCCCTGGCTGTTTCTCAGTTCACACTCTGTTCATCAGCTCTCCCCGCTCCGCCCTTCTCACTGCTGGCTGCTGCCTGCCAACAGCTGTCCCGGCCTCTGCCCCATTGCCATCTCGCCTTCTGGAGCCCCTGAAAGACCACCTTTGGACTAACCCTAGAATATTCTTTGTCTTCCTCTTGGCTTCAGCCCTGTGTTTATATATATTCTCAATCACAATACTCCAGTAAATATGTGCTCTTGATAGTGATGTTATAATAAATTTTTTTAAAATTTCAACTCAGGATTGAAGTAAGTGTGTGGTTTGCATGTGTGACTAAGGGTGATACTCCTTCCCCAAGTTTCTCTTCAGGACAGTATCTAGGGACAGTGGGTAAATGATACAGTCATACCGCACTATTCTCAACAGCCTGGGGTAGCTCTGAGGAGGAGCTGGCCCACCCTTGGCCCTATTCCAGGCCAGGCGCTGAGCCCAGGGCCCAGTCAGCAGCTGCTGCTACTGAACGGGGTGGTTCTTACCACCGCCTCCCTGACTGTGTGTAAGGGGCACTAGGACGAGGCTGGCTGGGGACAAAGATCTTCACCCTCCTGAGCGAATGAAAATATTCAAATAGTCACCTCCCAGCTGGGGAAAACCCGTAGTGTCGTTCTCCATGCAGCAACCGTCTGGCTCTTCTCACCCACTCCAAGGCGTGCATTCGTATGCTTTCCTCGTGGTCTCATCCGATTACCTGTGTGCAGAGGAAGACTGTTGGCTATGCCAGTACCCAGGCAAGACAGAGGGCCTGGCATTCCCATCTCCTTTGTGAGGGAGGGTCAGAAACTTGACTCTTTCCTCATGCAGAAGGGGAATTCTGGGAAGGCGTCTCATAAGCTACACTGGCTGTAAAAGCAGCAGACTTCAGTGAGGTGCCCCCCCCAACCCTGAATTGTCTGCTGGTTCCCGAAAGGCTGGGGGTACAGCTGAATGCCCAGCAGGGAACTGTTGAATCCTGGCCAGCCTTGGCCTAGAGCAGCACTGTCTCTTGTGTCCAGTTCTAGAGGAGTGGCTGGGCCCAAATAAAGACTATTGCCATGGAAACCGACATCCCATTTCTTGCAAGGGAGGAGCCTTTATACAATTGGACATAGTTTTTGGTTTCCCTCACTGAGAATTTGAACCCTCTTTTTTATGCATTCTACAATAAATTCTAAGCGCACTTATTTTTACCTACTTTTTTTCCTACTCTCCAGTAAAATCAAGGTTAAAATAAAGATCCTCACCTACTGCTGCTTTAAAAAATATGTATGTGTGTGTATAGTATATATACGTTGTATACTATATATAAGATGTATATATAGTATATAACATATACTATATATACACACAAAAAAATGAAAAAGAGACAGATTTGTTATCAGAAATTGACTTACACAATATGGAAGCTGAGCATCATAACCACGGTCCACGGGCCACAAGTTACAGACCCAGGAGAGAGCAGGAGCGTGATTCTAGTCGGAGTCCTAAGGCCCGAGACCTGGAGGGATAAAGCCAGAGGCTCCAGTCCGAGTCTGAACACCTCAGAACCAGGAACGCCGACGACATAAGCTCCAGTCCAGGGAGAGGAAAAGGCCAGTGTCCAGCTCACACAGACAGACAGACAGAATTCACACTTCCTCTGCCTCTGGGCTCGACTGGGGCCTCCGCAGACGCAGGAGGCCCGTCCACACCGGGGGAGGGCGGTCTGCTTCCCTCAGCCCACCGAGTCAGCGGCTCATCTCTCCTGGGGACGCCGTCCCACACGCACCCAGACCGAACGTTTAACGGGAGCTCGGGCACCTCACAGCCTGGCGAGCTGACACAACCTGTCACCGCGTCCCCGGTGCCGTGCCTCGCGGGTGCGTGTCCCAGTGACCGTGTTTATTTTCTCCACAGTGAGGTCAACAAGGATTCTCTGGAGAAAACCCTTCCACAGCTGAAATGCCATTTCACGTGGAACTTACCTCAGGAAGACGGTGTCTTAGGCGATCTAGAAGATAGAGTGTGTCACCAGATGGAGTCGGTAAACACAGAGCGCAAAGCTACGATGTACAACTTCTTGGCCTACATCAAACACCTGCGTGGTCAGCACGAGGCGGCGCTGCAGTGCCTGCGGCGGGCGGAGGAGCTGATCCGGCGGGAGCGCCCGGAGCAAGCGGACACCCGAAGTCTGGTCACCTGGGGCAACTTCGCCTGGGTCTCCTACCACCTGGGCAGACACGCAGACGCGCAGATGTATGTGGACAAGGTGGGACGAGTGTGCAAGACGTTCCCACATCACTACAGTACTGAGTGCCCATTGGTTTCTTTGGTGACCAGAGCTGCCTGGGGCCTCTGCAGGGCGGGTCCCCGGGAACTATAGTCGGTACCGCCACGTGCTGACACTGGTAGCTCCTGCTTGTCCTTGTTCCTAGCCATCTGCACATGCTTTAGCTTTGCCAGTGTCTGGGTGGAGCAAAACCAAAGGAGGTCCTTTGCTCGGGGACCTGGAAGGCTCAGAAAGCTGGGTGCTCACCTGGCTCTTCCTTTCCCAGAGAGAAACCTTTCTGGCTGGGAGTTCCCTGTGGGCACTGAGCAGCGCCAGCCAGGGCAGGTGGGATCGGGGGGCAAAATGAAGCTGTCCTCCTCTTTTTGAAAAGTTATTCTCAGGGTTTGGTGTTTTTTTTTTTTTGTTTTCCACTGTTGCTGAATTTTGGTAAGTGGACACCTGAGCTTTGCTGGATCTATTTTTATTTATGAGTAAAGTGTGTAACTGTGGCTCTCACCTGGGGTAGGTGGGCTCCCCTACTTCACCATCTTGGTCACATCACTCTCCAACAGAGTTTTGTGTTTCATTTTCAAATAAATCCTAATCAACTGCAAAACTGTCTGATTCACATCTATTGATTGATGAATGAACTTACATATTTTATGTTTAAATCTTACAACAACCCCATAAAGTAGTTACTGCTGTCATTCACTTTTTAGTGAGGGAGAAACCGAGGATTTCGGTGTTTAAGTCACCTGTGTAGAGCCACAAATGTGCTGAGTGATAGAGTCTGGACGTGTATGCAGACCAGACTGACTGAAGTCTACGCTCCTTGATGGTGTCTCACTAGAGACCACCAAGACCCCGCGGCCCCAGCTCCTATCGGACAGCCTTTAACAGCTCTCCTCAGTCACAGTCATGGGCCTCACTCCCTGGCATATGCAGCTAAAGAAGAGACCTTCTGGGGGAAAAAAAAGAGAGAGAGAGAGAGAGAGAGACCTTCTGGGATGGAGACCCATACATTTTACTGCATATGGGGAGCTCTCCTCAAAGAAAGTGACAGAGGCAATCACAGCTCAGCTCCTGCTGGGTGCCAGTCCTCATCCTCTCCGGTGCACCATTCCCTCCACCTTGAAACAGCAGACACATGGCACAGCCTATCCTCAAAGGCCTTTCTCTGAGGGTAAGTCCCAGGCAGGCTCAAAACTACACATACTCATATGCCCAATTGAGAAGCATTTGGAGATTGTGAACATGGCCCACTGCAATCCAATTACAACTCTTTTTCTTTCTGACTACCAAATTCCATAGAACCCAAAAGAACACAAACTTTCTTTCTAGTTCTCTGTCCAGAACCAGGTGTCCAAAGGATAAAGGCCAGAGCCTCCCAGCTCAGGAGGCTGGAGACAACATGGAACCGAACATGTACAGAGCAAAGAGCTGTGCCTTACCTTCCTGGTGTCATCAGAGGTCCCATTCTTTACAGTTCTAGATTCAGTGCCCATTAGCCTCAATGGCCCCTCCTTCTGAGCTGCCCAAAACAATCTCTTCTCCCTGTAGGTGTTGTTTTTACAATCCCTAAGGACAGGGTTTAAAAATGGGCTTTAATCATAGCCTGTGCCTGTACTGACAGAAAACTACCACAAACAAATGTATATCACCGATACATCATTTATGAACATAGGTAAAACATTTAAGAAAAGCTAAAAACAGAGGCCAACAATTTTAAAATGTCATATCCATGATCATCAAGATTTCTCTTGGGCTGCAAAATACGTTTGCTTGGGATAATTATATAAACATTAAAAATGGAAAAACTCTAAAAATATAATCCAAAAGAAGACCCCCTCCTCTTGGAGTTAACTTTAAGTGCAAACTCTGGCATTTTTATAAAGAGCATGATGCTTTGTGACTATCTCTTTATTGAATAGTACATAATGAAAATCTTTATTGGTAAATATATTTTAACAATCTCTAAAATTCCTCCCATATGTTCATGATGATAATATAGTCAGGAGGTTTATGTGTTCAGAGAAAAAAAAACCTAGGCATAAACAAGAAATGTATAGTCTGTATGAAGGAAACTTTTGAACTTCAGTGAATAATAATTTAAAAGCTTCAAGTAATAAAGAGGAACAAATCATTTTCCTAAATAAAAAGATGAAGTATATTATGACACAATATTCCAAACAAAATCTCCACAAACTTTTGTGTTTTCACATTTTTTTGTTCTGTTGCTAGAAAAAAAATGTAAATTTTATGTAGAATAGTAAGAGGCAAACATTTTGTGAAAGGCAGACTGAAGCTGAACCAAAGTGTCTTTAACAGCTATAATAATCTAAATATTTTAGTTCTGAGTTGTGAAAAAGAAAACATGTAAAGTCCTAATATCATGTTAAGAATTTAGTGTATGATAATGGTACAATCTGTAAAAGGTAGAAAGAAATGGGCCTCCAAGGGTAACTGATGGTGTGTCTAGACAGTTGGGAAGAATAGATGTTTACTTCCTATACTGCAATGAATACATACCTGTGTGTAAGTATTCCTAACTGAAATATAAAATTTGAACTATCAAAGTTCAAAAATCACAAGTTTCAAAATTTTAATGTTGAGATGACAGGACACCAACAGCAGACAAAGCTTATTTAAAAGTCTGAATTTGTGAAGTCTTGACTTCAAAAAGAACCCTTCCATAGACAAATTTGAGGGTGCTTCAAAATAATGAGAAAGGGAATCATATTAATGTGGAATAATATGTTATAAAGTAAAAAAAAAAAAAACCATTATGTTTAGTTCTCATTGTTGCTATAGAGATAAACTATATAGATTCTTACTACCAAGAGCACATAAATCAAGAAAATATTGTGTATTTCTATGACCAACTATTATAAAATGAGCACCTCAAATAAAACAAGGCCAAGGAACCAAAGGCACTGCAGGTCCTACCACTGCATACACCAGAGCTCTGACAGCTGCAGCCAGCCTTTCAGGAAGGGGGGCGGCGGGGGGGGGGGGCGGGTAGCCGGTAGGCCCAGCAAAAGGCCAAGTCATTCTTCCTCTCTTGCTTCCCCTGCTGGGCCTGCCCATGTTGCGAAGAGATCTGGATGAGGCCTGTGCGCTCTGCTCTAGAGGAACCCTGTGCCCTGGTGTCCAAGAGCCCAAGACCACCTACAGCTTATCTTTTCACAAACCCAGCCTGATGTTAATCGAACTAGACACTTACAAAGTCAATAAATTATAAATAAAAATAAAACGAATCTGAGGACATGAGCTAACACTAAGCAAGAAACTGAAGATGAGCAGTCAATAGTGTAGAACTGCTCAATGTCTCTAGAAAATCAATTCAAGGACTATTAGATTCGGTTGGAAAAGCCTGTAAAAGAACAGGACTCATTATGGAAATATGTTTGGAAAACTCACATTTCCAAACTTTGGATGGATCTGAAATTCACATAGCCTTTCTGGAGTCAATTTCATCAGAAGCAAAAATGAACTTACTTTTTAATCCAGAAATTACAGTTTTAGAAAGAAATCCAAAGAAGAAAACTTGGAGGAGTGCAGAAAGGTATATGCCCAAAGGCATTCCTCCACAATGTTAATTTATAATAATAAAAATATTGGAAGCCACCTGAGTATCAATAGGTTATAGATAAAATGGTATTGATCCATGAGAGAATACTGGGCAGTCATTAAAAATGAACACATAAGGGCAGAAAAACCAACACAGACAAAATGTTAATCACATATTGTGAAGCGAAAAGTGGGAGTTTACAGTATGTAGTTATCCTAATACTGTGTGCACGGGTGTGTATTTCCAAAAAGAACACGGAAACAGAAGAAGCCAAACCAAATGCCAGAGACAAAACTACAACCCACTTATGGAGAACAATAGGGAGCAGTATTATTATTTCATTAATTTTCCCATAGAAGTAAAATTGTAAAACACACTTCAGAGAATATAAGTCTATGACTCCTGTGTAATATTAAAGCCATTTTATTTATATTTTCTAAGCATTATTATTTTCTCATCCTTACCTACCAAATTAACAGCATGCTGTTTCTTTTTTTTTTTTTTTCAAGATTTTATTTATTTATTTGACAGAGAGAGATCACAAGTAGGCAGAGAGGCAGGCAGAGAGAGAAGGGAGGAAGCAGACTCCCTGCTGAGCAGAGAGCCCGATGCGGGGCTTGATCCCAGGACGCAGGGATCATGACCTGAGCCGAAGGCAGCAGCTTTAACCCACTGAGCCACCCAGGTGGCTGTTTCATAGGTAAACATGCTGTTTCATAGGTAAAAGTTTTTCACAGCCTTCTACAGTATCTACTCCCCTAAAGTTACTAAGGTTCAAGTGTGTTTTTCATCACAACCACTAACATTAGCAGTTTTAAAACTTTTGGACACATTTTATAGGAATTTTTCAATGTTTCAAACTATAGTAAGGTAGAATATCTACACAAATCACTAAATCATCTGGAAAGAGAAAACTCCAAGAAGCATAAACAATAATAGTTGTTCATCCATAGGCTATTAAAAATTACGTGGTTTATTTCTCTTCAGTAGCAATTACAAATACAGCTTGCAAAGCACTGGGCACAATGGCTTTAAAGTTGTCTAATTCCAGGCAACAACATATTATTTGGAAACGGCATGGATACTTTTGATTGCAATATAGAATTTTAATATTCCGACAGGATTTCTGATTTGCTAAAGTCAAATGCCCTTAAGTGTCTATTATAACTTCTCTGTAGGTAAACAAATATGATTAAAATGCATGGAAAAAGGCCTAGGATACATGCTGAACTAAAAACCAACAGTTATTTTAGGAGAGGCAACTGAGAGACAGGGGAGAAGACGATTCCTCTGTTACATTCCGAAGAATATTTATGCGCTCTTCTCCCAACCTGCGCAGCTGGTATGGACCAACAGCACAGGAGCACCCAGTCGTAGGAAGGCTAAGGAAGTCCCACTAGCTCCTGGGCACTAGTCACAGTTGCCATGCTTCTCCAAGTTCTTTTCTAATTTAAAGAATGTGGTTGGACACCCCACAGAACATGACATGCCTTCACTAGGGCCTGGAGTTCAAGCAGTTCTAAACTCCCCTGCTGTCCTCTCAGGATGTGAATGAATTTCTTTGGCGGGGTTGGGGCGGAGGATGGTTGTGGTTAGACAAGAATTTTTGGTCTGTGTGTCACAGCAAGTAAGCTGAAACGAAGGCCTGCTCTTTCAGATGGGGATAACTATTCCCACTTTGTATATAAGGAAATGGAACCAGGGAGGATCAACCATCCCAAACTATGGACTCCAGATATGGCAGAGCAAGCAAGATAGCATCACTTTTCCAACTCGCTAAGTATCTGACAGGACCTTGCTCTTGAAAAGTGATGTCTAAGAGCAGATATCAATTCCTCCTTGTCTGAAAGAGAAGCCTGGGGATGTGCAGAGTCTGAAACGAGGGGCAGGTGGGAAAGAAGAAGGAGATGGAGATTACATAGTGTCCCATCGCTCAGTGGCCCATGAAGGTTCCGTGGAAATAACAGGAATCAGAACAGGCTAAGCCATCCACAGAAACACGGAGGTCGAAGGGGTAGGGCTAGGGCAGCTACAACTGCAGTTCCCTACTGGGGGCAACAAGTAGGTTGGTTGAGGGCATCTAGGATACCCACGGGTTGAACCTTTCCAGTGGCTACGGCTCTACCTTTCCTTGCCAAGTACAGGCGGGATGTGATGTGACAGGGCACACCAGGCAAGGGGAGGCCACATTCCACACAGAAAATGGGCC
The DNA here is from genome assembly GCF_963455335.1 of Martes martes. NCBI lineage: Eukaryota > Metazoa > Chordata > Mammalia > Carnivora > Mustelidae > Martes > Martes martes. Next base: position 74,922,021 of record NC_137902.1, read on the forward strand.
CAATTCCCAGAAGAGAGGTTCTAGGGGGTTACCAGGAAACACTATCTAGGCACTGGGAACGTACATCACTTAGTCATTTCAGAAAACTGTACCTATGACCCAGCCATTCCTTTTCTGATTTTGCACTTGAACACTGGTGTTTAAGTTCTGGGAGATGACCCATTCATGGGCTGTGCAATCAGTTTAGTAAATGGGAACAAGCATTTCTTTTGACAGAATGTGGTATAATACAAAATAAAATATCAAAGTATTTTACAGGTAATTAGGGTGTTGTTTCAGGAAACAAAATCATAGGTACGTAAAACTCTTGGTTATATATGTACATGTATTACAGACACACACACATGCGCACGTGTGCATGCACACTCTCCAGATAACCAAATGGTTCACTCCCTCCACTATAGCCTTCCCAGTAAGGTCGTTCCATCTCCATGCTATGTAGAAGCGAACTTCTGACAACTTTTCCTACTTTCGTTTTACTTTACAGCACTTATCCCTATCATCTTCTCCCTTGCAGACATATTTTCTTGATAGGACTTCTCACAGCAACAAGGACACAAACTATCTGGTCATGGTGACTTGTGAAAAATATTCTAGGGTAAGTTCTCATTGGCCTATTTTGTAACAAATAGCCATTCCTGGATCAATAAAAATGCAGGTCCAGGAAGAGATGGTATCATCTGGGATAAATGTCAACTCTTGTGTTCACAAGGATGGGCTATATCTTACTGGAAGAATGCAGAAAAGTTGCCTCAAGCAGATGAAAAGCAACAGCCACTACTCATAATATTTAAGTACCTGCTAAAAATGCCCTATCAGGTGGACAAGAAAAAGGGCAAATTAATCAAACGATGCAGGGACAACCGGCTATTTGGAAGAATACAGAGCTGCTTATCTCACAACACGTGTAACAGGAAACTCCACAGAGGGATATCTGAATAATGTCATTTAACATAATGTCTGCTTCACGCATGTCAACAAAGACATACCTGGCATAGGGCTCAGTTCCAAAAGGAATTTACTTACGACGACACAAAAGCACAATGAAGTAGAAATACTTAACTTTCAACTAGTAGAATGTTTATTTCTAATACTGGGACTTTACATAGGAATTTACAAAAATTAAAAAACAAACAAACAAACAAATACTGTGCTGCTTATTATCCATTGGCTCCACCCAGACCTCCTCTCCGCTTTCTCTGCGCCCACCTGGGCTAACCTGCAGATCACATCTGGTTGCGTTCTCCAAAGGGAAGCACCAGCAATTCGGTGCCACGATTCTTGGAGGGACAGTATCTTCCAGGAGGTGGTCTCTCCTCCATGAGAGCAGCTCTTATTGGGCTCTGGTGACACTAGTTTCCATCTTTGCCCCTTTACGACCTAGAATGCTCACAGTTTCTGGGTGATGCTAGTCTCTAGGTGCTTCAGGATCCCTTGTTTCTGGCCCACACCACTGTAATACATCTACCATCACAATCCTCTTGGTTGGGGTAGAATTGTTTTTCATTAGAAGCGGGGCTGATACAAATAACTATTCTTGTGTTAACTTGTCAAAAGAAATCATTCTTCCCTGAAATCACTATATAGAACATGAACATTTAGAATGAAGTACTTGTCTGTACCAGCTGGAATGCTTTCAGCTGAAATAACAGACAGCCCTAAGGATAAATAAGCAATCATTATTACCACGGTAATAGAAAGTCCTAGCCGAGAACAGGTCCAGATGGAGTTGTGCAGCTCAACGACGGGAGTCCCCTCTGAGCCAGGCTCTTCCCATTTTGTCTGCTGGTATCTTCAGACTACTGCCCTTCAGGGCCACAAGCTATAAATTGGTATGATATACAAACGTGAAAAAGTCCAGCATAAGAGAGACAATCTCTCCTTTTGTCTTCTCATGTCACAATAGTTTATCACTGAGATCTCTCCCAGAAGTACCGCAGAATATTTTCCAAACATCTCAACAAAATCATTAGAACAGCATCTCCATGATTAACTCAGATTAATCTGGATTTACTCCTAAATCATGTGGGGGAAGAATGGAAAGAGAAACAAAACAGAGCCCAGCAAATAAGCAGCAGGGTGGTGGGTGGGCAGTGTCTCCTAGAACTGCTGATCGGTATGTTCCAAGGAGGTGTGGGAAAACAGTAGGACAAAGGAGGCAGGGACAGTGCATGACACCCTAGTATCTTAAATACGAATACATAGTTCCTGGGTCACATACAACAGGCATGCCTGAATAGATACAATAATGAAATACCAAGAGTAGGAAAGTGGCATTCGAGTACATACCACTACTTTTTATTTGTGGAGTGCAGTGAGTGTTCCTGTTCATAAATGATGCTAACCTTTGCAAAATTCATGTAAATCCCACTGTTACTAACAGTACTTACAACATTATAGACTGACCCAGAGGCAACTGAAAAACCTCAGAAAAATATTATTTGGCTTCTTTGGGAAGTAGTAGTAGATCAGTAACGATGGCCATACTAACTCTTATTTGCCGGCAACGTCAGACAGAAGGTTGGTGATGTCGTAAAATAACATATACTGGCCAAACTATAGAGACTCAGGTAGTATTTACAATTAAGACTGATGCAGAGGTAGTTTAAAAACCTCACAAAAACAAATTTGGGGTTGTTTACTGAAGAGGCAGTTCAACAATAATGGCCATAGCCATTTATATATGTCAGGATATGAGAGAGGGGTGTATGTAGTCTGTACTTCAAATTGTTCAGATGTATTTTCATATATACACAGTGGTGTGCTGCTAAGTATTTGACAACAGGTTCTCTGAGAAAATAAGAACCCCAGTTTGTACAGTTTGCCAATTTCCAGGGTATAAACACTCCCACTACAGCAAGCTACCCAACAGGACGACACTGAGTGCAGAGGTGGGAAGAGATGGGCAGTAGCACATTAGATGGCATTTTTACCATATAACTCAGTAATAAAAGTGACCTAAAGAACAAAGAACAAAATGTTATAAAATAACTAGGAATTGATGAGTGCTGAAAATTTATTACCTTTGTTTTTAATATAATTTAATTTTTAAATAATGACTATGTTTAAGTACTGGCTCACAAAATTCCTGAAAATTTAACCATTGGCAGTTGCAAGCCAGTGTGAGCTTACTCTTAACACACCACTACATACATGTTGGGTATGTGTGTATAAATATATTTACATATACATTATATATACATATATAATTATGGCAACCTATAAAGACACTGGTGGTATTTAGTGTGGAAGATACTAATATAGACCATAATAGTTCTTTAATTAAAAGATATTTTCTCTTCATAAGTATGTTGGACTCCAATATGCAAATCAAGCATACATCTAATTTCTGCTATATTACTATACCCACATCAGGCCTGCAAACATCAGGGACTCTTCATAATTGTTTAATGTTGTTGTGATTCAACTTTTTTTAAACTTCAGATTCCACTTGAATATGGGTATGAATGAATACCATCCACTATATTTACAATAAAATTTGGTATCACATCTGGAATAAGACACAACATAAATTCTAGACAAAGAGTTCTACCACATTCCTTAAGTGAAGAAATTTCCCCTCAATATAAATTTTCTGATTAAAAGTTTCAGTTTTTCTTCAGAGCTTTCACATATTCAAAATATCAGTATGGTTTTATGCCAGTATTAATTGCTTGAAGTATGATAAAACATTGCTTTCTACTAATGTGAGGCATTCTTTGGGCTTCGTCTCATTTTTTTAAAATGGTACAATAACTTGAAAGAGCAGGTGTAGGCTTCTGGACATCAGGATGTTGAAAGAGCTTTCACCCTTGTATGAATTCTCTGATGTTTTGTGAGTACTGACCTCTGACTGAAGGTTTTCCCACATCCATCACACTCATAGGGCTTCTCCCCTGTGTGAGTTCTCTGATGTTTAGTGAGAGCTGATTTTTCACAGAAGGTTTTCCCACACTCGTTACATTTATAGGGTTTCTCCCCTGTGTGAGTTCTTTGATGTACAATGAGGTTTGACTTCACACAGAAGGACTTCCCACATTCACTACACATGAAGGGTTTCTCTCCTGTGTGTGTTCTCTGATGGACAGTTAGGGCTGACCTGTGGCAGAAGGATTTCCCACATGTATTACATTCATATGGTTTCTCCCCTGTGTGTGTTCTCTGATGTTCTGTGAGGTTTGACTTCACACAGAACGTTTTTCCACATTGCTTACATTCATAGGGTTTTTCTCCTGTATGTGTTCGCTGATGGTTGGTAAGGTGTGGTTTCTGACAAAAGGATTTCCCACACTCGGTACATTCATAGGGCTTCTCTCCTGTGTGTGTTCTTTGATGTTGAGTGAGGTTTGACTTCTCCCAGAATGTCTTCCCACATTCACCACATTCAAAGGTTTTTTCTCCTGAATGACCTCTTCGAAGTTGGGTGAGATGTGATTTCTTGTTGAAGTTATTTCCATTTTCATTGTGCTCATAAGGTTTTTTGCCCATGTGTACTATTTGATGTTTAAAGAGGGTTGACTTTTCCCAGGTTTTAGGACCTACTTTATATTCATGGGGAATCTTTCTTGCATAGGCTCCCTGATGGATAATGAAAGTTGAGTTATCACAGAAGGTTTGCCCATATTCATTGTATTCATAAGGAGTCTGTCCTGTAAGAGTTCTCTGATGTCCCAGTCTTAAATCTGTATAGAAGGACTTCCCACAAATATTGCATTCATATGGCTCCATCTCCAAATGAGTTCTCTGAGATAAACTGAGCTCTAAACTGTGGATGAAGGTTCTTCCACATGCATTATATTTACAGAGTGTCTCTCCTATCTGTATTTTCTTGTTTGTGAAAAAGGCTGCTTCCTCATGGAAGGCTTGTCCGTTTTCATTATACTCAGAAGGCTGGTCAAAAATTGGCTGACTGAGATTGTGGCTATGATTGAGCACATTCCTTTTTTGATTATATCTGTAAGATTTCCCTCCAGGAGTTGTTTTCTCATGCTTAATATCAAGGAGCAATTTCTCATATACATTAAACTCATCAGGCTTCTTTCCAGAATAGCTTTTTCTACTAATAATTAAGCCTGAAATATTTTTCAAACTCATTTCACATGAGTCACATATCTTATATGGAAAATTTCTTGAAGGAACAGAATCTGTGCCCAGATTGAAAGCTTTTCTTACACTATCACAACTATCTATATTCAATGTTTTGTTGGTGGTGAAAGCCAGTTGCCAAAAATGTTCATCTTCATTGTCCTGGCTGCTCTCTATCAGGTCATCAACTTTCCAGTCTTCTAGAAATGAGAAAAATAACCACATCTTATGAATCGTAGTACACTTCTAATGAGACTGAACTCCCACAAACACCCTTTCATATAGTCGATTCCTTTGTTTTAGGCTCAGTTTCCTGGCATGAACTAAATCCAAGCATACGTTTCCTTTATCCTGCTAGTCTCAGTGGAAAGTAAATACAAGCTGCTGTGGAAACAGGGAATGGAAACTGGCAAGGGCACTTAACATTGCAAATATAAAACTTTCAAAACTGGACAGAAAAGGGTGAAAATTCAAAGCACAGGTTGCTGGGAGTGGCTGATTCAGGGAAACTCAGAGAATGGGATGAGCCAGACAGAGACATTGAACACTGAATAAAGTGGTGGACTAGTGGAATGGCTTTCAGAAGATGAACTATGTTTGGTGGAGAGAGAACAGTTCCATCCTAATCCCCTCACGTACAGATTCCTGGGATACGATTCCTGCTGGAGCACATGCTTCTACTCTGAGCACCAACACCAAACTTCCTTGGGTTCAACCAAGAAGTCCTATAGCCCAGCATCTAGTTTTTCTTTTAACTTATTTTATAAGAAATAATTATTTTTTTAAAAAGCTGTAAAAAGCGGGCTAGAGAAAGTGAAATAAAATCAAGAAATAGTAAGCAAGGATTGGGTATTTTCTGAGAGGTGTCCGCTTAGGAAGCAGGAAACTCCCAAAGTTGGAGAGTTCAACAAGGGGTTTTTTCCAATAAAAAACAAACTATAAAAAGACTGTTTGAGAAACACAGTAGAGGAAGAATTTAGAGACAGCTCACGGTTCCCATCCTTATCTTCTCACATCTTGACTACTATGGTAGATTCTCACTAGTATGCATGTTGCCAGTCCCTTTTTTTCCCTTCATTTGATATATCAGCTTTAACATAAATTTCTCAAAGCACCTACTTCCTCATTTTTTGAGGAACACTGCTTTACCCCAGACTCTCATTCTCTATCTAGCTGTGATTCACAACAGCGCAAATATCCAAAAGGAAATACAAAAATAGATGTGGGGCAGGTTATCTCTGCCAAAGGCCCGGTTTCACTTTGTTTTCTCACAGCTGCTTATGAATCTGTCCTCACCATCAAGTCATACGTTGATTCACTTCAATCTGCTGGCTTACTTACCCCAGAACCATTTCATGTCTGAGACAATGTTGATCTTTAAGTCTGCTTTTATACCTAAGTTTATCTTTTACATCAAGGTTTTCTGCTTTTCTATCTTGCCTCATCTATATCTTTTACCTACTTGTGAGACCTATAAGGATCATGTTTCTCTAATGATTCTAAGACCTTTTGTAAACTTTATCATAAAAATTCTTGGCTGTGTTGCCACACAATGCAATAATGTTAATCACTTGTGAAAAAACTTCTACGGCAGTCCAGAGCCCACTGCTCCAAGGGCCAGATAATAATAATTATTACCCCCCCCAAAACAAATCAAAACAAAACAAACTTTCCACCAACTGGATTCACAGTAGGTAAATCCTGCAGCTGGGCCACTCCCTGAGACAGAATACAAGTTGCACTCCAGCCCTTGCTCTTTCTGGAACCTGGACATCTTTCAGGAAATGCTGCTTTCTTTCGCTGACGACAAACCACAAAAATAATAATAAAAGAATGAATGCCAACAAACACTGCAACATCCCTCCCACTTTCAGCCTTCATTCAATATCTTTAAAAGAAGTTTACTGCCTGTAAAATTCACCATAATGTAAGATTAAGTTCCTTGCTCAATGCTCTACCCTATGTCAAGACCACAGTCTAGCTCTTGGCAGATGTTACCAAAATCCTGCTTCCTCTGACCTCACGAAAGAGACACAACATGAATGATTCATAAACGCAATGTGCACATGAATTATTTCCAACCTGTACGTGATGCGCGGTAATACACAAGGACAAAATGGGAATGTGTATTTTGGAAAAGTACTTCAGAATGCTTTACGAATGGATGAGAAAGAATGATCTCTTCCAAACTTAGCTGCACAATTCATCAAGAAAGTAATTAGTAAATTATCAGAATTGGGAAAAGAAAGGGCCTTCTCTGTGGGAAAACAAAATCTCATTAAAGAAAGAAACCCTAAGCAAGAGTAATATGATTAGTTCTCAGTTTTGAGGATGTAGCCACTAGTGAGTTAGGGTCACAAAAATATGGATTATTTAAGTTACAGGGAAAAAAAAGTGAACTCTAACTTAAAATAGGTGAAATAAGCCATTACTATGTACCAGGCAATGTTTATAAACACTTTACACATACAATATTAAGTATCTGAAAAGCAAAGTAAACATGAATGAAAGTTGTAGTAGAAGATAAAGTATTTATATGGCCAATTTAAGATCTAAGACAGTATGGGGTTTAGTGTAAATTCTAGAGAGCAGCTAGAAAAAGGTAGAATAGGAGGACCGCATTTTAATAGTCAATGAAAGGAGACTTTAATTTTAATTTCATTTCTTAATAAGTAGCAACTTTGCCAGGCTAGTGAAAGATAAAGCAGATGCTTTAGGTAAGAAAATAAAAATCATTTAGGGATTAGATCCAGCCAGGAATGAGAGAACACACAGTTCTGCTTCTGAGTGAGATCAGTGAAAAATGAGAAAACAAAGAGATGTGGAAGCTGGTTTTGAAAGGCAAACCACCCCAGGAGTATGAGGACACTAGTAATAGGGGATAATGGGTTTAATGTGCTGACCCCGGAGCTGCCATTTAAGGTAGTAATAGGACAGTAGCGTGTTCCTTATTGGATTCCCGGGAAACCAGGCTCTCAGGTTTTCACCCTGGCTCAGACTGTTCCTCCTTAAGCTCCTCTCGTGATGAGATTTCATGGATTTTCACACCCTGCAGAAGTGGAATTGTTCCAGGACCACTGCTCTCACGTGCAAAACCACTCTCTAGAAAAGGAGCCTGCAAACGATAACTATTGAGCAAGGGTCCTTAAACTATGAATTTTTTTTACATTTTTAGAGGGAAACAAAAGAAGAGGCAGTAGGGAGGAGTGAGAAGGAAGAAGACGGAAAAGGAGAACCAGGAAGTGGGGTGGGGAGGAGCAGCAGCAGCAGCAGCAGCCAGGCCACACGTGACTCACCAAACCCAAAACATGTCCTACTGTCTTCACATAAAAGCCCACCAACCTCTGATCTAGAAGCTCTTGCCCAGCCTCAGGCCTTTACCACCACCCACCGCTGACGCCTCTCACAGGGCACGTCCGGCTCTGGCCTCTGCCACGTGCACCACACTCGCACAGAACCAACATCTTATTCAACACAGAGACTGGGTTCTAGCAGTTCTCTCCCAGCGTCTTGTGTCCAAGTTTGGGTATGTCTTAACTCCCCTATAATCTAATCTCCTCCCAATAAATGGCACCCAGTTTTTATCCAGTTGCTTGAGACAATCAGTTGAGTCATGCTGGACTCCTGTCTCTCTTCCACACTATCAATCCAACACCAAATCTTGTTGGCTTCATCCTCAAGATATATGTACAAACCTTCCACTCCTCAGCACTTCCAACATCACCTAAGTCATTACCCTCTCTCCTCTGGTGTATATAATAGCTTCAATGGTATTCCTTCCTCACTTGTGCCTAAGCACCACCTAACCACCAGATTGTATTTACTGCATAAACTGCGAAGTCAGATCTGATGATTTAATCTGACTTACATTTACTCAAAAAAAAAAAAAAAGAAAAAAACTACAAGGCTTTCTCATATCACTCAAAATAAAATTACCATGGTTCAGGCTACTTCTTATGACATCACCTCCTAACACTCTCCCCAACACATACTCACCTCCAGCCGCAATGTCCCCTAGCCATTCTTCAAACATTCTAAGAACACAGCTGAGAAGTTTGGCACCTGCCTGTAACAGCTCCCACTTTCACTGTACTAGGGTATCACCCCTCCTGCGGACCTCATGAAACAGGTTTTCTCTGACTTCCTTACCCATTACCACACCCCGCCATCCTCCACCCCCTCTCCACTGCTTTAACTCTCTCCATGGTGTTTACCACCACAAATACTGTATGAACACATTCACAAGCATACACTTCACACACACAAACATGCTTCTTGTCCCTTACTATAATACATACTCCACGATAAAAGGGATGTTAATCTTTTAATTACCTAAAAACACAACTGGATCCTAGTGAGTGCCCTGCACGTATTTGTTAAATGAGTAGTATCTCTAGTACAGCATGAAAACAAAAGGTGTCCAAAAAGAATAGAGGGAAAGTTAACAATTTTCAAAGATAAACTAACCTAGAAAAATTACCAAAGATGAAGCCAACTGAGTTTGCATCACACGTATTAGTAAATCACTCTAAAATATCAAAGAACAAAGGAAAGCATTTATGAGGGAAAGTGACATGTGGAGGAATGGGATTAAGGTAATGGAGGGATGTGGGCCAACTGTCCTTTGTCACTTCCAAAGGTCTAAAATTTAAAAAAGGAATTTCTGAAGAATATTGTTCAAGTGATAAACCCTAAACCCAAAGCCCAAGATCTCATTCCCTTGTCTTCCATCTGCCTGTGAACTCACTAACTCACCTTGGTGGCAGTGGCTTGGGAATCCTGCCTCTAATATCCAAGGCTCTTCTCCTTGCTCTATCTTGAAGACCACTTCTGGCTTAGTAATGCAATATCCTGTGAAGAAAAAAATAATACAAGATGGTGGCTAAATAGCCTGGCTTCAGGGACTCTGAAAAAATGATGGGGAAGAAAACTACAGCCTCAGGAGCTGCCCAAGGGAGATGCCCAAATGAAGCAAGCCCTGAGGAGGTTACGAACACAGCATTCTTTATGGAGGCCAGAGAGACTGTTCATCTCAGGGCCCTGAATCTCAAGTGTCAAACAGAATTCTAGAAGCAGTTCACATGTTTCAACAACCAGAAATGCATGCTACCGATAGTCACAAGGAAAAAAAAATCTTACCAAAGGGAAAAAAAAAATCTTACCAACTGAGACAAAATGGCTGTAATTTTCTAGAATCACATCTCTGTATAGTATCTTCTGAGCAGGATCCAGCAGATACCACTCTTCCTGAGTGAAGTCCACACATACATCTTTGAATGACACTTGTTCCTGTAATAGTATATTCCTTTTCTATATGAAGCCATCAGAACTATATGACATGGAAGAAATTTAAAAGAGCTAACCTCTTTAAAGTTTGCTAAAAATTGACACATAGGATGCCTTCTTTTGTGTTATTTACTATGTAGGATAAAAGAAATATCTCATACAAACTTAGTTTCCACTGAAGCCCTAGAACTGTTCCCCCTGCTGCAAATACTACTGATGAAAACAAACACTGTTCCTGTTCTCAAAGTGCTTATGATCTGATGAGATATATGCATTAACATTTATTAAATTATACACTGCAGGAGCTAGCAGTATTCACACAGTAGACTGGGAACGAAACCAGACTGAGAACAAGTTAGATCTTTAATATTATAATTTTTTTAAAAAGATTATTTATTTATTTATTTGACAGACAGAGATTACAAGTAGGCAGAGAGGCAGGCAGAGAGAGAGGAGGAAGCAGGCTCCCTGCTGAGCAGAGAGCCCGATGCAGGGCTCGATCCCAGGACCCTGGGATCATGACCTGAGCCAAAGGCAGAGGCTTTAACCCATTGAGCCACCCAGGCGCCCCTATCATTTTTATGATAGAAAAAAAATAGACAATAAAACAGACAAAGCAGACCAAAAGGAGACCCAAATACTGGAAATAATAAACAAGAACTCCAAAATGGATTATGATTAATATATTCAATAAAACAGAGGAAAATATGAACAAAATAAGTGGGAGAAGTTCAATGGATGTATGGTATGTGTACTGGTCAGAAAAGAATTACTAGAGCAGGCCTGAGACTGCTATCCTTTCAAAGGTCTGCTGCTATAGGGTGTCCCTTGGCTGGCATCTGGGAACTTCAATTCCCTAATAAGAACAGTTCACTGTGCCTAAACTATTTGTGTAAGCAATATGGGTTATGCTGCACACATGCATTCCTTCTAAGTCCAGAAGTTTCTGTTTCAAGCAGAGAGTACCAATGTGATCATCTCCTAACAAAAACCCTGAGCACTGAGTGTCTAGTGAGCTTCACTGGCAGACATTTCACATTTGTTGTCAATCTAATTGCTAGATTTGGAAGAAGACTCAGGTTTGCTCCTGGCTTCCTCTCAACTATGCTCCATGTACCTTTTCCCTTTGTTGATTCTGCTTTACATCCTTGCACTTTAATAAGTCATAGCCATAAGAAGAACCACCTGCTGAGTCACCCTAATAAGTCACTGAGCCTGGGGATGGTCTTGGGGATCTCTAATAAATGTATATATAGACACATACATTTACATGTTAAGTACATACATAAAATGGGGATTCTAGAGCTGAGAAATACAACACTGAAATTAAGAACTCATTAAATGGGGACGCCTAGGTGGCTCAGTCGGTTAAGAGTCTGCCTTCAGCTTAGATTATGATCCCAGGGTCCTGGGATGGAGTGCCACATGGGGCTCCCTGTCAGCGGGGGGTCTGCTTCTCCCTTTCCCCCTGCTTGCTGCTCTACCTACTTGTGTACTCTCTCTGTCAAATAAATTAATTAAAAAAAAAAGAACTCATTAAATGGGTTCAAAATCCTATTTGAGAAAACTTATAAATCTAACAAAAGTATCAAAATATGTATGCATCTAACTAAAGAGTACCAAAATACATACCCCCAAACCAAGAGAACTGAAAGGAGAAATACATGAATTATAATCATAGTTGGGAGACTTCAACATCCCTCTGTCAATACTGAGAGATCAAGAAGGAAGAAAATCAGTAAGTATACAGATGTTCTGAAGCACACTATCCATTAACATGATCTAATTGACAGTTACAGAATACTCCATCCAAAGCAATAAAACACACATTTTATCATTCTACTCTAGCTCATATGTAACATTCACCATGATAAACCATAGTCTTGGCCACAAAACACACCTTAACAAATTTAAAACAACAGCTATCATACAAAATACGTTCTCTGACTACAATGGAATTAAATAGAAATCAATAAACAAGAGGTGGCTGGAAAATCCCTCGAACACTTGAAAATCAAACAACACACTTATAAATAACCTGTAGTTCAAAGAGGTCTCTCAAAAGAAATTTTTAAATACTGTACATGAAATAAAAATAAAAATACCTCTTATCAAAATTTGTGGGATGAATTGAAAGCAGTACATAAAGGGAAATCTATAGCAAGTGTATATATATTAGAAAAGAAAAACTTTACATCAGTAACCTATTCCATCTCCGAACACTACAGAAAAAAAGCAAATTAAGCCAAAAGCAAGCAAATATAAAGGAAATACTAGAATAAATCAATGAAATTGAAAACATGGAAAAAAACTCAATGAAACCAGGGTGCCTGGGTGGCTCAGTGGGTTAAGCCTCTGCCTTTGGCTCAGGTCATGATCCCAGCATCCTGGGATCGAGCCCCGCATAGGGCTCCCTGCTCAGCGGGAAGCCTGCTTCTCCCTCTCCCACTCCCCCTGCTTGTATGCCCTCTCTTGCTGTGTGTCTCTCTGTCAAATAAATAAATAAAATCTTAAAAAAATCAATGAAACCAATAGCTGCTTCTTTGAAAAGATCAATAAATTAATAAACTTCCAGAAAACCTAACCAAGAAAAAAAGAAAAACAAATTGTGAATCTCAGAAATGATAGGTCAATACCACTGATCCTAAGGATACTACTAATAAAAGAATACTATAAATAATTGTATTCCTGAAAAATTAACTTAGATGAAATGGACAAATTCCTCAAAAGACACAGCTAATAATTCATACAAGGAGAAAGAGATACCTGGAACAGATCTATATCTATTTAAAAAATTGAATTACTAATCAAATCACTCCCAAAATAGAAAGTACCAAGCTCAAATGGTGTCACTGGTGAATTCTACTAAACATTTAAGGAAAAAATACTAATTCTCCACAATCTCCTCCAGTAAATAACACTTACAAACTTGTATTATAAGGCCAACATTATTACCCTGATACCAAAACTAGGTAAAAACATGAGAAACTAAAGACCAATATATCCCATTAGCATAGACACAAAAATCCTCAAGTATTGGCAAATCAAATCTGACAACATATAAAATGAATTATAAACGATAACCAAGTGGAATTTGCTCCAGGAATGGAAGGCTGGGTCAATGTTTATAAAAAAAAAAAAATGAATCAATCAATACAATCCAGCACATCAATTAGCCAAAAAAGAAAAATTACATGATCAAATCAATTGATAAAGAAAGAGCATTTGACAAAATTTACTAGCCATTCATGATCAAAGTTCTCAAAAAACTAGAAATAGGGTGAACTTTCTCAGCTTGATAAAGACCATCTACAAAAAACTTACAGCTAACATCATATTTAATGTTAAGACACTGGACACTTTTCCCCTAAGGGCAGGAGTAGGACAAGGATGTCTTATCTCATTACTCCTATTCAACTCTGTAAGAGAAGTCCTAGCTAGTGCAGTATGACCAAAACCAAACCAAACCAAACCAACCCAAAACCAGAAATAAAACATACGTGACTGGCTTTTTATCCTGTTTCATTGGTCTTTGTGTCTATTCTTGTGCCAGTACCATACTGTTTTGATTCCTATAGCTTTGTAGTGTATCTGGAAATCTGGGATTGTGATCAATTTGTGAAACAAATCCAGCTTTATTTTTCTTTCCTAAGATTGCTCTAGCTGTTCAAAACAGAAAAGAACAGAGAGACCAGAAACAAACCCATAATTTGGTCAGCTAATCTTCAACAAAGGAGGCAAGAATATCCAACGGGAAAAAGACAGTCTCTTCAACAAATGGCATCTGGAAAGCTGGACAGTTACATGCAAAAGAATGAAACTGGACCACTTTCTTACACCACACGCAAAAAATAAACTCAGAATGGATTAAAGACCTAAATGAGACCTGAAACCATAAAAATCCTAGAAAAGAACACAGATAGTAACTACCTTTACATCAGCCATAGCAACTTCTTTCTAGATATGTCTCCAAAGACAAGGGAAACAAAAACAAAATCAAACTATTGGGACTAAACCAAAACAAGAAGCTTCTACACAGCAAAGGTAACCATCGAAAACCAAAAAGACAACCTACTAAAGGGAGAAGATATTTGCAAATGATATATAAGTTAAGGATTTGATATCCAAAATATAAAATTTATACAACTCAACAGCAAAAAACAAAACAAAAACAAAAACAAAATAAGCTGATTAAAAACTGCGCAAAGGACCTGAATAAACATTTTTCCAAATAAGACATACCGATGACCAAGAGACCCATGAAGAGTTGCTCAACATCACTAATCATCAGGGAAACTCAAATCAAAACCACAATGAGATATCACCTCACACCTGTCAGAATGGTTAGAATAAAAAAAAAGAAAGAACAAGAGTTGGTGATGATGTGAAGAAAAAGGAACCTTGTGTACTGATGGTGGGGATGAAAACTGGTTCAGCCATTACGGAAAACAATGTGGAGGTTCCTCAAAAAATTAAAAATAGAAGTGTCATATGTTCCAGTAATTCCATTACTGGGTATTTACTCAAAGAAAATGAAAACATTTGAAAAGATTTGAAAAGATACGTTTATATTGCAGCACTATTTACAGTAGGCAAGATATGGAAGAGCCCGTCAATAGATGAATGGATAAAAAAGACGTGGTGTATATATAAATATATATATATCTAATAGAATATTACTTGGCCAGAGAAAAGAATGAAATCTTAACATTTGCAACAACATGGATAAATCTAGAGGTTATAATACTAAATAAAATAAGTTAAAGAAAGACAAATATCCTATGATTTCAATCATATGTGAAACTTAAGAAATAAAACAAAGCATAAGGGAGACAAAAAAGAGACTCACAAATATAGAGAACAAACTGGTGATTACTAGAGGAAGATGGGTGGGAAGAGGGCATGAGACAACTAGGGTGTATCATTGAAAAGGAAAAACAAAACTCTATCTGAAGTCAATATTATTGCCTATGTAGAAAATCTCAAGTAACTTATAAAAAGAAAAAAAAATCTATTGGAAGTAATAATGAGGAAATACCAAAACATCATAGGATACAAGGTCAATATAAAAAAGTCAACTATTTTCCTATATCTGAGTAAAGAATTGGAATTCCAAATTTTCAAATGAAAAAAATACCATTTAAATACACCCCTAAAAAGGGTACTCAAGTATAAAATCTAACACAATACATATATACAGGAAGACAAAACTGATGGAAGAAATCAAAGATCTAAATAAATGGAGAGAGAGTTCGTATTCATCAGTAGGAAGACTCAATATGGCTAAGACGTCAATTCTTTCCAACTTAATCTATAAATTCAATGAAATCCAAATAAAACCCCCAGTTATTTTGCAGATATTGACAAGATGATTCTGAAGTTTACACAGAAAGGCAAAAGATCTAGAATAGCCAACACACTGGACACCTGGGTGGCTCAGGTGGTTGAGCATTTGCCTTCAGCTCAGGTCATGATCCCAAAGTCCTGGGATGAAGTCCCGAGTCAGGCTCCTTGTTCAGAGGGGAGCCTGCTTCTCCCTCTGCCCTTTCTGCCTGCGACATCCCCTGCTTGTGCTCTCTCTCTCTGACAAATAAATTACATCTTTAAAAAAAGTTAAAAAAAAAAAAAGAATAGCCAACACAATGTGGAAGAAAAATGAGAATTCACATCACCTGGTCTTGAGACTTACTATCAAGCTACTAGTAACCAAGACAGTGTGTTAGTGCTGAAAGAGACACACGGATCAACAGAACAGATTAGAAGGACCAGGAATAGATCTACCAAAATAAAGTCAAACATTTTTTGACAAAGGCACAAAGGGAATAAAAGGAGAAAAGATAGTCTTTCAACAAATGGTGCTTAACAACTGAACACTCATGCAAAAGAAATGAAACTAGACACAGACCTTACACAAGTATTAACTAAAAATGAATCAGAGATCTAAATGTAAAAATGCAAGAATAAAGAATACAGGAGAAAAATCTCTATGACCCTGGATTTGGTGATGAGTTTTTAGATACAACAGAAAAAGCATATTCCACAGGGAAAAACATGGATTGGGTATTATTAAAAATAAAGTCTTCTGCTCTGTGAAAGACATTTTTAAGAAAACGAAAGGATAAGGCACAGACAGGGAGAAAATATTTGGAACACATATATCTAATAAAGGCTTTGTGTCCAAAAAACACGAAAGAGCTCTTAAAGCTTCAATAATAAGAAAACAAATGACCAAATGAAAAATATGCAAAAGATTTGAACAAACATTTCACCAAAGATATAAGGATAGCAAATAAATACATGAACAGATAGATGCTCAACATCACCTCAGTGGGAATATGCAGACAACATGACACAGTTATTGGAATGGTTACATCAAAAATAATGACAATACCAATTTCAGGTCCAGAATCAGAACAAGAAGATTCTGATTCATAGTTGGCAGGAACAAAAACTGATACAGCAAATTTGTAAAAATAGTTTGGCAATTTCTTGCTAAACTAAACATACATACATACATACATAACCAACACAGCAATTTCACACCCTATGTTTTTGAAAACTTATGTTTTAAAACCTACATGTGAATATTTCTAGCACCTTAATTCAAATGGTCCCAAACTGGGAGAATCAAGCATCCATGGGTTAACAACTCTGAAATCATGTATGTGTATTCTGGAATTGAACTATCAAATAAATGAAATTCAGATGTTAGCTGGATTCTCATTGTTAGCGTAGGAGATTACAGACAAGCAAGGAGAGAAGGTCAGAATGTTCCATCTGGTAATGATTACAACAGGAGACAACAGTGTGAATACTTAGCTTACTATAGATATAGATGGTTACATACTAAAATATTTATAGACACATGTATATACATGAGTGAGTACACACATATTTCCTGTTCAGTTAGCTGAGAGGGTCTTTGAGCAATGACTTAACAGTCACAACAGACACACCTAGTCCCCCAATCTTGGTTTCTCATATTATGCTCCAATGAAAAGAATCAGAACTACTTAGGGGGAAAAGATGGCTAATTCTAGGGCAGGAAAGACATAAGATGAACCTGGAAAATCTACTGCTACAGAGTAAGGAAGAAGTATTCAAAGAGTAACAGGGTATGTCAAAAGACACAGGAACCAACAGAAGGTGCTTTTTAAAAAATTTATTTACTTGTTTTTGAGAGAGTAGGAGAAGGAGAGAAAGCATAAGCAGCAGGGAGGAGCACAGGGAGAGAGAGAGAATTTTTATTTATTTATTTATTTATTTATTTACTTATATATTTATTTGACAGAGATCACAAGTAGGCAGAGAGGCAGGCAGAGAGAGGCGGGAAGCAGGCTCCCTGCTGAGTAGAGAGCCCAATGTGGGGCTCGATCCAAGGACCTTGGGATCACGACCTGAGCCGAAGGCAGAGGTTTTAACCCACTGAGCCACCCAGGCACCCCAAGAGAGAGAATTTCAAGCAGGCCTCACACTCAGCAAAGAGCCTGACGTGGGCCTGGATCCCAGGACCCTGAGATCATGACCTGAGCCGAAATCAAGAGTCGGACAGTCAACCAACTCAGCCACCCAGGCGCCACTAGAAGATGCTTTTACTAACCAACCTGGAACAACTTGAGCAACAAAAGGAACAAGGTATCATTGTACTATAACCAAAATATAAAATAACTAGCCATGAATTCATGCTGATATAAATGGATTAGTAAATAGGAGAGAACGGAAAAATGTCCTATGCAGAATTCCTGATAATTTACGTATATAATTATGTAGATACTCCAACAGGAAGGAGGTATAGTGTAAGTGGTATAGTGTAATTGCCCACTTCCTTCCAAGGAGTACAGTATGAACACTGAGAAAACAAAGTAATAAGTCATGTCCAGAGCACTTACCCTTGATATGATAAGACCAAATGACATTTTATCTCTGTGGTCTTCCTCCAAGAAACCCATAACCTCAGTCTAATCATGAAAACAACAGCAGACAATTCCCAATTGAGGGACATTCTACAAAACACCTAACTGTACTCCTCAAAACTGCCAACGTTATCAAAAACAAGGGAAGTCTGAGAAATTGTCACAGGCAAGGGGAGCCTAAAGAAACAACTAAGTGAAATGTGGTATTCTGAAACAGAATACCTGCATGGGGGAGAAAACACCAGGGTCAACTATCAAAAGACAAATCACATCCCATAAAATAATAGTTTGCAAACCATAAAATGGACAAGCACTAGTATCCCTAATATATAAAGAGCTAGACACTGAAGAAGAAGGAAAAAAAAAGCCACAAACCTAAGAGCAAAATGGGCAAAAGATAGGAACAGAGGGTTCACAGAAACATAAATACATCTTTCAGATACATGAAAAAATACTTAACCTCACTCATAGTTAAGAAAATTGCAGATATAAACTTCATAAAATACCATGTTTATCTATCCACTGCCAAAATTCCAGAAGTTGAACCACATATTCTATGGGAGAAGCTGTGGACAAACAAGCACTCATGCGGTGTCGATGGGAGTGACACAAAATGATACCATAATCCCGAATGATCGAGTTATCAATTATATGCACCCTTTGACATGGCAGCACAATTCTAGGAATTTACCGGATAGAAAAAACCTATATGTACAAGGTCATTCATTAGAACATGGTTAGTAATAGCAAAAGGTTTGAAATAGTTCATAACTAATAATAACCAGTTAACTAACTATGGAACATCCATGCTTGAATTACTGTGCAGTTATAACAAAGAAAGAAACAATCCATGTTCTGTTTAGAGAAAGATGTCTGGGACGGGCTTTTAAAAAGTGACAAAAAAGCAAAGAAAGAACAGAAAATCATGTATAGACTCGTTACTCAAAGTGTGGCTCCCTGAGCAGCAGAGTCAGCTTCACCTGGGAGCTTTTTAGAAATGCAAAACCCAGGGCCCCCACCAGATCCACTATATCAACATCTGCATTTTAACAGGATGCCAGTGGTGTACAGCTGCATCTAAGTTCGGAAAACCCTAAAGATGATGGATTCCCTTCTAAATAAAAGTAGGGGGCATACAAGAGTATCTTTTAACTGAAAAAAGAAGCACTGGTAGGACAAACAAGACAGACAGATACCTACAGCAGGATGACCATAACTCCAGTTTGTCTGGGACTGTCCCAATATAGCCAGTTGTCCCATCATAACTTTATGGAACCGCTTTCATTCTCAGTGGAAGTGTCTCAGTTGAGATGAAAAACGTCACCCTTCCTAGAGGGAACGTCACTTAACCTTTTAACCATGTTATTACTAATTCAAAAGTATTTTATTAAAAAGAGAGAGAGAGAGAAGACCAGTCAGGAAAAAACACAGACTGAAAAAAAGCAGTGAGCCAAGGATGGTTGAACAACAAATCCAAGGAGAGGCAACGTCTGGGGCAAAAGGGAAAGACAACTTTGTGAGGAACAGTAAGGGGATGTATCAGAGTTAAGAAAGGAGAGCTAGCAGGGAGGTGTCAGAGACAACAGAGACTGAGGATTATGCTGCAGGATGGTCAAGTAAGACAAAGCCAAAAACTGGATTTGACTACAATTTGGTAGCCTTTTCCAGAGCTGATTCAGGTGAGTGTCAAAGAAGCAAGAATGCATTCATGAAGTTGAAATGTGAATGAGAAATGCAGAAACCAAAGCCAGAACAGTCGGCTATTCAAGCTAGAGATACGAACAAGCTGACACAAACAATTAGGGAGAGTTATCTGGAGGACGCGTGGTCCCTCCATTCCACCAGATCTTCGAAGTCATATTCCTGGATCAAGCAGGACCATGAGAGAGCTGTCTACTCAAACCTCATTGTTCGGTCCCCTGAAAAGCATCCATACACTTCTAGCACAATACTGTGTCTATCAGAAATGATTATAGGCAATTTCAGTGTTGTTATTAGAAAAATCAAAGGAAGTTTTACAACTTGCACAACTCTGTAAAATTAAGAGTCCTGCTTCTCATTCTACCAACTGTTCTTTGAATTTGCTTGATATACCTGATATACTTCCCTTCAAGTAATTCTTGCCTATTTCTATTTTTTCATTTTTTTTTCTTTAAGATTTTATTTATTTATTTGACAGACAGAGATCACAAGTAGGCAGAGAGGCAGGCAGAGAGAGGGGGAAGCAGGCTCCCTGCTGAGCAGAGAGCCTGATGTGGGGCTTGATCCCAGGACCCTGGGATCATGACCTGAGCCGAAGGCAGAGGCTTTAACCCACTGAGCCACCCAGGCGCCCCTCTATTTTTTTGTCTTAAAAATATAAATCCTTTCAAATTTTAGAAAACCCATTTTAAAACAAAGTGGAAATAAACAAACAAAAAGCTCACCTGGGATCTGTTCATTTTCTGCTCTTAGTGAAGGAGGGAGAGCTGAGGAAGAAGGAAGGAAGAAGGAAGTTAGAAGAGACTTGGCCTGCCTTGCAGTTCCTGGATTTACCTGCCTACACAGCTCCACATACAAGATACTTACGTGTCCATGTGTGGCTCCGATATATGTTGAGCTTAGACATGATACTTTTCACTGAGTGAATGTAAACATTTGTTTCTTATTGATTTATTACCAATTTAGGTTCTGTGACACAGAAAAATTAAAAACATGAGAAGATGAGTTTAACATTTAACAGTAACCTAAAGGAGGAAACACTATGGCTTTTTCAGAACTGATGTGGGAAAAATTAAAAATTAAAAATCTCAAGCCACATTGTTAATCTGTTTTCCTGTTAACACAATTAATCCCCTGAGGTCAGAAAATCCAAGAAACCTCTGGAAAAAAGAGATGGGGGTGTTTAAGGCAAGATAAAAAATAACTGTTTGTTTCTTACAACTTTCAAAAGGTCTTTTAATAAGAAACTATCTTTGACTTAATTAACAGTGACAAAATGAGCCATGGCCCGGGAATTTGCAGACCTGACTTTTAACCATGGTTCTGCCACCAACAAACTGTATGATCTTGGTCAGTCACCTTCTCAGACTCAAAATCTTTTTTTTTTTTTCATTTTTCAAATAAGGCCAAAACAGATAACCTCTTGCCTGCACTACCATCCTGTACGTCTATAAGGCCAGGAGGGCAGGAACCTCAGCATCTTTCTAGATGCCATCAACAATGGCAAATGGGGAATGGAAAATGAGGGGAGTAGGGGGTGTTCAGGGAGGGGTGATGACAGAATTTCCTTCGCTATGGCTGGTGAGCCTTTCATTCCCGACCATGCCCTCACAAACTCTCCATAGAGGTGACATTTCCTTTGTAGCCTGCGTGCCCACCCCTCTCAGCTCCAGCTCACCTCGCTCTTCTTAAATTTGTCCCAGACCTTCCACCGTCACACAGCCTTCGATGGCTTCAGGATACTGTCATGCTTATACATAACAAATAACAAATGAATACATAATAAATAATAACTGGGAACCTGGGGAATGTTAGAGCCAGGAAAGGGCCTTGGTGGCTAGCTAGTACAGCCTCTTCCCTCTTCCATTGCACAAATGAGTTAACTGAGCAATGAAGGCAGAGAACTGTCAAAGCTCCAGCCGCACGTTATTACATACACAACAAATACAATAGCAGCTAACAAAACGTGAGTGCTCAGAATAATCACATCGACTATTCGGCCAGAGCAACTCATTCACATCAGACACCCTGTCTGGTTCTCCTACAACCGCGCCCCTCCAAGGAAGCCCGGCGCACTTAAGACGCATACACACACGTCACA
Source organism: Martes martes (assembly GCF_963455335.1). NCBI lineage: Eukaryota > Metazoa > Chordata > Mammalia > Carnivora > Mustelidae > Martes > Martes martes. The sequence continues at coordinate 74,944,107 of NC_137902.1, forward strand.
ACGCCAAGCGCAAGCGCGCGCACGTCGCGCACGCGCACTCACGCCTACCCGCAGCCCCACCCCCTCCCGTGCGCCCGGCGCACACGTCACGCATGCGCATTCCCCACCCGCGGCCGCACGACGGCGTAGCCAACTTAGCGCTGCACCTGGACACCTGCGGGCCTTGCGAACCCGAGAGCCCACGTTCCCACTCGGGACCCTGGTCCCTCAGGCAGAGACGCCCTCACTCGCCGTCCCTTCAACTCTGCAGGCGGCGCAGACGCCTGGGGTCCCTCCGGTGCCCGCGGGGCTCCGACGCCACAAACGGGCACCCCTGCCCCCGCCGGACCCCCGGGCCGCGCAGGGCCCCCTCCGCCCTCGCCCCCATCCCCCGGGGCTCACCCGCAGCTCCCTCGCCGCGTGGACCCGGAAGCCAGGGAAGGTTTCCCACGAGGGGCTGGAGGCCGGGGAAGGACGAGCCGGAGGAGAAGGCGGGGATGCACATGCGCAGAGGGAGGGAGCGGCGCGGCGCGGCGGCGGCGAGGAACTGGAACTCCGCTCCTGGCAGCTTATGCTGGGAAAGAGCCTCTACCCTTAGGAGGGGTGTCTCACCCCTAAGTTTTAAAAAGTAAGCTAATCATACCGAGCTAGCAGGGGTTTAGTGAAGATTAGAGGCGTTTAGGATGTATATCTGGCACATACATTATTCAGTACCTCAAGATTCTCTTCCCCGGTGTACACCATGCGCATTTCTTCAGAAACCAGCTGGAGAGTTTCTGCAGACTTGGCTGAGTTGAGAGATTACTATCTGAGATACTCACTCCTGCTGCCTGGAGCCGGGCTTTTGTCCTTGTCCTTCGAACTATGCATCAAATTTTAGACGCAAGCCGAGAGAAGGAAAGGTGTGTTTGCATTTCATCTGTGTACCTGCTGTGACCAGCATGGTTATTCTCGAATGAGAAAAGCAGCAAGCTAGCAATTCGGTAGTAATACTAAAAACCGTTCATGTGTAAAAAACTGTTCGTATACCAAACTTGAAGAAAGCACGCTCTCATCTCCTGCAACCTCCCAGATACACTTCACGCAACTTCCCCCAATGTTAACATTTTACAGAGCCATGGTACCTTTATCAAAACCGAGAAAGCAACTCGGGTGCCATTGTATTAACGAAATTACAGAGTTTATTCAGATTCCGTCAGTTTTTCCACGAATGCCCTTTTACTGATCCAGGATTCTGTCCAGATACCACAATACATTTAATCATCATGTCTGTTCCAACCTGTAAGTTTTTTGGTCTTTCCTTGTCTTTCATGGCATTCACATGATTGAAGAATAGTGGTCCGATATTGTGAAGAGTGCCTCTGAATTTACGTTTGTCTAATGTTTTCTCCTTATTGGACTGAGGTATATATTTGTAGGAAGAATACCCTTGGAAGGATGTGCCCTACCTATGTATCAGGTGACACGTGATATCAACATGATTTGTCATACTAACCTTTAGTACTTGGTTAAAGGTGGTATCAGCGGGTTTCTGCACTATATATTTAGGATTTTTCCATATCCAGTCTACACTTAAGAGTGGATTGGCTAAGTCCAGTGCACACCCAGGAACAGAGGAAAGTCGCTCCATTTCGAATTTATGGTCATATATTAAAACCACCGGGTGTATTAGTAAATTTGCGGAGAAACTCTCTGAGGCTACCCAAGTATCCTGTTTATATTTAGAGTTTTGGCCACTAATTTTTGCTTTCATTGTTGGGTCTTGCCTGCAACCACTTTTACTGTGGTGTTCTAAAAGGAGATTTTTCTGTTTTACTTAATGTTTATTGGGATTCACCTGTAAAGGTAAGATTTTCATTTTCCTCATTTATTTATTCCATCATTTGTTTATGGCAGTACGGGCTCATGGATAATCCATTTTCCCCGATCATTACTCAACCCCACCTTTTTCACCCAACCCTTTGATCTGTTTTATGTTTTATTACCTTTTCAGAATGTCAACTGCATTATATAATATGTATCTCCTGAGTTTGGCTTTTTTCACTTAGCAAAATTCATTTAAGACTCATTTGTGTTTAAAAAAAAAAAAAAAGACTCATTCATGTTGTTGGTCCTTTTCTCAAATCAGCTCCTTTCTCTCCACTCTCTTCATTTCATCCATGCTATTATTATGTTGCTCAAATTGTCCCAGCTTGGGCATTGAGAGCTATCATAGGTTAGCTTTTAGGTCCTTGTAACAAATCCTTATCATAGTTTCTAAAGGACTTCCTTACTTTTGACATACAAGGTGCTCCAGGCTCCTTGTATTTTCTGTGTCCAAGCCCTGGAATCAGACAATTTTTCAAGGAGCCCTAGTTCCTTTTATTGGAGAAACCAAGATCTGAGCTCTAGGTGTGCTGATTGGTACTGGGTGAAACTTTCTAGATGCTGTCTGCCTACATATCTAAGATATAGATGTATGTGTACCAATCCATGCTAGTCATCTGCCTCACAGTATCCATATTTCTATATCGATCTGTATACATCCAGATCTGTATACATCTGTATACAGATGCATTACATACACATGACTACATATTTGAAAATTAATGAGCTAACATTGATATCTTTTAGTCCAACTCAGGATTCATTCTAGCCTTCCCACCCACCCCTTGCTTATTTTTAACTTCCTCCATACACTGAGATACCTAGTTATCATTATCTACAACATATGTATTCTTTTTGATCTTGTGTACATGTAAAGTGGTTTCAGAATCGCTAACCCCTGTGAGAATTTACCAGCCAGAGTGTTTATGTACAGTTCTTTTTGTTTTCAGTCTTAATGTATCCAGTCAAAGTGTAGTTTTACGGAATTATTTAGGTCCGCTCCTTTCCCCCCATTTTTTAAATTCAGGTTACGTGATACATACATTTTAAAAAAGAGTCACTTGTCACAGTCTGCTTTATATCTGTAACCTATTTGATTTTTTTCTTTATTTAAATTGAGTTACATTCTGTCTTGGTGGTGTACAGCTCTGAGTTTCCACGAATGCATCACCCCCGTACCATGCACAACAATCCTATTACTATAAAAATTCCCCTTGGGTGACCTGTTCTTACTCAACCCCTCCTTCCTCCCTTAGCCCCATCCACTGATTTGTTCTCTGTCCTATAATTTAACCTTTTCAGGAATGTCAAAATAGATTAATACAAAATGCAGTTTTTAGGTTTGGCTTCTTTCACTTAAGCAAAAGTCACTTAAGATTTTTCCTATGGTAGGGGTGCCTGGGTGGCTCAGTGGGTTAAAGCCTCTGCCTTTGGCTCGGGTCATGATCCCAGGGTCCTGGGATCGAGCCCCACATCGGGTTTTCTGCTCCGCGGGGAGCCTGCTTCCTCCTCTCTCTGCCTGCCTCTCTGCCTACTTGTGATCTGTCTGTCAAATAAATAAATAAAACCTTTAAAAGTAAATAAATAAAAATTAAAAAATTTTTAAAAAGGATTTTTCCTATGGTAGTGTGAGGCGTTAATTCATTCCTTTTTAAAAAAATTACTGAATAGTGGGGCGCCTGGGTGGCTCAGTGGGTTAGGGCCTCTGCCTTCAGCTCGGGTCATGATCCCAGGGTCCTGGGATCGAGCCCCACGTCGGGCTCTCTGCTGAGCAGAGAGCCTGCTCTCTCCTCTCTCTCTCTCTGCCTGCCTCTCTGAATACTTGTGATCTCTGTCTGTCAAATAAATAAATAAAATCTTTAAAAAAAATTACTGAATAGTATTCCACTTATAGATGTCCCACAGTTTATTCACCTATTGAAGGATATTTGAGTTTTTACCTGTTCCAGTGATATATATATTTTTTAAGATTTTATTTATTTATTTGACATTAAGACAGCAAGAGAGGGAACACAAGCAGGGGGAGTGGAAGAGGGAGAAGCAGGCTTCCCGCGGAGCAGGGAGCCTGATGCGGGGCTCCATCCCAGGACGCTGGGATCATGACCTGAGCCAAAGGCAGACGCTTAACGACTGAGCCACCCAGGTGCCCCCTGTTCAGGTAATTATTAATAGATACTATAAACATTTGTGTTGGGCGCCTGGGTGGCTCAGTCAGTTAAGTGTTTACCTTCTGCTCAGGTCATAATCCCAGGGTCCTGGGATCGAGTCCCACGTGGAGCCTGCTCCTCCCTCTACCTTTGCCCCTCCCCTGTTTGCGCTCACTCATTCACTCTTTCTCAAATAAGTAAATAAATCTTTAAAAAAAGAAAAAACAAACATTTGCGTTAAGGCTTTTGTGTTGACTTAGTTTTCGATTTACTTAGGTAAATATATAGGAGTAGGATCACTAGGTTGTTTGGTAAGTACATGTTTAAATTTATAAGAAATTGTGAAACTGTTTTCCAAAATATTTGTATTATTTTGCATTCACACCAGTAATGAATAAGAGGTTTTTTTTTTTTTTTTTAGATTTTATTTACTTATTTGAGAGACAGAGCGTGCACATGAACCCGAGTAGTGGGGAAGCAGAGGGAGAAGCAGACTCCCTGCTAACCAGGGAGCCTGACATGTGGTTCGATCCCAGGGCTCTGAGATCCCTACCTGAGCCAAAGGCAGGTGTTTGACCAATTGAGCCACCCAGGTGTCCCCATGAATGAGAGTTCTTGTTTCTCAAATCCACAGTGCTATTTTGTATTTCTAGTATGTAAGCGACCCTTTCTACTTAGATCCATAAGGCACGTTGATTTACATTTTTACCTCCTTTGGTCGCTTGGCGTTCAGAAAGCAAGGTGGTTGTGAGACTATTTCTTTGAGGTACTGAAAAAAATCGGTGCTGCATACAGAAGCGACAACCCCCATGCCACAGACAGAATTGCTGAAGAGAGAACGTTTCCGAAATTCTCAAGTCCCGGGCGAGCAGGGTTATGGGAATGGAAGTCCGGAAGTTTGTGAGCCCGCCGCACGCGGTTATGGGAGTTAGTAGCCTACGGCTCCTTCTGCGCATGCGCAATAACTCGCAGGCGCTTCCAAATGTTCCGGCGTTCTGTGGGAGACGATCCGGAACCCCCGGACTTCTGGCGGTCTGCATGCCGTTCTCGGAGCTCGTGCAGCCGGAGCGGGAGGGTGTGCGAGGCCAGAAGGATGGGGAGATTCGAGAGGGTCCCTGCATGGCGCCAAGACGCGGTTGTGGGCGACGGTGCCCGGCTGTAGGCAAGAGGCCCGCGGACCCCGGCGGGACCCTTGGCTGTTCTGCTGGAGAGACTGGGTAGGAGGAGGCCTCGGTCGGGTGGAGGGATCACGAGACGGGAGACTCTTTACTAGGGGGAAGGTCGGCTTGGAAGGCAGGGAGGCGGAGATTCGGTACCCCCAGGAAGATGCAGACTCCGCGTGGATCTGCCGGCGTGGTTTGTGCGGCAGCGGGGGGCGTGGAGTGGGGCGAGGAGTGACCAGTGCGCATGCGCAGTGGGTGTGCTCGGTCGTAGAGCGGCGGGAATTGAGTAGATGCTTTGATTCTTGCGGGGCTGAACTATCAAAGTATCATCTGCGAACGGTAAACCTGCGTGAGACTTCACGTCTGTAAAACTGAGGTTATTAATAACACCTGTCTCGTGGGGTTGTCCAGAGGATTAAATAACATAGTTCAGTGCCTAGCAGTAAATATTAGCTGCTGCTGTTAATAGAATTATTCTTAGCACTTGTTGCATTATGCTTTCAACCTCTCACTTAGGTCGGTATAGCTCTCTCTGCCGTAACAAATTATAAAACTGAGGTGGAGAGGAATGTTATATACCCTATGTCACAACACTAGCAGATAAACTAGAAGGCAATTTTATTATTTTATTTTTTAAAGATTTTATTTGAGAGAGGGAGAGAAAGGGAGCATGATCGGGGTGAGGGACAGAGGAAGAAGGAGAATTAGACTCCCTTGCTGAGCAGGGACTCCTCCCCAACCGGAGGACTCGATCCCAGGACCCCAAGATCATGATCTGAGCTGAAGGCAATTCTTAACTGACTGAGCCAGCCAGGCGCTCCACTAGAAGACATTTTTTTAAAAATTCATTCATTCATTCATTCATTCAAGATTTTATTTGATAGAGTGATACAGCCAGAGAGCGCAGGCGGAGGGACTAGCAGAAGGAGAAGGAGGCTCTGCACCCAGTGGGGAGCCTGATGCAGGGGCTGGATTCCAGGCCCCTGTGATTATGACTTGAGCAGAACGCAGATGCTTAACCATCTGAGCCACCCAGCCGCCCAAGAAGACAATTTTAGGTGTTTCTCCAAATGTCATGGTCTTTGCAGCCTCCGTCTTGGTTATAAAAGCCAGCATGGCATCCTGCAGAGCACTTAGCAGAAATAATTAGGCGTGTGAAGAAACGATCTGAACAACTGAATCTTAACCATGTAGTATCTCTGTGTATGGGATTTCTAGATGTCTTCAAAGCCTCTGATAGAGACGGTATAATTGTATCCAAGTTAGGTTTGTGACAGTTCTCAGCAGCCTTGATTTGAGTTTATGGAAGGTCTGACCTGAGAGTCTATGGAATAACAAATACATTGGAACTGTGGGCCTGGGTGACAGTTCCAGCTAAAATGAATTTGCCCCTCAGGTGCCTTTCTCATCTACATTAGAAAAGCACATCTTGTGAAGTAAGAAGGAGGAGTCTCTAAGTATATGTTAGTTGGAGAGAACCATCCAAGTATTTGCGGTTTTTTCTTTTTTCTTTTTCTTTTTTTCTTTCTTTTTTTTAATTTTTTTTTTTTAAAGTAGGCTCAGTGCAGGGCTGAGCTCATGACCCTGAGATCGAGACCTGAGCTGAGATCGAGTCGTTCGCTTAACCAACCAAACCACCCAGGCACTTCTTGAGTGAGTTTTGAGCAGAGTGCAGTTCCCAGAGAGGAGCAGATCCTAGGTTTTCACAGGCGTGTTCAGAACAAGTGAGATTTGAGAATATTGCCCCATTCAGAAGCTCCCAGGCTGCCTAATGGAGAGAAGCCTGGACCAGGGCAGCTGGGCTGGAAGGAGTGAAGGATGGTTAGGTGACTTGGGAAATAGAACTGCGCTGGAGGCATTCCAGGGATTTGTGGGAAAGGGCCTTAAAACTAGATGTGAGTCAGTTTTGTCTCACCAATCCCAGTTCAACCTCTACTCTTTGTTTTTTGCTCCCTCTTCCCAGATTCTGAGCTCTGCTCACACAATGAATCTGGCATTTAAAGATGTGCTGTTGAGTTCTTTACAAGACAGCAGTACAAGGAGAGTTATTTATTTTTCTTCTTGAAAGTTGAGAAGAAATTGGTGCTGAGAATGTAAGTGAATTTCCCTGTCTTTGTGTTGGGGCAGAACCCAGAGGAAACGAGTTTTCCTACCCCAGTCCTGTGCTGACCACATCACCACTGGTTTAAAAAAAGATAGGCATTTGAGAAACTGCATATGCTTTAGAAAAACAAAAGGTACACTCACTTGAAAGTGCCTCCATCCTTTTTTTCTTAGCTTTGGTTGCCTTCTCTAACTTGAGTAAACAAGGAAATACATATGTAACAACTTTTGTTGTACAACCTTTGCTGAAGGTTTAGTGTTCCTTCATTTAGCGTATTATAATTTGCTTCACCAATTTTTCTCATTTTTAAAATTTCTTTGAAACAGAACAAAGGAGTACATTGTTTAAAAATGTCTTAGACAATGGTTCCATTCACCCAATGAAAAATTGCACACCCAAGCTCTGCATGGCCAAATCACAGTCATACGTAGTCGTGTGGGTGGTTTATCATATGTCCTTTCCTGCCCCTCTGCGAGGTGGAAAGGATATTCTCCCACAGAGGGGCATTTCACCCAGGTGATGTTTGCAGCTTTTTAAAAAGGCAAGTCTGGGAACTGCAAGGCAGTCTGCACCTCTAATGACTTCATTCCTCTTTCTTTATCCCAGCTCTGCCTTCAGAGATTTCTACATTTTTCCAAGGGAGACCAGCAAAGTATGAAGAAGTCCTGTGTGAGTTATTGAAGTCATTTTCTGCTTTGTTTTATAATGGAACTTATGAGGATAATGACTCGTGTTTAAAATAGAAAAGTAGGGGGCACCTGTGTGGCTCAGTGGGTTAAGCCTCTGCCTTCAGCTCAGGTCGTGATCTCAGGGTCCTGGGATCGAGCCCCACATCAGGCTCTCTGCTCAGGGGGAAGCCTGCTTTCCCCTCTCTCTCTGCCTGCCTCTCTGCCAACTTGTGATATCTCTCTCTCTGCCAAATAAATAAAATCTTTCAAAAAAAAATAAAATAGAAAAGTAGAAATAGATAAAATGAACCTGAGGGAAACAGCCTGACACAGTGGTTCTCAGACTTTAGTGTGCATCAGATCAAAACTGGGAAGTGTTTTAAACCATAGAATGGGGCCTGAGAATTTTTGTTTTGAACAGGGTTGCAGGTGATGTTGAGGTCTGTAGACCAGTAGCATTGGTTCAGCAGATCAATAGGGCAAAGTTGGTGCACACACGCACACACACACACACACGCACACACAACACACACATCATATAAAGTTAGATGGTTATCAAACTTGCAAATATTTCAGACTTTTAGCTATAACTCCCCCCACACCCCTGAAAAACAAACAAACACATGCATAGAGCATCCCTACTCCTTTTGGAGCCTAAAGACTTTCTGGCATCAAGAGCTGAATAAAAAACTTCTGTTTCTGTTTATATAAATGATGAACAACCTTCTTGTGGCAAACCACAAACTAAATTCCTATAATTATTCTTCAGTGGAAGCAAAAGACAGATTACCAAGCAGAACCCAGTTAATGAGGTTTTTTAGGAGAATGTATTACTAAAGCCCATGTAGAGAGCTTTCCCATGGTCTTGGTTTGTTTTTGTTTTCCCTTTATAAAACCTCGAACTTTGGGGCGCCTGGGTGGCTCAGTTGGTTAAACGGCTGCCCAGGCCGTGTCGGCTCAGGTCATGATCCCAGCATCCTGGGATCGAGTCCCACATCGGGCTCCTTGCTCGCCGGGAGCCTGCTTCTCCCTCTGCCTCTGCCTGCCACTCTGTCTGCCTGTGCTTGCGCTCTCGCTCTTTCTCTCTCTCTCTGACAAATAAATAAATAAAATCTTAAAACAAAAACAAACAAACAAAAAAAAACCCTCGAACTTTTATAGAATAAATTGACTGCATGTCCTTAAAATAACTCCAAAATTCCCTGACCCTGGTAACCACTAATCTACTTAGATTAGTGGACTTGGCTTTTCTGGATCTTTTGTATGAGTATAATCATACAAGATGTATATTTTGTGTGTGTCTTCCTTCACCTAGTGTAACGTTTTTAAACTTCATCATATTGGAGCATGTTACAGACTTCATTGTTTTTCTTTTCTGGCTTTATTGAGGTATATTTGACAAAACTATAAGATATGTAGTGAACATTGTGATGATTTTGATATTCGTGTACATTGTGAGAGGATTCCTCCCATCTAATCTAACACATCCATCACCTCACATATTTCTTTCTTTCTTTGTTTTTGTTTTTGTTTTTGGTGAGAGTATTGAAGCTCTGCAGTCAACAGATTTTAATCAACTGTAGTCACCATGTTATACGTGAGATCCTCAGACCTTCATTTTATAGCTAAGTGTACCTTTTTACTAAGACTTCATTTCTTTTTATCATTGAAGAATATTCCACTGTGTAGATGGACCTGAGTTCTGTTCATCCACTTACTGGTTAACGGACATCTGGCTTGTTTCTGCTTTACTGCTGTTGTTAATAGTGCTGTTCTGAACATTCATGTGCAAGTTTTGGTAGAATACATGTCTGTGGTTCTTCTGGGTATTTACTGAGAAGTGGAAATGCTGGACCATGCATTAGTTGTAGTTTTAAATTACCGTGGAACCGCCTGTTTTTCGCAATGTGTGCACAATTTTATGTTTCCACCAGCAATGCATGAGAGTTCGTTTCCCCTCATTATTGACAGCGCTTATTGACTTATTATAACCATCATAGTGGGTATGAAGTAACATCTCATTGTGGTTTTGATTTGCTTTTCCCTAATGTCTAATGAGTACCTTTTCGTGTGCTTGTTGGATATTTGTATATCTGCTTCACAGACATGTCCATTCAAATCCTTGGCCCATTTTTAAATTGGATTTATTGAAGAGTATTTTGCGTAATAGATTTTTATCACATGTATGATTTTCAAATATTTCTTCCTATTCTGTGAGTTGTCTCTTCATTCTCTTGAAAGTATATCCTTTGATTCACAAAAGGTTTTAATTTGGTAAAGTTTTGTTTATCTCTTTTCTTTTGTTGTGTTTGCCTTTGATGTCATATCTAAGAATTTCTTGTCATTCTAAGATCATGAAGATTCACTCCTGTATTTTTCCTAAGAGTGTTATTGTTTCTAGCTCTCACATTTAGGTCTTTGATCTATTTTGAGTTAATTTTTGTATAAGATATGAGGAAGGGGTCCATTTTCATTCATTTGCATGTGGATATTCAGTTCCAATACCATTTGTTGAAGAGACTCTTCTTTTCCTCTCATTGAATGATCTCGGCACCCTTGTTGAGCGTCAGTTGACCATAGGTGTATGAGTTTGTTTCTGGACTCCCACTTCTGTACATTTGCTCTGTTTGGATATTATCATGCCGATTCCTTGTGTTTGATACTGTAGCTTTAGAGCAAGTTTGAAGTCAGGAATGTGAGTTCTCCAGTTTGTTCTACTGAACAAATTCTTCTTGACAAACTTGTCAGGATTGTTTTGGCTGCTTTTTTTTTTTTAAGATTTATTTCTTTATTTGAGAGAGAGCAAGAGCGAGAGAGAGCACACACAAGCAGGAGGGGCAGGGAAAAGAAGACTCTCAAGCAGATTTCTTGCTGAGCCCGACATGGGGCTCGATCTCACGACCCCGAAATTGTGACCTGAGCTGAAATCGAGTGCTGGATGCTTAACCAACTGAGCCACGCAGGTGGCCCTGTGTTTAGAATTTAATATTGTGTTTAAGATCTACCCAAATTGGTTACTTCATTCCTTTTAATATCTGTTATGACAGCATACATTTTAGTTGTCCGTTTCTTATGTCATTTCTTATTATTATGAATAATTGTGCAGTGACCATCTTTTACATTTTCTCTTCTTGTATAAGATCAAGCATTTCAAGTATTCTGTAGTGTACACACATGATTAATATTGTTGGGTCAGAGAGATTAAGCATTTCCAGTGTCACTTTATGCTACCAAATTGGTGTAAGTGACCATACGACTCACACCGGCTGTTAGATGACAGGACAGCTTTCTTTGTCTCCTTGTTGACAGTTGATACCGTTATTTCAAAATTATGGCCAGTCTGATGAATGATGAAAACCTCATTGTTTTGATTTGTATTTCTCTGATTTTGGATAGGATTGGGCCTTTCACTTTTCTTCTGTGAAATGTTGATTTATATGTTTTGTATGTTTTTACATATTTTTCCGTTAATTTTGTTCTGTATTTCTTACTGATTTATAAATATCCTTTATGAGTGTTGTATAGTAATCTTTGTTCTATTCATTGTAAATATGTTCTCCAGAGTTTGTCTTATTTTTTCACTTTGTGGTATCATTGGTAATATGAAAGTTTTACATTTTGATGTGGTCAGATTTGTGAATCTTTTTTCCACGTTTTGTTTTGCTTTGTTTTTTGTTTTTTGGTGGTTGTTTTGTTTTGTTTTGTTTGTTTTAGTTCTTTTATCCTTCAGTATATTCCCATTGTGACACATAGTCACATTCCTGTGTCTTAAACTTAGCAGATATTTCCTCTGAGGTATACCATCAAACTGAGATACAATTTGATTGATTTCTTTCATTTGCTCTTTGTTTTTAGGGTTTTGTTTTCATTTTGAGTATTGTTTTTATATAAGTATTAAAAGTATTTAAATTTTTCTAAAGATGGACTGTGAATATAAATTTAGCAAAGCATATTCAGAGATCAGTCTGGCTTCTCTCTCTGTCCCCTATCCTACTCCTTCCCTTACCCAATGTGGATAGCCATTTTTTTTAAGTTTTTATTCTAATTCCAGTGAAATCAACATACAATTTCATATTAATATTAGATGTGCAATATAATGATTCTCATTTTGTTATATTTTTAATATAAGAAGGACCATATATAGATCTTTTGTTTGTCATATTGTACTTGATTTTTTCACTTAAACTTTGTGGGTTTTTTTTTTTTTTTTTTTAAAGAGTCTATTTATTTGACAGACAGTGAGAGAGGGAACACAAGCAGGGGGAGTGGAAGAGGGAGAAGCAGGTTTCCTGCAGAGTAGGGAGCCTGATGCCAGGTTTGATCCAGGACCACGACCCAAGCTGAAGGCAGACACTTAACGACTGAGCCACCTAGGCAACCAGTTCTTTTTTGTTGTTGTTTTTGGGGGGGGGTTTTGTTTTTTGTTTTGCTGTTGTTGTTTTTTAAGATTTTATTTATTCATTTGAGACAGAGAATATAGAGAGAGAGCCTGAGCAGTGGGGGAGGCAGAGGGTGAGGGAGAAGCAGGTGAGCCGGCAGCCAGATGCTGACTCTGGCTGGATCCCAGGACCTGAAGGCAGACACTTAACCATTTGAGCCACTGAGGCGCCCCTAACTTAAACTTTGTTTTGTCACTTAATAATGTATTATGGAGTTCACTCTGTAGTGCCACAAAGAGATACTCCTCAGTTCCTTTTCCAGTTGCTTAGCACTTCATGGTGTGAGTATAGCATAACACATTCCACAAGTTCCTTAGTAATCAATATTTGGGGTTTTTTTAGTCTTTTGCAAATATAAATAGTGATATAACTTCTTCTTTCTTTGATCGGTGTGCTGTTGTGGTTGGTGCCCAGAAGTGGAATTTCTGGGTTAAATGGTAAATTCATGTATAATTTAGCTAACTATTGCCATATTTCACTTAATGGTGGTTAATCTTTTTGTATTTTGAACAGGATCTGAGGATGCTTTTATGCATATAACAAATTAAGTATGTGTAGTTATTCTTTTGGATTTCTGCCAGTCCAGTAGGAGTGAAATAGTTCAGTATACTTTTTATTTATATTTTTCTTTTTAAAGGGTAAGCTTGATCTTCTAAGTTTAGTACCATTTGCATTTCTCTTCCTGTGAGTTTTCTCTTCACAGTTCTTGCCCATATTTAGAGGGTTATTGGTTTTTTTCCTTTTTAGAAATTCTTTATTATAGGGACCCTAACCCTTTCTTTATCATGTAAGTTGCAGATACTTAATTCTGGGTTGTCATTTTTCTTTTGATTTTGGTTTTTCTTTTATTTTGTAGAGGACTTGGTTGGTTGGTTGTTTATAATTTTGTGTAGTCAGGTCTGTCAGTATTTTATTTTATTGCACCTGGATTTTTAAAAGTCTGATGCTCTAGTGACTGAACTATGTGAGCTCTGCATCTGAATTTTTAGTCATAGTTAGGAAAGTTTTATTCTTTCTTAAGTTATGGGGGAACTCACCCATGTGTTCTTCTAGTACTTACATAGCTCTTACTTTTTATTATTATTATTTTTTTACATTTAAGATTGACCAGTCCATTTGCAGTTTTTTGTATAGATGAGAATGAGTTAGGAAATAGGTTAGCTAGGTTTTTTAGACATTAATGCTGCAATGAAGGTGTTGCTTGGGACTCCTTATCTAAGGCTTGGTTGGGTTCCCATCTGTACATATGTGGCAGAATTTATTTCTGCACAGCCGTAGGATTAACAGTAGCTTGCTTCTTCTTTGAGGTCAGAAGAAGGGTCTCTGATATTTTACGTTCTTTAAAAGACTCACATGAGGGACGCCTGGGTGGCTCAGTTAGTTAAGTGTCTGCCTTCGGCTCAGGTCATAATCCCGGGGTCCTGGGATCAAGTCCCATGTTGGGCTCCTTGCACGGCAGGGAGCCTGCTTCTCCCTCTGCCCCTCACCCTGCTCGTGTGCTCATGCACGCGCACGTGCTCTCTCTCTCTCAAGTAAATAAATAAAATATTAAAGATAAATAAATAAAAGACTCACATGATTAGGTCAGGCCCACCCAAGTAAATCTTCCTTTTAGACCAAAGTCAACTGATTAAAGGATCTTATTTATACTTGCAAAATCTGTTTTGCCGTAGAATGTATCACAATCACAGGGACTTAAGTCTCTTTCATTTAAGAGGAGTTTATGTCACATTGTGGGATCCATTGGAGGTCATCTTAGATTCTGCCTACCATAATTAGTGTGAGTTTATCCATCCTTTTTTCCAGGGTAGCTTTGGTTATTCTTGGCCATTCAAGTTTCTATGTAAGTTTGAGAGTAAACTTACCAGTTTCCACAAAAATATCTGCTAAGATTTTAATTCTGATTGTCTTGAATTTATAGGCCAGTTTGTGGAGAAATGAGATATTTTTGTAATATTGAATTGTCCATGCCATGAATATAGTGTATTCCTTCATTTATTTAGGTATTTTTTGTTTTTTTTTTTCTCAATAATACCTTATACATTTCTAGAAAATAGTCTTGTTTTTCCTATTAACCAATTTTTAGTGTATGACATGAACATTGATTAGCTATTTGTTTTGATAACCTGGGAATGATATGTCTCTGTTTCTTCTTGCTATATTTTCCACAGTGGTCATTTCATAAATGGGTGGTATAAAACCTATGAACTGTATAAGACAGTCAATTCAGTTATGGGAAGAAAATACTTGGGTATCTCCCTAGATTTATTGTAATCCATAAAAAGAAGAATGAAGAAATCTAGTATACAGTGAAATGGATATACACACTAATGTACTATAATTATGTAATGTGATAAATACAGCTACATTGGCAATCATTACAGTATGTAAGCCTATCAGAGTTACACAATGTTAAATGCCAAATATATTCATTTGAAAAAAATAAAAGCGACTTAGGAAAAATAACAACAATGCAATTTAATATATAAATTGACATTGTAAGTTTACTGTTTATAAAGGGTTTCCTTAAAAAAAAAAAAAAAAGAAAGAAAGAAAGAAAAGGGTTTCCTAGATGGAACAGTAACCAAACATTTTGGGCACCCTGTCCTATAGGAGTTATGTTCAGAATTATTAAATAACATTTTCCCTGAAGACGACTGTAGCCCTTTATGTGAACATAGTCCCAGTAGTCCTTCCCTGTGTGTTCACTTACTCCTTTAACTACATTTTTTAAAAAGATTTTATTTATTCATTTGATAGAGAGAACACACACACACAGGGGGAGAGGGAGAAGCAGACTCCCCACTGAGCAGGGAGCCTGACATGGGGCTCAATCCCAGGATCTTGAAATCATGACCTGAGCCAAAGGCAAACACTTAACCAACTGGTGCCCCTTAACTACATATTTTAGAAGTGTACATGGTTATGCTCTTGGCCCAGGTTCATGAATGATATTATGTTATCAGTGAAACCCACCCTAATAGCAGGAATAGAACTTTTCTCCCCTCTGTAATCTCACTCTACTTTGCACCTGTTTTTACTGTAGTAGGATTTTATGCTACATGGTAGTTGGATGCTTCATGCTTGTGTCTGTCAGATTATATGCTCCTTGAGAACAGTGACATGGTTTTATTGGTTTTCAGATTCTCAAGGTAGGAGAGTTCTTTATGGCATGTAGGCACATGATGGGACACCAGTAACTTATCACACTGGTGAGGAATGTCTGTCATGCTTTCTTCTCCAACCAAGTACAAAGGTAGACACGCCAGAACACATTTTCTAATTGTGAATAGTGAACTCCATAACAGTTCTTTGACAGCTTTTCCATGTTTTTCAATTATGATTACTTATATTTGAACACAAATGTGCTATTTCAGGGATCCTTATCATTTGCGGATGTGACTGTGGGCTTTACCCAGGAGGAGTGGCAGCATCTGGACCCTGCTCAGAGGACCCTGTACAGGGATGTGATGCTGGAGAACTATAGCCACCTTGTCTCAGTGGGTAAGGATTGTTTCCCATGTAGACTCCTAGTATGCACTTTCTTTCTCGGTTTGACACCTGTAGAGGCTTTGTTGAGTTTAATGATATTTAGGTTTGAGATTTCAAGTATTAGGCAAAAGGATTGTTGAATCACTGTAAAGAATGAAGTGTTGTAATTGGCCCCTGAAGCCCATGAGCCTCGCCCAATTCCCATGTCATTTCCCAATTACAGGGTGTTGCATCCCTAAACCAGAAGTGATCCTGAAGTTGGAGCAAGGAGAGCAGCCATGGATGCTAGAGGAAGAGTCCCGAAGTCGGAGCTACCCAGGTGAGTTAGTATGTATTAAACAGATGGACACTAGGTGACATGGTATGAATTGTTTCTATTCTCAGGTGCTTGCTTATATGTTCGTTTTCACATTTAACAAATACTGAGTACCTGCTCTGCCTCACTCAAGTTTCAGGTGCTGAAACACATGATCAAACTGAATTTGTTCCTGACCTAATGGAGCTTACATTCTGATAGGGAAAGAAAAGAAATAAACACACATACACATACTATATACATAATATGTTGTAATATACATAATATGTACACACATACACATACTATATACATAGTATGTCAATAAAATAGCAAGGAAGTCATAGATTGAAATAATGAAACGTAATACTTGAGAAAAGGAAGGCATTCAGGAAGGCATTTTGATGATATCAACTTGAATGAAATTATTATAAAGTGCACAGGTTTACATGGGAATTAGCATTTGGTTGTATGAGCAGAGGTGATATAGGGAAGACCCCAGGTTGGAGATACTTACTTGGAAATTATCAACTTATGGTAGTATTTAAAGTTTTTAAATTTAGTATTTGAAGCTAAGGGATCAGGTAACCACCTCTCCTTAGAAGTAAGAATGAACAAATTTGAGAGGTCTGAAAGCTGTCCCCTGGGACACTAATGGTTAGAAGTCATGAAAATGAGAGGACTCAGCAAAGAAGAGAGAAGGAACAGTCTGGAGATAAGGTGGAAGCAGAGAATATGGTGTCCTGTAGCCGAGTTAAGACGGTTTTCAAAGACAAAATGAACTTCTTGAAGAAGAATGTATAAAGTCAGCATTTTCTGCCTCTGTCTGCAAATCATCCAGAAGCACTAAGGGAAGTGAGCAAGACAAGCTTCATTATATGACACTAGTGGATATCTGAAATCCCAAATCAGTACAAGTGTACCTGCAGCAGAGCTGATGACGGGATCAAGGAACGTGTGTATGTTAGCAGGTGGGTAGAAAACAAAAGCATTTCTGATGCGCACAGGGTCTGGCAGTGCGCTTTTCATGAACAGAGCACATCCACACCTAAAACTTCCATGAACAACAGTGCCATGAACTAGATAGCTGAGCTCCCTTGGAGACAGTTTCGTTCTGCAAAGGAGACGTACTGAAGTGTAGAAGCACAAACCACACTTTTCAGTAGCCCTCTGTTTCCATGATGGTTCAAAAGAGACTGTACATGAGGCGAAACCACCTCATAGACACTAAATGTGCAGAAATAATCTTACATGCCATCTTAGTGGGTACTCCTCTGACACAGAATTTGATGGCAAAAACTTACTTGACAACGATTGGTCGGGATTTGCAGACCTTCTACAAAAGTGAGGGAAGCATGGGGGAGGGTATGGCTGCTTAGGAGGCGGGGAAGGCTCAGGGGGGTGATTACCTCGTTAACTGTAGCTCTGTAATTAGCACATCTGATTGCTCAGGCTAGCGGGATGTGTTCTGAGTCTCAATGTGAACCACTGTGTGCCAGAGCAGCTGGTCAGAACGGTGGAAGGGAAAAGGATATTATCTTCTGTCTTGTTCCTCTCTCTCAGATGAAACTGTTCTGTAGAGTTTTAACTACCTTTCTTTCCTGGATTGCATCAGACAGTTTGTCTAGGCAGATGCTGGGGAAGTCAGAGCCTCCATGGGCGCAGTTCAGCCTCTTGGGCTTGTTTCTGTGAAGTGAGCGCAACACTTCGGTTTTCCTCAGTTTGGAGCTGCAGCAATGCCAGCTCCCTGTGAGCTGACTCTGTGATGACCAAGAGAGCAAGCCATTGTGGAGGCTACTCCGACGAGGAAGGAAGGCACATCCTGGTTGATCTATAAACTGAGACCAATACATGTGCAGAACACTTGTTCATAATGAATTACCCCGCTAGCCTAAGGGATGACTCTTTTCCCTCTCCCATGTAAACCTTTTGCAGTGTACCGTTCCTTGAAAAGCTCACATCCTTTGAGCCCAAGTAATGGAAAAGGAACCAGCACAAAATGTCTGCAAAACTATTATAAGAAAAAAGGGGTGAAAAGTATCGGGAAGAAAGCTGGTTGGTGATAGAATTGTCATCTGATCAAAGTAGTCATAAAGTAGGTAAATTATGTGACCAAATATTAAATCATGAGTTTCCAAAGGGTGAACTAATTGAATTAATTATCTCTGTGATACAAGTATTTAAGAAAGATATTAATAAGGGAATAGCAAACACATGGCAGGGTGTCAAACTGAGAAAAGAGAACAGAAAATAAAATTACAGTAAAGAAAGCAAATTGGAAGAATCCCAAGGATAAATACATACTGTCAGAAATCTGTTCAGGGCCGCCCGGGTGGCTCAATCATTAAGCGTATGCCTTCGGCTCAGGTCATGATCCCAGGGTCCTGGGATCGAGCCCGGCATTGGGCTCCCTGCTTGGCGGGAGGCCTACTTCTCCCTCTCCCACTCCCCCTGCTTGTGTTCCCTCTCTTGCTGTGTCTCTCTCTGTCAAATGAATAAATAAAATCTTTAAAAAAAAATTGTTCAGAAAGAAAGGATAGATGTAAGCAAGAAGAAAACTAAATAAATTTTGAAGATTACATTAAAAAGAGAGTTCACATACATACCATACATAGAATTCATTCCCCAAAATAGAAAAAGAAATAGAACAAATATTTAAAATATTTCAAGAATACTTTTTGTGGGGGAAGAGATTTGTGATTGAATCTGTGTAAAAGAGCCAGTCCTTAGCAACATTAGGATATATTCTGATAAAGGGACTAGATTTCAAAAACAGTTATTTTGACAACCAGCCAATATAAGAGAAAGTCCAAATAGCCTCAGACTTTTCCATAGTAAAATCTGTAGCTCAGGGGCGCCTGGGTGGCTCAGTGGGTTAAGCCTCTGCCTTTGGCTCAGGTCATGATCCCAGGGTCCTGGGATCGAGCCCCGCATCGGACTCTCTGCCTGCTTCCCCCTCTCTCTGCCTTCCTCTCTGCCTGCTTGTGATCTCTCTCTCTCTCTGTCCCCCAGCCCAAAAAAAAAAAAAAAAAAAAAATCTGTAGCTCAGAGTCAGCAGAGCAGTTTCTACAAAATCCTCAAGGTGTCACATTGAGAGTATTACACCCATTTAAGAAGATACTCTTCAACAAAGACAGCAAGTCTTTTCTGAATAGACAAAAACTCTAGGATCTTTGTTCCTAGAAGCCTCTGTTTGAGTATCAGGTAACCAGGGAGTGACATAAAAAACATGGTAAAAAGGCTGGTAGTAGACACTGAATTTAACTGAAGAACTAATTTTATTTTGTTTTTTTAGTTTGTTTTTTTTTTTTAAGTCTTATCTGTTTGAGAAAGAGAGTGAACATGGTAGGGAGAGAGAGAGAGAAACAAGCAGACTCTGTGTTGATCATGGAGCCCGACGAGGGACTCTACCCCCAACCCCAAGATCACGACCTGAGCTGAATCCAAGAGTCAGTCAGTCAGCTGACTGTGCCACCCTGACACCCCCCAAAGAACTGACTTTAAGACAAATGTGGGAGCTAGGTGACAGATTGTACAAGTTGCAAATCTAGGCAACACAGAAAGGGTATGTATCTACATAGATAAGAGAAGGCAAAAAACAAACAGAGAGGAGAGAAGGTATACAAATACGGTGACTTCTTTTATAACATGATGTGTGTTTTCCTAAAAAAGAATCACTGCTCCATATAAAATAGTGTACTGAAAATCACAGGGCTAACAGAAAAATGGGTTTGGGGATAAAATTCTTAAGAGCTTTGTCAGTGACACAATGAGAGGCAGTGTTGAACTTTGTAGCTATAATTTTGTGTTTATTTCTCCTTCCAGTTCTATTGGTTTTTGCGTTATCAATTTAAAGAATTATTAAGTGTATAAATATTAGGATCTTTATGTCCTCTTGAGCACTTGACCCCTTTATGATGATGTCTCTATTTCTGGTAGAACTTTTTCGTTCTGAAGCCTACTTTAATATTACTACTGCTAGCCCACAGATCCTAGCTAAGCCACTTACTGGCTTAGAGAAGTCACTTACTCTCTATGACCCTTTGTTTCTCATTGTAAATTTGGATAATAAGACTTTTGTCACAATATTTGTGATCATCAGATGAGGCAAGATACAAATACACAGGGTCTTGCTAAAATAGGCATCTGGGAAGTTTATACTTTTAACCAGCATTTAACTAATGCCCTTCTAAAAGCTCAGGATATACATCAATGAACAAGAAAGTCAAGGACTCTCCTTTTGTTGGGCTTCCATTCAGAAGGGAGGTGTAGAGATAAGTACCACAGAGGAAGAAAGGATGCAAATAAATTAATCCTATAATTTCAGGTCATGCTAAATGCTATGAAGGGTTTTAAAGACAAGAAGATGAGATGATAGTGATAGAGGGTATTGGGGATAAGTAGACTGTTTCAGCCAAGTGGCCAGGGGTAGTCTCTTCAAGATTGTATCTGGAAAGGACCTAAATTATATGAAAAATCTTGACAGCAAAGATCTGTGAGAAGAGCAGGAACGCCCTGGGCAGGAGCACCCTTGACTCATTCAATCAATAGCAAGATGGCTAGTGTGTTTCTGTCATGACAAACACAGTGAGCAATGGCATGAAATAAAGTTGGAGACACCGGCATAAACTTGATCTTGAAGTTCTAGGCCGTGTTGCAAAATTTGAATGTCATTAAAAAAAGGGGGGGGGTCCATTGCAGTTTTCAGTAGTGAGAGAGACTATAATATAGCAAAAAAAAAAAAGTTTTTGGCTCTTTGCCCGTGGTTTCTGGCACATAGCTCCTAAAACCCTTGGAATCTCTGGCATGAAAAGAGTGTCTTTTGTATACTGAAGTAACTGGTGGCTGGGGACCGCTAGATCACTTCAGGTGGGGGTGTGGGGGTGGCCATCACCAGTGGCCAGTGACTTAATCACTCAAGCCTAGGTAATGAAACCTCCCTAAGAGCCTCTAAACAACAGAGTTCAGGAAGCTTCAAGTGGTGTGCCCCAGAGAGGGTGTGCGAGTTCCACATACCACACACATCCCCAACCCTTGCCTATATATCTCTTCTCTTTGGCTGCTCCAGAATTGAATCCTTTATAATAAATTGGTAATATAGGGGGCGCCTGGGTGGCTCAGTCATTAAGCGTCTGCCTTTGGCCCAGGTCATGGTCGACCTCTGCATCGGGCTCTCTGCTGGGAGGGAAGCCTGCTTCTCTCTCCCAATCCCCCTGCTTGTTTCCCTCTCTCACTGTGTCTCTCTCTCAGATAAATAAATAAAATCTTTAAAAATAAAATAAAATAAATTAGCAATATATAAGTAAATAGTTTTTTGGGGTTTTTTGAGGTGTTCTAGTGAATTACTAGTCTGAGGTGAGATGGCTAGTCATGGGAACCCACGGTTTATAGTCAGAAGTCCTGGAGGCAAAAAAAGAAAAAAACATAAATAGTCCCTTCAGCTTTCTTGTAATGTCTATGTGATGTATCTTTTTCCATCTTTTTACTTTTAAACTATTTATATTTAGAGTGGGTTTCCTATAGATAATATATGGTTGGGTTTTTTTTAACTGATGTGAAAATCTCTCATTTTTTAATGGGAATATTTTAACCACTTAAGTGGATGCCCTGTGGAATATGATACCTTCAGTTTGTCACATCTGATTTCAAATGACGTCATGCTATTTTATAAGAGGCTTGCAGTGTTATAATTATATGCTTCTGTTCCTTCCTCCCTTTCTGTGTGCTATTTTACTTCAAACCCCACAAGGCAGCAGCTCTTTCTGCCTACAGGTCTTCATTGTGCAAGATGTTTTCTGTTGGTAACAGAAATCTGGATCGACACTCTTTTCTGTCCATAGTTGATTCACTTCACTGTCTTCTAGGTTACAAACTACCTTCTCTGATTTTTAAGTCTGTTTTTCCGTATTTAATATTCTGTTTTCTCTTGTTGCCGTCAAGATTTTCTTTTCATCTTTGGTTTTCAGCTGTTCAACTCTGTTGTTTCCAAATTTACCTTTGATTTTTTTTTTTTTTAGCGGGCGGGGGGTGGGTTTCCTGGTTATTTTTCTTGTTGTCTTCTCGGTTTCCTAAATAAGTGGTTTGATGTATTTCATTGTTAATTTTTTCCTGGGACTCTCCAGTTCCTTATGTGTGGCTGTATTTGATACTGTTCCTAGTTCTTGGGTCTGTCATGTCAGAATTTCCTCAGTGTCTGTGCTCCGTTTTCAGCTTTTGGCTGCCCATCCAAGCCTGTGTCACAGAGGATTTATTTCTTTACTCCTGTTTCTCTTCCAGCAGTCAGCTGAGCTCATGCTGCTTCAATGAGAAATAAAGCCAGCCACCAGTTAACAGTGATAGATACAGATTTTATTCAGTAACTGTTGGAATAGGAGATGAGAAGTTTCAGTAAAACTGAGCTCAACTCCACATACTGCTAAGACAGCTAGGGACTTACAGCCAACAGGCAGAGTGGGGGGAATCACTGGATAGAAGATTACTAAGAGAAACACCAACTGTAGGGGGATTCTTGCTGAATGCAGATCAGGCATTAACCCATCAGGGACAGGGTATAAGGAACTTGATCAGATATCAAGGGTGAAGGGACTGTCACTAGACTGACTTAAAAGGATTCTTGCTAAAACTGAGCTCAGCCCGGATAGACCTGGAAGACCTAGTCACGGCCTAGTTGAGAATAGGGCTCAGAGGACACTAACTGAGGTTTAGTCAACAGGAGAGTTCCTCTCAGAGTGTATCATTAAATTTGCGTTGGTAATGAAATAAATTATAGAAGCTATACCTTTAATTGTGTAATTTCATTGTAAAATATAATGGACATACTACAGGAAAAGAAAATGAAACCCAGAAGAATGCTTGAGAGGAGTGGTAAGTGATAAGTCGTGACAAAACACAGAGGTGAATCTGAACAATGGGTGTGTAAAGTAATTATGATACTAATATGTAGGGCTAAAAAAACATACACAAAGCACTAACTGCATTTAAATGAGGTGAGAGGTGATCAAATTGAGTTTGATGCTTCTGTTCTTCAGAAAGGGAGATCTAAGATATTGAATTATTCTAGATTCATGGTATGATGTGATGGATAGCCCCTTAAAGCTGAGAAACAGGTGTGTATAACTTCTAAAGTTGTAAGGAGGAAAAATGGAAAAGATAAGAAATTATTTCAAAAAGAAGGAAGAAAAGTACGATAGAATTGGTAGTAAAATTGTGACAAATATAAAGTACCAAGTAAAATGTGAGAGACGACTTGATATATTTCAGGAATCACCATAAATAGAAACAGACTACATTTACCTGTTAAAGTACAAATTGTCAAATTGGGTCTTTGAAATAAAATAATACCTTCCTGTAGCTAAGATAATAGGTTTTCATTTATTCTGCTAACTACATATTTATATTTTTGGCATCTTTTGCCCTCTTGACATTCAGTGTTATACCTGTCTGTATACAGAAGATACAGGATATCCTGATCCTTCAGTGTGGGAAGAAGTAATATCACAGTCAGCATTTACAAATCATAAATTTTCCCCACTTCATTTGTTACCTCCCATGAATCTTCTCTTGTAACTGTGTCCTTGTGCCATTTTATTTTTCTGTCTTCCTTTCTTACTAATGTTAGATCACTATTATTATATTTTTGTAAACTTTAAAAAATTCTTTTTATATTCTCAGTTTGCGCTGATACCACCCAGAACACTTGGGCATACTGTTTTACTCTTTGTTCTGATTCCTAAATGCAATTAGACTTTGCCCGCTGAAGCATCTAATTTATCATGTTAATATCTTGAGTTGTATTTTGCCCAATATACAATATAGCAAATTTATGTTTTTCTCATTTAATGACCCTTAATCTTTTTTACCCTTTGAAAATAAAGATTTTATTTATTTATTTAGAGCGAGCACACATGAGTGGGGGGAGGGCCAGCAGAAGAGGGAAAGAAAGTATCTCAAGCAGACTGTGCTGAGGGGCGCCTGGGTGACTCAATCATTGGGCATCTGCCTTCAGTTCAGGTCATGATCCCAGTGTTCTGGGATTGAGCCCTGAGTTGGGCTCCTGCTCAGCAGGGAACCTGCTTCTCCCTCTCCCTCTTCCCCTGCTTGTGTTCCCCCCCCCCCCGTCAAATAAATACATAAAATCTTAAAAAAACAAAACAAAAACAAAACCTCTGTGCTGAGTGTGGAGCCCTACACAGGGCTCGATCTCACAACCCTGCACAATCTAAGCTGAAATCCAGGAGTCAGACACATAACCACCCGAGCCACCCAGGTGCCCCAGTCACCCTCCCTTAAATATTGCTGTGTTTCCTCTGTGTGGCACAGAACTGGTGCTAAGCTCCCATTTAATCCTTCTTTTTAGGATTACCCACAGATACGCTTTCCTTCCATATAAGTCTACATTTCATTCCTAACATACTTGGGGATTCTTGTGAGTTAATACATGAAAAGTACATGGAACAGTGCTTGGCTCATGGTAATGGTTAGTTTTCCTGTTAACTTTTCTTGTTGTTAATATCATTATCATTGGTTTTAAGCACATTTTCAAATTTAAGCTCAGCTTTCCACAGCTTTTAAAATATTACTTTGTTCCTTTAATTTACATTATCTACTATAGAATCTGATTCCTGGTAGTGTATGGATGTTGAATGAAGAAGCTATTATCTGGATTATAATTTCTTCAAAGAGAGCATATCTTACTTTGTTATATAACATATAGTGGCTATTGGATCATTACTTAATTCATTAACTGTGCCTCTTGATGAGTGAGAGAGCCTTTATATTCAGAAAATACTACAAGGAATTAATTTCTAAAAGGACATGTTGGGTTATAAACCTGTAGGTTCTTGTTCAAAATTACAGATTTGTAGAAAACTTGAAATTTATTTTGAAAAAGCTCACCACTTGTTAAGGACCATTACTTTCATAATCACTCAGGTGTATTCAGAGGAAATCAGATACAAATACTTGCCACACCATAGGTTGTAGTTGGGAAAAGTAAAAAGATTACTGAGTATTTCACATTTTGGCAGTTAACAGGGTATGTTTATGTTTCAAGGGAGTATTAGCCAACATTCTGATAGAATGAGATGTATAGAATGCGATTAATTTTTTAAACTGATGTATAAATAGAACTTGAAATGGTGGAGATGTTTGTGAAGACTTATTATGAGACAGTGTCATTTTCCTAAAGAGCGAAGTTCTGAGCAAGTCCAAAATGGGAAGGTAAGCCGGCTGAGTTGAAAACTCTTGGTTGAACTTGAGTGATTTTTGACAAATTAATAGTCTGGCATTTCTACAAAGAAGACATTTATTATGGACTAGTGAAGCAATCATTTGAATACCCAATATGTATGTAGTTGAGGACAAGTTCCCCCTCCACCCAAGCATTATAACTGCAATATGTTTGCTTTAATGGTGCTTGGAGACAATGGGCTTTGAAGAGGTTTTTAAACAGGGTCATCATTTTTACATTGTATGTACTGAGCCAGAAGGTAATGTGAAGTATAGCTGAGAATTCTTAGGGTGAATAAATACATCATTGAGTGTATTTAATGTGAGATTAAACATTAAATAATGTTTATTTAATTAAACATTATTTAAATGTTTTGGGTCAGGTCTTCCGTGGTTATAAATACACATAAAACCAAGAAATGTAGAAATCTGGGTGTAAAAGAAAAACTCTTACTAATATGTCAGAGCAGGTTTACAGTGGGGAAAAATTAGCATCTGGTGGTAGGATATCTGACCAAATAAGCTTGAATATACCACAACTAAAAATAACGCAAGGATTTTACTTTTCCTGGTAGACATTTGTATTTTTTATAAGTAACATGAATAGAAGGAAAATTAGAAACTACATTACAGGACTCTCTTCATAAGCACAAAGAAATCAGTGCTTTCAGAAGTTTAATTTGGTATTAACAGTATACTAAATTAATGTATATATAACAAAACAGAAGTAGTTTTAAAGGGGGGGGAGAATGAAACTGGAAACATGTAAAGTTTAGAGAGGATTTAGCTGCACTAATGTAAGTATGAGAGGAAAATTATGTAAAGTCTGATCCTTCTGAACGATAGCAAATCATTCCTCTATTTCTTTTTTTTTTTTTTTAAGATTTTATTTATTTATTTGATAGAGATCGCAAGTAAGCAGAGAGGCAGGCAGAGAGAGAGGGAGGAAACAGGCTCCCTGCTGAGCAGGGAGCCCGATGCGGGGCTCAATCCCAGGACCCTGGGATCATGACCTGAGCCAAAGGCAGAGGCTTAACCCACTGAGCCACCCAGGCGCCCCCATTCCTCTATTTCTTTAGGGCACTCTTATCTACTAAGTTTCATGGCCTCTCTAGTTCTCTGCATTTCCCCTTCCTAGATGAGTCAATTTTTTTTTCAAAGTCTTTTCTTCACCATGCTTTATATTTATTTGTAATGTATATATTAAGTCTTGAAGTATGTATTTGTAAATTGCCAAATGTAGATGTGTATGTTCTAAGTTTTTAATCCCCCTTTTCCACCCTTTCAGGTTTTGTTTTTCTAATCCAAACGGATGGGACAATATGACTGTTTGGATCACTCTTATTTCACAAAACTAAGTCAGTGATGTAGATGGGCATTTGTTTTAAGTGTAATTTCATCATAATTAAGATACGATTCATGACTTATGGTTTGTTTGTCTTTCTCATCTTTAGAAGTCTGCAAAGTTGATAGCCAAGCAGAAGAGACTCAAGGAACCCAGGACAGACGTTTCTGGCAAGCTCCATTTATCAACAACAAAACACTGACTGTACACAGAGGTAATGTATTAGGAAGCATTTTTAATTTCAGCACAGACACAGTTCCTTCCATAAAAATACCGTGTAGGTGTGACTCATGTGGTATGAATTTGAAATGTATTTCAGAATTAATTATTAATAAGAAAAACTGTTTAAGTAAGGAGGCTGTTGGCCTCAATACATATGGGAAATTGTTCCTTCATATTAACCATGAACAAACTCAAATGGGAAAGAAACCTTATGAATTCATTCAAAATGGAAAATACCTCAGTCATAATGAAGATTTCATCCTGTATCAGAGAACTAAAAATATAGAGCAATCCTTTATTCAAAGCAATAAGGAATACAAGGAATGTGGGAAAGCTTTCCATGAGACGGCAGTTGTCATCCCATATAACCAAGCTCACATAGGACAGAGTCCTTGTGAACATAATGAATCTGATAAAACATTCTGTAGTAATTCAACCCTCATGGTCAGTAAGATGGCACAAAGAACAGAAAATCTTTATAAGTATCAAGAATATGCTAAAACTTTTGAGAAGTCATCTCTCTTGGAACACAGAGTTCATTTAGAGGTGAAAGGTTATGAGTATATTGAAAGAGTGGATAATTTCAATGGGAGATCAGACTTTCTTGGCACAGGAGAGAGAACATTTGAATATAACAACTTGGGAGAACCCTTCTGGGAGAAGTCAGTTGTTAATGTAACTCAGAGAACACACATAGGAGACAAAGTCTGTGAATGTAATGAACGTGGAAAAACATTCTGCAAAAAGTCAAAACTCATCAAACATCAGAAAATACATACAAGACAGAAACCCTATGAATGTAAGGAATGTGGGAAATGCTTCTCTCGCAAATCTCTCCTCAGTTTACATCAGCGAGTCCACACAGGAGAGAAACCTTATGAATGTAAGGAGTGTGGGAAATGCTTCTCTAGAAGTTCACACCTTATAATTCATCAGAGAACTCACACAGGAGAGAAACCCTATGAATGTAAGGAATGTAGAAAAAGCTTCTACCATAAGTCATATCTCACAGTACACCAGAGAATTCACACAGGGGAGAAGCCCTATGAATGTAATCAATGTGGAAAAACCTTCATAAGTAACTCAGTCCTCACAATACATCAGAAAACACACACAGGCGAGAAACCCTATGAGTGTAATCATTGTGGAAAATTCTTCTCTAGAAAATCCTACCTTAGAGTACATCTGAGAACACACACAGGGGAGAAGCCCTATGAATGTGAGATATGTGGGAAAGCCTTTTGTCACAAGTCAGATGTCACTAAACATGAGAAAACTCACATAGGGGGAAAGCCTTATGGATGTAATCAGTGCGGGAAAACCTTTAGTCGCAACTCTGGTCTAAAAGTACATAAGAGAACTCACACGAAGGAGAAGCCATATGACTGTAGTGAGTGTGGGAAATCCTTCTCTGAGAAATCAGTCCTCACGGTACATCAGAGGATACACACAGGGGAAAAACCTTATAAGTGTAATGAATGTGGAAAAACCTTCTACAATAAATCAGACCTCACTAAACACAACAGAACTCACACAGGTGAGAAACCCTATGAATGTAAAGAATGTGGGAAGTTCTTCTCTAGGAATTCGTACCTGACAGTACACCAGAGAACTCACACAGGAGAGAAACCCTATGTGTGTAAAAAATGTGGGAAGACCT
Source organism: Martes martes (assembly GCF_963455335.1). Classification (NCBI taxonomy): domain Eukaryota; kingdom Metazoa; phylum Chordata; class Mammalia; order Carnivora; family Mustelidae; genus Martes; species Martes martes. The sequence continues at coordinate 74,972,715 of NC_137902.1, forward strand.
TTTGCCCTAAGTCAGACTTTATAATACATAAACGAACACACAGCGGGGAGAAATCATACCACTGTACTCAGTGTGGGAAAAACTTCACTTGCAGCTCAGTCCTCAGATCACATCAGAGAACTCACACAGGTGAGAAGCCCTATGGATGTAATCAGTGTGGGAAGTCATTTTCTGAGAAATCAGTTCTCACAGTACATCAGAGAATACACACAGGGGAGAAACCTTATAAGTGTAATGAATGTGGGAAGTCCTTCTATCATAAGTCAGATCTCACTAAGCATCAGAGAACACATACAGGAGAGAAACCCTATGAATGTAATCATTGTGGGAAAACCTTCAGTTGCAACTCAGGCCTCAAAGTACATCAGAGAAGACACATAAGAGAGAAACCCTATGAATGTATTGAGAGTGAGAAAACCTCCAAGAAATCAGTTATCACAATACATCCCACGTTACACACAGGGGAAGAAAATTTATAAATACAGCAGTGAGAGAAATCTTTCTCTTGTGATTCATACCTCAAAATACCACAGAAAATTCACAAAGGACATGACCCCTATGAATGCAAAGAATGGCAAATTTTTACCGTAAGTCATCTTCCAAAGTAAACAAGAGAATACTCGTAGTGGAAAATACTCTGAATTTGTTGAATGTCTGAAAACCTGTTGAAATAAGACAACTAAAAGTGACTGTAGAAGAAACCCTATTAATGCATGTAGGAAATATGGGGAATTATTTTATTATGAAGTAGAACTTATTAAATAAGGAACTTACATAGGAGATAATCCTGTCAATCAAACAGATGTGTGAAAATGTTCTTCCAGAATTTGGCCTTAAATAACAATCATACCACACTTGGGGAAAAAGTGTCAACATCTTGTATATTTTTGAGACCTTTATACACAAGTTGTACTCAATGTATGACAGGGAAATAATAGGGAAGATACCCAAAGAATGCACAAATGTGGTTCAGCCTTTATCGAGAAATGCCATTTTGTTGAGCATGTAGACAATTGATATCAGAAGACATCGTAAAGATGTTTTGAGTGTGCACACTTTAACAAAATTTGGACTTTCTTATATCTGAAGATTGTATTGAAGGAAGTATGTCTTTAGGAAATATGGACAGAAATTTTACTTTAGCTATATTATCTCTGATCTCAAATTTTTTAATAGAAATAAAACTGAAAATAGACCTTTATAAAAACATTAACTGTGAAATGTGAAGCTTTTTGAAAAGAACAGATAAACTGAATATTCTTCTCAGACCCTGATTTCACTTTTGGAGAGACATATGTCACTCCATCCCCCTATCAGAGGGTTTTTGATTAGTCTGTCGCCAACCTATGCTGATACCTCTGCAAATAATGCTTGATGGTCTGGTTCGTCCTGGAATCTACGCTCGGGGTTCTCCTCATGGACTAGAGCCAAATCAGAGTGTACAGTGCCATCAGCCAGGGACAGTTGAGGATGTGTCTGTTTCCTCTTCTTTAGTTCAGGAACCAGAAGTAACACTGAGTGTGTTAATGAAAGTAGAGTACTGCCTAGAGTGCCGGGACTTTTGTGTCCCAACTGAAATTTACAGGAAGCTCCTCATGGCTTAACTTTATTGAATTCAGGCCTGTTGACCCATTGATATCCCACCTTTCCAGGGGAGAGAAACTTGGTGGTGTTTTAGTGAAATATTTCATATGTGTGTCCAATTATGAGGCATATCGTAACCATTGGTGTGTCTGCCGCAGGTTTGAAGTAATGTAGTACAAGAATAGTTGAAATATCCGCATACCATCCTCAAATCCATTCTGTAGCCTGTAACTTCTCCCACCTTCAGCACTTTTCTGAATTTGGTTAGTATTGATCTCAGGTCTCATTAGTTTTACAGTAATATTTTACATATATTTCTCTGTGTGTGTATGTGTTTGTGTGTGTGCATGTATGTAACATTGTTTTGCTAGTATATCAGCGGGAACTCATGTTTTGCAACTTGTTGTTGTCTTCAAATGCATGGTTTTGATATTTATACATATTGATATATTTAGCTTTAGTTGATTCACTTTAATAAAGCTTAATATATGACCATAATGATATTGTCTATTCTCCTGTTTATGATTTTCAGAATTTTAAGATCTTTGTTACTAAAATAATAGTGCTTCCAACTTTTTAAAAATCAAGTCTGGGCAGTAATTGAAATATGGTTAAATATACCCTATTTAAGTAACCAACTTGAGTTTTAATAAGAGTATACTCATACATATGACTCCCACAGTTAAGAGGACACACCCATTACCCAGAAGGGTTTCTCATTCCTGGGACTTCCTCCTCCCTCCCTCCTGGCCCCTGGCAACCAGTGATTTGCTTTCTGTAACTAGGTTAGACTGATTTTTTAAAATATCATTTCACGTAAATGGAGATACACAATATGTCCTCTTCCTTGTCTGTCTTTCATTCACCCTGATTTTGAGATGCATCCGTGTTTTAGCATCTGTCAGTAACACCTTTATTTTTTTGATTAAGTCATATTTTATTGTATGTTTAGTACTACAGTTCTGTTTATCCATTCCCTTTCCAGTTTTTGATTGTTATGAGCATAGCTGCAGTGAACTTCATGTGCATTTTAATGTAGGCCTATTTTTATTTCTCTTGGCTAAATACTTAGGAGTAAAGTTTCTCGGATTGTAGGATTAGCATACATAATGTCAGTCTTTTCTGAAGTGTTTGTTCCATTTTACATTTCTGTCACCAGTGTGTAAGAGTTGTATTATTTCACGTTTTGGTCAATATTTGGTATTGTTACTTTAAATGTAGCCACATTAATGTGCATAGTGGCATTTCCCTGTGCTTTTCATTTGCATTTCCCTGATAAATAATGATATGCATCTTTCACTTACTTATTGGCCATTTGTGTATTTTATTTTGTGAAGCATCTATTTAAATCATTTGCACACTTGGTAGGTTGTTTGGCTTATTTCTGAGTTATAAGGATTTTTTTTTTATTTAATATTTTCCCCCATTCTGTGCCCTTTTCCCCTAGTTTGTGGCTTTTTAGAAGTTTTTCATTTAGATAAAAGTCTAGCTTGCCAGTTTTAATCTTTTCTAAGAGATCTTAACAATAGTATCAGAGATTTTCCCCCTTGTTTTCTAAATGCCTTAGCTTTGTGTTAGGTATATGATCTATTTGGAATACATTTTTATGTATAGTGTTTTAACGGTTGAAATTTATACTATTCCATTTGAACATTCAGTTTTTTCAGCACCATTTGTTGAAAAGACTGTCTTTTCTCCATCGAATTACCTTGGCACCTTTTAAGACCTCCAGTTGATCATTTGTCTTTATGTGTGTTGGGGTGGTTTCAACCTATGGACCCTTTACTCTGTCCCACTGATCTGTTTAGCTTCTCTGTGTTGTCTGTATTCCCATATCTTTATTAATAAGTCTTTAAATGAAACTGTATAAATTCTCCAACTTTGTTCTCTTGTCCAGAATTGTTTTGGCCCTCCCAAATCTTTTGCATTTCCATGTATATTTCAGAATGAGCTTGTCAGTTTCTTAAAAAGAAAAAAAAAGGTTGCCTTGATATTGCTTTTAGGATTTTATTGTTCTGTATGTCTGGGGAAAGTTGACATTTTAATAATACTAAACTTTTCTGACCCATGAATATGATCTATCTCACCATTTAATTAGGTCTTTCTCTTGGCAGCATTTTGTATTGCCTGAGTACAGATACTGTTTTGTTAGGTTTATCCCTAAGTCTTCTTGCTTTGAATGCTATTATAAGTAGTATTGTTTATATAATTGCACTTTTAGTAGTTTTTTGTTAATCTGTAGCAATATGGTCGATCCTTGTGTATTGACCTTGTTTCCTGTAATCTTGATAAACTAACATCGTCTTGGTAGCTTTTTTGATTCCATTAGATTTTCTAATTGTATATGATCATGTCGCCTGTACTTGCTTCTTTCTTTTCAACCTTTATGCTATTCACATCTCTCCCCCCCCCCCCTTTTCTGCATTCTCAATACAATGCTGAAGAGAACTGGTGACAAAAGACATCCTTGCCTTACTCTCAGTCTTAGGGGACAGCACTGAGTCGCTTACCATATGTTTCATGTCAGCTGTGGGTTTCTCGGTACAGAATGTTGTTTTTAATTTGAGTTTGCTCAGTTTTATCATGAATAAATGTTGATACTTTTTCTTTTGGCCTTTTAGCACAAAATCTAATAATCATATGATTCCTTCTGAAATTCTTCTGATGTGATTAATTACATTTACATATTTCTAAATATTCAAACAACCTTGTATTTCTGTAAAAATCCACTTGGTTGTGATCCGTCATTTATATATTGCTGAGTTTGATTTGCAGATTCTGTGTTAAAGATGGTTGTGTCATTATTCATAAAGAATGACATCTGTATGATCTGTGCTGATTGCCCCTCTTGTTTTTACATTGGTGATTTGTTTTCTCTCTTTTCCTTCATCGGTTTGGAGGAAATTTATCAGTTTTACTGATTATGTCTTTCAAAAGAATGAACTTTTGGTTTCACTGATTTTTCTCTGTGCTTTTTCTACTTCATTGACTTATGTTCACTTCTCTACTATTTTTATCTTCATTCACTATGGGGTTAGTTCTTTTTTTAACTTCTTAAAATGAAAGCTGGGTTTTCATTGGCTTTGATACTCTTTTCATTTTAATTATAAGTTTTTTAAAGTTCTGAATTTCACTCCAGCATCTAGAAATTCTGGGAAGTTATGTGTTCATTTTCATTTAGTTAAAAATATTTTCTAATTTACCTTGAGGTCTCTCCACCCACCCCTACCATGAGTTACTTAGAAAAGCATGTGTGATTTCTAAATATCTGGAATTTTTTTCAGATACTCTTTTCATTTCTAACTTGTTTGGTGTTCAGAGAATATAATCTTTATGGTTTTCCTTAAGTTTATCTTTCTTGGTGAATGTTCCATGTGAACTTGGAAAGACTGTATTCTGCTATTACTGCACGAGATGTTCTAAAATGTCAGTTGGTTGATAATGTTTTGCAGCTTATACATATTCATGCTTCATTTCCCTTTCAGTTGTTTTATCAATTCCTGAGAAAGGTATGTTGAAGTTTCCAGGTGTAATTGTCACTTTGTGTTTTTCTGTTGTCAGTTTCTCACATAACAAAGCTCTTATTTTATGTACAGTTGCATTAAGATTGTTGCATCTTCTTTCTCATTGCGAAATTTTCCTCTTTATTCCTGGTGAAATTCCTTTTCCTGAAATCTACTTTTTTTTATATTAGTATAACTACTTCAGCTTCTTGTGATTATTGTTGTATGGTATATCTAATTCCATCTTTCTGTAGTTTATATTTCTCTTTTAATTTAAAGTGAATTTTTTTATAGGATAGAGTTGACTCTTGCTTTCTTATCTTTTCTGATAATCGCTAGCTTCTATTTTAATGCTTTTATTTGGAGCAAGTTCTTAGGTGAACTACCATCTTGCTATTTTTTTAAATTGAAGTTTTTCTTTTTATGAGATGACTATAGATTTCAGTGCACTTTTAAAAAACGATATATGCAAGTTCTGGGAACACTTTACCCAGTTTTCACTAAGGGTAACATTTTGCAAAACTGTTGTATAAATATCATATCCAGGATATTGACATTGATAACATTTTGGGGCCTCAGAAAGATTTCTCCAGTTTTTCTTCTTTTCATTTGTTTGTATACATTTAGTACGGTACAACTTTGTCACTTGTGTAGGTTTTGTGTATCTGCCCCTATAGTCGAAATACTCTATAGTTCCAGTATCATAAGGACCTCTAGTGCCGCCCTATAACCACAGGCTCTTCACTCCTGTGTGCTCTGCCACTGTCAGTTCAAATGTTTGTATGTATGTCACTTTGGGATTAGTTTCTTTCCCTAGACATAACACCTTGAATATTCATCTAAGTTATTGTATCAATGATTCATTCCTTTTAGTTGCCGAATAGTGTTCCATTTTATTTATTTATTATAGTTTGTTTAATCATTTATTGATAGATCTGGGGTTTTGCAGTTTTTGGCTATTACAAATAAGCTGCTATGAATGCACTGTTTTGTCTTCGCAATAATGTATAAATCATCTAGTTTCTCTGCATCTTCACCATCATTTGTGTTAGGACTATTTTTTGTTTTAACAGTTCTAATAGGGGTGGCTTAGCTGGTTGAAGGTCTGTCCTTGGCTCAGGTCATGATCCTGGGGTCCTAGGATCGAGCCCCTGCATCAGGCTCCTTGCTCAATGGGGAGCCTGCTTCTCCCTCTCCCTTTGCCTTTCTACCTGCTTCTTGTGTGTGTGCACGCTCTCATTCTTGCTCTCTCTCTCTCTGTGTCAAATAAATAAAATCTTTAAAAAAAATTCTGATAATTTATAGTGATAGCTTGTTGTCATTTTATCTTTTTTTTTTTTTTTTTTAAGATTTTATTTGTCAGAGAGCACAGTAGGGGATGTGGCAGGCTCCCCGCTGAACAGGGAGCCCAAGGCAGGACTCCATCCCAGGACCCTGGGATCATGACCTGAGCCGAAGGCAGATGCTTAACCGACTGAGCCACCCAGGTGTCTTGCTTGCATTCCCTAATGGTGTTTCAAATGTTTTCATTTGTTTGCTGTCTTGTGTTGCTCTTTGTTGAAATGCTTCTTCTTGTCTTTTGTCCATTTTCTAACTGGGTTGTGGTTTTGCTGATGAGTTTTGAGAGTCCTTTGTATATTGTGGATTATAGTTCTTTGTCAGATACATGCATACCTCAGAGATATTGCAGGTTCGGTTCCAGATCGTGACAATAAAGCAAATGTTACAGTTAAGAGTCAAATGCATTTTTTGTTTCCCAGTATTTACAAGAGTTACGTTTATATCATACCATAGTCTATTAAGCGTGCAGTAGCATTATATCTAAAGAAAAAATTAGTACACACCTGATTTTAAAATATTTCATTCCCAAAATATGCTACTCATTATCTGAGCTCTCAGGGAGTTGTACTCTTTTTGCTGGTGGGGGGGTCCTCAGTGTTGTTGGCTGCGGACTGTTGGACTGGGTGGCCGTGGCCGTCTCTTACGGCAGCAAGGCACAGTTTGCTGCATCAGTCGGTGCTTCCTTTCATGAATGGTTTTTCTGCAGCGTGTGCTGCTGTTTGATAGCATTTTACCCACAGAACTTCTTTCACAATTGGGAGTCTGTCCTTTCAAACTCACTGCTGCTTAATCAGCCACGTTATGTGATAGTCTCGGTCGGTTCTTGTCATGTCAGCCATCTCCACAGCATCTTCAGAAGCAGATTCCGTTTCATCCAGAAGCAGCAGCTTCTCATCTGTTCAGGTTTTATCATGAGATTATGGCAGTTCAGTCATGTCCTCGGGCTCCACTTGGAATTCTGGTTCTTGTGCTGTTCCCACCACAGCTGCAGTTACTTCCTTCCCTGCAGTCTTGAACCCCTCAGAGTCCTCCCCGAGGCTTGGAATCAGCTTCCTCCAAAGCCCTGTTAATGTGGATATTTTGACCTCTTCCCGTGAACCACATGGGAATCTGGAATAGGGAATCCTTTTCACAGGGTTTTCAGTTACTTTGCCCAGGTCTGTCAGGGAAATCATTTATGGCAGTTATAGCCTTTTAAAATGTATTTCTCTTTTTTCTTTTTTGAGAAACAGAGAGGGAGCGCAAGCAGGGGAAGGCACAGCAGGAGGGGAAGAAAGAGAATCTTAAGCAAGCTCCATTCCCAGCTCAGAGCTGACGTGGAGCTTAATCTCATGACCCATGAGATCATGACCTGAGTCAAAATCAAGAGTCGGGTGCTTAACCGACTGAGCCACCCAGACACCCCAAAAATGTATTTCTTAAATAGTTAAGACTTGAAAATCAAAATTATTCCTTGATCCTTGGGCTGCAGAATGGATGTTGTGTTAGTGGACATGAAAACAAGATTAATCTCGTTGTCCATCTTCATCAAAAGTCTTGGGTGTCTGGGTGTATTCCTGGTGAATGAGCAGGAATCTTTTTATCTGGTTGATACATGTCAATAATTGACTTAAAATATTCAGTATGTTGTGAGGTAAATAGATGTGCTGTTATGCAGACTTCATTGTCCCATTGATAGGATACAGGCAGAGTAGATTGCGCATACTTATTAAGGACCCCAAGATTTTTGGAATGATAGATGAACATTGGTTTCAATTTAAAGTCATTAACTGTATTAGCCCCCTCTGAGAGTCAGCCTGTCTTTAGAAGCTTTGAAGCCAGGCATTGACTTCTCTCCAGCTATGAAAGTCCTAGATGGCATCACCTAGTAGAAGGCTGCTTTGTCTATGTTGAAAATCTGTTGGTCAATGTAGCGCCTTCCTGAATGATCTCAGCTCCATCTCCCGGAGGGCTTGCTGCCACTTCTCCATCAGCACCTGCCGCCTCACCGGGCACTTTGATACTATGGAGATGGCTCCTTAAGTGTCATGAACCAACCTTTCTAAGCTTCTAACTTTTCTTTTGCAGCTTACTCACCTTTCTCAACCTTCACAGAATTGAAGAGAGGTAGGACCTTGCTCTGGAGTAGTCTTTGGCTTAAGGGAATGTGGCTGGTTTGACTTTCTGTCCAGATCACACAGACTTTTCTCTGGATCAGCAATAGGGCTGTTTCACTTTCTTAACATCTGCATGTTCACTGAAGTAGTACTTCTCATTTCCTTCCAGAACTTTTCTGTTGCATTCATAACTTGGCTGAGTGTCAGAGGAGGCCTAACTTTTGGCCTATGTTGCCTTCTGATGTGCCCTTTTCACTCAGCTGAATCATTTCTAGCTTTTGATTTCATTTAAGAGACTTGTTGACTTTTCATTTAACACCTAGAGGACATTGTAGGGTACAAACTGGCCTAATTTCAACATTGTTGTGTCTCAAGGAATAGAGAGGCTCTTGGAGAGAGACAGAGATGGGGGAATGGCTGTTCGGTGGAACGGTCATCACATGCATTTATGATTAAGGTGATCGTCTTGGCTGGGCACAGTTCTGGTGCCCCCAAATAATTAAAATGCTAACATCAAAGATGACTGATTGCATTGCCATAACAAAAATAATAACAGTGAAAAAGCTTGAAGTGTTGTGAGACTTACCAAAAGGTGGCAGAGCGACACGAAGTGAACAGATGCTTTGGGAAAAATGGTGCCAACAGAGTTGCTGGACCCAGGATCACCGCAAAACTTTAATTTGTAGCAAATGCAATATCTGTGAAGTGCAGTAAAACAAAGCACAACAAAAGTATGCCTGCATTTGAAAATCTTCCAAATTTGGTGGAAAACATAAATACCCAGACTGAAGAAGAAAAGTAAACCACCAGAGGATAAATCAATACAAGTCCATGCAGAGACACATTTTAATCAGCCTAAAAACTAATAAGAGAAAAAAGCTTGAAAGAAGTTCAAGAAAAACTGTATTAACTTTTAGGGAACACCAATACAAATGCCAAGAGATTTCTTACCTGAAACCTCGGAGGTCAGAAGTATATGGCATAAAATTGTCTAAACCATTAAATAATTATCTACTGTGAATCTGTATTAAAAATAGCTTTTGGAAATAAAAGTAAAATATTTTCTCAGATAAAGGAAAACAATTTGTTGCTTGGTGACCTATCTTCAAACAGTGGCTAAAGGAGGTTTTTTTTTCAAGAAAATGATAACAGAAGGAGTCTTGGAAATTCAGAGGAAAAGGAAATGGGTAAAAATAATGGTAAGTATAAAACTATTTTCATAAGTTTCTTAAATTATTTCATATTGGAAGCAAAAATATAATACTACTTGATGTGGTACTCAGTACATATAGAGAGAAAATACTAAAGACAATTATATTTTGAAATAGGACCTGTAAAGAACATGGGTAGTAATTTTCCATATTTCATTGAGTGATAAAACATCACTACTAGCGAACTGTGAGCAAACAGTAAGCAAATGGTACCCCCCCCCCCAAAAATACACTGAATGTTAATTTTGCCCCCGTCATCCCTGAACAGGATCTGTTCTGAGACGTGTCCTTTAGCGTCATTCGGAGTCCACAGTCGCATTAGCCACTGTCCTCTCCAGTGGCACTTTATTAACTCTCCCTCCTTACCTGTCCAACTCTGTCCCTCCCCTCTCTGTTTCCCGAGGTGACCTCCAAAATAAATTATCTGTGCCTAATTCCGTGTCTGTCTCTGCTTTGGTGCAAACCCAGTGTAGTCCTGGTGGTGCCCGAAGTGGTCCCTTAAATGAGAACTTGACTTGGAATCTAAAACTCGATCGCTTAGTAGTCGCATTTCGCTGAAGGGTACCTTGCTGATAGTATGAGGCTGGCCCTCATCATCCTGCATGGAGGAGGGTGAGGACAGGTAGATTTTGTCCTGTGTAGTTGTGGTGGCATGTGGAACAGGATGGGGCAATGATAAGTTTATGAGTGGCGGAGTTACTGACTTTCTGCCTTAGAGGCCTCGAAGATACAGGTTCGAGTTAGCTGTCAACTCAGGGCACACAGTGAAGGATAGTAGACCTCCATAAAAGCATTGAGAAGATTCTTCTGTCCTGAGAAGTGAGGCTGTGTCCTGTTAAGTCCTGCCTGAGGTTTAACTTCGGGATAGCAGGAGACTGCAGCAGGGCAGGCGTTACAGACTTCTTTTTTTTTTTTTTTTTTTAAAGATTTTATTTATTTATTTGACAGAGAGAGATCACAAGTAGGCAGAGAGGCAGGCAGAGAGAGAGGGGGAAACAGGCTCCCCGCTGAGCAGAGAGCCCGATGTGGGACTCGATCCCAGGACCCTGAGATCATGACCTGAGCCGAAGGCAGCGGCTTAACCCACTGAGCCACCCAGGCGCCCGCGTTACAGACTTCTTGTGCGAAATTCAGGCATCTCCTAAAGAACGAGCAGAAAGAAAATTGGGATCTCGAATGGGGAAATTTGCAGCTGTTCACCCAAGACTCTTGAGCCCAGAGGTTCTGTTTAACTCTTTAGGCTGCCAGAAGCAGCCGTTTCTGTTTAATGGAGAGCGTACCCTGCCACTTGCTGGAGACCGTGCAGATGCCTACAATGAGGCCAGTGCCTTTCAAGACCATACTTAGCCTTCTTGAAAACTACCATCCCTCTCCTCATTTCCTTCCTTAATATTTAATGTAGCTATTGATGGATTTAGTTCTATACTTCCGTTATTTATGTTTGGTCCCTCTTTTTCTGTTCTCTGATTTCTTGCCCTTTTTCTGTTGAATTTGAATATTTTTAGAATCCCACTTTAATTGATCTGTTGGCATTTTAGCAATATCTCTTTGCCTTATATGTATAACTGTTGCTAGAGCAACTACCTCAGTATACATCTTCAACTTTTCACCTTCTAGTTGGAATTAACCAGGTACCATTTCACATAAAATGTCAGAAACCTTGTAGCCGTAAAAGTCCCATTTCCCTCCTGCCTGGCATTGTTCCTTTTGTTATAGTTGTTACATGTGCATTATAAATCCAGATGAAGTCATTTTTTGGTTTCCAGTTGTTGTGGACTGAATGTTTGTATCCCACCAGAATTCATTTGTTGAAACCCAGCCTCCCAATAAGATGGTAGTAGGAGTTGGGGCCCTTGGGAATGAATTAGTATTAGATGTGTTCATGGGGTGGGGCCCCCTTCTTGCTCTACTTTTGATGGTCAGTGTTGCCACTTGCCTTCTGTGGTGTCAGAATTCCGTCATCTTTGGCCTTTGTGAGCAGTTCATAGCAGCGTCTCCTACCATTAGTCTTGGCCTACGGAGGACAGTCACCACTAAGCTTGTTTGTTGTACCTGTGTTCCCCTAACTGGTATGTTCCCTCCCACTTTAGTGGCCTCTGGGCCCTACAGAGTTGGCGTGGTCACTTTTGAGAGGACCAGCCCTGTGACCCAGCAATCCCGTTCCTCTTTGTTAACTCTTGGAGCTTTGGTTTTAAAATTGTAGGATGACATCTGTTAATAGGCTGTTCTTTCAGTGGATTTGTTCATATGTTCATATGCAAGCTAAAATAGAAATAAAATAGTGCATTATAAATAGTGAGGGTATCTTTTCAGAAATTCGTTTAGGATCTACTTCAATTGTATTTGTATATACTATAAATATTTTTTGTCTTTCTGTCTTTAATGCTTTCACTCTAGGTAGTGACATGGCTCATCTGATTATATCCTCAGTGTTTTCTCATGTATAATGTCCTTTGAGGACTTCCTTGACAACCCGCACCCCTATCAGTTCTCTAGCTTTCTTTCTTAGGTTTTTATCCTAGAACTTACCACAGTTTGCCATAACAAGTATCTTACTTTGTGACCCCCTACCTACCCTGCCTTCCCCAGCTAGAAGTAAACCTCTGTGAACACATATAATTTTCTTTTGTTCACTGCTATAAACCCCATGCCAAGAATAGTGCCTGGTACATAATAAGTGTTTAAACGTTGTTGACCACACTTAAGTTCTTGTTGCTCCTGGAGAATACTGCATTGCTTAAAGAGAACTGAAGTTAAAAAAAAAAAAAAGAAAGAAAAAAACTTACCTAGAGAAACTCTCGTAATGTGTCCAAGACTTAGTAAGTGCTCATATCAATAAGTAAAAGGGTAAAATAGACTTGATTAGAAAATAACATCATGGGTAGAAATGATATTGTTTCATGCAACAGTGTTTGAAGTTGATATACATACATTCATGAATATATGTGTACATACACATATTGCATTTATCAGAGATTCACATATCACATATTCCCACATATATCCACAAAGTTCACTTCCTCATTCTTCAACTATTTGCTGGATTGTCCTTTTTCTCAGACCTCCTCTGACTCCCTTTTACAGTTGAATTCCCTCTATGTAATTCACTATCCTTTTTTTTTTTAATAGCACTGGCCATATTGTGTACTATATATGTAGCTTTTTTATATTTCCTAAACTCTGTTCCTCCCCCAACACCCTCCCCACCACAATACAAGTATTACTAAGGTAGAGCTGTTTTTATTCACTATGACTTCCACAGTGCCTAAAATAGTCCCTGATGAATGGTAGGTACTTAATATGGTTTGTGAATGAATTAAGTTTGTGTGGGTGTGTTAGTCATGAAGTATAATACTTATAGTGTGGAAGTTTTTAAAAAATGTTTAAAACACTCTATAAAGAAATTCTTACTCATTGGCGAAAGTATGGGCAATAACTGTATTTAACTGTAGTAGTGAATTCTCTTATTCTTTCATATAGTGGAATTATATTTCACTAATAGTAAAAAATTGGAAACTAAATGTTCAACAACTAAAAAGATTCTTGTAGTTTTATAAAGTATCATTATTGTAATAGTTTAATCAAGTTGAACTGTATACATAGATCAATATGGATAAATCTCAAAACCATCGAATTGAGTAGCAAGTTTCAGAAGAGCTTCTGTGTTACCGCTGATAGAAAAATTGCAAAGCAAATAATATACATTATTTCTAGATACGAACTCTAGATATAAAGATTATAAGTATATAGAAAGGATAAACAAGTTCAGAATAGTTTAGAGTGGAAAAGTTGTAGTTTGGGGGATGATTTTGCAAAGATACCCATGACTTTGATTTTTGTAACCTTTTATTTATTAACAGGGGGGTAGACATTCATGTTATTCTCCATTCTTTTCTGTTTTATAAAGTATTTTATTTTTAAAATGACCAGGCTTCCAGTACCTTGAAAAGGTTATCTGTAGCACAAAACCTTGCACCTCTCCTGGCCCTAGTGCTTCTCTGGGAATTGGACAGGTGACACCGAGGGCACATGTCATGGAGGTTTCCAGAAATGGCAGTTCTTTAGTTTTATGGTATGAACATTTTGCTTCTAGAAGAGGCAGGGAGATGGTCTGAGATACTGGAATCACCCACCACCTCTGCTCTCAGTCTCTTCAGGGGAAGATTTTGGTCAATCTTAAAGCTTTCTTAAGGGGGATTCTGGGATGAAATAGATTGGCAGGCACTATGTGGAAAGTTGAGGCCAGTCTTGTCACAGACATGTGAGATGGAATGGTCACAGTCTTGCAAGGACTCCCCCCAGGGTGTGACAAGAGTTTGAGGGGAAAGACAATTTCAAGCCAAGGGAATGATGAGATGAGATAGTGTGAGATGTTGCTCTATAATTAGGGAGTCCATATTCCATCAAAACGCTAATTAAGAGATATTCTTTATACAAATTTACTCATAGAATATAGCTGTGCTAAAATACAGGGTTCATTTATGAGGATAAATGGGAAATCATAGATACAATGAGAACAGTGAATCTTAACTATTCTATTTTTGTAGGTAAACTTAGTATTCTGGCAGCTAACAGAAATCATTCTGGGAAGTCTGCCTTTAAGTAGCCTATCCAGGACATCCAAGAATATATTAATTTTTATGGATTCTCTGAAAAAAAAAGTGAGTTAAACTGTTAAGTATTACTCACAGGCTGTCTCTGTATAATGTCAGTGTTCTTCTCTTAGCAGCTCCACATTAGTTAGATCTGTATCACTTTCCTCATTAGAATTTCTCAGTTTCCCTCATTTGGTCAAAACGTTTTTGACCATTGAAGCCTTTAGTCTCTTCAGTGCAGAATCACCATTTATTGTTGGCTGACCATACCGGCAGTATGGAAACAGTTAAGCTTCTGGGGATCAGATATATATAAGGATTCTTTCTGTGCAGTAGTCACCATAAGTGTTATTTCTTGGTATTACTCCAATGAATGGATATATTTTAGCCTGTGGGGCCTTTACAACTTAAGCTGTTTTGTCCATTTGTTCCAAAGGTAGAAATAAATAGATCAAATATTCTGATAATTTTTATCTGTGGTTTTATTCTTGTAGCATTTATTATTAAGCGTATAAAGGAGATGATCCTTTTCAATATGATTTTAAGACTGACATCGATTGGTATCTCTTTTAACATACGTAATCTCATGATAGAACATGTAGAGGTATTTCTGGTGACTTCACTTTTGGAAATGCAGTTCTTACCTTTCAGGCATACACTTTACATGACATTAGATATTTGATAATCTCAATTTATGAGGGGAAAATTCAAGCTGTTCCTCAGGTCATTTAGTAACAATTTCATGAGAGTTTATAAGGATTTTAGAAGTATAGATCACATTATCATGATCATGAAGAATAGTCTCTTACCTGAAAGCATCATGTGTTGTCATGTTTTTTCTGTATTTTATGTTGGGCAACTTTAAAAAGCTTGCTGGCCAGGAAGAGTCTGCCTTTCTTAGGGATGGCCAGGGCTGGTCCAGGAGTACATCTTTCAAATGCAAACCAGTTAGTCCCAGCCCCAGTCTCCTCCTCTAACTCTCTCAGGGCAGCCCAGTACTTGCTCTGACCTGTATCAACCAGACAACCCAAAATACCCCTTTGGCCCAGAGCTATAATGCTCCATGAGGGAGGGTCCCAAGCCATGTCTGAACTTCAGAGATAAAGCAAGATCTGGTCACCTGTTGAATCTCTTAAATAGAATCCTTACGGTAAAAAACTGTCTGGACAATTTCCCCATCATTGGAGTTTAGTCTTTTTAATTTCCAGCATACAGCTGTAGTTGAGCTGGGATTGCTTCTCTGTCATGGGGGTAGATTGTTGTATGTGGTTAAGTCCTTTTTAGACATCAGATTAAACAGTGGTCATTGTAGTGTTACTAATGTGGCAAAACTTCTCAGGGCTTCATATGCTGCATAACTTTTTGAGATAGTAGAGATTAATCAGTATCTACAACAAGCTTGATTTATGGCTCACTTTCTGTTTCAGCTATCTGTTATTGTGTAACAAAAACACCCAAAACTTCCTGGCTTAAAATGATTATTTCTTGTAGGCGGAGTGAGTGGTTTCTCTGCTTCCCCTGGCATTAGCTGAAGTCTTGTTTGGCCGGCTAAATTCAGCCAGTGATGGGCTAGGCCAGAGGTCTAAAGAAACTTTGCTCACATGTCTGGAATTATACAGGGCTTTCTCCTCATGGCTTGAGTTTCCTCCCAGCTTTGTAATTTCAGACTAGGTGAACTTTCTGCATGATGATTAGCTTCAAGAAGGAAAATGGAAACTGCCACACTTCCTAAAGGGTTGGTCTGGGACTTCGGCCATATTTTACTGAGTCAAAGCAAGTCACGAGGCCAGGGAAGATTGAAGAGGATGAGGGGAAAAAAAAAAAGAAAGGAAGAAAGAAAGAATAGCTTTTTAGAATGGAATAAGAGAAGGAATTGATATTGTCTGATATTGTCTTCCTTTGACCATCATACTAACCAAAGATGGGCTATACTTATAAATCAGTATAGGAATGTAAGAAGTGATACAAGGCTAGGGAGATAGATTCGGGGATTGGTGAGCTTTCAAAAACAGGAATGTTGAGGGACTGACTGGTTGGCTTTCAGTTGTAAAAGTTTGGTCACTGGAGTGAGCTGTAGCTGACTTTCTGACTTTACAGAACACAGTCATAGTGAATGCTATTGCTGATTGCCCTTCAGAAAAGTGGAGCTGTTGGGTTGGCTGGCCCTCGTAAGCATGTGTGCTGATGAAAAACCCATCACTGGATCTGGTGATCAGTTGTCTCTGATCCATTGACTCTTATGGTTACTAATTCATGGACTAAAACTGTAGCCATGAGGCAGGCAGTCTCCCTCCACCCTTCTTGACTTTGAAGGCCAGGAGTATTTTATTCTCATCAGAGTATCTTTAAAGTCTTTTCATTAGTACAGACTTTATTCTTTTTTTTTAAATTATTTTTATTAACACAATATATTATTTGCCCCAGGGGTACAGGTCAGTACAGACTTTATTCTTAATGACAGGTTTGACAGAGTTATTGGATTTTCCTCAAAACGCAATAATTTTTTAAATTAACATATAATGTATTATTTATTTCAGGGCAAAAAGCAATACTTCTTAATTTTTGATTGAGAAGCCAGGGGAAATTAGGAAACATATTTGCTTTCACAGCAGGTTGAAATAAAGAACTACTCCAAAGGCATAGCTATAATCAAGGTGGCATGCTCATGTCAGTGTTGGGTGGAGTATTGGTAACAATATTTATTGTATTTGAGTATTCAGAAGTTACATGGACTACAAGGCAATTACTGAGTATCACAAGTAGGTGTTCATTAGTGGTAAACAGCAGACAAATCAAGCCATGTTTACGAAGTTGAGCTTCAAGAAAGTCCTCATTTGGTTATTCGAGAGAGAGAGAGAGAGAATGAGGGAGAGAGAGCATGAGAGGGGAGAAGGTCAGCGGGAGAAGCAGACTCCCTGCTGAGCAGGGAGCCTGATGTGGGACTCGATCCCGGGACTCCAGGATCATGACCTGAGCTGAAGGCAGTTGCTTAACAACTGAGCCACCCAGGTGCCCCAAGAAAGTCCTCATTTGGAAGGGGCAGAAAGGTGGCAGGATTCAGATTGGAGTGGCATTTAACCATCCTGAAGTTTAGGCAATAATATAATTCTGCTAGTACTCTAGTAATACTAGTAATGTAGATTACTAGTAATGGAGCTCATGGAGTTGGGTATTGTAAGGTTTTTGTTACTAGATTATGATAGTTAAGTTTGACAAAAATGATCATGGGATAGTGAGAAAATTATAAAATGATATAGGGAACACTGGCCATTGACTTGGAAGAAAATAAGGGAATATTTTTTAAGGACCAATTAACAATTTGATTTAATTTAGACAATGTTTATTTTATACATGTACTGCTACATTCCATCAGAAAATATTTTGATTTTATAACAGTTTAACAAATAAAACACACTTATTTAAAAAAATTCAAATGCTTAGGCGTTTAACATATAAATACAACGTACAAAATAAATACACTGCACAAAACCACCCATCCACAAATTGCTGTATGCATCATTTCTGAAACATAACATATAGGAAAGTACATCGTATACATTGATTGTGGTGTTTTCAGCTCTAAGTAACAGAAAAACTTAACTTTGTAAAGTGCCAGATAGTAGCTGTGTAGGCTCTGTGAGCCATATGGTCTCTGTCAGAACTACTCAACTCTTCTCTTGTAGTGCTGAAGGCAGCCTCAGGCAAAAGAGACAAATGATTTTTATTAGTATTCTAATAAAACTTTATTTATGGACACTGAAATTTGAATATAATTTTCACATGTCACAAAATATTATTTTTTTCCACCCACTTAGAAATGCAAAACCATTCTTGGCTTGTAGGCTACAGAAACGGGCTTTGGGTCACATCTGAATATCTGAATCACTTGTGGGAAAATGTACAACCAAGCCAAACCAAGGCACTACAGCAATAAAGTGAGTGGTGAATGCTGGTAGCCAACTTTTTTTTCCCAGCATAATTGAAGGAATACAAGTTATAATGATAAGAGTATCTAACATATGTTTTTCTTGTGTCTCAGACATATTCTAAGTGCTCTAAAAATATTAACTCATTTATACCTCAAAGCAATCCTATCATTATCACTTCTCTTTTATAGAAAAGGAAACAGAGGCACAGAGAGGTTAAGTGGCATGCTCCATGCTGGAATTTGAGCTGTGGCCGTAAGAGTCCAGAGTCCCCACTCTTAACCACTACAATGTTGCTTCTACTGTGAAGAAAAAGGCAGTGAAGAACATTCTTAAAACATACAAAATTCTAATGCAGATATCTCTGCACCCCGCTAAAATATCAACAGTAAGATAGATACTACTTCTTTACATAGCATTAATTGTTTTCAGCTGTTTTTAAAAATAATTTGTCTTTTCTTATGAATAAATGTGTCCCTAATGTAAAATTCACTGACCTTTCTTAAGAATTGGTTCAGTAATGTCTATATTCATTAAAAAATACAAAGAAATAGGAGAAAAAGATGCATTACAATTTTAAAAGAATATTACATTTAAAATACACATTAGAGTAACAGCAGAGTCGCTGCCCAGACATAATGTGAAGTATGTTCACATTCATGAAAACCATTGAACCAAAGCTACATATTTCCTTATGTACAAATACGGATGGATCCACGTGCACATAAACATCCACAGCCTGTCTTGCAGCACGCTGACTCACATTAGTTCTACGTACTAAAGGATTCTTCACATGTGTGCAAGGATGTCACCTGGTTTTTTCAATGTGTTTGTGCTTTTTAAAAAGCTTCAAATATCTAGACATTGGTAGGTTTCTTTAAAAAAAAAAAAACCAACCCAAAACAAAGAAAACCCCTCAGAATCCGATTGCTGCAACATGACTTCTGGCGTAACTGTTAACCCCACTTAGTACAGATGCTCCTTGAATTTTTTTCAAGAAACTTACACATATTTGGAATGCTTGCAAAGGTTCTAGCCTGGCATCGTGGATCTGCAGTTCACGGAAGCAGCACTTCTCGATACAGTCTTCTGTATGTGTTGCAGTCTATGCAGTTACACCTCTGAGTACTCCGAGTGCACCTGGTATCAGAGGTTTCTGAATGCTCAGGAAGGGGACTGATAGGAGCTTCTCAGGTGAGCTTTGGCTATCTACTGATGGCTGCCCTGTCAGAAAATTTCCTGATACTCATGTGTTTTTATAGGATTTCTCTCATGTGATTTCTGTGTTGTGCAATCTAGTATGACTTCTAAAAGAATGGCCTCCCTCATATTTTACAATTTGTCGGTTGTCTGGTACTTAGTTAAGTCTGACATGCGGTAAAAATCTCTCCCTTATACATTTAAAGAATTTCTGTGTATTTTGTTTTCTGTCAAGACAGACTGTGACCAGAATTTTCTGAGATAGATGATATTCCTAAGTTTTTTGTCTTGTGTGAATTATCTAAAGGATGAATTCCAAAGGAAGTTCCCAATTCATAGTATTTTTCAGCTTTTTCCCTCTGTGTGTGTCTTCTGATGTGCGGTAAGTTTTGATTTCTGAATAAAAGTTTTCCTACACTCCTGACACTCATAGGGTTTCTCCCCTGTGTGTTTTCTCTCATGTATGATAAAATGTGACTTCTGAGAGAAGGATTTCCCACATTCCTTACATTCATAGGGTTTCTCTCCTGTGTGCGTCCTTTGATGTAATCTGAGGACTGAATTCACGGAGAAAGATTTACCACATTCATGACATTCGTAGGGCTTCTCCCCTGTGTGTTTTCTCTGATGTTTAGTGAGGTCTGATTTATAGTAAAAGTTTTTTCCACATTTATTACATTCAAAGGGTTTCTCCCCTGTGTGAGTTCGCTGATGTACTGTGAGGGCTGACTTCTGGTAGAAGCATTTCCCACATTCCTTACATCCATAGGGTTTCTCTCCTGTGTGAGTTCTCTGATGAGTTTTGAGGTGTGAATTTCTAGAGAAGAATTTCCCACATTCCTTACATTTGTAAGGTTTCTCCCCCGTGTGTGTTCTCTGATGTACTGTGAGGTGTGATTTCTGGGAAAAGGATTTCCTACATTCCTTACATTCATACGGTTTCTCCCCTGTGTGTGTTTTCTGATGTACCATGAGGTATGCCTTAACATAGAAGAACTTCCCACATTCATTACACTCAAAGGGTTTCTCTCCTGTGTGTGTTTTCTGATGTTCTACAAGGTGTGGCTTCTGGTAGAAGGATTTCTCACACTGATTACATTCGTAGGGTTTCTCCCCTGCGTGAGTCCTCAGATGTCTACTAAGAGATGATAGGTGATAGAAAGTTTTTTTACACTCTTTACATTCATAGGTTTTCTCTCTGGTGGGAGTTTTCTGTTGTACTGTGCGGTCTCCATTTCTAGAGCCAGATTCCCCGCATTCCCTGGGTTTGTCCTTTGAATGAATATGCTGATGTATTACGAGGATAGACTTCTGGCAGAAGGACTTTCCACATTCGTTGCATTTATGGATTTTCTCTCTGGCTTGAGTTTGCTGGTGTTTTGTGAGTTCTCCATTCCTGGAGAGAAATTTCCAAATTCAGTAATGTCTAAGGCACACTCGCTGAGAACCAATTTCTAGAGATTTTTCCTGTCTACAGATATAGAATCTGTAGAGTAGATTCACAGTTCTCTGACACCTACTATGGTTTACTATTTGGTAGAAGGAACCTTCCCTTGCATTGTATGCAAAGAGTCTCTCAAATGCCTGAGATCTATCTACAGTACCTCCCTTACTGTGTACCTCAGAAGAATTAAAAGGCAACTTCAAAGTTTGAATCTCTTGGTCCTAAATAAGATCTCCATTATGGAAGAGAACTTTCCCATTTGGGTTATATGCTTCGGAATGCACTCCAGTGTTAATTTTCTCACATTTAGTATGAACTAGTGTTGTCCCACTTCTAGTACTCCCATTCTTATTACAAGGCTTCTAATCTTAAAATCAAAATCTTGGACTTGCCTTGAATTTTCAGTTCGGCTTTCCTGGCATTTCGCTCCTCTGTCATGAATTTTCCAGAGATCTTCTATAAAGAAATCCAAAATTTAATACTATATAAATCTCAATGTTATTATTATAGTTGTAGGGTTAATTCTTAGGCTTCAGGCCAATCTCCCCAAATAAAGGAACTCTCAAATGCAAATTCCGTCTAACCCACTGGTTTAGAAAAAAACATAAACATTAAAAACTATGGTACCAGACCCAGGAAGAAACGTAGTTATAAACCTAAGTACTTCTAACACTTTACAAAAAACATGGCCTTAAAAACTTGGGAGGAAAAAGTTAAGGGGGGCGGGGAGAATAGGGAGCAGAGAAGAAGAGATATTCAGAGTGCTGCTGAAGACGACTTTGGAACGCAGAATGCTGTAAGCCCATGACAGACAAGAAGAGTAAGTCAGGTGAAAAGAAAAATTAGTAGACAGCTGTGTTCACTGGAAATATCAGGGGAAAGATGAAACTGGATGAAAAGCTAACAGGTCTTTGTCAGCTCAAAATTAATTTGCTGTGTTATTTTAGCAGACTGTAAACTTCTGCTTGCTTTCCCCTGTACCCGCATGCAACAATCTGGATGCCAACGCTAATGTGATTTTCTGGGCACACCGGTTTCCCCGTGTGTGGAGGAACAGTTTCACACTTTGGGCTCTCAACTCTCCATCTAGCAGTCTTAATTTTCATGGGGACAGAAGACCTAAGAACACATATATCCAAAAGGAAAGATGATTAAAAAGAGGATGCAAGCCATCATAAAACATGATGCACTCCCATTTGCAGCAGCAACGATTTTGCAACGATTTTCAAGCCTGATCGCCAAATACTGTATCTCCAGAATGGTGTTAGCCATGCCTCAGCCCCAGGCTTAGTCTTCTGTTTTCATAGTTTAGTTCCCACCTCTCTGCTTCAATTTACTACATGATCTCTAAAGAAGAATTACTCAACATCATTCTGGAACCCTTACTGACCTTCATATTTATTCACTTTTAAATGCTTGACAGAAAGTGAAAGGTTATGAGCAGAGGTTTGGGGTTGGAATTTCGTAGCATTGGTGGGGAAGACAGAAGATGCTATTTGATGAGGGCCTGGACAAGGCTAACTGGGACACACAGGAAACAAGATCCTCTGTGTCTTTGGTCTTAGGAAAGGGGGAACCCTTGCAGGAGTTACTGTGAAGGGCACAGAGAAGACAGTGCCTGCCTCTTACTAAAATTCACATTCAGTCTTTCAACAGATACCTAGTGAACAACTACTAAATACCAGACATTGATCCTGGTCCCGGCAACACATAAGTACACAAGTCAGGAGTATAAGAAAAGCATTTACAGAAGCAGAGTGAGATCATCTTAGTTTTTTGGCTTGTTTTTGGTTTTTAAAATCTTCATGTTACTCCCAAGTAAGGTGTGGTAGATTTTAGAAGGGATAATAATTAATACTTTGTGTGAAAGACAAACCACATGTAAAAGGAGGCATCAGCTCTGAAATAATGTAGTTGATGAAAGGCTTAAAGGTTTATAATCTGATATTTCAGAGTTTAAAGAGAGAAAAGGAAGTTAATAAAACCGGTGTTGGAAATAACTGAGGCATCTCATTGTCAGTAAAAGGAGGGAAATGGCATTTGGCAAAAACTTTATCATCAGATTTAAGATCACAGTGTTCTAGAATTCCAGTAACTGGGAATTCTAGAAAAAAGTTAAAAATCTAAGACAGGGTTAGGCAGTGATTAGATTTTGTATATAGGAAAGAGAAGACTATTTTAAAAAGTCTGGCAAAGGAGGAATTTATGTGGAAAAACGAAAACTGGAGGTGTGATTTATGGTGCTTGCATATGCAGATCCAAGAATCCTTGGCTTTTTCCAAAGTATAGGGCATTTTATTTTTTTTTATTATTTTTTTTCAAAGATTTTATTTATTTGACAGACAGAGATGACAAGTAGGCAGAGAGGCAGGCAGAGAGGGAGAGAAGAGGAAGCAGGCTTGCCTCTGAGCAGAGAGCCCGATGCAGGGCTCGATCCCAGGACCCTGGGATCATGACCTGAGCTGAAGGCAGAGGCTTTAACCCACTGAGCCACCCAGGCACCCCAGTATAGGGCATTTTAAAAGATGCCTAAAAATATTTCAGAATGCAAAAGGCACCAACCACCTCACTAGCAACAGGCGCCACAGGTCCTCACTCACCCGGATAATTCCGATGTGGAAATTCCACTTCCAATATCCACGGTTCTTTTCCTTGTTTCAGCTTGAAGACTGCATTCGACTTATTCACACGGTAACCTATTAGTGGAAAAGTATGTAATATAGATTACTTGGAATTTAGGGATTCTGAAGGATGAGGAAATGCAGCTTTAGCAGAACAATGAAGGTCCCATTTAGGCTTGGCAGATTTAGATTCTTTCAGTGGGAGGGTGGGGACACATATTTTTCCTGGCACCCAAAATGGATGTCAGCTTTGACTCCTGAAACAAAGCTAATATTATGCAGTCCAGCACCTGGGAAGGGAAATGCAAACTACTGGTAGTAAGTTTTTCTCACCCACTGAGACTAGGAGACCATAGTTCTCTTGCATCACTTCTCTGTATAGGGTCCTCTGAGCATCGTTCATTAACTGCCACTCTTCCCGGCTGAATTCCACAGTAACATCCTTGAATGTGACTGGTCCCTGTAACAACATATTTCAGTTCAAATTAAAGTCATCAGAGTAGAGTACCACAAAAAGACACTGTAAACTAGCTGTTAACCTGCCAGCCACATAGTGTACTCTAGAAAGTTAAGATACTTTGCTACTCTGTACATAGGTGAATTGTTCAATATGTATTTACTGAGATACCACCCATGCCCAGAACTCTGCTGGAGATACAGCGATGAATGAAAGCAACTATGCTTGTTGTCAAGGAGCTTACACTGTGACAAGGAGGCAAAGAAGTAAATACTTGAATATAATATGCATAACAGGTGCTCAACAGAAACCTATACCAGATATAAGATGGTCACAGATGGGGATAGATATTTGCATTATGTATTATCAAATCAGATTTAACTAGGTAGTCAAGGTAACATAAATTTTGGGAATTAAAAAAACAGAGTTGGCAAAGGCCTTGATGTATGAAAAATGGCAAGTTTAGAAAAGTTACAAATAAGACAGCATGATATGAGAATAGGAAAGATCACTTAGGTGATACAGTCTAGTCGGCTGACAACATGGAATAATTCTGAGTGTGTCTCTGGGCCATTAAAATATATTTTGTATACCCACTTAGTGGGCATCTGCTTATAAACATAAATTTATAATAGTCTATTAAAAATTGACAAGTTGTTTTTCTATTTATAAGAAACAAAAATATGAATAGATGTTCTACCGTTTCACACCATTTTTATACTTTGTGGGGTGTCCTACCACATCTTAGGGATGGTCACCCACTCAGTTACAGATAACAGGGAGCCACTGAAGAGACAGATGTGAAGTGCTAGAGTTCCAGGGGGTAACCTGGTAGTTGAGAAGAGAACACTGAAGTAGAAGAGCCAAAGACCACACCAGAAATATGGAGTGTTAGAAAATTAGAGGCATATGTGAACGGAATGATAAACATTTAAAATAGCCGCAATGGGGGGAAGAAACATACCTTCATTGGAAATGAATAATCATTGAGAGAAGGGAAGGATAACTCCCACAGTATCTGTAGAGTTTGATAATAGCTAGAACCACAAGGCTAATTACTTTGATTCTCCCATTTTTATTGGTAGGACTGTTTAAGATTATGCAATTTCCTCCAATCATTGCTTTGTTTATATTCCACAGAACCTGACATGTGAAAACGTGAAGAACTTCTTTGCTGAATACAAGTTCTTGCTTCTTGTTTTATATATATGTCGGCAATAAGAATTATGTCAATTTTATTTTCTTTCCTGGGCAAGTGATGTAGACTTTTTCCCTTGTGATCTAGAGGACTTTTTCTCTACTTTTAAGTAAGCCTAGTAGTTTTAGTAGACTCTCTCTTGGGGTTTACTACCCTGGGTCCGTTCTCTCTGGCACACAGAACCTTTTCAATAATGTAATTCAGTTTCTTTTTTTAATGGAAAGTTTCCTTGGATTAAATATTAGCTCTCTTCCAGTATTTAGGTTTTGTTATTCAGGGATTCTACTTTATTTCCTGTTACTCTCTCTTTCTCTTTCTGGTTGATTCTTACCAGCACTCCCACCCCCTCCCCCACTCCATGGTCTCTTCCAGTTCCTCTACCACATGCCAGTTATTGGACTTGGATTTCTCTTCTCCTGAGGTACACTGTCATTTAATCTTCTAACCTGACAGGATTTTCTATTCTATTATTTCTTTCCTAAGTTAATTTACTTATATTTTATATCTACTTGTTTTTCAGTTTCTGAGTCTTTAATCTCTGGGTTTTAAAGTGATTTCCTATCTGAAACTCCTTAATATCCAAAAGGTATACTCTCCTGTACTGTGCGTTTGTTTGGGGAGGAATACTAACATCAGTGGACAAAGTGTTAGTTCACACTTTCTACTTTTTTCTCTTAGTATTGTCTGCATGTTGAGTAACATTTTTTATTCATGATCAAATGAAGATAAAACCTCATTTTATGGTGGGAAGGGATGGAAGTGTTGCGCTAGTCCTTAGTTCAAAAACCTCTCTCTCTTGTCAGAGTATATTCACATTCTTGAAGGAAACAGCAGTACTGTGGGTGGTGTTTCAGAGTCTGTGATAATATACTCTTTTCTTTAGGACACCTGGTTTCAGCTGCATGTTTTCTGATTTGCCTTCACTTCCAAGCACACGAGGGATTTTACTTCCTTTCCTCTGTATTGCTGACTGCTTGAAGCTGCCATCTGTTCCTGCACACAGTCTTAAGTCCCTTCCTTTTTTACTCCTAGTGCCAGTCCTTGGATTCCCTGGTCTCAGACCTCTCCTGCATCTCCCCAGTCAGGGTGAGCACCTCTGCCTGTGGCTGTGCCCACTTGATCTTACGTTGCTCGCAACTGTGACCTCACCGTCTTTCCTCTTCCATCATTGCTGTTCTGACTTCCTGCTCTGGAGTGAGCTCCAAGCTGTTTTTGTTCATGACAATGATCTCCCTAACTTATACAGAAACAGAAGTTTCCTCTCCTGGCTATACAGCAGGGGTGGGTTGTGGCGTGTTAGAACATTTATACCTTGCCAACTAACATTATTCTGTGGCAACTAGGAAATCCATAAAAGAAAACTGGAAAACAAAAGAATCCGTTTGGCAGGAGACAGAGTTGAATTTTGTTCACACTGTGAAGTGACTGAGGAACAGAGAGCTGGAACTGTCCCATTTGGGCGGATATACATGTAAATAAATTTCAATAAATAATATTGTCATACATTTAAAAAACGGAGTTCCAGAAGAGCTAGAAAAGAAATCTGAAAGCAACAACATTCAAGATAATGGTACCAGAAATTAGGACAAGACTGAAGCCTGGCAGAACTCTAAATAAATGGGCAGGTCAGGAGGAGAGTGCTTAGGAAGCAAAGAAAGAGAGACTCACAACTAATGGGCAGTTCTAGTTCAAAACCGAAATGTAAAAGACCAAGGTAGAGAAACTTGGTAAGTGCACTCCAAAAGAAGATATATGGGTAGGAAATAAGGACATTAAAACATTTTCAATATATTAGTCATTAGGATAAATGCAAATTAAAGCCATAATGAGATACCACTACACACCTATCAGCATGATTTGAAAAACTACTGACAATACCAAATGCTGACAAGAATGCGAAACAGGTAGAACTCTGCAGTTGTTTGTAACAGCTCCTTTTATAATTGCCACAAAGCAGAAAACCCAATGCTTTTCACCTGGTGAATGAGTTAATAAATTGGATACATACATATAGTTCAGTACTATTCAGCAATAAAAATGAGTGAACTGTGAATACAATCAGTATGATTAAATCTCAAATGTATTATGCTAAATGAAAATTGGTAGTCTCAGAAAACTACATACTATTTGATTTCATTTATATGATATTCAGAAAAAGGCAAAATTCTAGGGATAAAGAATAAATTGGTGATTGCCAGGAATTAGTGGTGGAGGGAACCAAAATAGTTTTGAGGCAGTGAAATTGTTCTGTATTCTCTGTGGTGATGACTATGCCTTTATGCATGTGTCAAAACTCACTGAACTGGGGGCGCCTGGGTGGCTCAGTGGGTTAAGCCTCTGCCTTCAGCTCAGGTCATGATCTCAGGGTCCTGGAATCGAGCCCCACATCGGGCTCGCTGCTCAGCAGGGAGCCTACTTCCCCCCTCTCTTTCTCTGCCTGCCTTTCTGCCTACTTGTGATCTCTCTCTGTCAAATAAAAATTTTTTAAATCTTAAAAAAAAAATCCTTACTGAACTGTATACCCAAAAAGAGCGAATTTTGCTGAAAGTTAAAGAGTCAAGAATAAGTTATAAAGAATAAAGAAGATAAAAGACAGCACAAAACACCCATCAGGATGACTACTTTCAACATAGCAACAACAACATAAAAACCTAGGAAAACACCAAGTACTGGCAAGGATATAGAGAAATTGGAACCCTTGTGCATTGCTGATGGGAATGTAAAATGGTGCAACTCCTACAGAGAATATAGTACACTGGTTCCTCAAAAAGTTAAAGAATTACCGTATGATTCAGCAATTTCACTCCTCTATATCCAAAACACTCAAAGCAGGGACTCAGACTGGAATTTGTATGCCAGTGTTCATAGCAGCACTATTCACAATAGGTACAAGGTGCAAAAAGCCAAGTGTCCATCAAGAGATGACTGCATAAAGGAGAGGTTAGGAAGATGATGGAGCAGGAAGACCCTCAGCTCGCAACCACCCATGGATACAACTAGATAACACCTCAGTGTAAATAACCCAAGAAAACAACCCCAAGACTGGCCAAATTCCACAACTAAAAGTAGAAAAGAGGCCGCATTGAAGGAGGGAAGTGTGAATATTAAGAGAAGTTAACTAGGTGCAAAAGGAAACATGGACCTCATTAAAAAATATAAAATCATGATTTTTAACAATACGTCAAATAGCAGGGAAAAAAAGGAATGCATAAATAAAATACGGTATATAGAAACAATGGAATATCATTTAGCTATTAATGGGAAGGAAATCTGGTCACATGCTACACTGATGAACCTTAAGGACATTATACTGAGTGAAATATGCCAATTAAAAGCAGCAAATACTGTGTGATTCTACTTATATGAGGGACCTAGAATAGTCAGGTTTATAGATAGAAAGTAGATTGATGGTTCCCAAGGGAAGGCAGAATAGGGAGTTATTGTTTAATGGCTAGAATTTTAGCTGTGGGACGCCTGGGTGGCTCAGTCGGTTAAGTGGCTGCCTTCGGCTCAGGTCATGATTCCAGGACATCGGGCTCCCTCTGTAGTGGAAAGCCTGCTTCTCCCACTCCCTCTGTCTGCTGCTCTGCCAACTTGTGCTCTCTATCTCTGTCTCTCTGTCAAATAAATAAATAAATAAATAAATAAATAAATCTTTTTCCTTTTTTTTTTTTTTTTAAGGAATTTTAGTTGTGCAAGATGAAAAAATTTCTGGAGATGGATGGTTATGATGATGGTACCATGATGTGAATGTACTTAAATGCCACTGAACGATACAGTTAAAAATGGTTAAAATGGTAAGTTTGGAAAAAAAAGTTTTATGTATATTTTGCCATAATTATAAAATAAATAAGAATAAAAACCAAACCCCAGAAAATACACTAAGAATGGCTGTGAGAAAGCATCAGATATTACCATAACACCAAAACTGGAGGGACCAAGATCCTAGGAAAAAAGAAATTGATTGGGATGAGTCCCATACCTTGAATTTGAATTTTGGGGGCATTTTCAAATTTCATAGGCTGAGCAGAAAGTAGCTTAGAGCTAGCATCTTGACCATAAGGATAAAAAGCTAGTTCTGAATAGAATGTAGAGAGACAAAAGAGAAGTGGATCTCACCCTAACAATAACAACAAGCCCCTAACTTAGTTTTCCAAAACCTATCAGAGAACTGAGAATCCAAAGATGAACAAAGGAAAAAATTCACAAGAGATGAATACTGCAGAAGAGAAAAGAAAACCACAATGACTTTCTCTTTTAGGGGCAAGTAGGAGAGAGTGGGAACCGGCCCAACTCAACAAAATTTTAATGTTTGCTTACGGATTTCTGTAATGTATTAGAAGCCCTAAGAACTCCAGTCACAGAACAAGTGAACACCAATATGCCCTGTGGAGGTTTCACATTCAAAAGGTCACTAAACGGAAGCCTAGTATCTACAGGACTTTTTTTTACTTCCCATCAAATGTCTCAAAGTGATCATTTTATTATAAGTTGGGGAAGCAGTTTCTGGAACCAGATAGAAAGCTCCATAATCAATATGAATGGTCTGAAATACAAAGAGCCACTAGTTTTCTCCATAAGCCTCTACTGAGTACAAGGCAACAACCCTCCACAGGCTGGCAGCAGAACACCAGGGTGGGATGTCTCCCAAAGAAAGTACGGTAAATCTCATTAGGATAAAGAAAAATTCACACATACACACAGCAGAGTTAAAGGTATCTTAAAAGTAGCTAGCCCAGAATGCAAATTTACTTTAGAGGTCTGACAAATTAAAAGGTGAATTTTCAGTAGTATCAGTAGAAGACAGTGAATGGTTTTCAGTGTTTTAAAATATAAGACTTGTCAACCAAGAGTTCTCTACACAGTGAAAAAGTTGTTTGTATTTCAGATAAACCAAACTCAGAATTTTCCACCAGCAGACCTGCATTAAATCAAGCAAGTGAGAATAAAAACAACATAAAGGATGTTTTCAAAGAGACGAAATGTATGGCAATACAACCTGAAAGATACAAGAAGAAATAAAAAAGATCATCTCATTTGGCCAAAATGGCAACAAGCAAACAAAAAATTACAGTATCTGCATAAAATAAACCTTTCCAAGAGTCAGTAGTGAGACTACACTCAAAATTACTTCAAAAAAACAAAAAGGCTGACTAGTCATTTGTGCTGTCCAAACTGACCAGTCAGAGATTTACAGAGCATAACGTGGGGAAAACGTTGTGGAACCCCTGAATGAATTTTGGATATGGAGAATGTCGTGTAAAAGATGTACAAGACTAAATGAGAACTGTTGAAAGACTGGTTTTTTTTAGCTTCCTCTTCCATTATTTCTCCCTCTTTCCAGAGCCTCTTTCTCCCCATTATCATGCCCAAAGACTAGGATTTTTAGTTAATAACATAATTACTACCATAAACCACTTCAAAAGCTGGACTGTAAGAATTACATAAGACTGACTATGTCAAGTGCTTATCAAAGGACTGGGAAATTAATTGGCAAATACAGTTTTTTTTTTTAAACATTAAATGATAAAAGCAAAGAAATGGTTATCACAGAAGTCAGGCTTCATGTTTCTCAGGGTAATGAATGGTGAGATGAGAATAAGGAGGGGCACACAAGGGCTTCAAAGATAGTAGTAATTTTCATTTCTTAAGCCAGATAAGGGATACACCTGTGTTTCATCAGTATTCCCTAAATTTTACATATACATTATGTACATTCCTTTGATTGCATAATATGATTTTTAAATAAATTGAAATTCAGTGTTTTCTTCAGCCTACAAGGCCCTACATACTCCAGCCCTTTCTTCCTCTTTGATTTCCCCTTTTAGCTCAGTCTCCCCTAGGTCCTACACTCTGTAGCTTCAATATTTTGAACCATTTTGGGAACATGTCTTAGGGTGTTTGTATTTGCTGTTCTTCCTATCTAGAATGCTCTTCCCCCAGAATTCTGCTTGGTTCAGTTTCTCTTTTAACCAGGACTTTCTTCAAATACTACCTTTTAGAGTGGCATTCCCTAGCCAACTTATTTTTTGCTCACTTCTCTATGTCATGCTGTCATGCCTCTGAGCACATACTCAAGGGGTGCCTGGGTGGCTCAGTCGGTTAAGCGTCTGCCTTCAGCTCAAGCCATGATCCTCAGGGTCCTGGGATCAAGCCCCGCATGGGCCTCCGTACTCAGCGAAGAGCTGGCTTCTCCCTCTGCCACTCCCCCTGCTTGTGCACACATACTCACTCATTCTCAAATAATTTTAAAGAAAATATTACTCAAAATGCAGACACATATAAAAAATATATCACATTTGTTAGTATCCTCACCATTTCTCCTCAGAAAAATCTAAGTATTAGAGGGTGTCAGCTTCACAGTGGAGGATACAAGTTTTCCAAAATTCTGTTTCACTTGAAAGCTCAACTTTTTAACATTGGCAAGAAATACTGAGAGTTATTTCCCTTAAAGTGACAGGCTCAGTTTTGCCATTTTTGAGAAAAGGTTTGGTAAATACCCATCTGAATAACCAGTTTGTCTGCCAGTTGCTCTTTCAAGTAAAAATAGTATTCCATGATAAAGGTGGCTAGGTGAGCTCACGAATCAATCACACAAATGCTTTTCCTTTAAACAACCATCATTCCTCAGTATGTAGCAAAGGTACTGTATGTTAACTTCCCATTTCGTCAGACTGAATATTAAAAAGATGTGTATTCAAGGGTCAAGATTTAATAAAAATCAATTTCTACTGTTTCACCAAAGATATACCCTTAAGTAAAGGTGGTAGTTTTTTATTGTAAGTACACTACAGAGAAATACCGTCATTGGTGTCATTGTCGTCATTGTCTTGATTCATGCTAAACAGGCAGCAACCTAGTCTCCACTCTCTCGCACCATCAGTGTGCAAGGCGGTTTGCATCCTAGTATTATGTTCTGACCTCACAGGCCTCTTGTAAAGGCCCAGGGGTCTGCAGACTACACTTTAGAACTGCTGTGCTATTCAAACAGCGTTTTCCCTTAACGTGATTTTTAAGTATTTCCATTTTTCGAGTTTAAAGTTTGGGCTTTTATAAAACTCACTGAAAATACATACACAAACACACACACACAGGGCTAAAGAAATGACTCACCTGGTACTTGTTCATTTTCTGCTTCTCTTGGGAAAGGACAGAAACTATGAAGCCAGAACACAGAAAGTTGGAAGACAGGAGTCTTAAAAGACCTTTTCTTGCAGCTCAGGAATCACCTGTGACAAATTTCCATACAATTTAGTAAAACAAACTCCTGGGAAAATAGCCCTTTGAGCCATGAAGAGAAATAGAAGGACTGTGATAAAGGAGTACCCACCTGTCCATTGGTGACTCTGATATAATCATGATGAATCTGGGAAAATTTCTGAGTGAATCTGAATATTTTTCTCCTACTGACTGTTTTGAAAATTATGTGTCCATTTACTAAATGGACCAAATGTCCATTACTAAAAATGCAAAAGAACTGAAAACTTAAACATCCAAAAACAGCAGGTTAGGCAATGTGTATAATAAATATCTAAGGTGTATAATATATATCCAAAGCATGGACCCTGATGCTGGCATTACAAATAATGTTGAAAAGAAATACTGATATGGAAGTGTTTAAGTTACATAATCATTTTTCCTATTAATATTATAAACTCGGGGCGCCTGGGTGGCTCAGTGGGTTAAAGCCTCTGCCTTCGGCTCAGGTCATGATCTCAGGGTCTGGGGATCGAACCCCGCATTGGGCTCTCTGCTCCGCGGGGAACCTGCTTCCCCCACCTCTCTGCCTACTTGTGATCTCTGTCTGTCAAATAAATAAATAAAATCTTTAAAAATAATAATAATATAAACTCTACAAAGTTAGAAAGTCTTCAAAGCCCTCAAAAATTAACATGTTCCCCCTAAACTGCAGTTTCTCCAAAATCAGTTCTCCATGAAACTTGTTTTGACTTAAACATGGTATACTGGACGACCTGGAGACTTTTATTCTATGTTAATCTCTGCTATTAACACACTTAGTGACTTTGTTTCAATGCTATTATTTAACAGGAGGAATTAGATAATTTTGAACCACCTTTCCTGTACCATTTTGATTCTGTACGTCTTCACTCAATGCTACAAATCCAGACAATACCCTGGAATTCACTGTCCCCTCCAACCTGGTATGGGCCTTAGGGTAAAAGTTAATTAGGCCTTGTAGAATTTTGACATGGTCATCTGCTGATCTTCTGACAGCCACACAAATCTAAACCTTAAAATAATGATGTGACACCATAAATCCCAGGACACTTTATGTACGTAGCAAAAGATAACTAGATGCCATAATGCGGGGACAGCAGAAACCTCTTCCGGCTGGCATGATGCTTACAAAACGACCTGAGTCCAGATACAACTGGACACCCGAACAGAGACATTTTATCACTTTAACATGGAGCCCGGAAGAAATTCCAGTTTCTGTCATTTAACAAAGTCTGTCCCATTTCCCCTCTCGAGAAACCAGCTTCTTGCCTGGAGAGGATTCCCAGCTCCTCCAATAAAACTTAAAATTCAGGGCTCATCTTACGGTTTCAGTTTACATATTAACAGCCCTCTGAGAATATAAACAGGTTGGAGAATGCAAGAGGGGCTTTAATTAACCTTTTGACACAAGAGTTCTGAGGAAGCCTCAAGAATATTTTGCAAATAGAACTCTACGCGGCCAGGTTAGGTCTACCACACTCCGCAGTTTTGCTCACGGACAATTACTGTACTAAATACAACCGAAGACTGGATTTTACCTTGGGAAGCAGCATGAACCAGAGTAAAACAATGAGAATTTACCCACCCTCCTCCGTTAGTGCTGAGTATACCAATTTATCTCTCAACCTCTAATACTCGTATTTATTATAATGGAGCTGATTAATACCGATTCAAAGGATGGTTATGATGATGATGATCAAATGAGCCAATAATGAAAAGAACAGCATACCTTGTAATCATAAATGCAGCTCACCTTTATTGAGTCCTTATACTTTGTATAGACAGCCCTATTTAATACAGCAAACAGCCCCAGTGGTTACTGGAATTATTTTACAGATGAGTGTCCCGGACGTAACCGAGGTTATCCTGTTCGCTTAGTGTCGGGGACGGACGCGCGCAGGTCCCCCGGGCTTGACAGCGCTGCGGCGCCAGCAGCCACGCCAGCGCGGACGTGGCGGGCCCAGGGTCCACGTCACAAAAGCCATTCCCCCGCGTCCTTCCCCGCTCCTCCCGCGCCCCGGGCCAACTCGGGCCGCCCGGCTCCGCAGGTCGTGAGCCAAGAAGGCGGACAGCGGGCAGTCTCCAGCAAAGCCCCCTGCCCGACCCCCTCCCCAGTCCTTCTCGGAGGCCAGTCGGGCACTCAGAAGGGGGAGGCAGCGGCTTTCAGGTTCTCCGATTCGGCGCAGCCGCGGAAACCCCGCTTTCCCCCGCCCTCCACCCCAGCCTCGCACCCGCAGAGAGGCCTCCGACACACCTGCAGGGGCTCGGCCACCGCTCCCGGCCAGCGCAGGTTCCAGGCCCCGCCCTCTGTCACACCACGGAGACCTGCAGGCTCCAGAGTCCTCTCCCGCCCTGGGGCGTGAAACGAGATGGCGACTATCAAGAAAAGGTGGAAGAGCGCTTGCGCAAAAGGCCCCCGCGCCTCACCCTGGAACTACGCTTCCCAGGAGCCTCCGCAGCATCTCCATTTCGGACGACGTATGATATTTGGCCTCTCCGAGCCGCCAGAGTAGTGCTGGGATTTTCTGGCTTCCGCTGTGATCACTCACAGTGATCGCTACTTTGACCTGGCGGCCCGCAATCTGGGGGCTTGAAAACAAAACTACCACTTGATAAAGAAAGTACTTGTAAGTGAGTACAATAGTACATTCAAAGAATAGTATCCTGTAACATCTGAATTAAAACTTTCAGAATTATGCAAATGATACATGAAACTTGTCATAAAGAGAAAATACATGTAGGCTAAAACGGAAGACTAGTGCCGTAATACTGCTCCCCAAAAGAAAAAAAAAGTTTAATGTGAGTGCACAGATTTTTACTCATTTTATGCTAATGGTATAATATATATATATAGTGAACTCAGTTCACTGGGGAATATATACTGAATATGTAGTGATTTTCTGGTCAGTAACGTCATGACATCTTTCCTGTGCCAACAACAGAAATGAGTTTCCATTCAAAGTAATGACAAAAAACTTTTGGGGGTAAGATTAATTTTAAAACAAAATCCATTATCATATATATAAATACATTATATATACATATATATACTTGAGTATGTGTATATCGTGTATACATACACAGGTAGCTGGCATTCAGGGGTGCAGGAGCACCTGGCTGTGGGAGTCCCAAACAGAGCAAGTCCGCCACTCACCCCTGACAAAATCCAAAGGCAGAGAGAGGCACCATGGTGAAACAGGAAAGGAATTTATTTCAGTGATGCTAACACAAGGAAGACAGTGGACCAAGCATTTCAAAGACTGACTCCAAAGCTCTGAAAAATATTTCCAAGTTTATATATAAAGTTTATATATAGTTTATATATATTTATAGTTATATTTTATATGTAGTTTATATTTATATAGTTTATATATATTTATAATTATATATAAACTTTATATAAAGATATATATATAAAGCTTATATATAAGGTTTATATAAAGTTATATATATATAGTTTATATAGGAAAAATGTGGGGCAAAAGACAGTGGGAACTATAGATGGGCAGTGAAAGTCCAATGGATCACTGTCTTGGAATCAAACATGGGTGGGGTCCTGAGGGCCCCTGGTAGTCCTTATTCTTTAAGGGGGTAGTGTCTGGTAGGGGTGGGATTTCTTTGCTCTCTTGGTCTTCCACCTGAGCCGAGACAAGCTGGAAAGAAGAAACCAACCAGAAACTTTGAGGTCAAAATGGAGGCAGCTGAAATCCTCTTTCATACACACATATCGTTTTTCTGGATGGGTGGTGTTGGAGAAATAATTAAAAATAAAGGGTCATCTCAGAATTCTGCCCGAAGAAATGATTTCAGATTTTGGCCTGGGGAACCATGGATGTAGTTGCTATTTACTGCTGAAGAATAATTCACACATAGATATACAAGCATTTTCACACAGTATCATTTTTATCTACTGTTGTGTTTGTTTAGTACTTGCCTTATTCTCAAGACAAATCTGTGGTGGTTATTCCCACAGTTGATGGACACACACAAATATACAAGTCACACAGAAATAACCTCTTTCATAAAAATGCATAGAGACTCACTGACAATAAATACATTTACGTACCCTAACTGGAAATAATGTCAATTTGAGTGTTTATCTTGTGACAGACACTGTCATATCTCCATGAAGACATACATTTTATAAATAGCTCTGCTTTGTTACTGACATATTTTTAATTCAATATATTTTGAATATCCCTTGTATAATTTAATCTATTTCTATCATATTTAGAGGCTGCTGCTTGTTATTGTACTTTGAGGATGAGCATATTTTACCCATAAATTCTTGAATATTTGTATTGACTCAACTAAAACTGTGAAGAGCATTATTTATATAAATCTTTGAATTATAGTAGCATATAACCCAAGAAGTGGAATTACTTGAGTGAAGTAGTTATTTAAAATCTTTTAAGTATGCATATATTTTCTGAAAATCTTTTAAGTATGCATATATTTTCTGGCTTAGTAAAAAAAAAATCATTGCTTCCTTAATTTTGAAAAATTCCTTTTCTTCAATTTCGAGACAAACTCTGCTTGGTAGAGGTGTTATTTTCTTGTTGTATTACTGGATTCCATTTTGTTAACATTTTAATTAAATTCCCTATTCACAAGAACTGATAACTGACAAATATCTTCCTTTTTATTAGTTTCATGTCTAGAAGATACACCCAGTTCTTTTTTCTTTTTTAAAAGATTTTATTTATTTATTTTACAGAGAGAGAGAGAGATCACAACTAGGCAGAGAGGGGGGAAGCAGTGTCCCTGCTGAGCATAGAGCCCCATGCCGGGCTGGATCCCAGGACCCTGAGATCATGGCATGAGCTGAAGGCAGAGGCTAAACCCACTGAGCCACCCAGGCGTCCCAACTTCTTCCTTCTTTTGTGGAAGTTTCTACTTTCAATCTTAGACTAATAATGAAAAATGAGCACCCATGTACCATTTGCTATATTTGACAATT
Organism: Martes martes; assembly: GCF_963455335.1. Classification (NCBI taxonomy): domain Eukaryota; kingdom Metazoa; phylum Chordata; class Mammalia; order Carnivora; family Mustelidae; genus Martes; species Martes martes. The sequence goes on from NC_137902.1 coordinate 75,010,090, forward strand.
TCACATTTTGCCTTATTTATCTTGTGCTTGCGAAAACATTTTAAAATAAATATTTCACTCAATACTTCAGTATGTGTCTCCAAAACTAAGTACATTCTTTAATAGCGCATCTATAATCAAACTCCCGTAATGTCCACAAAAGTCTTTCAAAGAGTTTGGGAGTTTGGGCGGGGCGGTGGTTCGTTGTTTTTTTGTTTGTTTGTTTTTACCAAACCAGGATGCACTAAAGGACCTCAAATTACATTAGTAGTTCTTATAGGTAGGGCCTAACCTCCAGGGGTGGAGTAGGGCGCGGCCCCTGAAAACGCCAGAACGACAGACCTTCCACAGCAAGACAGGTTTATTTACACATTTATTTAAAGAACTGGACGCGAAGGATTATGGTAGACGTAGTCTTGAGATTGTTTGCTTACCCAGCAGAACTTGCGCCCTGGCTGCGGACAGTGCTGCGCACGCGCAGCTTCGCCATCTTCCTGGTCCCCCTCCTGCGCCAACAGGTTTAGTGAAGCCCGAGATCCCGTTACCAGATTTCCCAGTAACGCTCAAGGTCCTGGTTGCCCACCTTCCTAAGAGCAGAGGTTAGAGCGTTGGCCGGGTGGGAAACGGCGGTGGCCCTCGGTGGGGAGGAGGCCCGAGACCCCGCAGCGGGGCCCTTACGGCGGGCGGGGGCTTTTGGGTGCGGACCAGCGGTTTGAGTTAGTGGGTGCTTAGCTGTGAGCGAGTGGTCCTGTCCGTACGCCCCGGGACGGGGCGCGTGCGCATGCGTGAGGGTGCGCTCTGGCTACGTGGGGTGCCCCGTGAGTTAGAGGCTGGCTAGGCTTTCAGCACCGTAGCAAGTGCCCTGGACCTGGTCTTCTTTGACTTTGGCGTCAGTGGCTCTAGTTTCTGGGGATAGTAAGTTTCCAGAGATGCAGATTTGGGGTGCTGGGTGAGGGCTCCAATATGAATTTGTCCTCTACTCTTTTTTTTTTTAAGACTTTATTAGAGCCGGAGCCGGGGAAAGGGGCGGCGGGAGAAGCGCACTCCCCGCAGAGTAGGGAGCCTGACCAGGGGCTGGATTCTAGGACTCTGACATCATGACCTGAGCTGAAGTCAGACGCTTAACCAACTGAGTCACCCAACCGCCCCTATCCTGTAATCCTACATTCTGATTTCCAAGGAACCGATGGGCCCCTGTCGGGTTAAGGAACTGCAACACCAGAAACAGAATTCTCATCCTGAAGAGAACCCTAGAGACGCTGGATCTCTCTCCAGAGTTCCAGAATGGAGACAGTCCCAGAAAGGGATAGAACCTAGAACTGCAGGGCATAGCATGGCAGTTCTTTATTTTTCTGTTGAGGTGTCGCTGTAACTGAACTAACCTGAGTTAGCTACTTGGCGAGTCACAGGTAGAAACTATGCAGTTGTTATGCAAAGGAAAATTTGCAGCAAATAAGATCATGAGGAATAACTTACAAAACCATAACTCCCTGAGATGGTGGATGGGTTCCTTTTATTTAGAGAGGGAATGAATATTTAGAAAGGGGATCCTTGTCATTGTATGTAGAGCAGGCATAAAGTTGTTTCTTAAGGAAACATGCCAGTACATATATACTATGTACATAGTATTTATACTATAAGTAAATTAGATTCTATGTTATATTAGTGGTGCATGTGCTCTTTGAGCAGAGATTTTAGTATTGTGTTGAGGTAAAAGTGGTGGTCATTCTAGAGATCACTCCATGGTCCTACCTGCACAGGTGAGAGTCAGGGGTTAAGCTCAAACTGGTCTGGATGAGCTAGACCTGGTCCTGGCAGTCGCTGTTGCTTGAGGGGTGATTTCGGTTTCCATTTCCCTGAATTAAGAGAGAAGCTGGAAAGAAGAGGTTAAGAAACAATGTGGGGCAGAGGTCATTGAGTACAAGCAGGTGGGCAGTAGAAGTTAGGTCTTGGGGTCTAGCAGGTGACAAATCCATCCTCTGGTTTTATTCTGCTGCTCATTCTTCAAGGGCACAGGGCAAAGGTCCATCTTCTATAGTTGCTTCCTGCCAGGCATGGGGGTGGTCATTGAAATTGTTAGCAGAGCAGAATTTTCCCTCAGGTTTGATGTGTCTTTGGGTCACCAGGTTAACCCTTTAACCCTAAGCTGCTCCTATCTTTGTGTTACTACTAGCTGTAATTCTTGGCCCCTAGGCATTTGTGTAGAATTTTATCAGTCAGTAATGATGCAAAGTCTAAATGGCAGTCTGGGAGCAGTAGGATTATTAGTGGCCTCAGGAAGGGGAGAAACCATGGAGTATTGGGTAACACTGTTTTAATAGCCTGCAAACCGGGGTGCCTGGGTGGCTCAGTGGGTTAAAGCCTCTGCCTTCAGCTCAGGTCATGATCCCAGGGTCCTGGGATCGAGCCCTGCATCGGGCTCTCTGCTCAGAGGCAAGCCTGCTTCCTCTTCTCTCCCTCTCTGCCTGCCTCTCTGCCTACTTGTGATCTCTGTCTGTCAAATAAATAAATAAAATCTTTAGAAGAAGAAAAAAAAAACAGCCTGGAAACCTCACCAGGGGAATTTTCCTTTTTGGTTGAAAGTATGTAGCCAGGCTGTCTGCTTGAAGATTTTTAATATATCTATTTCCACTTCACTTGAAGTATTAGTCCAGGTACAGAATGAGCTCCTTCTCCTTCTGCCAATAAGTAGTGTAGGGCTAATCATCGTCTAGTGCTATGTTGGCTAAAGAGTTTAGGGACATTAAACTCTTTTTCGAGTTTTCGAGGGCATGTCCTGTGTTTTTAGCTAAGGTTTCTATGACATCAGTTAATTTCCTTGCAGTGACTTTATAACCTATAGAACTTCCCCAAGAGGCATCTACTCCCAACAGCCAGTCCAACACTAGCCAGAATTAGTTCTGAGGCTCTTTTTATCCAACGGGAAGACCGAGTATGGGTTTTTGGTGGAGCTAGCCCCATATTACCATTTTTCTCTTGAGGGAGACTTCACTGTCCTCTTGAAATAATAAACCCAGGGGCACATGGGTGGCCGGTCACTTAAGAGGTGGGCTTTTGATTGCCGCTCAGGTCATGATCTTAGGGTTGTGGGAGCGAGCCTCCTGTTAGACTCATGCTTATCAAGAGTCTGCTTGAGATTCTCTCCCTTTCCTTCTGCCCCTCCTCCTCTTCACTTGTGTGTTCTCTCTCCCTCTAAAATTAAGTAGATAAAATCTTGGGAAAAAAATAATAAACCCCAAGTACTGTACAGTTTCCTTAGAAATTAGGCCTTTTCCTTGAGACTTTATATATCCTGTCTGCCAGGAAATTTAACATGGATAAAGTATTTTGGTCAGAAACCTCATGGGTGGGAGTAGCTATCAAAATACCATCTACATACCATAATACAGTGCTGTTTTTCTAAACTTAATTCTCTTAAATCTCATCCCAGAATTTCCCCAAAGATGATGGGGGAAGTTTTTGAAACTCTGAGGTAAAACAGTCCAGCAGTACTGTTGTGTTTGGTGGGAGAGAGGATCTTCCCACTCAAGCAGATAGTACTTGGAATTCAGGATCTAGTGGGATGCAGAAAAAGGTATCCTTTTGCCCTTACGCAATGTAATCTTCACTATTACTTGGTAAGTTGGTCAGTAGACTAAAGGGATTGGGTATTACAGATTGTATGTTTCAGGTAGCTTCATTAAAAGCTCTGAGGCCTTGAACAAATCTGTATTTCTCACGTCCCAGCTTTTAAATAGGTAAAATTGGGGTGTTACATGAGGATCTACATGATCTAATCAACCCCCATTTTAAGAGCCTGTTAATTACTGGGTGGATCCTTTGTATAGCATCTAGGGCTAGCAGTCTGTTTCAGTTTTACTTTTACAAATGTGTTGTTAATGGCATGCCCCCACCTGCCCTCACACCTGGACTTTCGGGTTGACTTGCCTTATGATATTTTGGGGGGAATTTTCTCTTTTAAATACTAGGATATGTTGTGATAATGACATGAATTCAGTTCCTTGGTACCTAGGAACTTGAATTTCTAATTTGTCCTATTTTGAACCTACTGTGGCCCCCAATTTGTCTAAAGTATCTCATCCTAAAAGAATATGAGACATTCCAGCACATATCAGAAAGAGTGTTTTAAGAGTTTTGATCCTGTTTCACAAGTCAAAGGATCCAGAAACCTTTTTGTGTCTCCTTTTCCTGAGATTCCTTTCATATTACAATTTTTGTTAGAAAGGCTACCCTTCTGGGTGTTGAGGACAGAGAAAATAACTCCAGTATCAAGTAAAAACTCAACCAACTTCCCTCCCACTGCCCAGGTTACTCAGGGCTTCTTGTGGGAGATGGGAATCTAATGGTCCAAGACCAGTTGGGGAGCCTTGTGGCCCTATCATATCTCATCTTCAGTGAGGGATAGCCGAAATGATTCCGCTTTGCCCTTCTTTCTGTTCCGGGAGTGGTTTGGGCAGTCCTGTTTCCAGTGCTCTTCCTGGTTACAATGTGCACATTGATTGGACCCCAACTTTGTTGGTGGTCTCTTGGTCCCATGGAGGGGGCTTGGGGCACTCACTCATGGGTATCATCTTTTCCTCTCCCAGGTTACTTCGTGTAGGCTGAAGAGCTCCCACCGAAAGAGTAACTTGTCTTCTCATCTTCTGGTCTTCTTTTACATCCTCCATCACATCCAGTTGTGGAACACCTTGAAAGCTAGTTCTGGAAGCTGAGCAGGGTTAGTATCAGGACTTATGCCAATTTTGGAGTTTCCTTTGGCTGTCGGGAACAGTTTGAGATATGAAATAGGTTATTAAGGGCCATTCAACTACCCTGAACCTCAGGGTCCCAGTTTGTATTTCGTCTTAGGCGATTTTGTAGCCTTTCCAAAAAGGCTGATGGATTCTCATCTGTCCTTTGTTGAATGTCCCATAATTTGGACCAGGAGATCTACTTACCTCCTTCATAGCTTTTAAAAGAAGCCCTCAATAATGGCCAAAATGTTCTCTGTCATCGTGGGAGTTGGGATCCCCCTCAGGGTCAGTTCTTAGCACTTCCTCCTCATTTGGTCTCTGAGAACTTGATCCTGGCTGAATTTTTTTATCAGCTTCCTGTCTGGCCTCTGCTAACATAGTAAACTTTTCTTCTGCCATTAAGAGGGTGGTGAGCAAAGCTTGCATATCTTCCCAGATGGGCTGTGCGTGGAAAAGATATCCTCTATTAAATGTATAAATCAATCAGGTCAGCCCATAATAACCCTTTAGTGTGTGCCTTACAGTTATACAGGTCTGAGGTCAAAAATGGGACATGCACATTAACAAGACACCCATCTCCATCAGGTACCCATCTCAATGGCAAAATTCCCATCCCTGGCTTAAAATAGGTCCCTAATCTGGTAGTGCCATCTGACAAGGGAGGATAAAAGGATGCAGGAGACATCAGGGAAGGCTTTGGGAGTGTTTGCAAAGGATTAGAGCCTGCTGCTCATGAAGCTGGGATAGCTGAGGCCCAAGTAGCAGAGAAATAAGGCGGAAGCTTATTATAATCTAACGGTTTGGAGGAGGAGATGGAGATGGAGCAAAGATTACCTGACCGACCAGAGTACAGGATGCATTTTTAGGGTTTTCAGTTCTACCTTCCATTTCACAAATCTTAAACTTCCTTTGCAACCCCTCGTTTTGATATAATGCCATAAAGCACTGACCATATGGAATCTCTTCCAATTTGTCTTTCTCTTTTACAAAATAAGCTCAACTGTAGTGTCATAGTAAAATTTAAAGTCCCATTTTCTGGCCACTTCTCTTCATCCTCTAGAGTCTATTATTGTGGCCAGGCTGTGTTAAGGAAGAAAGTCATCTGTTTTGGGATTAAAGGAAGGTAGTCAAATACTTTCCATTTCTGGAGGCTACAGCCCAACGGAGGCTTTCCTTCAGGGTGGAATTGTCCCTCCCATAATCCGGAATTCTTTCTTAGTGTCTCCTGTCAACCTCCCTCAAGGTAACTTACAGTGTTATTGGTGACACAGGTGCCATGCAACGTTACCCACAATAGGTATGAGACTCGTTTGACTTCACACCAAGCCCACAAGGAGAGTGGGTTAATGCTGAGGTAATCCAAGTGGGTCTGAGTAGTTGTGCCTTGAGAAGCAGTGGCCTGGTGCATAGGCTGCCTCTTCCAGCCCCTCAACGTCCACCTAGTCCCGAAGGATTTACTTGGGGAATGGCTCAGGGAGAATCTGGTTTAGATTCATCTTTGGGAAGGGCCTGGTTGAAGCCCCCCAGCCCAGGGTCTTCGCTAACCCTAACCCTAACCAGTTCACCCAATGACAACTCTGTAGACGCTACACTAATTTCCTCTATTTTTAACATTTAAAATTAGTATGGTATGTTTGTCCCAATTAATGAGCCAGTATAGTGCATATGTTTTCATATTTCCTCAGTTTTTCTGTAATGTTCTTTTTTCTATTCCGAGTTCCTTTCTAGGATACTGCATTACATTTAGTAGCTGTTTGCTTAAGCTCCTCATGGCTGTGATCATACTCAATGACTTCCGAAGTAATTTCCTTCTTTTCATTGGATTCTGTGTTCTTGAGACTATTTATCTCTCAGTATGGTAAAAATCCTATATAATGGTATGCTATTGCATACTTCTTCCTGGCTGTGCTCGGTGACATTGTGTTGGTAGTCTGGAATTGGTCATGGCAGGAGTATTTATGCATCTGAAATTGGCAACTAAAACTTGGGGGATTTGGGGTTGTTTTTTATTTTTTTATTTTTTGAGAGGCTGCTCATAAGTATTTGAGTCGATTGGCATTACCTCTATGTGGCCATTCCCTCTCTTTTTAGGAATGAACAGGACATTTTATCTGCTGGTATGAAGAGTATCTGTAGGCAAGGAGCTGGAGAGGAGGCAGGATCATTTATGACTCATCTCTATTCTGTTATTTCTCAGTTTTATCTTCACACGTCTCCATGCTTCTTTAAGAAAAGCAGAAAATGAACAAACCCCAGGTGAGTCGTTTTTTGTTTTTTTAGTTCCTACTTTGTTTTACATTAGATCTTATGAATAAGATATAACCTTAAAAATGTAGATGTAGGGGCACCTGGGTGGCTCAGTGGGTTAAAGCCTCTGCCTTTGGCTCAGGTCATGATCCCAGGGTCCTGGGATCGAGCCCCACATCGGGCTTTCTGCTCGGCGGGGAGCCTGCTTCCCCCTCTCTCTCTGTCTGCCTCTCTGCCTACTCGTGATCTCTGTCAAATTTAAAAAAAAAAAAATCTTGAAAAAAAATGTAGATGTAGAAATAGATAAATGTCAACTTTGGAGGAAATATGGAGTAGCAGGTTAGTAGCAGGGCTAAGGGACTGTGGTGATGACCTTCAAGTACTTAATGTTGAAGATGTCAGTGCTGAGCCATACATTTGTCTCCAATAGCAATAGCAAACATTATTATAGGAAGTGCAATGAAAGTGAGAATAACCCATAATGATTTTTTTTTTAAATTTATTTATTTATTTGGCAGAGAGAGACACAGCGAGAGAGGGAACACAAGCAGGGGGAGTGGGAGGAGAAGCAGGCTTCCTCCTGTGTAGCGAGCCCAACATAGGACTCAATTCCAGGACCCTGGGATCATAACCTGAGCTGAAGGCAGACACTTGACAACTGAGCCTAATGATTCTTCAACCAATAATGATTCTTTTTTTTTTTTTTAATTTTTTCTTTTTTTTATAAATATATAATGTATTATTAGCCCCAGGGGTACAGGTCTGTGAATCACCATGTTTACACACTTAACAGCACTCACCATATCACATACCCTCCCCAATGTCCATAACCCCACCCCCCTCTCCCTGCACCCCTCCCACCAGTCACCCCCTGTTTTGTGACAGTAAGAGTCTCTAATGGTTTGTCTCCCGATCCCATCCTGTTTCATTTATTTTTTTCCTACCCCCTAACCCCCCACGTTGCATCTCCACTTCCTTATATCAGGGAGATCATGTGATAGTTGTCTTTCTCTGGTTGACTTATTTCGCTAAGCATAATACCCTCTAGTTCCATCCACATTGTCGCAAATGGCAAGATTTCATTTCTTTTGATAGTATACCATTGTGTATATATAACACATCTTCTTTATCCATTCATCTCTTGATGGACATCTAGGTTCTTTCCATAGTTTGGCTGTTGTGCACATTGCTGCTATAAACATTCGGGCACACATGCCCCTTCGGATGAAGTCCCAATAGTTCATTTTTGCCCTTGCCTCCCTTGCCTTTGGCGATGTTCCTAGGAAGAAGTTGCTGCAGTTGAGGTCGATGAGGTTGCTGCCTGTGTTCTCCTCAGGATTTTGATGGATTCCTTTCTCACATTGAGGTCCTTCATCCATTTTGAGTCTATTTTCGTGTGTGGTGTGAGGAAATAGTCCGATTTCATTTTTCTGCATGTGGCTGTCCAATTTTCCCAGCACCATTTGTTGAAGAGGCTGTCTTTTTTCCATTGAAACATTCTTGCCTGCTTTGTCAAAGAGTAGTTGACCATAGAGTTGAGGGTCTATTTCTGGGCTCTCTATTCTGTTCCATTAATCTATGTGTCTGTTTTTGTGCCAGAACCATACTGTCTTGATGATGACAGCTTTGTAATAGAGGTTGAAGTCCGGAATTGTGATGCCACCAACTTTGGCTTTCTTTTTCAATATTCCTTCGGCTATCTGAGGTCTTTTCTGGTTCCATATAAATTTTAGGATTATTTGTTCTATTTCTTTGAAAAAAATGGATGGGATTTTGATAGGGATTGCATTAAATGTGTAGATTGCTTTGGGTAGCATAGACATTTTCACAATATTTGTTCTTCCAGTCCATGAGCATGGAACATCTTTCCATTTCTTTGTGTCTTCCTCAATTTCTTTCATGAGTACTTTATAGTTTTCTGAGTATAGATTCTTAGCCTTTTTGGTTAGGTTTATTCCTAGGTATCTTATGGTTTTGGGTGCAGTTGTAAATGGGATTGACTCCTTAATTTTTCTTTCTTCTGTCTTCTTGTTGGTGTAAAAATGCAACTGATTTCTGTGCATTGATTTTATATCCTGACACTTAACTGAATTCCTGTACAAGTTCTAGCAGATTTGGAGTGGAGTCTTTGGGTTTTGCTCATATAGTATCTTATCATCTGCAAAGAGTGATAGTTTGACTTCTTCTTTGCCAATTTGGATGCCTTTAATTTCTTCTTCTTGTCTGATTGCTGAGGCCAGGACTTCTAGTACTATGTTGAATAGTAGTGATGGTAATGGACATCCCTGCTGTGTTCCTGACCTTAGCAGAAAAGCTCTCAGTTTTTCTCCATTGAGAATGATATTTGTGGTGGGTTTTTAATAGATGGCTTTGATAATATTGAGGTATGTGCCCTCTGTCTCTACACTTTGAAGAGTTTTGGTCAGGAAGGGATGCTGTACTTTGTCAAATGCTATTTCAGCATCTACTGAGAGTAGCATATGGTTCTTGTTCTTTCTTTTATTAATGTATTGTATCACATTGATTGATTTGCGGATGTTGAGCTAACCTTGCAGCCCTGGAATAAATCCCACTTGGTCGTGGTGATTAATCCTTTTAATGTACTGTTGGGTCCTATTGGCTAGTATTTTGGTGAGAATTTTTGCATCCATGTTCATCAAGGATATTGGTCTGTAATTCTTTTTTTTTTTTTTAAAGATTTTATTTATTTATTTGACAGACAGAGATCACAAATAGGCAGAGAGGCAGGCAGAGAGAGATGGGGAAACAGGCTCCCTGCATAGCAGAGAGCCTGATGTGGGGCTTGATCCCAGGACCCTGAGATCGTCACCTGAACCAAAGGCAGAGGCTTAACCCACTGAGCCACCCAGGTGCCCCTAATTCTCTTTTTCGATGGAATCCTTGTCTGGTTTTGGGATCAAGGTGATGCTGGCCTCATAAAATGAGTTTGGAAGTTTTCCTTCTATTTCTATTTTTTGGAACAGTTTCAGGAGAATAGGAATTAATTCTTCTTTAAATATTTGTTAGAATTCCCCTGGGAAGCCGTCTGGCCCTGGGCTTTTGTTTGGAGATTTTTGATGACTGTTTCAATCTCCTTACTGGTTATGGGTCTGTTCAGGTTTTCTATTTCTTCCTGGTTCAGTTGTGGTAGTTTATATGTCTCTAGGAATGCATCCATTTCTTCCAGATTGTCAGATTTGTTGGCGTAGAGTTGCTCATAGTATGTTCTTATAATTGTTTGTATTTCTTTGGTGTTGGTTGTGATCTCTCCTCTTTCATTCATGATTTTATTTATTTGAGTCCTTTCTCTTTTCTTTTTGATAAGTCTGGCCAGGGGTTTATCAGTCTTACTAATTCTTTCACAAAGAACCAGCTTCTAGTTTTGTTGATTTGTTCTATTGTTTTTTGGTTTCTGTTTCATTGATTTCTGCTCTGATCTTTATGATTTCTCTTAGGCTGGGTTTAGGCTTTCTTTGTTGTTCTTTCTCCAGCTCCTTTAGGTGTAGGGTTAGGTTGTGTATTTGAGAACTTTCTTGTTTTGTGGAGAAAGGCTTGTATCACTATATATTTTCCTCTCAGGACTGCCTTTGCTGTGTCCCACAGATTTTGAACCATTGTGTTTTCATTATCATTTGTTTCCATGAATTTTTTCAATTATTCTTTAATTTACTGGTTGACCCATTCATTCTTTAGAAGGATACTGTTTAGTCTCCATGTATTTGGGTTCTTTCCACATTTCCTCTTGTGATTGAGTTCTAGCTTCAGAGATTGTGGTCTGAAAATATGCAGGGAATGATCCCAATCTTTTGATAACGGTTGAGACCTAATTTATGACCAGGATGTGATCTATTCTGGAGAATGTTCCATGTGCACTAGAGAAGAATGTGTATTCTGTTGCTTTGGGATGGAGTGTTCTGAATATATCTGTGATGTCCTTCTGTTCCAGTGTGTCATTTAAGGCCTTTATTTCCTTGTTGATCTTTTGCTTGGATGATCTGTCCATTTCAGTGAGGGGAGTGTTAAAGTCCCCTACTATTATTGTATTATTGTCGATGTGTTTCTTTGATTTTATTATTGATTGGTTTCTATAGTTGGCTGCTCCCACGTTAGGGGCATAGATATTTAAAATTGTTAGATCTTCTTGTTGGACAGACCCTTTGAGTATGATATAGTGTCCTTCCTCATCTCTTATTATAGTCTTTGGCTTAAAATCTAGTTGGTCTGATATAAGGATTGCCACCCCAGCTTTCTTCTGATGTCCATTAGCATGGTACATTGTTTTCCACCCCCTCACTCTAAATCCGGAGGTGTCTTTGAGTTTCTTGTACGCAGCATATTAATGGGTTTTGTTTTTTTATCCATTCTGATACCGTGTGTCTTTTGATTGGGCCATTTAGCCCATTTACATTCAGGGTAACTATTGAGAGATATGAATTTAGTGTCATTGTATTGCCTGTAAGGTGACTGTTACTGTATATTGTCTCTGTTCCTTTCTGGTCTACTACTTTTAGGGTGTCTCTTTGCTTAGAGGACCCCTTCAGTATTTCCTGTAGAGCTGATTTGGTGTTTGCAAATTCTTTCAGTTTTTGTTTGTCCTGGAGGCTTTTTATCTCTCCTTCTATTTTCAATGATAGCCTAGCTGGATATAGTATTCTTGGCTGCATGTTTTTCTCGTTTAGTGCTCTGAATATATCATGCCAGTGCTTTCTGGCCTGCCAGGTCTCTGTGGATAAGTCCACTGCCAATCTAATGTTTTTACCCTTGAATGTTACAGACTTCTTTTCCCGGGCTGCTTTCAGGATTTTCTCTTTGTCGCTAAGACTTGTTAATTTTACTATTAGATGACGGGGTGTGGAGCTATTATTACTGATTTTGAGGGGGATTCTCTGCACCTCCTGGATTTTGATGCTTGTTCCCTTTGCCATGTTAGGGAAATTCTCTCCAGTAATTCTCTCCAATAGACCTTCTGCTCCCCTCTCTCTTTCTTCTTCTTCTGGAATCCCAATTATTCTAATGTTTTGTCTTATGGTATCACTGATCTCTTGAATTCTCTCCTCGTGGTCCAGTAGTTGTCTGTCTTTTGCTCAGCTTCTTATTCTCTGTCATTTGGTCTTCTATGTCACTAATTCTTTCTTCTGCCTCATTTATCCTAGCAGTAAGAGCCTCCATTTTTTATTGCACCTCATTAATAGCTTTGGTCTTGTATGTCACTAATTCTTTCTTCTGCCTCATTTATCCTAGCAGTAAGAGCCTCCATTTTTGATTGCACCTCATTAATAGCTTTTTTTATTTCAACTTGGTTAGATTTTAGTTCTTTTATTTCTCCAGAAAGGGCTTCTATTTCTCCCGACATAGTTTCTCTAATATCTTCCATGCCTTTTTCGAGCCCAGCCAGAACCTTGAGAATCGTCATTCTGAACTCTAGATCTGACATATACCCATGTCTGTGTTGATTAGGTCTGTAGTCTTCGGTACTGCCTCTTGTTTTTTTTTTTTGTGGTGAGTTTTTCCATCTTGTCATTTTGTCCAGATAAGAATATATGAAGGAGCAGGGGCACCTGGGTGGCTCAGTGGGTTGAGGCCTCTGCCTTCGGCTCGGGTCATGGTCCCAGGGTCCTGGGGTCAAGCCCCACATTGGGCTCTCTGCTCCGCCGGGAGCCTGCTTCCTCCTCTTTCTCTCTGCCTGTGTCTCTGCCTACTTGTGATTTCTCTCAAATAAATAAATAAATAAATAAATCTAAAAAAATAAAGAATATATGAGGGAGCAAAAAAAATACTAAAAGGGTGGTAAAGACCCCAGGAAAATGTGCTTTAACCAAATCAGAAGAGACCCCAAATCATGTCGGGGAGAAAGGGGGTGAAAAGAAGTTCAGGAAAAAAAATTAAGAAAGAAAACAAATAAAAAAGTAAAAAAAAAAAAAAAAAAAAAGACTGGTGACTAGAACAGGGTCACCCACTTAATTTTGGGAGTATTTTGGTCTCTTAGAAGAAACTACCTCCCAAAATTTTAAAAAAGGAAAAACGTATGTAAAGGTAAACACAATGAAGGGATGGAATATGACTATAAAGATGAAAAAAAGTTTGTTTTTGTTTTTGTTTTTTAATTTCTAAAAAGGGGGCACCTGGGTGGCTCAGTGGGTTAAAGCCTCTGCCTTTGGTTCAGGTCATGATCTCAGAGTCCTGGAATCGAGCCCCACGTCGGGCTCTCTGCTCTGCGGAGAGCCTGCTTCCTCCTCTCTCTCCCTGCCTGCCTCTCTGCCTACTTGTTATCTCTGTTGGTTGAATAAATAAATAAAATCTTAAAAATAAATAAATAAAATAAATTTCTAAAAAAGGGAGTTTATAAGGTAAGTTGGTTGGGAGAATAAAGAAAAAGAAGGTGGAGAGAGTTTGCTCGGGCTGGAGACTAGAACAAGCCCGGTGCTAGATTTAGGGTGCATTGTGATCTATTAGAAGTACCCCAAATTTTTTAGAAGAAAAAACCCTATGTGTATACAAAAATTAAAGTTAGATACAATGAAGGATAAAATATGATTATAATAATGAAGGCTCAAAAAAGTTATTTTTTTTATGAAAGGTATTTTTAAGATAAACTAGTTAAAAAACGTTAAAAGAAGAAAGGGTTAAAGTTAAAAAAGTTAGCAGAAAAAAAAATTTAAAAAAATTAATTAACTTTGCAAGACTAAAGAATCATGGGGAGAAAGCCATGAATTCCATGCTTTGCTTTCTCCTCCTCTGGAATTCTGCTCGTCTCCTTGGTAAGTGAACTTGGTCTTGGCTGGATTTCTTGTTGATCTTCTGGGGGAGGGGCCTGCTGTAGTGATTCTCAAGTGTCTTTGCCCTAGGCAGAATTGCACTGCCCTTACCAGGGGCCAAGCTAAGTCATCTGCTCGGGTTCACTTTTGGGAGCTTTTGTTCCCTGAATGCTTTCCATAGAGTTCCAGAGGATGGGAATGAAAATGGCTGCCTCCCAGTCTCCCGCCCAGAGGAGCCGAGAGCTCGGGGCCCCACTCCTCAGTGCACCCTCGGAGAAAAGCTCTCAATCACTCCCGTCTCCCTGGCCTCCGGCGGCACTCCGAGCTCACCCAGCCTGTGATCAAGTGTCTCTGTCTCTGGCACACAACTCCGCCTGGAGTCTCCGAACCCCGCAGATCCCTGAGCTCTTCTAGCGGGTGTCTCCCCGGATCTTGTGGGGACCCCACTCACAGAGCAGTGGCCTGTGCCATGGATTACAGCTCAAGGTGACCCTGAGCTGAGAGCTCACTCCTCGGCTCTGTCTCTGTAGCCGGATTCCCCGCTCTAATACCTGCGAGCTCTGCGACACTCAGACACCCCCGATCCTTCTGTGACCCCGTGAGACCTGAGGCCACGCTGTCCCCGTGTGGGCTTCACCCCGGTTTAGCCTCTGGAGCGATGTCCCTCCGTGGAGCAGACTTTTAAAAGTCCTGATTTAGTGCTCCGTTGCTCTGTCTCTTGCCGGGAGCCGGCCCCTCCCCCCATGGTCTATCTTTCCATCACTTTGGATTCACTTCTCCATCCATCCTATCTTTCAGAAAGTGGTCGATTATCTGTTTCTAGAATTGTTGCTCTTCTTCTCTTTGATCTCCTGTTGGATTTGTAGGTGTTCGGACTGGTTTGATAAGCTGTCTAGCTGATCTCCTGCTACCTGATGTTGTCTCAGCCTGCTACTCTCCACCATCTTGACTCCTCCCCTCCCAATAATGATTCTTAATGAGAAAGAAAGATTTTCCTGAAATTGTGGGGTGGCGTGTTCTACAGATGTCACTTAGGTTTAGTTCAGAGATGGTGTTGTTTAGGACTTCTATATTCTTTCCAGTTATCTTCTTCTATTGATTACTGAGAGAAATATTGAAGTGTCCTACTGTATTAATTTTTTAAAAAGATTTTATTTATTTATTTGACAGAGATCACAGGTAGGCAAAGAGGCAGGCAGAGAGTGCGGGGGAAGCAGGCTCCCTGCTAAGCAGAGAGCCTGATACTGGGCTTGATCCCAGGACCCTGAGATCATGACCTGAGCTGAAGGCAGAGGCTTAACCCATTGAGCCACCCAGGTGTCCCATCCAACTGTATTAATTTTTGTCTGTTTTTCCTCTCAGTCCTATCAGTTTTTACCTCTTACATTTTGAAGCTGCTTTGTTAGTTACATGTACATTTAATTTTATCTTGGAAAATTGACCATTTGTCATTAAGATAATGTGAATGTGCCTATTTATCTTCAATAGTATTTCCTAATATATAGTCTGTTTTGTCTGATATTAATGCAGCTACTCCAGCTTCCTTTGGATTATTGTTTGTGTTATATTTCTTTATCCTTTTTCTTTTAACTTACGTATTTTTATAATTGAAGTGAGTTTCTTGTAGGCAGTATATAATTGGTCCTGTTTTTAAGCCAATCTGATGATCTATCTGGTCTGATTAGAACACTCGTATTTAAAAATTGGTTATTGATATGGTAGATTAAAATCTTCCATTTTGCTAGCTATTTTTCTATTCTATTTTTTTTCTTTTGAATTTGTATTCTGTTATTCCATTTTATCATTGCTGTTGTCTTATTTTATTTGATTTTATTCTAAGATTTTATTTATTTGACAGAGAGTGCACACACATAGGCATGGGGAGCAGCAGGCAGAGGGAGAGGGAGAAGCAAGCTCCCTGATGAGCAGAGAGCCCAATGTGGGGCTTGATTCCAGAACCCTGGGGTCATGACCTAAACCTGAGCTGAAGGCAGATGCTTAACCACCTGAGCCACCTAGGCATTCCTTGACTTATTATTTATACCTCCCTTTTTTACTTTTAAAATAGTTAGTGAAAGACTTATAATAGCCATTTTTAATTAATCAGAGCCTCCCTTCAAATATTAAACCACATGATGTTATAGTATAACCACCTTATAGCAGTATATTCCCAATTCTTCTTTCCTGTCCTTTGTGTTCTTGCACCATACATTTTACGTTAACATGCAGTATATACACATGATACAGTACTACTATTTATGCTTTAGACAGTCAATTATCTTTAGAATAAGGATTGGCAACCTGAAGCCCATGGGTGAAATTCAGCTCCCTATCTGCTTTTACAAATTAAGTTTCCTGGGAACACAGCCTCATGCTTTCTTCTGTGTATTGTCTGGGGCTACCTTCACAATACAGTGTTTACTGTCTAGTTCATTACAGAAAAAGATTTCTAATCGTTGCTTTAGAACACTTAAAAATTGGGACGGGAGGAATTAACTTAAATTTTCCTTTTTTATTCTATTTCTATTACTCTTCATTTTTATGTGTAGATTCAAGTTTCATTGGCACCATATTCCTTTAATATTTCTTGCAGAGTAGCTCTGCTGATAAAGCATTCCTTAAATTTTTGTTTCTCTGGGAAGGCATTATTTCTTCTTCTTTTTTTTTTTTTTTAAGATTTTATTTATGTATTTGACAGAGAGTGAGAGTACAAGCGAGGGGAAGGACAGAGGGAGAGGCAGAAGCAGGCTTCCCGCTGAGCAGGGAGCTGTGCATGGAGCTTAATCCCAGGACCCCAAGATCATGACTTGAGCCAAAGGCAAATGCTTAACGGACTGAGCCACCAAGGCGCCTGTTTCTTCATTTTTTAAGATGTTTTCAATAAATAATTCTTGGTTGAAGTTATTGTGTGTGTGGGGGGGGGTATTTGTTTTTGCTTTTTAGTTTTGAAATTTTTTTAACTTTTAATAAAGTATTGTCGACATTATATTAGTTTTAGGTGTAAGTCAGAGTGACCTAACTACTATATAACATGAAATGCTCATCACTGTAAGTAAATTACAGTATTTTTGAGTATATTTCTTAGGCTGTACTTTTCATCCTCATGACTTATTTATGTTACAGTTGAGAAGTTTGTACTTCTTAATCTGCTTCCCTAATCTCTCCCATTTCCCCTCCCCTGTACTCTTTGCAACCACCAGTTAGTTCTGTGTTTATGGGTCTGTTTCTCTCTCTTTTGTTGTTATGAGTCTGTTTCTCTTTTGCTGCTGTTTGCTCATTTGTTTTATTTTTCAGATTCTAAATGTAAGTGAAATATAAATGAAATTATATAGATTTGTCTTTGTGTCGTTTCACTTAACATAGTACCCTCTAGGTTCATCCATGTCACAAATGGCAAGCTCCAGTTCTTTTTCATGGCTGAATAATATTCCATTTAGCCTTATCCATTTTTATCCATTAATCTATATCTTTATCCATTAATCTATCAGTGGACACTATTGCTGCTCCCATATCTGGGCTATTATAAATAAATACAGGGGTGCATATATCTTTGAATTAGTATTTTTGTTTTCTTTGTATGAATACCCAGTAGTAGATTTACTGGGTCATATTAATATATTAATTTAATATATGTTAATATTGTGTTAGTATATTAATTTTGGGGGGACCCTCCGTACTGTTTATTGTGGTGGGAGCATCATTCTGCACACTTTTTAATT
Organism: Martes martes; assembly: GCF_963455335.1. Taxonomy (NCBI): domain Eukaryota; kingdom Metazoa; phylum Chordata; class Mammalia; order Carnivora; family Mustelidae; genus Martes; species Martes martes. The sequence continues at coordinate 75,027,523 of NC_137902.1, forward strand.
GGGTTATTTGGGGTTTGTTGTTTTATGTTTGTGTGAATGCTTTATATATTTTGGATATTAACCCCTTCCCAGACATGTCATTGGAGGTATTTTCTCCCATTCATTAGATTTCCTTTTCATCTTGTTGATGGTTTCATTCATTGTGCAGAAGCTTTTCAGTTTGATATATTCCTGTTTATTTTTGCCTTTGTTTCTCTTGTATGAGGAGACTGATTCAGAAAAGTTTTACAGAGGTTGATATCCAAGAGATTACTACCTGTATTTTCTTTTCGGAGTTTTACAGTTTCAAATTTTACATTTAGGTCTTTAATCTATTTTGAGATAATTTTTGTCTGTAGTGTAAGAAAGTGGCCCAGTTTCATGCTTATGCATGTAGCTGTCCATTTTTCCCAGCACCATTTATTGAAGAGTGTGTCTTTTCTCCATTGTATATTCTTGCCTCCATTGTCATAGATTAATTGTTGTTCTCTCTCCCTCTCTTTATGTGTGTATGTATTTTTTTTCTGGACTCACAGTTCTGTTCCATTGACCTATGTATGTATTTCTGCAACAGTATCATACTGTTTTCCTTATTGTAACTTTGTAGTATTTCTGGAAATTTAAGATTGTGATACCTCAGGCTTTGTTGTTCTTTCACAGTATTGCTTTGGCTATTTGAGGTCTTTCATGCTTCCATACAAATTTTAGGATGTTTTTGTTCCAGTTCTGTGAAAAACACTCTTGGTGTTTTGGTAGGGATTGCAGATCTGTAGACTTCAATCTATAGATTGCTTTGTGTAATATGGACATTTTAATTTTAACAATATTGCTTCTTCCAGTCTATGAGGATAGTATATCTTTCAATTTATTTGTGTCGCCTTCAATTTCTTTCATTAATGTCTTAAATTTTTAGAATACTAGTCTTTTATATTTTAAATTAAATTTATTTCTAGGTATTTTATTCTCTTTGATACAGTTGTAAACAGTATTTTAAAAATGTTTTTTTCTGCTCTTTTTTATAGGGTATAGAAACAGAACAGATTTCTATATATCGATTTTGTATCCCACAGCTTTACTGAATTCATTTATTAGGCCTAATATTTTTTTGGTGGAGTCTTTAGGTTTTTCTGTGTATTGTATGATGTCATTTGAAATACAGTTTTACTTGGACCTTATCAACTCAGATGTCTTTTATTTCTTTTTCTTGTCTGATTGCCATGGCTAAGAATGCCAGTACTGTGTTGAATAAAAGTGGTTAAGAGTGGATATCCTTGTATGTTCTTGATCTTGGGGAACAGGTTTCAGCTTTTTACCATTGAATATGACATTGATTGATTTGTGTATATTGAACCATCCTTCCATTGCTGGAATAAATCCCACTTGATCCTGGCGAATGGTTTTTTTAATGTATGTTGGATTTGGTTGGCTAATATTTTGTTGAGGATTTTTGCATCTGTCTTTCTGAGGGATATTGGTATATAATTTTCTTTTGTAGTGACTTGGGGTTTCCTGTGAGAGTAATGCTGGCTTCATAGAATAAATTAAGAAGCATTCCTTCCTCTTCTGTGTTCTGAAATAGTTTGAAAATGATAGATATTAACTCTTTAAATCCTTGGTAGAATTCACCTGCGAAGCCATCTGGTCCTAGACATTTTTTTTTTGTTGGGAGTTTTCTTATTACCAGTTCAGTTTTATTTCTAGTCATTATGTCTTTTTCCCCAGATTTTTCTTTTTTCTTTTTTAAGATGATTTTTTTTTTAAAGATTTTATTTATTTGGCAGACGGAGATCACAAGTAGGCAGAGAGGCAGGCGGAGGTGGGGGGGAAGCAGGCTCCCTGCCGAGCAGAGAGCCTGATTCGGGGCTTGATCCCAGGACCCCGAGATCACAACTGGAGCCGAAGGCAGAGGCTTTAACCCACTGAGCCACCCACGTGCCCTTCCCCAGATTTTTCTATTTCTTCATGATTCAGTCTCAGAAGAGACTGTATGTTCTAGGAATTTATCTGTTATTTTCTAGTTTTCCAATGTAATTTTTTTATCGTAATCTCTTAACAGTCCTTTGTACTTCTATGGTGTCAATTTTAACTAATCCTCTCTCATTTCTAATTTTATATGTTTGTGTCCTCTCACTTTTTTTCTTGATTAATCTGACTAAAGTTTTATCAATTTTGTTTATCTTCTTGGAGGGCCAGCTCTTAGCCTCATTGATCTTTTCTTTGTTCTTTCTTTTGTCATCTCTGTTTCATTTATTTCTTTCTGATCTCTATTATTTCCTTCTCTCTCTCTCTCTCTCTTTTTCTTTTTAGATTTATTTATTTATTTTAGAGAGAGAGACTGCGAAGGGGGAGGGAGGTGCAGAGGGACACAGAGAGAGAGCATCTGAAGTAGACTTCTTGCTGAATGCAGAGCCCAGCACAGGGCTCACTACCTGAGCTGCAGTCAAGACTCAGATGCTTAACTGACTGAACCACCCAGGCACCCCTATTATTTCTTTCTTTGTGCTAACTTTGGGTTTTGTTTTTTGTTTTTCTAGTTCCCTTTGGTGTAAGGTTAGGTCATGTATTTGAGTTATTTCTTGGTTTTGATGTAGGTCTTGAGCATTGTAATTTAGTACTGCTTTTGTTCCATCTCTAAGACTGTTGTGTTTTCATTTTCTTTTCACTTCTCTCCAGATATTTCTTGATTTTCTCTTTGATTTCTTCATTGACCCATTCATTTTTGAGTAACATGTTATTCAGGTTTAGATTTAGATTTCTACATATTTGTATTTCTTCTAGTTTTTTTTCTTGTAATCGATTTCTAGTTTTGTCCCATTGTGGTTGTTTTTCATCTCTTACTGTGTTCCCATTTCTAGATTTCCATTTGGTTCTCTCTGCTGAAATTATCCATTTGATTTTGTATGTCCTATACCTTTTGAGTTTTAACATACATTAGAGTCTTTAACATAAAGTTATAATTACTTAAAATCCTGTTAGATAGTTTCAACATCTATGTAATATTTATTTCTGATGGTTACTTTGTATCTTTGTAGTATTCTATTAGTTTCTTTCCTTTTCATATGCTTTGTAATTTTTTGTTGAAGTGTATATGTCTTGGGTCAGACTCTAAACTGGGATAACTAGATTTTATTGCTAGAAATGGCAATTCCCTGTGAGGCCTTTAGTTCATGGGTTCGAGTTTAACTAGTTAGGAGTTGGGCAGGATTTGAGAATTAATTTTCTGTTACTACTCTCAGGGCAGAATAGGCTTTGACTTTCTATAGAATTACCTTGTGTTTTAGGATACAGGTTCATTTACCAGAGCTCTGTCTGTTCGTTTGAGTTTTAAGGGTTTTCCTTGCTGTGTATCTCAGAGAGGGTCTCTTTACATGCTTTTATTTATCTCTTGTCTTTCTGTCAGCAATATTCTGTTGGTACTTCTGTTATTCCAAGCTTGTTAGCTTGGTGGTGAGAAGTTATGGGCAGAATATGTTCTCTTACTCCAATATGGCCTCAGTGTTAAGTCAGCCCTGTGTCCTTGGGTCATGGGGATGTGGCCTTCTTGATGCTCTTGGCTCCCACCACCCATCCAGCTGTAGTTGTCGACTCAGTGCATAATCCTCCTCTTCCCCAGGAATAGAGTAAGTGCCCAGTGGGGTTCACAGAGAAAAAGCCTGTAAATGGGCATCTGGGTAGCATGGTCAGTTGAGCATCCTACTCTAGGTTTTGGCTCAGGTCTTAATCTCAGGGTCATGACATTGGGCCCTGCAGGGAGCTCTGCTCAGTGTAGAATGTGCTTGAGATTCATTCTCCCCCTGCCCCTCCTCTCCTCTCTAAAATAAATCAGTAAACCTTTAAAAAAAAAAAAAAAAAAAAGGAAAGAAAAAAAACACTTGTAAAAAGGTGCAAGTCTCCTCCATGTCTGTGGTCCGAAGGGGTTTCTCATTGTTGTGTCAGTTCACACTCTGTTTTCATTAATTAAATTCCCCCTATTCTGGTTGAGTTCTTATCTGTGGTCCAACTCAGGTAGGCAAAAACACATTTTCTCTCTTCCTGTGGGTGTTGTGTCTTCCTAGATTTGGGGCACTTGGGTGCTTTGTAATCATGCCTCCCCTGTAAGGGAAAAAAATGATGAATTTGAAAGTAGTCTGACTCATTTTCATTGTAGGAGTAAGAGTGATTTTCTTCCTTGCTTTATGCATCCTGGAGCAGAAGCAAAGTCAGCTGTTGCCTCATAGTCATAAAGAACATTTGTCCATCACATTTCAGGCCCTACAGCTTTACTTTTTTTCCTTTTCTGACTCTAATATACATTTTACATTTTCTTTCCTTTGCTTTTTTATGTATGCTAATGTGTTCTAGTAATACCTTATTTTTAGTTGTGGAGTGTGTTGTGTTTGTGTAGTATTTAACTTTCTAGAGAATAAGAACAGTGTTTTATTCTTGTTAATATTCACGTTTCAAGGCATAGAGCGTTAATAAATTAAAATAAGCTAATTTTTACTTTTACTTTGCTTTTCTTTTTTTTAACTTCTACAAAACCTAATACAAGATAATGTATGCAATAGGCATATTGTAACACCAGTTCTCAACAGTGAACCTGGGAAGAATTTCTTTCCCTATTTCTTTCCTGTGCCACCCCAATTCTGACAACTTCAGACTGAACAGAAATGTGCTCTTCCAGGGGTCACTGTCATTTGGAGATGTGACTGTGGACTTCTCCCAGGAGGAGTGGCAGCACCTGGACCCTGCTCAGAGGACCCTGTACAGGGATGTGATGCTGGAGAACTACCACAACTTTGTCTCAGTGGGTAAGCAGTTTTCATGTCAAATTTTGTATAACATGCAGTTCATTTCTTAGATACCAAAATGTTTGGTCTTTTATAGTTTATGTGGTTGAGACTTTTGCTTCAGGATCTGCGGTTGTTAATCTCTTTTGAGCACAGGGAAGAATTTTTGTATGCTCACATCCCATGAATGTTTAAATCAGTCTCATCAAGGTGCAGCTTCAGAAAGTCTGCCTTCTCTCTCCTGTAAAGTTGCTATTAAAAAAAATATATATATATGATTGCTATAGCCCATGTCCAAATTCTGTGTCATTTTTCCTTTTTTTTTTCTTAAAAGATTTTATTTATTTATTTGACAGACAGAAATCACAAATAGGCAGAGAGGCAGGCGGCGGTGTGGCAGGGGGGAAGCAGGCTCCCTCCTGAGCAGAGAGCCCAATGTGGGGCTCGATCTCAGGACCCTGAGATCATGACCTGAGCCGAAGGCAGAGGCATTAACCCACTGAGCCACCCAAGCGCCCCTGTCATTTTTCCTTTTACAGGGTATCCCATTAAAAAGCCAGCAGTGATCTTCAAGTTGGAAGAAGGAAAGGAGCCATGGATATTAGAGGAAGAATTTCTATACCAGAACTACCCAGGTGAGTTAGTGAGTACCAGAAAGGTTAGTGAGGAAGCGAGGGGAAATTATAATCTAGGCGGTCAGTTTAGGAATTAGACATTATTTAAAATGTTTTCTAAGAATCTCTTCCTAGTGGCGCCTACTTTAGAAGTAGAGAAATGTAAAATATGTATTTTATATATTATATATACATATACATATATGTGTGTGTATATATATATGCGCTAAAATTGGAAGAGAAAAGGGTAATGCTACAGAGGAATGTAAACTGGTTTTCTGATTATTCAAAGCTAGGGTCCAAGGATATCATTTATGCAGATAAGCAAGTAATACTGGCTTTGTTGTGTTTAATAACACAAAGGTAAAACTAAGAAAAGTAAGAAAATCTACTAAAATTTGGTTCTTGAGGAGAAGGGAGGAAACACTTTCAGTGTTACATATTGTATTGTAGTACTTGATACTATTTTTTAAAATTACCTATAAATTAATAGGTTTACAAATTCATATTTATCAGATTAATGTAACAAAATTACAGCCTTAATTTTACAATTGTACTTCTGTTGGTACCTTAAGAAAATGGGGAAAAGACCTATTTTAGTGCTTAAAAACATTTGCAAACAAGTGGAAGTATATGATGCTAAAAGGAAACCCTTGGTAAATCCTAGGAAGTAGGAAATAAAATATTCCCTAGTTATAGTCTGATAAAACTAGAGGTTGGTTAAAAAAAAAAAAAATTAAACATACATGACAAACTTGTTCTTTTATTTTTTTTTATTTTTGAGTATTTTTTTCCTTTGTAAATTTCTAATAGTTTTCATGTTCTTGCTTTATGTCAATATCAGTAAGAACTATATTCCCGCATATTTTTATTTTTTCCCATTCCTAATTGTAGTTGTTGAGAGTTCTTTTGTTGTTGATGGTGGTGTTTTTGTGTTTTTGTTTGCCTAGAACATCTATTTTTTTCAGTAGCGTGACAAAATAAATCTGTGCTCCTCCTGTTTATTCCATGAAATTTAAATTAACGTACCTTTTATTGACGACTGTATTCTGACCTTATTTGGCTGCTCCAGTTTTATTTTTAGGTTGCTTATACTCATGCTAAACATCATTTGATCCACTTGCATTAAATGTCACTTAGGCATCCTGTGTGCTTTCCCATAACACACCTTTCTTCGTTGTGTGCTTTCCTTGACTAGATACTAAATGCATTAATAAATGAAAATTACTTAGAACATTGTTTAGTATATAAGTAAAACTCTATTTTTACTGTTATTATATTGAATGTTGTTATAGTAAAAGTTAAGTGTACCAAAAAAAAAAAAAAAGTTAAGTGTACCTGATTTCAAGAAGGAAGAGAATTTTGAATGTTTGAGCCAGTGTAATTAATGTCTTCTTTCTCAATGCTCAGCATGTAGTGGGTCTTTCAGAAGAAACACAAGTAAATGATCTGTTACCTGATAATACCTTTTTTCACACCTGGGTATGATCTAACAAAGAGAAAGACAATTGTGTTATTCTTTCTTTCTTTGGTATATAATCTGAAATAGACATTTAATAAACATGATCAAGGAAAGGAAAAATTTCATATTCTGAAAACATTGTGAAGGATCTCTGATTACTTACATGAACCTATAGTTCCTGATTCATCAGGTATAAAATGGCATAGTGTCTAAAGATTTGTGTTTGAAAAATCTTTCCAGGTAATGCTGATACACATAGCTGGTTGAAGTTTATTGATTTCAATTACTCAGATTTTTTAAAAAATCAGACTTAACAACACCTGTTATGAGCAGTGGTTATAAAGTGTGGTCTGCAGACCTACCGCGTGTTTTTGTAAATAAAATGATTTTGCAACACAACCATACTCCTTCGTTTACATATGGGCTTTCGCCAATTTCATGCTCTAATAGCAGAGTTTGGTATTGTGATAGACGGGTATGGCCTGCAAGACCTAGAAGGTATACTGTTTTGCCTTTTAAGGAAAAGTTTGCCATCCTTTGGATTGAAGAATGAGAATAAAATTGCATGAAACACTTTAAATTCAGCATTTAATTAAGGAAAAATTGTCATTCTCTCAACTCTAAGAAGCCATAGATTGTAACTAGATCATTATGTGATTAAACCACTAAGTAAAAAATATCGTGCTCATTATAGTGTGACCTGCTGAGCACAGATCTGTGATCAATTATAAGAGGCATTTTAGAAAGTTAAATATGTATATATTATACTGGATGATTTTAGATTTTTAGATTTTAGAACATTAAATATGTGTATATTCGAGAAATACAGTATATTACAAAGCAGTGCTATTTATGATTGTGTTAAAAAGAGCTCATCTACATTGGAACTACTCTTAGATATAGAACAAATATAAGTTTGAGAGTTTTAAAAGTATGAAGATTTGAAAAGGCATTCTTGAAGGGTTGGAATAATGGTGTTATTATGTCATTTTCCTAGATAGTATATAGCCTATACCCTAGCTGTGGCTCTGAGTGAGACAACACACTTTGACTTTATAGTCAAGAATGAGTAATTTAATGAGACAAATAACTGACTAAACTGGCACAGAAGATGTTGATTGAGGAGTCGTAGGATGGCAGCTTGAAGATCTGATGTGGATTTAGTTGGTGTAAATTTTGTTTGCTAGAATGATGACTTCTAACAGTCGTCACGTGGTACTTGGGTCAGGCCAGTGGTTTTTTAGATTGAGATAGACTTTGTTGGGTAGTAAATGTGGACAATATTTTTAAAATGGTAAATCAATATAAATGTTACTCATTTCCTGAGATTTGTTTGGAAACATATGATCCTTAAGTTTTGATAATAAACAGAAACCTGAAATGTGCAAATGTGAGATGTGAAAGATAAAGGAAAATTAAATATTAGTATTTTGGCATAGGTAATGCTATTTTAAGGAAAAATAAGTGAACATAGTTTCACCTGTTGAGTGGCTATAGTAGAGCAATATGAATGTATCAGAGCCAAAATAGGGAGATACATTGAATCTATGTTGGCACAAGATTACTCATTTTGTCATTATTTTGTGTTTCATTTTGGGTCATTGGCATTCCTATTGGGAGGGGAATTTGAGTACAGTCTGATGACTCTCTCCTTGAACATAAGGCCTTTGGTGCTTTCAGAAATTTATCTTGCTATTGTGTGGGAGGGAAATTTAACTGGAAGCATGAGAACTTGTTTGGATATTACTAAAACAATACAGATTGGAGCATATTAGACCTATTCTGTCTCCTTAATGTCACATTTTTTTCCATGAACATATTTGCCTACTCATTTTTCTTGTTATTTCAATTACTTTTCATTAGCTCAGTTGGACTCATCTTATTTCCTGTGATTTTTGTTCAACCTGGATCTGTCACTCCTGTAGAATCTTCCATCCTTTCTTCACTGCTTCTTGAATTTAAATCTTCATTTTTGTCCATTTTGAATGTCTTACTTATAAAAGTGCTGAATAATTATATGTCTGCATGTTAATAGCTTTTCTTCCTTTTTCCACATATGTTTTCTCAAACTAGGTGGGGAAAGAGGCACTTTGATCCTGAGATACTACTGAAACCAAAGTCAAATATATAAAAGCACATTTGTATGTTAATCTAGTTTCATTAGAACTATAAAATTCTTACGGTTTGTTCAATATTTTCATTTCTAGAAGACAGCAGAGCTTATTACTTAGCAGAGAGAATCCAGAAAAACCAAGACAAATACTTGCCACAAGTTTTATTCAACAACAAAAAAGTGACCTCAGAGAAAGTTTATGCTTTAAGGAAATCATCTAATATAAGTACAGATTTTATTCCTTCAAGAAAAATGCCCTGTAAACATGACTTACATGGAATGAATTTGAAAAATATTTTAGTATCAATTGGTAGTAATAGATATTCTTCAAGGAAAAAGCCTCACATGTTAAATGTATATGAGCAGTTACTTGATATTAAGCAGGAAAAACCTCATACTCAGGAAAGTTTTCATGAAAATAATCAATATGAGAAAGCCCTTGGTCATAAGAATGGTATTATTCAGCATGTAAATACTCAGTCTTCAGAGAAGACTTTAAAATATGATGGTGGAAAATCCTTAGGAAAAAAGACCACAATAATTCCACGCAGGCAAATTGACACAGGAGAGAAACTCTGTGAATATAATGGACATGGAGAAACCTGTGAGAAGTCATCTCTCTTGAAATGTCGTGGGGTATCCTTCGAAATGAAACAATGCAAAGGTAATCAAATTGAAAATAATTTCAGCAGGATGTCACATTTTACTCAAGTTCAGAAAAAAAAGAGATGTGAGGGTCTATTCAAATGTAGTGAATGTGGGAAAGCATTCAACAACAAGTCAAACCTCACAGTGCATCAGAAAACACACACGGGAGAGAAACCCCATGAATTTAATTCATGTGGGAAAACGAGTCATAAATCACCCATCACGGACCATCAGTTAGCACATATAGGGGAGAAACTTTATAAGTGTAGTGAATGTGGGAAGTCCTTTTGCAAGAAGTCATCTCTCACTCGACATAAGGAAACATACACAGGGGGGAATCCCCATGAATGCAATGATTGTGGAATAACTTTCTGCAAGAAGTCAGCCTTCACTCAACATCAGAGAACTCCTACAGGAGAAAAGCATTTCCAACGTAGTGAATGCAGTAAGACCTTCCATCGCCAGTCAGACATTAAGGTACATCAGAGAATTCACAAAGGAGAGAAACGCTTCCAATGTAATGAATGTGGCAGAACTTTCCATTGGCAGTCAGACATTAAGCTACATCAGAGAATTCACACAGGAGAGAAACCCTTTCAGTGTAGCAAATGTGGTAAAACTTTCTATCGGCAGGCAGATGTTAACGCACATCAGAGAATTCACACAGGAGAGAAACGCTTTCAATGTAATGAATGTGGTAAGACTTTTTATTGGCAATCAGATGTTCATGCACATCAAAGAACTCACACCGGAGAAAAACCCTTTCGGTGTAAGGAATGTGGTAAATCTTTCCATCGGCAGTCAGATGTTAACGTTCATCAGAGAACTCACACAGGAGAGAAACGCTTTCAATGTAAGGAATGTGGTAAAACTTTCTATCGTCAGTCAGACGTTAATGCACATCAGAGGATTCACACAGGACAGAAACCCTTTCAATGTAATGAATGTGGTAAAACTTTCTATCGTCAGTCAGACGTTAATGTGCATCAGAGAACTCACACGGGAGAGAAACGCTTTCGATGTAATGAATGTGGTAAAACTTTCTATCGGCAGTCAGAAGTTAATGTTCATCAGAGAACTCACACAGGAGAGAAGCCCTTTCAATGTAATGAGTGTGGTAAAACTTTTTATCGGCAGTCAGACGTTAACGCACATCAGAGAATTCACACAGGAGAGAAACCTTATAAATGTAATGAATGTGGGAAATCCTTTTATGAGAAATCATCCCTCACTCGACATGAGAGAACTCACACAGGGGAAAAGCCCTATGAATGTAATGAATGTAGGAGAACCTTCTGCCAGAAGTCAGCCCTCACTCAACATCAGAGAACTCACACAGGAGATAGACCCTTTCAATGTAATGTATGTGGTAAAACTTACCGTCATCTGTCAGCCATTAATGTACATCAGAGAACTCACACAGGAGAGAAGCCCTTTCAGTGTCATGAATGTGAGAAATCTTTTCTTACAAAGTCGACTCTTATTAATCATCAGAGAACTCACACAGGGGAAAAACCCTTTGAATGTAATGAGTGTGGGAAGAGTTTTCGTCATAAGTCTACCCTCACTACCCATCTGAGAATTCACTCAGGAGAGAAACCTTATAAATGCTGTGAATGTGGAAAAACTTTCGGCCGGAAATCAGCCCTTACTAACCATCAAGGAATTCACCTAGGGTAGAAACTCTGTAGCAGAAACTTGCTGGGTTTTTTCTCATACCCATTTTTCTTTCTGGTTACATACTAGTCAAGATTTTCTGGCTTTCCGTTCATGAGGCCATGTGACCTCTGGCATAAATTCCAAGCCTGTAAGGGACCTCGTTTGAAAATTTTCCTACTTCCATTTTTCTTTTCCTAATCAAAGGGTATGGGGATCATCCTCAGGGTACTTGGGAGCTAGTCATTAGAGATTATAGATTCACAGGTTTGAAGAAACCAGGGTCCCGGCCAGAGTTCTGTCTTCTCTAACATCCCTTGTAAGTCTTTTCATGAACCAGAAATAAATTTCAGATTTGTTCAGACAGTACACGTTTAAGGCTTTTTGTTGTCATAGTATATCCTAGCCATCCCTTATTTCATATACCCTGTGAATCTAATGAAGGCATGAGAAACACTGTATGTCAGAGAATTCATTAGGGGGGAAACTGCTCTCAGTATTCTGCATTTTAATAAACTTTGATGAACAAGTCAAGCATTTTGTAAGTCAGAAATTTACGAATTGAGACACCCTAAACTGAAATGAATGTAGGAGAATTTTCACAATCTGCTTCTGATTGACCATCATATAATTGAGAGTAGAGTAGAAGCTAATAACTTGAGAAACACTTCAAAATTTATCAGAGAATGCATAACAAAGGAAAATTGTCAGTTTAGGAAGTGAGGAAAACATCCTCGTCCAGAAATAATCTTGTTCCAGAAGCGATGTTTTGGATGCAATACTAAATACCTTGTTAATAATCTAACATGGGATGTTTATTTGACCACAGTGGTCAACAAAGAATATGTGGCTTTGAGACACAAGTGAGTTGAGACATCAAAGTAACAACACTAAGTGTATATGTGAATAAAATAGCAGTACTTTGTAAACATCAGCACTAAGTGTATATATAAATAAAGTAATAGCACTAAGTATATATGTGAACAATATATGTAAACAAAGTAACAGCCATAAGTGTCTATGTGAATAAAGTAACAGTACTATGTGTTTAGGTGAATAATAAGCCTCTGAGCTTTATCAGGCTTAAACATATGAGTGTGCCCCTTAACGTCTACATTCTGTATGCTTGATTTTTGTTTTAGGTTCCAAAACAGTTATAGTAGGAACAATGCACTCTTATCTAAATAATTTTTGTGACATACACTATGTTTTCTGACATTAACTGGTATTGTCCCATCAGATACTTATACCACAATATGTACTTTTTAAAGAAACGTTGAATGCGTGAAATACTACATGTCATGTATGTTTTCTGCTTTCTGGTGGCACGTGTAAATCAGTACAGGCATTAACAAACCGTTCTTTTAGTAAATAACCCAAATAATGACTGATAAAATCAAGATTTATTTGATGTATACAGTGATTCAGTACACATTTAAAATACACACCTGAATCAGTTCTCAACATTGGTCTTGAACATTAGGTACTTCTTATACTGTACAGATTGAAAGCAGTGCCCACTGAAGAAATTTTCCCCACTTTATATTTGTGTTATGTCCAGAGAATACTTACATAAGTTTTAAGAGTGAAGTTCAAATTTTATGTGAGCGAAGAACTATCTGCATTTGTATTTAATGTGGTAGAATGCCACGTAGTTCCTCCTACAGTTATACATGTTTTTTTCAGACAAGCTGTTCTGTGTGTCACTTATTATTTGAGTGACCTATGTAGTGATTTAATCTCTGCCTCAATTTCTTCATCTGCACAATGGAGATAATACTATCTACCTCACAGATACTGAACAGTTTGGGTCAGAGTTTTCTGTTATTAGAGCTAAAGGCATTTATGTTTAGAACTTGAACATTAAAAATAAAATGGTCTGTCATCCTGCAGTATGAAATGTGTTTCTGCTTCTTGAGTTGATACAAGAAGATTCTTATTAAAACTTTGTATTTTGTCAGGTTTGTCCTTAAAACATACAAAACAAATGTGTTTAAAGTAAATGGAATAATCTACTGATCTCTTTCTGTTGTTGATTAAATATGGTGTAAACTAAAACTCCCAACTTTGTTTTTTTTCCAAACGAATAGCCAGTTGATCTTTCACCTTTTGATTCATTCACCCCTATTTCACCGATTTGAAAACACATTTTTATTGTATACAGATTTATCCTTTGGTGTGGCTGTTACATTTCTAGGCCCTGTATTCCTGTCCCCATTATTCTGCTGGTGGTGCACAATCTGGATGGACCAACCATAGGACACCACCCTACTACCCCACACTGATGAGTTCACTGTTCTTCACTCTCTGCTTTTTGCTGCTGTGTATAAACTCATTGTGAATTTCAGTGGTTCTAGTAACATTTTGTCATGTCACGCTTTGTGCCTTATCCTGAGCACTATTCCTTTATTAAAACCAGCAAAATGGTTTGGGGTTATGTCCATGTTTATATATGTAGCTCTGGCTATTTTTTAGTATCTTATATTCCGTTCTATTAAAATAACTTAATTCTGTTGAAAGGCCTCTTGTTTCTAATTTTTCATGATTATGAGCAATACTATTTTGGACATTGAGTATTTCATACAGAGTAGAGCTGAATCCTCAACCCACAGTGAGAAAAAGGTTTTAGTGACTGTAAATACAAACATTTGTTGATTCAATCAGTATTTATTCGTCACTTACTAAGTAGAGGGCATTGTGCAGCAGTGAATAAAACAAAAGTTCTCTTCTTGAGATTCAATTCCAGTGAGACACATCAGGGTTGTCAGAAGACAGAAACCATAGCAGTGATTTGAACAGAAACAATATGATACAGAGCATTGTTAACTTGATATACAGTTGTTAACTAGGGATCTGAAAGGGTAAAAAGGGAACACTGAGTTTCATGAAGACGGCAGGAATCTGAAAGGGAAAAATAAAAGTCAAGTGTATCACTAAAGTAGCAACTGCAGGCAGCAGCTACCAGCTCTAGACTGGTCAAATGGAGGGAACAGGGGAGGATCCCTCAGAGCTGAAGTGCAGGCCTCTGAAAGGAACCTGACCCACTGGTGTGGGTGTCCGAGCCCAGAGCAGGGGCCCCACGGGATTAGGGCCCATACTGGCTGAGGAGAGAGTGCTGGTTGCTTGGCACTGGTTTCTCTGATGGGGCATGATGGCGCCAGTATCCACGTGTTACCAAAATCACAAACTGAATTGAGCTGCTGCTCTCAGAAGACCCTGTGCCTGACTGGCATGACACAGTATTGCTAAGGTGCTGACGGCTCAGGATGCTGATGGGAAGCCCACAGGAAACAAACGGGAAGAAGCATGTCCCTTTGCCCTCCTCCATCCTTGCAGTCCTCAAGTGAGTACTGTTGGCCAGCATGACAGCTGGTAAAGCCTAAGTGTGGTTACAGTAGAAAAAGGGGGCGGGCCCAACCTAGTCAAGTGATTGAAGTTAACATGAATAATAACTGACGTTTGGTGTGACTCAGTAGTAGTGAATTTGTGTGCTATCTAATAGGAGACCATGAGAATACAGCCAAAAGTGTCTAACCTGAGTCTAAGCAGGAGGGACCAGCAAACAAACTCACAGTGAGGTGCACCTTTTAAAATAAGTGGCTTGTAATCTCCAAACATGTCAAGTTCATGCAAGTCAAGAAAACTGAGAAAGTGTTCCAGGTTGAAGATTGAAGAGAGATGAAATCACAACGTGTGATCCTGGATTAAATCATTTGGCTGTAAAGGAAATGATTTGGAGAACGGGTGAAAAGTGAATGGGGTCTGAGGATTAGGTGGTGGGTGGTAGTGCTAGTATCCTGATTTTGATGTTTGAAATGTGTTATATATGCTTGTTACTAAAGTATTTGGAACATCGACAACGTGCTCTCAGTAATTTAGAGAATAAAAGGTTATTTGCAGTATCGTTGCAAACTTTTCCTAAGTTTAAGATTATTTTCAAAGAAAATATAGTTTGTGCTTGATAGATAAATCACCTAATCTTTGTTTCTTTAACTTCATTAATAATGTTAAGCTATAAATTAAAATTGGTTAATTTTAGGCTTGGTTAAAAATTAAACTGGTTCTAAGAATCTTCTCTAGAGGAAGCTCACGTATCCCGAGCAGAAGAGCCTGGACTCTGGGCTGATTACTGTATACTTAGAACTCATATCTCTTCCATGCGTTATTCCTCACACATGGGTCTTTGGGTCACTTTTTTAAAAAAGTAAAGGAGGGGCACCTGGGTGGTTTGGTGGGTTAAAGCCACTGCCTTCGGCTCAGGTCATGATTCCAGGGTCCTGGGATTGAGCCCCCACATTGGGCTCTCTGCTCAGCGGGGAGCCTGCTTCCTCCTCTCTCTCTCTCTCTCTGCCTGCCTCTCTGCCTACTTGTGATCTCTGTCAAATAAATAAAATCTTAAAAAAAGAAAAAAGTGGGGCGCCTGGGTGGCTCAGTGGGTTAAAGCCGCTGCCTTCAGCTCGGGTCATGATCCCAGCGTCCTGGGATCCAGCCCCGCATCGGGCTCTCTGCTCAGCAGGGAGCCTGCTTCCTCCCTTCTCTCTCTGCCTGCCTCTCTGCCTACTTGTGATCTGTCTGTCAAATAAATAAATAAAATCTTTAAAAAATATAAAAATAAAAAAAGTAAAGGAAATTGGAGGGCATTGGTAGCTGTGGCTGGTACCCATGTTTACTCCTGAGTTGGTGGTCTCTGGGCTCAGGCATTTTGTTCCTGGGCTAGCACCAGCCCTTGTATTGGGAGGAAGAGGCATTGTGAATGTCCTGTGTGGATGAAGGGAGTGGCTGGGTTATCTAAGGCAACTGTCCCTCTCTGGGCCCCTCTGTATAGTGACTAAACGTATGTTACTGAACACTTACTTCGTGTCAGGTCTTGAGCTAGAAATAGTCAAATTTAACTCAGTGGATGAATGGCTGTAGTAATGACGATGAGAATGTGAATCAGGCAGGAGAAACCACGGTGAGCAGCTTGTGGAATGTAGGAGCTAAGGGTGGGAACCTCCTAGAATCCTTAAGGTGACCCAAAACCCTAGACCCATGTTGTATAATTGTACATCTTAGTTCATTCAGGCTGCTATGACGAAGCCCGTAGACTAGGTGGTAGACTAGGTGGTTTATAAGCAACAGATATTTATTTCTCCCACTTCTGGATGCTGGGAAATCTAAGATCATGGCACTGGCAGAATTTGTGTCTGCTGAAGGCCTACTTCCTGCTTCATAGAAGCCCCTTTTGTCCCTGTGTCCTCACAAGGCAGACATAGTAAGGGATCGCTCGGGTTTTTTGCTTCTTTTTTTAAGATTTTATTTATTTATTTGACAGCGATCACAAGTAGGCAGAGAGGCAGGAAGAGAGAGGAGGAAGCAGGCTCCCCGCTGAGCAGAGAACCCAGCGTGGGGCTCAATCCCAGGACCCTGGGATCATGACCTGAGCCGAAGGCAGAGGCTTTAACCCACTGAGCTACCCAGACGCCCCTGGGGTTTCTTATATAAGGACACTAATCCCATTCGTTGAGGGTTCTACTCTCATGACCTAATCATCCCCCAAAGGCCCCACCTCCAAATATTAATACATTGGAATTAGTTTTGCCACATGATTTGTTTTGGAAGGAACAGCTGATATGGGACATAAACAATCTATAGTGTTATTTCTTCATTTTTATTATTTCTATTTTACAGATAATACTGGAATGGGTTCTTTTTTAAAATTACATCTATTCCTTTCTTTTCCCTTCCCAGCACAGGGACAGCAGTCCCATTAGAGGTCAGTGAGGTCAAGACCTTCTCTCTTGAGGCCTCTCAAGAGAGAATGTCCACACAGAGGAGCAGAGTAATATAGCTGTTCCTATCACAGATGCATGGGACACTGGGAGTTGGCAGCTAAGAGGATTATAGATAGAGGAAATTGCTGGCATGGTTGGAGATGGATCTCATTGAGGGGAAGATGAATGTATTGAAAATAGGAGCCAAGTTTCTTCCTGTTGAAAGTATTTATAAATATAGAAAGGCAGAAGACTGAACAGAACCCCAAGTTGTTGAATCAGAATTGGAGGTATTGGTAGGAACTGATCATTTTTTAAATATACATACACAGATAGATACATTTATGGGTGTGTGTGTACATATGTGTGTAGACACATGCACATGTACATGCAGGTATACGTGTGTGTGTGTGTGTGTGAATGTCCTCCTTACACAGATTTCCTAGCTCTTTATGCTGAGATTGCTTAGGAGCAACTCCGTCCCAGTAGCAATGAGGCCTGGCTTCTAGAGTTTGGTTTCTAGATACTATTTTCCACTTGAAGGAAGCAGAACCCCCTGATTCCAGGCCTGGACTTGGAAAAGCAGATGAGCCTAAAACATTTTCCTATGAGAGAAGGCAAGGAATGGCTCAAGGAATAATGGGGGACATAGCAAAAGTGCATAAAAGCCATCTTGAAGATGCTTCTATTGGCCAAATATGGAACAACTTGATCATAAAAATGAATAGTAACTTTGGAATATAACCTGCATTATAAAACGGAAAGCTATGAATCCATATTGATACAGAAATAAGTGGGGAGAAGGGAAATCTCTTCCTTACTAGTAAATGTATGAGGAATAATGGAAATGGAAAACCAGTATTCGGTAACCATCATGGTGATTGATTCAGGAGAGATTATTAACAAATACTTAGATTGGTGAGTGAATGAGGAACGGATTATTGGCATAATCTCAGAATATATATCTCCACAATTACAATTTCAAGGGGCTTAATGGTGCTATAATGGCAGGGAATCCTGGCAGATACCAAAATGACAAGATGATCCAGGCTAATGACACCATGGTCATCAGCACTGTGTGGCCCCTGACATGGTACTTACTGACCCATCTTTTCTGTGGTGACTATCAAGAAAGCATGACCTAAGTCTGATAATGAAGAAACAACAGGACAGATCCAGACTGCTGGGATCCAGGACTAGAAAGGAAAGACTTTGTTGAGACAGTTGTTAAGATTGGAATGGGGTTTGTGGATTTGACAATGGTGTTCTGTCAAGGTTGATTTTCTGACTTGCTTATTTGGTTGGTGGTTCTGTAAGAAAGTGTCTTTGTTTTAGGAGCATGCCTAGTGGAGCCCTTAGGAAATGTGGTGTATGACATTTGCAGCTCTACCTAATATACTCAGGAAGAGAATAATGCTGATAGGTTGGTTGATCAGACAGATATGAAACAAATGCAGGGAAATGTTAACAGTTGGGAATGTAGGAATGGGGGATATGGGAATTTTTTGCACTGTTCTTGCAACTTTCCTAAAGTTTAAAATTATTTCAAAATAAACCATTCAATAATTAGTTTCTCTGGACCCCCACTTATACATCGGTAGTCTTCTTTGCCGTAACCATTGCTTTTAGTTCAGTGTGTAACCTTTAACATCTTCCTTTCCTGTATATTTAAAACCCACATATATGTACATAGAATACATAATAAGAATACCATGTCTAAGATTATTTTTGGTATGCAAATTTGAAATAATATAGCAACATTCATGAAGTCTGGTATTTATTATTATGAATGTTGAAATAATACAATTGCTGAATTATTATTATTAATAATTAATAATTATTATAAAATGTTAAAATGTTGAAACTGTGCCTCTGGTTGCCATGTGGTAATGATACTTTAACTAGTAAGCCTAAATGTATTTTATAATTGTTGGTATCCTGTGAATGAGCCCCACTCTTACATAAGTAAGTATTCATCAGAGTGTCAAGGTTGTGAAAGACCAGGAGGACTGAGGAGCTGTCCCTTCAGTCAAGTGACATATCCCACACAGACTGCTGGTGTCACGTCCTGCAACTCCAGCTGGTCCTCCCTTCTGAACGTGATGTATACTTACTGGTTATTTTGTAGAATGTCCCCCATAATGTTTGCCTGATGTTTTCTCGTGATTGGGATGATGTATGTGTGGGACAAGTATACCACTTGAGAGATGTGTACTTGTCAGAGCATCCTATCAGGGATTTCATCATGTTGCCATATCATATGATGAGACATATTAACCACTCTGTTAAAGTTATGTCTGCCAGGGTCCTCTGCTGTAAAGTTACTATGTTTCCCATTATAAAATTAACTAATATCTCAATATGAACATCTGTCTGCGGTAATCATTGATGTGTGGTTTGCCTTATGATGCCTTTCTTATTTCCTTCATTTAGATGACTTTTAAAGATTTTTAAGAAGGGGCGCCTGGGTGGCTCAGTGGGTTAAAGCCGCTGCCTTCAGCTCAGGTCATGATCCCAGCGTCCTGGGATCGAGCCCTGCATCGGGCTCTCTGCTCAGCGGGGAGCCTGCTTCCTCTCTCTCTCTCTCTCTCTCTGCCTGCCTCTCTGCCTACTTGTGATCTGTCTGTCAAATAAATAAATAAAATCTTAAAAAAAAAAAAGATTTTTAAGAAATATTTTCAATTTTAATTTGTAATTTAAAAGAAGCCCAAATCATTAAGTCACCCATAAAACCTCCTATGCACTTATGTAAGAGTGGTAATAGCCATCCTAACAGGTATGAGGTGATCCCTCATTGTGGATTTGATTTGCATATCACTGATGACGAGTGATGCTGAACATCTTTTCATATACTTGGCTATGTAGATACCTACTTTGGAAAAATGCCTATTCTTCTGCCCATTTTTTAAAAGATTTTATTTATTTATCTGACAGAGATCACAAGTAGAGCAGCAGGCAGAGAGAGAGGGGAAAGCAGGCTCCCTGCTGATCAGAGAGCCCAATGTGGGGCTCGATCCTAGGACCCTGAGATCATGACCTGAGCCACCCAGGCGCCCCCTCTTCTGCCCATTTTTTAAAAAGATTTATTTCTTTACTTTAGATTGAGAGAGAGAGAGAAAGAGAGTGCAGGGTGGCGGGGCAAAGGAAGAGGGAGAGAGAGAATCTCAAGCAGATTCCTTGCTGAGCGTGGAGCCAGGCATGGCTTGATCTCATGACCCTGAGATCTTGACCCTGAAATCATGACCTGAACCAAAATTAAGAGTCAGATGGTCAACCGACTGAGCCATCCATGCACCTCCTCTCTGCTCATTTTTAAATCAGATTTTTGTTGTTTTTGAGTTATAGGGGTTCTTTATATATTTATATGATATATGGTTTGCAAATATTTTCTCTTATAGGTTGCCTTTCCATTGTTTTTATTGTTTGTTTTGCTGTGTGGCAGCTCTTTAGTTTAATGTAGTCCCACTTGCTAGTCTTTTTTTTTTTTCTTTGTTGCTGGGCTTTTGGTGTCATGTCCAAACAATCATTACCAAGACCATTGTCAAGGAGCTTCTTCCCTCTCTTTTCTTCTAGGAGTATCAGGCCTTAATGTTTAAGTCTTCAACCTATTTTGAGTTAAATTTGTGAGTGGTATAAGATAGTCGTGTAATTTCATGTTTCTTCGTGTTGTTATCTCATTTTCCTAGTACCGTTTATTGAAGACTGTCTTTCCCGTGTTGAGCATTTTTGGATCTCTTGTCAAATATTAGTTCACTGTATGTACGTAAGTCTATTTCCGGACTCTTAATTCTGTTCTATTAGTCTACCTGGCTATTTTTATGTCAGTACCATACTAGTTAATTACTACATCTTTGTGGTGTGAAATCAGGAAGTGTGATGCCTCTAGCTTGGCTCTTTCTTATGATTGGTTTGACTGATGATCTCTTTCTCTCTCTCTCTCAATCTAAAGTAAAGAAATAAATCTTTTTTAAAAATGGGCAGAAGAAGGGGCGCCTGGGTGGCTCAGGTCATGATCTCAGGGTCCTAGGATCGAGCCCCACGTTGGGCTCTCTGATCAGCAGGGAGCCTGCTTTCCCCTCTCTCTCTGCCTGCTGCTCTATTTGTGATCTCTGTCAGATAAATAAATAAAATCTTTAAAAAAATGGGCAGAAGAATAGGCATTTTTCCAAAGTAGGTATCTACATAGCCAAGTATATGAAAAGATGTTCAGCATCACTCGTCATCGTCATGGTCTCTATGGTTCCATATAAATTTTAATATTGTTTTTTTCTATTTTGTGAAAAATGCCATTAAAATTTTATTAGGATTGCATTGACTATGTGAGTGGCTTTGGATAGTTTTAAAAATTAAGATATAATTGGCATATAATATTATTGTAAGTATTAGGTTGACAGCATAATGATTTGGCACACGTGACATGATTATAGTAATAAGTATAGTTAACATCAATAGCACAAATTGTTGCAGGTTTTTTTCTTGTGATGAGATATTTTAAGATCTACTCTCCTCACACCTTTCAAAAGACAATGCAGTATTGTTAACTATGATTACCATGCCAAACATTATGTCCCCCAGCCTTATTTATCTTGTAACTGGCAGTTTGTACCCTTTCATACCCTTTGCCCATTATACCCACTCCCCACACCCTGCTTCTGGCAACCCCTCATCTGTACTATGATTTTGGTTGTTTTTGTTTTTGTTTAAAGATTCCACATATAAGTGAGATCATACAACATTTTTCTGTCACTGTCTGACTTACCTCATTTGGCATAATGCCCTCAATGTGTAGCCAATATTGCAAATGGAAGATTTCCCTTTTCATGGCTGAATAATATTTGTGTGTGTGTATTTGTGTATGAATGTATTTATATATTTTCTTTGCCATCCATCTGTCCTAAATGAGCACTCTCCAGGTTTTTTTCCCAAGGCAAAAGGGACTGAGGCAGGTTTGCTGGCTCTGCTGGTTCTGCAGTTCTTACCAAGGTCTGCCTGCCTATTATAGGTACACAGGTAGAGAAGACTCATTCTGGGTCTCTTGGCATATAATGTTGGGTTCTACAACTACCACCAAGGCATTTTTGTTCATGGATGGATGTCAAATTAGTTGTTTAAAAAGAGAGAGAAAAAGGAGGAACCCATGTCTTATGCTACAGCATCGTGTTGATGTCACTCTCTGGAACATTTTTGTTTTCCACTTTTGTTTTAAGTAATCTTTATGCCCAGTGTGGGGCTTGAACTCGATGACTCTGGTATCAAGAGTTGTCTGCTCTACTGACCAAGCCAGCCAAGCACCCGTCTCTACTACGTTTTCTTTTTTTAATGTCATCTTGTCTTAAATATTCTTATATAAACCAAATTCTTAATTTCAAGGTAGTTTGTAATCAACCCCCTATGTAAGTTAGTATACCTCTGCATTACCAATTTCTTTTTGTTGAGCGTCATAGCATCTTAGCATTCCACTATACGGTCTTAATTTATTTTACTTACACAAACTAAAAGGACATTTTGTTCCTAGTATTTGCTTTTATAAATTAAGTTTTACAGAATCCTCTTAGTTATAGCTATGGCCTCTTTGCACTAAACCTAGAATTCTCTACTGTGCATTGGGATATTGGTGCTTGGACTGTGTAAACCACATTTCACACTTACCCCTGCTGCCTGTTAGGCTTTTCCCTAGGAGATCCTACAGGAAGTTTGGAGGACAGGGTTACTGGAGGACCAACTTCCTTCTTCCTGTCTGCAGAATGCTTCCTTAAGAGCACCCCAGCAGTGGCTCTTCACGTTGGTCACTGGTGGTACACTACAGCTTCTTTTATTGAATTATTTAAAAATTGAGATGTAATTCACAAATCTTTAAATTCACTCCCTTAAGAGCAGAAAGTTCAGTGGTTTCAAGTATATTCACAAAGTTGTGCAACCAACGCTAGTATCTAATCCCAGCAGGTTCTCTCACTCTCCAGCTTCTTTTAGCTCTCTCATATGTAGCCATATTGATCCCTCTCTGACAGGCAGCACCAGCTGAGCAGGACACCCCTCAGAGGCGTTATCCCCCACCATATCCTTCTGACAGGACTGCAGGAACTGGACGGCCCCCCTCTGAAGGTCTGAATTCCAGTTCTGCTGGGTTCTTCTCTCCCTGTGTATGATAACATGCCCCAGGCACCTCCCCTGCTTCCGGTGTGGAAACCTCTCTTGAGGGCTAAGTTTGGATTCTTCAACTTCCATCATGTTACCCTGGGGCGGTTGCTGCTGTCTGCAATTATCCCTGTTACCCTGGTGTTCACTTTTGCCTTTAAAATACCTGCTTTAGGGGTGCCTGGGTGGCTCAGTGGGTTAAAGTCTCTGCCTTCGGCTCAGGTCATGATCCCGGGGTCCTGGGATCGGGCGCTCTGCTCGGGTGGGGAGCCTGCTTCCCCCTCTCTCTCTGCCTGCCTCTCTGCCTACTTGATCTCTGTCAAATAAGTAAATAAAATCTTTAAAATAGGGGTGCCTGGGTGGCTCAGTGGGTTAAAGCCTCTGCCTTCGGCTCAGGTCATGATCGAGCCCCGCATGGGGCTCTCTGCTCGGCAGGGAGCCTGCTTCTCTCCCGGCCTCTCTGCCTGCTTGTGATCTCTGTCTGTCAAATAAATAAATAAAATCGTTTTTAAAAAATCTTTAAAATAAAATAAAATACCTGCTTTAATCTATTCTGTTAAATTCCCTCTCTTGGGGTGCCTGGGTGGCTCAGTGGGTTAAGCTTCTGCCTTCAGGTCATGATCTCAGGGTTCTGGAATCAAGTCCCACATTGGGTTCTCTACTTTGCAGGGAGCCTGCTTCCCCCCTCCCGCCCCTGCCTGCCTCTCTGCCTACTTGTGATCTCTCTCTGTCAAATAAACAAATAAAATCTTTAAAAAAAATTCCCTCTCTTGTCATATTTGGTTTCTGTTCCCATCTGGACTCTGATGGATGTAAACATTCTGTATGTACATCAGTGGAAATTAATTGCATTATTATAAAGTCATGTGTAGTTGTGGAAGTGGAATTCCCAGATTAAAATTCCTTCAGAGGGGCGCCTGGGTGGCTCACTGGGTTAAAGTCTCTAAAGCCTCTGCGTTTGGCTCGGGTCGTGATCTCAGGGACCTGGGATCAAGCCCGGCAAGCATCGGGCTCTCTGCTCGGCGGGAGCCTGCTTTCTCCTCTCTATCTGCCTGTCTCTCTGCCTGCCCCTCTGCCTATCTGTGGTCTCTGTCTGTCAAATAAATAAATAAATAAATAAATCTATCTTTAAAATTCCTTCAGAATTTGATAAAACTGAGCCTCCCACAAGTTTACATGAATTAAACCCTCAATAAAAGTGAGTAGGAATAAGTATTTTCTCAAGCACACACCCTAACTCTGTATTACTCTTTTTAAAAAATATGAGTCTTATACTTCAAAATGGTATTTTACTTATTCATAATTTCCCCAAATTGGAAGTTAAGGTCGCTTGGCTGGGGAAGAAATAAGTGAAGTGTGGTAAATTCATACCGTGGAGTAGGACCTGGGAAATAAAAGCTAAAACTGTATTGGTACACGAAACAACATTGATGAATCTTAAATGTATTGTGCTAAGTAAAAGATAACAGATTCATAAGATTACACACGGTAAGATTCTATGTATGTGACTTTGCAGAAAAGGCAAACTGTAGGCATGAAGAAGGGATAGTAGCTGCCAAAGAAGAAGAGTGGTGTGAAAGTTTGATTTCAAAAGGGTAGCATGAAGGAATTTTGGGGGCTGTGATGAAACAGTTCTGTATTTTGACTTTGGTGGTGGTTACACAGACCTATGCATTTGTCAAAATTCATAAAACTACAGAGTGAATTTTTGCGTACAGAAATTTTAAAAAATTAAATCTCAATGATACCTTACATGTTTTTATTTAAGCATTTGCATTGTTTCAATTCTGATAATGGACTTTTATATACATTTGTCATTCATTTTCACTTTATATATTGTAATTCATTATATTAGTGCTTAGTTTTGTACCCTGTTTTAGAATTTTCTTTGTTGATTTAAAGATCTCTCTTTAAATTAATATATCTTTTCTTTCAAATAGTAAAAATATAAATTCCTGGTTTATTTGTTTTTAGCTTTTCAAAAAATAGAGCTGAGTTGTTATTTTTATAATGTATCAGATACTAAATTTATGATTTCTATTTTTGGTGTCACAACGTGTCACCTCTATTTTTATTAACTTAGTGTTTTATTTTAAATCTTGAATCCACGTGAATTGTACCATGTGTGATCTCTGTACATAACTTTATTCCAAATTGTTAGGAAGGGATTGCTGTTTGGAATATTCCATTGCTTCCTCAGTACTTTGAAGTGCTACATTTATTATACTACATTCAAAACATACACCTAATGATGGCCTTGTTTCCATGAAGTAGATGGCAAACTATCTTTAGTCGAGTAGTATTATGCATATTGATACTTACTAGGAATTCTTCTTTTTGAAATGTTTTCTGTTACTTTAGATTTTTACTTATTCCAGATGAAATTGAGAATGCTTTTGTGAAGTACACTTAAGGTACACAACAAAGAGAAAAAGATGTATGTAAAAGTTTATGAGATTCATAGTGGAATGTTTTCAAAGAATATTGATTCTCTGAAAGGGTAGATCTTCATTTATTCAATAATCTTAATGTCGTAGAGGAAAGAATATGTTTATGTAAATGAATATATTTTTGGATTGTTTTATGATTTATCTACAATTTTCGTTTCTTGCTGTCATGATTTTTGATGAGCTAGCTTTCTTGACCCCGCCCTCGCCCCCTGGCTTTTCATTTTCTGAGAGAATCGCTGATGGTGTCAGATACAATTTTTTTAAGCATTCTTTTATTGTTTTGTTGTTTTTTTTTTAAAGATTTTATTTATTTACTTGACGGAGATCACAAGTAGTCAGAGAGGCAGGAAGAGAAGGGGGGAGGGAAGCAGGCTCCCTGCCAAGCAGAGAGCCCGATGTGGGGCTGGATCCCAGGACCCTGACATCATGACCTGAGCCGAAGGCAGAGGCTTTAACCCACTGAGCCACCCAGGCGCCCGTAAGCATTCTTTTATTGTATTGGTGGAATCTACTTCCTAGTATTTGAAAAAGTGAACGTGACATGCAGTTTCCCTTTCCCTGACAGCTCTAAATTGCACACTTGCACAGAGAACTCAGCTGTAATCCGTAAGCTGTGGGGAGTCCCTGACAGGCTCTGACTGCTTGGAGAGCTATCTCAAGCGCCCCAAACTCTCTCGTGCTCGATAGACGACTGCACTCTCCGCCAATCTCGCACCGCGGGTAGCAGGGAAAGGTAGTTCTAACTGGCAGCACTGATTGCCGGGACTGCCAGGTTCCGCGCATGCCTGTTTCTGCGCATGCCTGGTTCCGCCTTCTGCCTCCGTGCACTTCCTTCCACCGCTCCCTCCCCCCACTTCCATTCAGGTCTCGCGTGGGAGGCGATTCCCGCGCCGCTGAGTGTCCGCGCTTTTCTGGGGCCATTCCCTCCCAACGAGGAAGCGACAGGTGAGCCCGGGACAGCTGGACAAAGGCCGAGGTGTGGCGCCGCGCTGCCCGGGCGTCGCGGGTCGGGGGTAGGGGGTCGGTGCCCAGTAGTGTGGAGGAAATCCCCGGGCCCGCCGACGGCGGGATGGGGACGTCTGCATCAAGACTAGGGGTCGGAGACCCCACGTGATCGGCGACCCCACGTGATCGGCCCCTGCGCGGAGCGTGCGGGGCTGTCCGTGGGGTCCCGTTCCGGAGGCCGCAGGAGGAGGGCGTGTGCGCATGCACGATGGGTGTGCGGAACCCGTGGGTAGGGGACGGCGCAGCGGGGTGGACGTCTACGCGTGCGCGGTGGGTGCTTACGTGCGGTGGTCGGGGCTGTGCGGTTACCATCCAGCCTCGGGGAGACGCGTTCCCTCGGCTCTCCCTTTATTCTTCCGGGAGGCTGAGCTGCCCACTAGCTGTGCCCATCGCTGCATCCCGATGTGCGCTGTTAATCAGTCCTGACTTGCCCTGGCATTCACGAAGGGTCTTCACGAATTCTCTGCTTTTGTCTTATTTAATGGCAAAAAAAAAAAAAAAAAAAAAATTCCCCTCTTAAAGGTTAGCGACTTGTTCAGAATCACCCTGTTAGTGGCGGATACCAAAAGTCGTGTCTCCTGACTCATGAGAGAGAACTGTCTGCTTTTACACGCAAGGAAAAGCAAAGTACATTAAAAAGATCCTTTTGAAAAATGGCAACAAACATACAGAAACTGAAACCTAGACCTTTCCTTAAAGCATTCCTTTTTATAGCTTTCTGCGGAATCACTAACCAAGGGTTTAGTAACAGTAGGGCAATTGATAAACAGGTTAGTCCGGAGTATTTTTTAAACAGTTTTGGGGAAGAGTTAATGTAATTTCACTGGATGTATTGTTTGGTCTAAACTAGATTATTTAAAAATTTTTGTGTGTGTGAGCATCAGGGGAGGTTTAAACTGTTAAATCCTCAGGGAGCAAATATTTACATTTACCCAGTGAAAAACGTTATGTCCAGGAGCTACTACATGATAATATCAGAGTCATGTTAAATAGGGGGTTTTTCAGCATCTGAAGGTCGGAGGTACTGACATTCTTCCTGTTTATTGGATGTGTGTAGTTTTGTAGGGCAGGAGGATTCTGGAGCTGCTAGGCACGCCACATCTTCCATGGCCCCTTCCCTCTTGTAACCCAGCACATCTTCAGAGTTGTCTGCGTTTATCCAAGACAGCAGAAAATGAACAAGTCCCAGGTAAGTTATTTGTTCATTCCCCATTTTTTTTTACAGTGGACTTCGTGAGACTTGTAGGAGTCCATATGTTAAGATGGGGAAAATTAGTAATTGATAAAAATCTAACTTTACAGAAAATATAAAGTAACAGATCAGGAGCAAGGCCAGGTTGGCTTATAGATACATACTGATCATTATGTATCTTAGAGTTTCTAAGCTGATCCACAAATATGTCTCTGCTGTTTCTGATAACCATGGAAAAAGGAAGACACTGTATTTTGGATACAGACAGACATTTTTTTTTAAACACAAAGACTTCTTGAAAGGTATAATTTTTTGTCTTAACATAGGGACACATAGTGGATAACCTTCCAGTGAGAGCCCTGAAAGGGGTGCCTAAAGCCATTCCTAACTGAGAGTAATAGGGTCCAAGAGATAGTTAAAGTAGTGAATTTTATAATGGTCTTATTTGGTCCTGCTATAAAAGCTTGTATGTTCAGAGGAATGAATGGCCTGCATGCCTGTTTCAAAAACTCTCCGTGAGGACTTTAGCCAGCTTGTGTATTTAAGTTGCACAGCCAGTGGTTCAGAGGTAAATTCTCTGGTAAGTATGTCTGAGCTTCCCAGTCAAATTCTTCCCATAGAGTTCTGTCCTGGTCTTTCCCCTCTGCTGTTGGGATCTATCCAGGTAAAGGTGGCCAAAGATTTAATTGTAATTGCTTTCCTTGAAGAACTGCTGCATTGCTCTACTGCAACTCCTGGGGCAAGTCGTCTTTGTCCTCTTCTGATATCAGTCTTCTGATGGCTCTTTCGTGGAGTCTTCCTCATTGAGCCCTATGGTTCGGTTCCAGTTTTTCATCCTTTGTCTACTAGCTTTATCATCATATCAATACCCAAACACTGGAAAGATAGGTAGAGAGCTGAATAGTACTGTTCATTGTTTTGAATACTTCTAGAAATGTATAAATTATCTTCATGTATGTGCAATGAACATTTTCCCTCTCAATTGACCAGTAATTTGGGATCTATTCATATGTAGTTTATCCCTTTTAATGCTCTGTTTTTCACACTGTCTGGGTACACTATATTCTAAATACTATATTTTATTGATAGGCATTTAGGTAATTTCCACTTTTCATTAATATAAATGCTGCTGTGAATATCCTTGTTCTCTCTGCATAGATGTAAGTGTATCTCCAGACTCTGGAGCAGTGCTTCTCAAAGTTAGGTTCTTTGGCCAGAAATGGCAGTATCACCTTGAAACTTGTCAGAAATGCAGATTTTTATGATGCTCCCAGACCTTCTGGAAGAAAAATTTGGGGGGGGGGGTGCGAGGCCCAGCAATCCATATTTTTAACAAGGTGTGCATATGATGCTGATACACATCGAGTGTAAGAATTACTGCTCTATAATCCAATGGTTAGTATTTTTGAGTTACAGGATATGAGCATTTCTAGTTTTTCTAGGTAAACTTATTCATTAGAAGGCTACTTTTCCTCTCTCCTCTCCAAATATAAAAAGTATTTTTACACTAAGAGGTGAAAAACTTTAATTTGTATTTTTCTGGTTGTTGAGTTTTTTTGACTTTCATAAATCTGGCTTTTTAAGTTCTTTCAGACTATTGAGTTTTGTAAGAATTCTTATATATTTTAGGTGGTAATCTTTTTTTTTTTTAAGATTTTTTTTCATTTATTTGACAGAGATCACAAGTAGGCAGAGAGGCAGGCAGGCAAAGAGAGAGGGGAAAGCAGGCTCCCTGCCGAGCAGAGAGCCAGATGTGGGGCTCAATCCTAAGACCCTGAGATCACGACCCGAGCTGAAGGCAGAGGCTTAACCCACTGAGTCACCCAGGTGCCCCTCCACTTTATTTTTATTAACTTCTGCTTTTACCTTTATTCTTTCCTCCAGATACCTTTGGTTATAGGATGTTTTTTGTAACTTTTTGTTGAAGATGAGTTTATTGTAAAGCTCTTTATTATGCCCATGTAAGGATATAATTTGTTTACTACTACTTTAGCTGCAGAATCAGTATCAAGTATCAATATGTGGTGCTTTTTTTTTTACACAGGTTTCCATTTCCTTTCTGATGCCTTCTTTGATCACTAACCTAAAATGTATTTTATTTTTTAATCTTACTTTTATACATACAGCAAATGTATTAAAAAATCCACAGATCGTAAGTGTGGAGCCCAGTGAATTACCACAAATCTAATGCCCGTGTAACTAATACATAGGTCAGAGCAAACACTGGCAGCACTTCTAAAGCCTCCCTTGTACTTCTCTCACAATCCCTACCTGTTACTATGCTGGTCATTTGTTTGTGTGTAATCTGTGGCTTCAGTGGTAGAGTTAAGTAGTGAAATGATGAAGAACATCTGGCCCTCAAGACCTGAAGTATTTGCTGTCTGGCTCTTTACAAGGAAGACTTTCCAGATCCTTGGATTAGTTTATTAAATTTATTAATGTTGCTGTCATTTGTGTCCTGTTTAAAATTAACTTTCCTACTCTAAGGCCACATAGATAATAATCTCTGTTATTTTTTAAATGTATTTTTTTGGCTTTCACATTTATGCCTGTTTTAATGGACTTGCTATTTACTTTTGTTTGTTTAGAAATTTTTTTTTAAGATTTTATTTATTTATTTGGCAGACAGAGATCACAAATAGGCAGAGAGGCAGGCAGAGAGAGTGGGAAAGCAGGCTCCCCACTGAGCAGAGAGCCCAGTGCGAGGCTTGATCCCAGGACCTTGAGATCATGACCTGAGCAGGAGGCAGAGGCTTAACCCACTGAGCCACGCAGGCACCCTGTTGAGAAATCTTTTTATCATTAGGGCATTGCATCTTTTTCAGAACAAGTATAATTTACAGAAATTATAGAAGGCAGCTTTTTATCAAATATCAATGTTTAGCAATGTTTTGTTTTGCCAGAATATTATTTCAGTTGTAAAAACCATCTTCAGTTGCAAAAAGTAATCAAAAACCTTACTGGAGGGTGCTTAGGCGGTACATCCGGTTAGGCGTCTGACTCTTGTTTTCCGCTCAAGTCATGGTGTTGAGGTGATGAGGTCGAGCTTCACATTGGGCTCTGTGCTTAGCGCAGAGTCTGCTTGAGATTTTCTCTCCCTCTCCCTCTGCCCGTCCTGCTTGTGTGCTCGCTCTCTCTAAAATAAATAAGTAAATCAAGGGGCGCCTGGGTGGCTCAGTGGGTTAAAGCCTCTACCTTCAGCTCCAGTCATGATCTCCGGGTCCTGGAATCGGGACCCGCATTGGGCTCTCTGCTCAGCAGGGAGCCTGCTTCCTCCTCTCTCTCTGCCTGCCTCTCTGCCTACTTGTGATCTCTCTCTGTCAAATGAATAAATAAAATCTTTAAAAAAAATAAGTAAATCTTAAAACACAAAAAACTCTTTGGATTTAACTTGGTTTTACCAATATCCTAAGAAGTCTTAAGCTAAACAATATTTTAAGTAGGAAAACACGAATTTTTAAATAGTTTGGTATACTATTTCTGTGGTTATAAACATATATCAACTGGTTTCTTTTATAGGAAACCTGATGAGTTTATCACATCAAGCATTACATAATCCAGGACAAGAGCTAATTACCTTCTAACTAAAGTACTCTATGCAACAATTGCAAATATCAAAGGTATTTACTGGTTAATAATTGCTACAAAATTTGAAACAAAATATGTTTACTGGATTGTTTTTCAGATTGCAACTGCTCCTTAAGGATTTCCTGTAAATAAAAGCTCCAAAGCAATTCATGTAGGGCTTAGTTTACATCAGTACTTTTTTTCTCGGTTATCACTTTTTTTCTCTGCCCCCCCCCATGCCCCACCCCCCTGCAGTTGCACCATATTATTAAAAACACTAAGTGCCTGGGATATATGCTTCAGAAAGACAATGATTGAGTAATTTCAAATAACGTGGAGTTCTTCATGTAAAAAATATATTTTTTTTAATTTTTAATTTTTTATTAACATATAATGTATTATTAGCCCCAGAGGTACAGGTCTGTGAATTGCCAGGTTTACACACTTTACAGCACTCACCATAGCACATACCTTCCCCAGTGTCCGTAACCCAAACACCCTCTCCAGACCCCCCTCCCCCGGCCACCCTCAGTTTGTTTTGTGAGATTAAGAGTCTCCCTCCCGATCGCATAAAAAAGATGTTTTGTGGTCACAATTACTTCAAAAAGTAATTATATCCAAATAACCTGGCATGTCATGCTTTAGCAATTAGAGAACCATGGTTGACACCTGGCAGTTTATAAGTTAGTCAGATGTGAAATGCTAAACCATGTGAACAGCTCTCCTCTCTTTGGAGTGCTGCAAAATTCCAGGTTGACTTTATTTTTCAGGTAACATCTTAAGCCCACTTTATAGCATACTAAGTCATAAAGGACAAATCCAAGGAAGGTAATACCTTTCCTAAGTTACAAAACTGTAGCAAATTAATACAGTACTCTTTAATACAGTAAAATCCTTTGTTGTTGTTGTTGGAGTTATGTATTACTTTAGTAATAATTTTTACTCCAAAAATGTCATTTAAGTACCAAACAAAACACTGTGGTTTTCAATGGTGGTTTATAAAAGAGCATGTTATTTTATACAAATCCATATCTTTTAAAACTGTAAAATTTTTCCTTTTTTTAAGATTTTACTTAGAGTGCGAACGAGTGTTCACACAAGCAGGGGGAAGAGGCAAAGGCAGAGGGAGAAGCAGACTCCCTGCTCAGTGGGGAACCTGATGTGGGGCTTGAACCAAGGACCCTGAGATCATGATCTGAGGCAAAGTCTGATGCCTAACCAACTGAGCCACCCAGGTGCCCCTATGATTTCTCTCTCTCTCTTTTTTTTAAAGCATTCTCTAATGCAAACTCTTTAGGTTTACTGTAGCAAGACAATTATATGTATTTAAGTGGCTCAGCTTTGTTCTGGGGTTAGTCCAAAGCCAGGAAGAGTACTAATGCATGAAAAGCTTTACAGTTCTGCATTAAAGGAGATGTAATATGCCAATATGATTTTCCAGGTACTTTTCAGAAATTGTTAAATTTTCACAAATACTAGAATACTCGGAAATTAGATGGGCATTTCAAACAATACTACTTTCGGATGATCCCTTTTATTTAGAAATCTGCCACCTCTTTGTTTTGATCAAAAGTCATACAGCTTTTCTTCGGCTTATTTTTAAAAATCCTACCTAAAATATATTTCTGATTTTTAAATAACAAGTATATTGCCAGCTTGCAGAGATGTGGGGAGCGGGTGTATCGTATAACAGCTTTCATCCTCATTTCTCTTACAAACCTTGTCACTGCCATCGGTGTCTTCATGCTCCTTCTTGCCGAAGCTGCCAAGTCTTCAGTCTCAGCATTTAATTCATGTATTACCCATTCCATTGTTTCTCGGCCTTTTTTGGCATTTGAAGATACCATGCCTGCCATCAGTCCTTCAAGGTAACTGCTAAGGCTGACTCCTTCCACAGTGATCCCAGCTTCTTGAGTCAAAATGTTTTTTTCTGGGTCCTGAGGGTGTGGTTTGTGTATAAACTGCAGAAACCGTATTTGTAAGTGAAATATTAGTAGATTTAAGTTCCATCGTTTTCTCTACAGGATCAGGTACAGAGTGTTCTTGTACAAATGTTTTAGTTCTTGCTGCAATATGAGATTTCACAATGGAAGGCAGCCCCTGCTCTGTGCTGAGAAGTCTTTGGCTGTACAGCTTTCCAGAGTGATCTGTATGTCTGTCCAGTGCATCACCTCCAACCACACTGGGTCTTTCTGCATTGCAGCTGTAATAGTTTCCGATGGGTGGTCAAAGACGTGGTCTGAAGTCCAGATCTTCATGGTGCCGGCCACTTGCACAATGTCCCTGGTATTCACTTTTATTCTTTCTTTTAAAGATTTATTTTATTTATCTGAGAGACAGAAAGAACACGAGTGAGAGGATGGAAGGAGGGAGAGAATCTCAAGCAGACCCACTGAGCACAGAGCCCAACATGGACCTGATCCCACAACCCCGAGATCATGACCTTAGCTGAAACCAGGAGTCGGACGCCTAACCAGCTGTGCCACCCAGGCGCCCCTTATTTCTCATTTCTTACCACATCAAGGATGTCCCCTTCTATTCCTTCTTATCTAAAGTTTTTCTTGTTTTCATGAGTGCCTATTAAATTTTATTAAATGGTTTTGAACCGGGGCGCCTGCGTGGCTCAGTGGGTTAATGCCTCTGCCTTCGGCTCAGGTCATGATCTCAGGGTCCTGGGATCGAGCCCCGAATCGGGCTCTCTGCTCAGCAGGGAGCCTGCTTCCTCCTCTCTCTCTCTGCCTGCCTCTCTGCCTGCTTGTGATCTCTCTCTCTGTCAAATAAATAAATAAAATCTTAAAAATAAATGGTTTTGAACATCTATTGAAATCATCATATGATTTGTCTCCTCTATTTTCTTAGCTGGTAAATTACATTAATTTTTAAATGTAAAACAAAGTAGATATTCTTGAAAGAAACTGAGCTGGGCCATGATATTCTTTCTATATATTCTTGGCTTTAGTTTGATAATACTTTGTTTTCGATTTTTATATTTGTGTCCCTCATGAGAAAGAAAGACCAGTAAGTGTTTTGGGAGGGGAGGGGGGGCAGGATGTGTTCTTGTTAGGACTTAGTATTTAATATCAGGAATATGTTGAATTTATAACATGAATTCTGAGCATTTTCTCTTGCTCTCTCTACAAGATGTTTTATTTTGTTGCTACTTCTTAGGTTTTTCATTCATATGTGAGGCCATCTGTGCCTGGAGTTGCCTTCATGGGAAGATTTCTTTCTTCCTGTCTCTCTTTTGTTAAGGGAGCTCTGTTCCCAACTTGGGGCTTGAACTCACAACCTTGAGATTGAGAGTCAGGTGTTCCATCAACTGAGCCAGCCAGGCACCCCCATGGGAAGAGTTTAAATTATAGATGCAATTTCCTTAATAGACATGTGGCATTAGATTTTAGAATGTATGTATCAAAATTAAATAGGAACTGTTTTTGAACAATATTTTGTTACTAAATTTATAATGGTTCACAGATATTTTTGATGGTATGGAATGTTTAAATTACATGGTTTGTTGGGGGAGTGCCTGGGTGGCTCCGTCAGTTAGCTTCTGCCTTCGGCTCAGTTCCTGATCTCGGGGTCCTGGGATCGAGCCCTTCATTGGGCTCGCTGCCCAACAGGGAGTCTGCTTCTCCCTCTGCCCCTTCCCCTGCCAGTGTGTGCTCTCTCTCTCAGAAAAATAAATCTTTTAATATAAAATAAATAAATAAATAAATAAATAACATGGGTTGTCACTTAATATTGGCTAGATTTTTAATCCTGAAAATATCTGAAATTGTTTTTTCCATGGTAGATCTTCAAGACCTTCAATTGATTTTTAAATATTTTAAAATCCTATTTCTGTTTATTGGGCTATACACTGATTTTCTACCTTTTTCTAAATCTATTTTGGTAGTTCCTTAATGCTTCGACCCAAAGCATCAGTTTCTTTTGGGATATCATACAGTATTTTCTTTAGGAAAACAAAATATATTTCATGGAGATTTGAGTGTATCCTCCTATATTTTCATAGATACATGACTGTGTCTTAAAGTGCCCTCATATTTATAGTTGTATTTTCTTTTCTTTCTTTCTTTTTTTTTTTTTAATTTATTGATTTCACAGAGAGAGAGAGCACAAGCAGGGGGAGCAGCAGAGGGAGAGGGAGAAGCAGGTTCCCCAATGAGCAGGTAGTCCAATGTGGGGCTCGATCCTAGGACCCTGGGATTATGACCTGAGCTGACGCTTAACCAACTGAGCCACCCAGGCACCCTTATAGTTGTATTTTCTTAACTGATTGGCTTTTCCGATATTTGGTGCCAAAAAAGATAAATGATTTCTTTCTCGAAGAATCATCTTTGCTCATTTCATTCTTTTAGCCTTCAGTGTTACCTTATCTGCTGTGAACTAAGTTAAACAACTTTAATTTTGCTTATATATATTTTTTAAAGATTTTTTTGTTCATTTGAGAGAGGAAAAGGAGCAGGGGAAGGGGCAGAGGGAAAGGAAGAAGCAGACCCCACCGAGCAGGGAACCCGACATGGGGCTGGATCCCAGGACCCTGAGATCATGACCTGAGCCCAAGGCAGATGCTTAAGTGATTGAGCCACCCAGGTGCCCCTATTTTGCATATATATTTTTTGCAATGTATTTGATATTTGCCCATTGTTTTGTTTTCAAATTTTCTTGATGTTGCAAATAACCGGTTTTGTTTTCAAATCAGTTGTGTCGCCTATTGGTAAGAAATTTAGCACATTCATATGCCATCTTATACTTTAGGTTTTTTGTTTCATGATCTTGTTTACTGTATATCCTAGTATAACATCATTAATATTTTGTGTGTTCTACTTTGTTATAATTTTTATCGTACACTCAGTTTCTTGTTGCACTGCTGGTCAAATTTACTTTCTTTTTCCCCTAATTTGGTAAATTGTTGCTTTCTAGTTTTGATTATGAAGACAGTACTGTTATAATAGTCTGTATTTCTCTGTTAACATATCTTCGTTGAGTAATGTTTTATCATCAGGATCTTTTGATTGTCCATTTCTTCCTTTCATCCAAACTAGAAAAGAATGTCAGAATGATACTACATTTACATATCACTTCCAAATAATTGCCTTGGTTTTGCTGTTGTATTTCAGAATCTTTTGTTTTAGTCTGTCAGTTTTATGAATAGTATGTCATCAATATTATGCCAGGAACCTCGTGTGTATTATAAGTTCCAAAAAGTATTTTTTTGGTCAGTTAATTGAGATAAGCTGTATATAACTTAAGTGTCAAGCTTGATGAATTTTTACGTGTGTGTGTGTGTGTGTGTGCGCGCGCACACGCACGCACACACACCCCCGTGTAATTACCACCCAGTATCCCAGAAGTTTCTCTGGTACTTGATGTTCATCTTACTTTGACATCTATTATCATTGATTAGTTTTGCTTGTATGTCTGGCTTCCACTCAGTATTGTATGTGTGAGATTCATCCATTTTGCTGAGCGTATCAGTTTTCCTTTTATCTTCGTTATGTATGCCACTATATAAGCATACTGCAGTTTCATTTCTCCATTCTGTTGATGGGCTTTTGGACTGTTTCCAGGTTTTGGCTAATAAAACTGCTCTGAACATTTCCTATAGACCCTTTGGTTGACAAAACACATGTTCCTGTTGGATATATAACTAGGAGAGGAATTAATACATATAGCTTTAAATAGAAATTCCCTAATATTTTCCCAAGGTGTATGTACTTGCTTATCCTCCCACTGGCAAGGTATGAATGTTCCAGTTTCATATTTTTGCCAGTATCTCTGTTTGGTATTTTCTGAGTTTTTCATTTCAGACATCCCAGTGTATGTGTCATTGTGGTTATCATGTGAGAGTTAGGTTCGGGGTAGGTGGTAGGTACTGGATAGGGGCATGAAGGAGCTTCTTAGTTTCAGTAATGTTTTATTTCTTGATCTACATGCTGGTTTTATGCATGTGTTCACTGTGTGAAACTACATGGAGCCATTCGTACTCCAAGGTTCACTTTTGTGTTGTTTTTATATATATTCATACTTCAACAAATTTACAAAAATCACAGAGTTACAATGACAAATTGTTTATCTAAAGAAGTCTCAAGGATATCATTAAGCTAAAACCAGGAGTCAGAATAAGGTTAATTTTTTCATATACGGAGGTCAGAATTCTTCAGCATGTTTCCTTCCGCCCTTTTTCTTCAATAAGAGAGAAAGAAAGTGTGCACTCATGTAAGGGGATGATTAGGGGAGGGACATAGGGAAAGGGAGAAAGAGAATCTCCCGTGGACTCCCCACTCAGCGTGGAGCCTGATGCGGGGCTTGATCTCACGACCCTGAGATCATGACATGAGCCAAAATCAAGAGTCAGATGCTTAACAGACCCAGCCACCCAGGCGCCCCTAAATTGAACACTTTGTATATTTCACCGGTAAGTGTAGTTTTTGCTGTAGGTATATATGAAAGTCCATTATCACACTAGAGAAATTTCTTTATAGTTTGCCAAGAGTTTTTTTTTTTTTAAATCATGGTTTTGTGTATATACTCAGATGATCATATTATCATCTCTTAGTTTTTAAAACTATTCATTCTTATTTTTATTTCCACCTTCAGGAAATTCCTTCATGGCCTGTTCTTTCTCTGTTTTCCAGTTAAAAAGTGAATTTTTCCTCACCTTGCATTCTTGATTATTTTCAGTCTCTTACTTCTCTGAGAGCTTTCTGATTCATTGTTGGTGATGTCAAATCCTACCAAATTATTAATGTTTGTCAAATCTTTATTTTCATTCTAGACCTACAGTATTATGTTTCACATTTAAAATATATCTTGTTAAAATACAGTGTCCAGTTTATTTTTTCCTTACTTATTTTGTGATACTTGTGTTTATGCAGCTGTTTGTGCATATACTCTGAGGAAACTTCTTTCTGCCGATGATTGGTGGCCATGTTCTATCACTCTCTGTCTGCTTATCAATTCCCTTTTTGTTTCACAGCTTTTGTGGTAGTAGTTTATCTAAGTGGTGGTTTTTGTCCTTTAGCTTTCCCTTTACTTTTTTGGGAGAATTGGTCTATAAATAAAAACCTAGTCACATAATTTTAATATACACTCAGATCTCTTCTCTGGGTCCCCTTTCTTTGAAACAGTGAGTCGTAAAGTAGAGGCATGCGCTCTAGATGACATCCCAAACAATCCAGTTGGTATCTTCTCTGTGTTCTACAGGTATTTCAAGTGTAACAGTTCCAAAATCTTCCCTTCTCATTTTCTACACGTCCTAATTATGGGCTCTAAATTGAAGACTTCGAACCTAGAATGTGTACTGCAGTGAAATAAAATATTAAGCTGTCTTTTTACTTTTCAAAGTTGAGGAAAAATAAAGCTTGTCACAAAATATATTGATAATTTATTTCCATAATTCATAAATACAAACTTGTGTAGTACTCAGAAATACTCTCTAAGGTTGGTGGTGATCACGTATGTTGGAGACTTGGTCTGAAATACTCTGTAATCCATTCCATGGCTTGCTTTCTTCATGGCCCTTTCTGTCCTCACAGTGCCGGCTGTTTCTCAACATTTCTTGTGCTGTTTGCCCTCTGCTCATTTCCCAAATGTGCTAGAGGAGCCCTGCCTTCACATGTACCATGGAGTTGCGTGAACAGCACAGCATTACTGTTTGTCCCGTAGCTGTTCTTCAGTGAAGCTCAAAATAGAACTAATTTTCTTCCTCATTTATTTCAGTCTGTCTGCTGTGTACTCTCACCTTAGCAGTCGTAACATACTACTGCGTGTTTTCTTACCATATTATTGCTACTTGAATCCAAGAACAATTTTAATAATCTTAGCATTTCTAAGAACTAGAGTGGTCACAGATACAGGGTGTGATTTGATCATTTTTTACATGAATAACACCTTAAGGCAATGGCATAGTATTTCCATTATGGTTTCTTATCTTCCCTCAAAGTATAAAGTCAGATGTTTTGCAAACTATTTTGGTAATCCTGGTAAGAATTGGTTCCCATACGGCTTTTTCCATGTTACCCAATTCTGAACATTTCAGATTGAACAGAAATTCCAGGGATCAATGTCGTTTAAGGATGTGACTGTGGGCTTCACCCAGGAAGAGTGGCAGTACCTAGATTCAGCTCAGAGGTCCCTGTATAGAGACGTGATGCTGGAGAACTACAGTAACCTTGTCTCACTGGGTAAGGTCTGTTTTTTTTTTTTTATTCTAAATAGCATGTTCTCATTCTTTTAACTGTGAAGCATAGAGACACTGTAGAGTTGAATGATTTTTAATATTGGAACTGAGGAATCAGTGTTGATGGATCTCTTTTGGGTACCAGGAAGATATTTGTGTTTACCTCTCCAGTGAAATGTTCAATAGCGTCTTCGTCGAGCAGCTCCGGAAGCTTGCGGCTCTTTCAGAGACCCTGCAGTCCAGGCCTTCTGGTCTGAATCCTAAACTGTTTTGCTTTGTCAGGGTATTGTGTTACCAAACCAGAAGTGATCTTCAGGCTAGAGCGAGGAGAGGAGCCATGGATACTGGAGGAAGAATTCCCAAGCCAGGGCTTCCCAGGTGAGTTAATGGACACTGCACAGATGAACGTCAGGGCATTTAATATTTTCCCATGATTAACCCAGAGGTTGACAATTTTCGAGAATGTCTCTTTAGAAGTCTTAATCCTGGGAACTGACTGGGAATACTGGTTTTTGAACCAAATCTCCAGAAACCACTCTTAAAAAAACATTCTTTTTGATTCACTTTTTGAGTATTTACCATTCTTACCTCTATCAAAAGACCAGTCTTTGCCTACCTTATTTTTACTGTTGTTTTTTTCATTCCTTTGTTTCTCAAAGCAGTTTCAGTTGCCTGCCTTACTGTCATCACGCATTCTTTCATATGCTCATTTTTTGACTCAAATAATTTTCGAATAGTTGCTATTATCTATGTGTTGATGAGCTTATACAAATAGCAGTAGCAGCCAACAAATACATGAAAAGATGGTCAGCGTTACTAAACGTCAGGGAAATGCAAATCAGAACCACACATCACACCATTTAGAATGGCTAGTACCAAGAAGAGAAGAGATAACAAGTTCTGGGAAGGATGTGGAGAAAAAGGAACGCTTGTACACTGCTGACTGTGATGTAAATTGGTTCAGCTACAATAGAAAACAGTATAGAGATTCCTTAGAAAGTAAAATATAGAACTATCCTGTATGATCCAGAAGTTCCACTTGGGAAGACACCCAGAGGAAATGAAAACAGGCTGTCAAAGAGAGAATGTGCGCGCTGGTGTTTATCACAGTATGATTCACAATAGCCAGATACGGAAATGACCTTAGGTTCCTGTCAGTGGATGAATAGCTAAATAAAATAGGTATGTGTGAGTAATGTCCTTTCTCAGCCATGAGAAAGGACATTCTGCCACTTGCAAAATGGGTGAACCTTGAGTGCTTTATGTCAAGTGAGATAAATCTGACAGAGAAAGGCAAGTACTGCATGTTGTCACTTGTATCTGGAATCTAGAAAAGCCGAATTTGTTATAAACATGAGTAATGTGGTGGTTACCCGGAGGAGAGGGGTTGTGAGAAAGAAGAGATGTTGTTTAAGTGTATAAAAGTGTAACTAGTAGTAAATAAGCCCTAGAGGGGTGCCTGGGTGGCTCAGTCATTAAGCATCTGCCTTCGGCTGGGGTCATGATCCCAGGGTCCTGGGATCGAGCCTGGAGTCAGGCTCTCTGTTCAGCGGGGAGCCTGCTTCCCTTCCTCTCTCTCTCTGCCTACTTGTGATCTCTATCTGTCAAATAAATAAATAAAATCTTAAAAAAAAAAAGGCAGTAGAAAAATACCTAAACACTTCAGAATTAAACAAGACACATGTAAGTAAAGCATGAATGAAAGACAGCCCAGAGGAAAATTTTAAAATAACGTACAGAAATGTCAGGTATCAGTCTCACTGGAGTTCCCTATATGTGATGAGTTGTATTTCTCTTGATACTTAAGTTTTCTTTTTGTGATTCTTTTTTGATATTTTTACTATGATGCATCTTGGCGTGGATCCCTGTTTATCTCACATGGAGTTTTTCTTCTTGAATTTGCATATTATTTTTCTCTTAAATTTGCAGGATTTTGCCATCATTTTGTTGAATGATTTATCTCCTCTTGCTCTTCCTTCTCTTCTTTTGATATTCCCATTATGAATATGTTGGTGCAGATAACACTGTCTTTCATTTGTTTGAGGCTTTCTTTGGTTTTATTCATTCTTATTTCTTTTGTGTAAATGATATCTATTGATGTATCTTCAAGTTTACTAATTCGTCTTCTATAAGCTTGAATCAACAAGCCTGTCTAACGAATTTATAGTGCAGGTATTATAATTTTCAAATTGAGAATTTTTGTTTCATTCTTTTCAGTTTGTTGATATTCTCTATGTGATGAGGGTGCCATCATTACCTTCCTTTACTTCCTTGAACATGGTTGCCTTTTGGGCATGTTTGTAACAGCTGCTTTGAGAAGTGCTAAGTCCGATATCTGGACTCTCTCAAGGGCAGTTGGTTGCCTGCTCTTTCCCCCATATATGTGAAATTTTCCTCTTTGTCTTGTGAATCACAAGACAAATCTTTTTTCTTTCTTTTTTTTGGGGGGTGGGGGGACAAAAGGGATATTTTAGATATTTTGTATCTAGCTGTATACTGATTCCTTCTTTCTCTGAAAGGGCCTGTTGTTATTTTTCTTTCTTATTTATTTGTTTAATGACTGGATTGGATTATTTGAGGTCCTTTCCTTCCACGGTGTACGTCTCTAATGACTCTTGTCAGAGGGCTGTGCCTTGGGGGTGCCCAGTGTTGATGGCAGATAAGTTTTTCAAAGTGTTAGAAAGGAAAACCTGATGGAACTTGAATGAGAAAAAGACGCACAGTTACAATCTGTTTCAACATCCCTCTCCTGATAAATAGAAGAACACTGAGTAACCAAATTGACTTAATTGACATTTATAAAATATCCCCCACCCCTACACACAAATAAACCAGTGGAATACACATTCTTTTCAGGAACACATGAACGTAAACCAAGGTAGATCGCATTCTAAGACCTAGAACAAATCTCAATTAATTTAAAAGGAGTCAAGTCATATAAAATATTTTTTCTTACCAGAGTAGAGTTAAATCTAGCCAAATTAAAAATCAATAACAGAAAGAGCTTTAAAATTCCTAAATAGAAACTTAATGGCACACTTTTACATAACTTGATGGTTCAGAGAAGAATTTGAAGGGAAAATTAGAAACTATTT
This sequence comes from Martes martes, assembly GCF_963455335.1. Classification (NCBI taxonomy): domain Eukaryota; kingdom Metazoa; phylum Chordata; class Mammalia; order Carnivora; family Mustelidae; genus Martes; species Martes martes. The sequence continues at coordinate 75,070,143 of NC_137902.1, forward strand.
TGAGCTGAATGTTCATAAAAACAGAATTTGTGGGAAATCAACATATAGGAAATTTTTATATTGGAAATGAAGTATGTGTATAATATTTCATTGATTTCATTATTTTCCATATGATCTTTATTCCTTACTTCTCTTACTGCTTTTGGGTTTAATTTTATCTTTTCTAGGGTTTTTCCTCTATAGAGACTATAATCCTACATATATGCATATAATTTTATTTTAAATTTTTTATTTATTTTACAGACTACCTTCTTTAGCCAGGGCCTTCTTTGTGATCCATTTCTTCTTTCTTTAGTTTTATTGTCATTTTTCTGCTCTGTCATCATGCCTTTTTCAATGCTATTTATTAAAATTCCAGTGAAGTCTCTTTTCTCTTTGGGCTCTCTGTCAGTCTGCCTGGACTACTACAACAAAACACCACAGACTGGGTGACTTAAATAACAGAAATTTGTTTTCTCACACTTCTGGAGTCTGTAAAGCCAATGTGAAGGTGCCAACAGGATTGGTTTCTGGTGAGCCCTATCTCTTCAGCTTGCAGACAGCACCTTCTTGCTGTAGCCTCATATTGCTTTTTTTCTGTGCACATGGTGGGAGAAAGGAAGTTGGTGTCTCTTCTGCTTCTAATAAGGGTGCCATTCCTATCAGATTAGTCCTACATCCTGATGACCTAATTCAACCTTAATTGCCTCCTTAAAGGCACTGTCTCCAGATATAGTCACATTGGGAATTAGGGCTGCAGCATATGAATTTGGGAGAGGGACAATTCAGTTCATATTTGGCTCCTTGTAATTTAAGTCTATTCTAATGTCACGTTGCCCTTTTTACAATATTATTCCTCACCTAGGTCACTAAGCGTTGTGTCCTTAGTTCCCATATACTCTTGGAGTTCCCAGTGGTCTGAATTGTCATGTATCAGAACTGAGATGTCATCTCAGTATTCCCCCACTCATAGTGGGACTTCCCCTTTCTGGGAATGATTCTATTTACATTTAATCATCTTTGAGTTCCCTGTCTCTTCTTTATGTGTGGTTGCTACAGTATGTAGCTGACTCTTTCAGTGGATGTGGGCTCATTATCAGTTTCTTCTGTATTTAAATGTTTCTTTCCTTAGTGGTGATTTGAATTTAGTAGTACTTTGTATCTCCTAGTTATGCTAAAGTCGTGGGTTGTTGTAGGTAATTTTATTTGCTCTCCTTATATTGATCCATACGTTTTTTTTAGAGGGGAGATGGACACACTCAGATTTTACTAGGTGCTGTTATTTTTCAGACATCGGAATGCAGATGTACATGTTGTAATAGCCAGTTTCTGCTCCCTTTTTGCATTGTGCCAGGCTTTTGTTTCTTGTTTTCATTTCTGTTTTTTCATGTCAAACTCAAGAATAGAAAAAAATATGTGCTTAAAATTATTTTCTTCTCTAGAGACTAAACAAGAAATCCAAATCAGCTATAACATAGGGCATTTGTATATATATTGCATTCCATAAAAAATGTGTTAATATTTCTATGTAAGGTTAGTTTTTCTTATTTTTAGAAATCTGGAAAACTGATCACAAGAAAGAAAGAAGCCACAAAAACCAGCCTAAACATGTGTGGGAAGTTGCATTCATCAATAATAAAACACTAACTAAAGAACAAGGTAATGTAGTAGAAAAACCACTTAACTTGGACACAAAGTCTTTTCCTTCCAGAAGAACCCTCTGTCAGTGGGACTCATGTGGAGTGAATTTCAGCCGTATTTCAGAATTGTTTATCGATAAGAAAAACCATTTAGGAAAAAAGACTGATGAATTTAATGCCTGTGGAAGGTTGCTACTCAGTATTAAACATGAGAAAACTCATACTAGAGAGAAAAGTGAATTTTTTAAAAATGGGAAAACGTTGAGTCATGATGAGGACCCTATTCATCCTGAGAAGATTCAAACGTTAGAGCAAAATTTTGATTATAACATTTATCAAGAAACCTTCCTTGAAAAGGCAATATTTAGTACATACAAGAGAGAGATTGCAGAAGGGAATGACTGTGAATGTAATGAATATGGGAGAACCTTCTTTGATAACTCCTTCTTATTCCATCGGATAAATTCCTCAGAGAAAAATCACTGTGGATTTAGTGGTTGTGGAAAATCCTTATGTGTAAAGTCTACCCTTTTGAAACATCATGGGGCACCTATGAAACACTATGAATGTAATCAAAGTGGGAATAATTTCAGGAGGAATTTATGCCTTTCACAACTTCAGAAAACTCATAGAGGAGAAAAACACTTTGAATGTAATGAATGTGGGAAAGCATTTTGGGAGAAATCCCACCTCACTCGACATCAGAGGATACACACAGGAGAGAAACGCTTTCAGTGTAATGAATGTGGAAAAACTTTTTGGGAGAAGTCAAACCTCACTAAACATCAGAGGTCACACACAGGAGAGAAACCCTATGTGTGCAGTGAATGTGGGAAAGCCTTCAGCCACAAGTCAGCCCTCACGTTACACCAGAGAACACATACAGGTGAGAAACCCTATCAGTGTAATGCATGTGGGAAAACTTTTTATCAGAAGTCAGACCTCACTAAACACCAGAGAACACACACAGGGCTGAAACCCTATGAATGCTATGAATGCGGGAAATCCTTCTGTATGAATTCACACCTTACAGTGCATCAGAGAACTCACACAGGTGAAAAACCCTTTGAATGTCCTGACTGTGGGAAATCTTTCTGTCAGAAGTCACATCTTACACAACATCAGAGAACTCACATAGGGGATAAACCCTATGAATGTAATGCATGTGGGAAAACATTCTACCACAAGTCGGTTCTCACCCGGCATCAGATAATTCATACAGGGTTGAAACCTTATGAATGTTTTGAATGTGGGAAAACCTTCTGCTTGAAGTCTGACCTCACAGTACATCAGAGAACTCACACAGGGGAGAAGCCTTTTGCATGTCCCGAATGTGGGAAATTCTTCAGCCATAAGTCTACCCTCTCTCAACATTATAGGACACATACAGGGGAGAAACCCTTTGAATGTCATGAATGTGGGAAAATCTTCTATAATAAATCATACCTAACCAAACATAATAGAACACACACAGGGGAGAAACCCTATGAATGTAACGAATGTGGGAAAACCTTCTGTCAGAAATCTCAGCTCACGCAGCACCAGAGAATTCACATAGGTGAGAAACCTTATGAGTGTAATGAATGTGGAAAGGCTTTCTGTCATAAGTCCGCCTTAATTGTCCACCAGAGAACTCATACAGAAGAAAAGCCCTATAAATGTAATGAATGTGGGAAATCTTTCTGTGTGAAGTCAGGACTCATTTTACATCACAGAAAACACACAGGGGAGAAACCCTATGAATGTAATGAATGTGGGAAATCCTTCAGTCACAAATCATCCCTCACAGTACATCACAGGGCTCACACAGGAGAGAAATCTTGTCAGTGTAATGAATGTGGGAAAATTTTTTACCGCAAGTCAGACCTTGCTAAACATCAGAGATCACACACAGGGGAGAAGCCCTATGAATGTAACACATGTGGAAAAACCTTCTCTCAGAAGTCAAACCTCATTGTACATCAGAGAACACACATAGGAGAAAAATCGTACAATTGAAGTGGATGTTAGTAGTGTCGAGCTGCACTTCAGCAGCCATTACACAAGAGTTCACACTGGCAGAAGCCCTGTTGACATCCTGAATGTTCGGGAACCTTCTTCCACACAAACTGGCCTTATTTTACTCCAAAGTAGACTGCGACAAATGCAGGACAGTCTTGTTAAGTAACATTCCATTGAATGTCACCAAGCAAATACTGGTATAAAACGTTACAGATTTTTTTAATTTGTAAAAGTATCTTTGTTTGCTTTTTTAGCAAAAATACAAACTAGGTTATGTCAGAATTTATATTAAAGAGAAACCTTTCAATTTGAGGTATATAGCTTGAAGATTATTTTTAGAAGTAATACAACATTAGAAGTTGAGTTTTGGGTTTTGATGCCATATTTATCTTTGGGAAACATAAGAAATTGTAATTTATAGATGTGTATTGTGCCATGTAAAGCTTTAAAAACAAAAAAAAAGTAAAATGAAAAAAATAGACTTACAAGAAGTTGCAGTCGTACATAGAATTCTCACGTGCCCTCCAGCAAGCTTCCTCTGTTGCTGTCTTCCACAACCACGGTAGATTGTCAAGCACAGGGAGTCGATGGTACCACAGTACTAAGTCACATACAGTCTTCATTCCCATTTCAATTTTTACATGCAGTTTGTGTGTACATGTAGTTCTGTGAAATTTTATCACTTAATAGTTTGATTAACCATCAACACAGCTTACAAAATCAAAAAGGAATCTGCAGTTTCTGTTGCATTAGGATTACAAGGGAATCACGATTTCATCACGAGAAGTTCCCTCGTGTTAATCGTACTGCAGCCCTCATTCTGGCAATCATGTGAATATGAAGCTTTTTAAAAGCAGAAATAAACTGCGTAATTAGGGCCACAGCCTGAAATCCTTATGTGAAGTATCCCTCAAGTGTGCAGGATTTGCGTATCCACATACGGTACCTTATATAAACTATATGTGCTTCATATGCATCATGCAACTTAATCTAGTTGTGAACACAGAACAGACACTCCTAATTTGGCAGTTGTTACCATCTCAGGCACATCGCCCATGTGTATAAGGGCTGAGCGGTTTGTAAAAGGAGGCCCACAGAGCTCATTTGTAACCATTTAGAATGTATAAATCAAAATAGCAAAGTGGCAAATAGAATGTGTTCAGTGCAGAGGGATATCTAGTCCCTAGTCTCATTTTCCCCATTCACCCATGGTTCATGTCAAACCAGGAGGTGCCTTGAGCGTACATATGTGAGTCCTCTAGTCCTCAGCCCAAATTTTATATAAACCCTCTGCAAGTAACTGCCCTCTAAGGTAGAGGCCAGTGTAGCCAGAGACAGATATGAGCCCTTGGAGATTTTTGACTCTGTGAGAAGGTGGGTTGAGACTGGAGTGGGTGGGGCTGGAGTGGAGCATTTATTGACTGACAGGGTATAAAAGTGGTATAATAAATTACACCATCAGCCAGATAACACAAACCAGGTTACAGAAACGAATAATCTTAACTTGCACAAAGAGTCTAAGCTTACATCTTAGGAAACTAGGAAAAGGAGCTGATTAAATCCAGCATAAACGAAACAAAAGAAATAATACTTAGAGCAGAAATCAGTAAAACCAAAAGTTAGTTATTTGAAAAGGTCAATGAAACTGATAAACATCTTTGCTACATTAACTGAGAAAAAGAGAAGATACAAGGTGCTGACAAGAGAATGAGGGAAAGCCATCACAGCTGATTCCATGGACATTAAAAGGGTAATAATACTATGGACTGCTCTCTGTCCACAAATTTCACAACCTAGATGAAATTAAATGGACCAGTTCCTTGAAAGACACAATCTGCCAAAACTCACAGAAAGATCTAACTAGGCATATAGCTGTTAAAAATATTGAGCTAATACTTAATCTCCCAAATCAGAGTGTGTCAGGCCCAAATGTGTTCATTAGTGAATTCTACCAAACACTTCAGGAAGAAGTGATACCATTTCTCTACAATCTCTTCCAAAAAGTAAAAGCAGAAGAACTACTTCTTAACTCATTCTGTGAGGCCAGCATTGCTGTAGTAGCAAAACCAGGCAGACATTACAAGAAAAGGAAACTGCAGACAGAACTCTATGTCTTGGAACATAGATGCAGAAATCCTCAAAGTCATTTACAAATTGAATTCAACAGTATTTATTTTCACACCATGACCAAGTGGGATTTATTCCAGGTATGCAGTCCTGATTCAACATTTGATAATCAGTTCATGTAACCCATCACATCAACAGGCAAAAGAAGAAATTACCATACGATCATACCAATAGGTGCAGAAAAGCATTTCACAAAATCTTAACCCACATTCACAATAAGAAATCTCAGCATACTAGGAATTTCTTTAACTCAGTGAAACATGTCTACAACAGCCCTATAGCTAACATCGTACTTAATGGTGAGAATAGATGCTTTCTCGGTAAGATAAGGAGGAAGGGGGCCCTTTGACCACTCTTTTTCAGCCTCCTTCTGGAAGTCTTTGCTAACACAGTATGACAAAGAAACTAAACTTGGATTTGGAAGGAAGAGATAATAAAACTGCCTGAATTCGCACATGACATGATTTTGTAGGTAGAAAATTCCAAGGAGTCAACAATAGAATACCTTGACACTGGTAAGCAATTATAACAAGGTTACAAGGTACAGTGATTGAGTGGTAAAAAGAAATGAGCTCTCAGGAACAGAAGACATGGAGAAACCTGACTTACATGTTGCTAAATGAAAAAAGCCGATCTGAAAAGGCTTTACACTTTGGTTTCCGTCTATAGTGCATTCTGATAACAGCAGAAGTGTATGGAGACAGTAAAAAGATGAGTGATTGCTAGGGGTTTGGGGCAAGGCAGGGAAGGTTGAATAGGTGGATTGTAGAGGATTTTTAAGACAGTGAAACAATTCTGTAGGATATTATAATAGTAGATACATGTCATTTATTTGTCAATGCCCATAAAGTGTAAAACACAAAGGGTAAACCCTGAGGTAAACTGGACGTTAGTTAGTAATAATGTATCAATACTGGCTCATCAGTTGTAACAAATGTGCCACACTAATGCAAAGTACAAATAACGGGACTGTAGCAGTGGGTGGAAGTGAAGGGGGTATATAGGAACTCTGTACTTTCTGCTCAATTTTTTTGTAACTCTAAAACTACTCTAAAAAATAAAGTGTATTAAACAACCCTGCCTGTGTATAGCAGTGTAGATGAATCTGTGAAGCTGCTTTCTTCTATACTTAAAAAATTAAGAACTCACATTATTCAGTACCAGTTTTCCCATGGTGGGAGGCAGAATGCATTCTCGGAAATCGTATATTGACAGCCACGAAACCTGTTTTCAGTTATAGCTTTTCTGCTCTTGAAAGCCTTATTATCTTTTTGGGAAGTATCAGAAATTTCTTACCTCTCTTCATAACATCTTGTTTCTATATTACGGTTTTTGTTTGTCATAGGTTTCTGCACTGAAAATATAACCAACATTAATGAACATTTGAGATGTTTTTATAGTCTTTGGAATATTCTAAATTATAGTAACTGCGGCCTGAAATTAAGGCCTAGTATAATGGACTCTTTTACATCTGAAACCAAGACGGAATCCCACCACCAGCCGAGTGAATAGGAGGCAGTTAATACACTTATAATGAACAGGATGGTCCATCCAAGATGAAGGTCACCATCTAAGATGTAGTTCATCTAGTTATCATTAACTAATTGTTCTTGACTGACTAACTGGTTCTGTGATATGACAAAGGCGCCTTGGGACAGAGCTGCCAGTTGCTGCCAGGCCTCCCTTTGACCTGCACTGTACTGCCACCTTTTTGGGCTGTCACTGTGTCTTCAGTGTGGCTGTGTAGCTCCTTCCTGTAAAGGCAGTGACAACACTGTTCCCTAACTGCATTTGCACCCCACCTACCAAAGATCTGGCTAGAAATCTGTGGTTACTGCATAGAGTGTGGTGACCAAATCTGACTGCTCAGGGTACCCATTCATAGCATGGTTTGTTATTGTGTACCGCTGGGATGGGCATGCAGCTGTCCTTTGTGAAATTTTGGAAAGGTAGGATGACCAGCTCCGGGAGAATAAGCATGGCATTCCGGTTGTCTAATGAGCTGTTGCTCAGGTAAGGGCAGGAGCCTTCCCTCTTTCCTCTGCTACTCCTTCCCTTGCTGCCATTGTGCACACACCTGATGCCCAATGGTGTTGAGGTGCACATTTATGGTATCCTGTGGCTCAGATGGTGATAAGAAAAGAGGTCCCTTCCAAATTGCCAGAGGAAGTAGCTCCAATGCTCTTCTGATGCAAAACCTTTAGCCAGTGAACCTGAGGTCTACTGAGCACCGCTGTTTTATCATTATTCCAAGGGTCTAACCTTGGAATTATGGAGCTTCATGGCTTTGACCTGGGCTATAGACAAATGACCTTACTGTTTGTGAACCCTGACCCCCGGGAGATTGACTGGCATTTCCTGGAGGAAGTGACAACTGCCAAAGAGGCCAACTGCTGGGCTCTGGTACTTTCCTTTCTGACCACCCAGGTCCATGCTACAGGTGACTGAGTAGAGACGAAAACAGAAACCTGCGACTTTACGTGGCTAGAAATCCAAAATATTCTGAGGGAATTTGTACAGAGAAAGGAGAGAGAGATGATGATGTGCATGGTAGAAAAAAAGAGAGCCATAGAGAAGATGATCAGTCAACCACCAAGTAATGGGCCAAGCACACCCCTGCTGCTCCAGTCTTCCCCCTGTGCCTGTGTTGGAAAGAAATTCTCATCCTCTTGCTTAGAGGGGAAAACACACCCATTCTGTGCCTCAGTAAAGGGGATTATTCGAATGCGATTTAAGCCCAGGATCTTTAATCTGTAAGAAGCAACTATTACCATGGAGCAGACCATGGCCTTAAAGATCCTGACTGGAGGCTCTCTGGGAAAGGAAATGTGTAAATGTGATCAGAGTAAAGAAAAAACCCCTGAGGTCTATCTAGTGACAACAAAAAGGAAAGAAGCAGCAAGACAGAATGAGGGAGGGGGAGGGACTTGGATACAGGAAGAGGAGACCACAAAATGATGGAAATTAAGGTCTACAGATTGACCCAATTGGGGGAACATACTTAAATAATTTACACAATGAAAGACAAAAGGGCTTTTGTACCTCTACTATTTAGTTTCTGAATTGACTTAAATATTTGCTGAAGTGCACCATTGGCAAATTTCCATGGCCTTAAAACAGGGCTCAAATTATGGCTATATCTGGTCATTCCACTCAGTTTAATCATGTTACTCCTTGGAGGAGTTACTGAATATAAAATAGAAGTTCCATAGACTAAATATTGGTGTTTCCTTAAAATTCACTTGTTGAAATCTAAACTCCAGTGTGATGGTATCTGGATAAGGTTTGGTTTTGAGGATCGAGCCCTCATGAATGGGAATAGTGCCCTAATAAGACTCCAGAGAACTCCCTCAGCTTTTTGCAAGCGTGAGGACAGCGCAGAAAGACAGCCGTCCATGAACCGGGAAGCAGGCCCCCACCAGACCCTGATAATGCAGGGCGCCTTGATCTTGGACTTGCCAGCCCGCGGAACTGTGAGAAATAAACTTCTGTTGTTTATAAGCCACCTGGTCTCTGATACTTTGTTTTAACAACCTGAACAATCTGAAACATTCGGGATAAATGGGTTTGTTTTACTTTAACCAACAGAACTGTAGCCAGAGTTCTCCATGGTATAGCACCCATTGACTTAAAGCACCATCCCACAGTAGGTTCTGATCCAGTGAATATAAACTTTGGGCACTTAATCAGTTGACAAAATGGGACCCCTCATGTACTGTACACCCCAGTTGAAACCATTGTGAAGTCCTGTTTAGAGAGGAAATGATTATCACTACTGCTTCTCCATTTAATAGTCCAGTTTAGTCTCTTCTTAAACCTGGAAATACTGACGGCACTTCACAGTGGATTACCATAACTTCAGTGCTATGGCCCATCTGTTCAGGACCCAACACTGCTGTTACTGAAATTACTCCTTCTATCCCAGGAGCCACCACTACAGATTTTGTTCTTACAGGTTTGGCTACCATATTCTGTTCAGTGCTCTCTTCAACGGCCTCAGCCACAATTTGCCTTCACCTCCGAAGGGGCACAGTACACCTTTCCCAGTCTACCAGTGGGATATCTCGGCATCTCTGCCTCTGCACATAGTCTTTGCAGACAGTATCTTAATTGCATCCACATTTCTTCAGGAGCACAGGTATGACATTATACTGATGAGATCCTCTTCTGAGGAGCCATTTCACACATTCAATGGCGACATACACATACAAAAGAATCACAAAGTGGATAATTCATTTCCCCATACATTTTGCAAAGATCTGGCTCAGTATTGGTAAACCAAGGGCTGCTCCATTCCTGGCACTGTCAAGAAATAGCTATTGACTATTCTCTCTGTTGTGTGTTCTTAGCACACAGAATGTTAATGCAAATACATCTTTTAGTCCTTTTTGGGTTCTGCAAGCAACATGTTCTCCAGTTACAAAGTTCACTTAATTTACTAATGCTATTACTTTCAAATTGACTCAACTTGTATAGGGCCTTCTCCAAAAATAGACTCTAGAATCAATCCAGATTGAAATTGACAGGCACTCCTGTAAATGCCCTTCCTTCCCTCTAGAGACCTTAGCCATCTCCTCTCATGCCTCCTGGAGTTTGTAGACCATCCATCATGGCCATAAATTGCCTGTGGGCTTCTGGCATGAGAAACTACCTTCTTCAGCCCTGCAGTATACACCAGTGGAGCATCAGTTGTTGGTCATATACTGGGCGCCTGGTACATAGAGCCTGAGCTTTTTCTTTCTCAGTCAGCTGATTGTAAACGTCTCATGAGACTATAGCTGTGAACTGAAGACAGTAAGAGGGTAGAATATAGGCGTTAGTAGAGGTCATGGGCATACTTGAGTTTTCAGAACCTGCTGGAGACTAATCTTGTATATGCTGTTTCATTAAATGATGACGTGCTGCTTGAGTACTCAGTTGTATGGCTTGGTGGATCATACAACACCTAGTTCTTAATGGGCAGTTCAGGATACATGGTAACTTGGTAGCCTGGGGTTAAGTGTTCAGTCTTAGCACTACGGCCCATCAGGCATGCCAAACGCTGTTTCTCAAAAGGAGAATAGTTCTTTACAGAGGATGCATGCCTTTGCTTAAAGAATCCTAAGGGTATGCGCTGTGATTCACATATAGTTGCCTGCCAAAAACTCTAAGCAGGACCCTCCACTACCAATACTTCAAGCAACGTTAGATCTGCTGGTTAATACAGCCCAAATGGCACAGCAGTGTGCTTGGCAGCTCGGATCTGTTGCAGAACAGTCTCCTGTTCTGTAACCTACTCAAAATTGGTAGCTTCTCTGTTCACTTAGTAAATGGCTTGGAGTAGCAGGCCCAAATGTGGTTGGTGTATACTGTCTTCAAAATCCAAGGTGGCCTGATAATGGTTGTACCTCTTTCCTATTGATAGGAGGAGCAACTCATTCTTTACCTTAGAAGGAATATCTTGGCATGCCCTAGAACAATGGACCCTTAGAAATTTTACCATGGTGGCATCCCCCTGCCTTTCTGTGGGATTAGATCCCACCCTCAAGCAGACAAGTGTCTTACTAATGTGTCTTGAGTATTTGCTACTTCCTAGCACAGTAGGTTCAACCAGCATTATATCATCAGTGTAATGAATCAGCAAGACATCGGGTGGAAGATAAAGACAATCCAGCTGTCTGTAGACTGGACTGTGATATTGAGCTGAAGAGTTGATAAGCCCCTGAGGCAGGACAGTGAAGGGGTACTGCTGGCCTTGCCAGCAGAAAGCAACTGTTTATGATGGTTATTTACTAATAACTATAGAGGGGGACTAAAGCATTTACTGCTAGATAGCTTCACACCGGCTGACAAGGGGAGTGTTGATTTGTTGTTTTATCTTGTCTCCATAGTTTTTCCTTTTCTTAAACTTCCCTTTCCTACTGTAACTTTTTACAGAGCTATTATTTAGCATATGAAATGTCTTGCTTATTTTCTTTATATTCCCTCGCTAGAATGTAAATGCCATCAAAACTGGGAGTTTCCTCTATTTTAGTTAGTACTATAGATACAGTGCCTAGGTTACGGCACATTGTAAATATTCAATGGATAAATGTCAAATGAATATTTGTGTTTATATTGGATCATGAATTAAATTGTATTTCTTACTACAAATTGAGGTTAAAAATATTTGCAAACTTTAGCAGGGTTTTACAAAGCTAAACATAGTCTGATGTAATCCAACCACTGCACTCCTAGGTAATCACTCAACTTATTTGAAAACTTAACATTTACACAAAAGCCTTCATATGAATACTTACACCAACTTTATTCATAATGTCCCAAATTGGAAGCAACCAAGATACCCTTCAGTAGATGAGTGGATAAACAAACTGTGGCATATCCATACAATGAAATACTACTCAGTGATTTTAAAAAAATGATGTGTTAAGCCACTAAAAGTCATGGAGCAATTTTAAATGCATATTAGTTAAGGAAGCCAGTCTGAAAGAGCTACTTGATGTATGATTGATTTTTATTTTTATTTTTTTTAAAAGATTATATTTATTTATTTGACACAGGGAGAGAGAGAGATCACAAGCAGGCAGAGAGGCAGGCGGGGGGGGTGGGAAGCAGGCTTCCTACTGAGAAGAGAGCCCAATGTGGGGCTTGATCCCAGGACCCAGAGACCATGACTTGAGCCAAAGGCAGAGGCTTAACCCACCCAGGCATTTTTATATGACATTGGAAGAACCAGATTTATAGAGACTAACATTTAGAAGCTTTCAAGGGGAGGTTGAGAGGGCTGAACAGATGATTCACAGGAAATTATTCTGTAGGTGAAGCTATTGTTCTGTAGGATACCATTATGGTGGACGCATGACTTTACGCATTTGTTCAGACCTGTAGGACTTTACAATATAAATAAGGAAACTTACTGTAGGCAGATTTAAAAAGCCATTGAGGTGTTCCAAGGATACCAGGAAGGATTGCAAACTATCTATGGAACAACCTCATTGAAGGAGGTGGAGGGTGACATGTGCTGACTTAAGTAACTATAGAAATGAGTGGAGACTATAAGCCTCAAGACAAAGAACTGCACATAAGCATTCTACCCTAGTTGATAAAGTTGTTTTCCATGGGGGTACAGGTTAATGATTCTGGTACTGCTATACATTTACACTGGGATGGAACAATTAAGTAAATGTGTAGCAGATGGGAAGAGCCGGGTTTATCACTGTTGCATTGGGACGTTACAGATGGGCAAGAAAAGGACGCTAGAATGATCCATGTGGTAGTGGGTGAGAGTTGGAAAAATCAATGTGAACTTATATTTAACTGAATATAGATACATATGCTTGCATATATAAGTTTTTATGTTTATATACACATACTAGTATACACAAAATATATCTTTTTCTCTGCCAGCTAACAGGATATAAGTGCACCAATGTTCTAGAAGCAGTATGTACATGCAGTGCCCAGATCTTGGTTTCTAATACCATATTCCATATTTAATCTCCAAATAAGGACAATAACAAAGTCATATTTCCTCCATCTAACATTATACAACTATCCAGGGTACAGCTGAAAAAAAGTCTTACACTCCTTCTGTTAAATTCATTACTGAGAACTTTGTTTTCGGATTGCTCAATGCTAACATATACAAATTCATTTGATATTAATATATTTCATGTATCCTACAAACTTTTTGTGATCATTTATTCTGATGTTTTTGTCAGGTTCCTAAGAATTTTCTAAATAATAAGATCACATCATCTGCAGACAGATAGTTTTACCACTTTATTTCCACTGTGGATCACTTTTATTCTATTTTGTTGCCTAATTGCCCTGTCTAGGCCCTTCAGTACAATATTAACTATAAGTGGTAAGAGTGGTGTAAGGACAAATAAAAATTTAAAAGACGAGGTTTAATATTCCTCTAAAAATCAAGAAACATCTCTCTCTGTATTTTCTTTTGTAAACTTCTAAATTCTTTTTCTGCCCCTTTGAGAATGAACATAAATTTTCTTAAATTCCTCTTGGCAGTTTTACAACCTAATATGTCTTTCTCAAGGACCTCAGAACCATCTCTTTGAACGTCTAAGATCAAGGTCTGATAGTGTGCAGTCTCCCGTGAGGGCTGTCTTCTTGGCTTGCAGACAGCTGCCATCTTGCTGTGTCCTCTCTGGCTCTCTTGGGTGTTGGCACCTGGAGAGAAAGAGAAAAAGCTCACTCACTCTGGGCTCTCTTCTTATAAGGTCACTAGTCTTATTGGATCAAGACCCCACCCTTATGACCTCATTTAATTTTACTTCTTTCTTCAAATATAGCCACACGATGAGTTCGGTCTTCAGTATACACATTTCATGGGACACAAATATTCAGGCCATAACAGCCCTCACGCTTACTATCCAATGTTGTTAAAATTACTGATTCTGTCCAATCAGCAGCTAGTAAATAGTTTGCTCTTGTAGACTCAGCTAGCATGTCCTATTCAGTGCTTATTTTATTAGCCTTTCAGTTGCAGTTTACCTTCAGTTCCCAAGGGACACAACACACCTTTTCCAGACCACTCACAGCATACTTCAGTGGTTCTGCCATTCTGCTCGATCATGGCAGACAAAATATTAACTGGCCACTCTTTGTCCAGGTGGCTGACATTGCAGCACAGGTATGCCATGACATTGGTGACATCCTCCTATGAGGAGATTCTTTTGACACACTCATTAAAGACATAGCAATCCAATATCTTTTAGTCTTTGGGGGGGGTTCTAGTAATAACATAGTCCTCATCTATAAATTCTGCTTACTGTCACTGCTGTTGCTTCTTACAAATAACTCACTTCAAGTGGGGCTCTCTTCAGCCAAAAAAAAACACTAAGATCTGTCCGTATTAAAAATCACAGGCACTGTTGTGAGTGCTTAGAAACTCCGTCACTAAAAAGACTTTGACAGCCTCATGTCATGCCTCCTAGAGTCTCTGGACCACTTATCACGGCCATAAGTTGCCCAAGAGCTTCTGATGGAAGAGACTGAACCTTTTAGCTTCATGCTGTACATCATTAGAACAACAAATTACTGGCTATATCCTGGGGTATCTCAGAGATAAAGGCTCTCACAGACCCTAAGCCTATGGCCCTCCACACGCAGATGCCCATTATACTTGGGTCGTGGAAACAATACCTCACAAACTTCACAGCTACCAATGCCTCTTTAATACAGAATGGAGCCGAACCTGGGATCTCTGGCCTAATCCACCTGCTGTGGTGGGGTGGCCTCCCCTGTCCCCAGTCCATTGCCAAATGCCATGGTGCAAGAGGAGGCCACCTTTCCTCAAGCCCCCTGAACTGCCTGGAGAGTCCCTTGGGATTAGCCAAATGAACAACAATAGGAGTTTGTTGGCACTACCATTCATCATAAACATGATATAACTTAGTGGGATGTTGCTGTTTCCATCCCTTACTCGGGAGGTCTTTGATTAAAGGATGACCCAAACAAAAGTCAACAAAATTGGCCGAACTTCAGGTAGTCATCTTAGCACTGGATGCTTCTGCCAAAAACCAGTCCCATCTCCACATTTATGAACTACGGAGACATTGCTTAAGAGCTGACCCCTTCAAAGAACTCTGGGAGTCTCGTGCCTCATGGATACTTAAAATATAATATAAATTTAAAAATATAAATTAAAAATCCTACATCTCAGGGTGCCTGCATGCCAGTCTTAAACACTTGACTCTTGGTTTGGACTCAGGTCTTGATCTCAGTGTCATAAGATCGAGCCCCACATTGGGCTCCATGCTCAGCATGGTGTCTGCTTAAGACTCTCTCCCTCTCCTTTTGCCCCCCCCCCAAATAAATAAATACATCTTTTAAAAAATCATACATCTCTATATATACTAACACTGTATACAAGGATTTGCCAGGACATTCCTCTTTCCCTTCAAAGTACTAGAAATTACTAGTAGTATCCAAAACACATATTTTACTTTTCAAAATACGCAATTCTGGGAGAGACATAATTGTTTTCTCAAACAATTCCTCCTCAAGTTCTGGTCCAGCAAGTGGACCCCTAAATGTAATTGAAGGCAAGCCTGAGGCAATGGTGTTGTGAGTTGGAGTTGGCTGAAATTGAATATATCAGCAAAGTAAGCATGTAAAGTGGGGTACAGGCAATTGGAGACCAAATGACAAGTCTGGCAATTTCTGATTCCTGCTGTGTGGGTAGCCTTCTTGGGTCAATCAGTTTAACCAGAACCCTTCATCCTCCATAGCTGATCACTCCGGATATCTGATAGGTTTTTCATCCTCCAGGTGATGTCTGATCACCTTGGCCTGTCTTTAACAAGATTCTCGTTAGGTTGATTTAGCCTAAGTCCTCCTTAACCCTTATGTTTCCTCTTAGTAATTTTCCATCCACTGACCCCAACCCTGCTTTTTGACTATAAATTCCTACTTCCCATGCTGCATTTAGAATTTAGCCTGGTTGTATATTGAGATCTCTTTTTCCCTACTGCAACAGCCCTGAACAAAATCTGTTTGCTTATTTGTTTGTTTTTGCTTCACTGTCCAGCTCTGTTTCTTCCTTGACAAAACAATTATTTGGCCATATTTCCATGAGTAAGTGTTGTTCTGTTCTAGATAATCCCACTTCTGATGTCAATTGATTTGGAGATCCCAAGACCATCCTTGGGTTCAGTGATTCGCTAGGAAGTTTTTATAGGACTAAGAATATAGTTATATTCTTAGCTTAAATTTTTCCAGCAAAACTAGCAAGGGGGAATGGCTCATGGCCAATGTCCAGAGGAAACTGGACATAAGCTTCCAAAGGTTCTCTTCCAGTGAAGTCACATAGGATGTGCTGAATAACTCCAGCAATGAACTATGATAGCACATGTGGAATGTTTCTACCATGTAAGGTCATTAGAATCTCTGTGCTCACAGTTTTTATGGGGGCTGGTTATGTATGTCCCTCTGCCTGACACATACTAAAATTCCAGATTCTCAGAAGGAAAGTAGGTGTTCAGCGTAAACCATATTATTTGTACAAAGAAATTTAGGCGCACGGTAAGCCACTCTTTTTTTAAAAGGTTTTATTTGTTTATTTGGCAAGGTAGAGAGAGGGAGAGCACAAGGTGGGGACAGCAGCAGGCAGAGGGAGAGGGAGAAGCAGGCCCCCCGCTGATCAGGGATTCTGATGTGAGACTCGATCCCAGGACCCTGAGATCATGACCTGAGCTGAAGGCAGTCACCTAACCAATTGCACCACCCAGGCGCCCACATGTAAGCTACTTTTATCAGGTAGACTTGTAGGAACACTTGAGAAGTCCAAGTTCCCAAATTCAAAACCCAAGTTCCCAGGTACTAGCCATGGACAAACCTTATAAGCAGGCCTTCTAAGGACAGCTGTCTCCATCCACTTAAATGATAATATGACTTCAATACATTTTTAGTTTGCAAGTTTGCAATGCTTTCAATGATTCAGCCTGTTTGTGGTTAGTTATGAGTTGTGACGTAATGCAGTTATGAGATTATTGTTTCAATTTTTGCAGTACTTGGTATTATCTGTTTTTATCTGCATATATTTGAATCCTAAAATGCCAAAATGCAAGTGTAAATCATGTGATGGATTTTCTAAAAGGTGGACATTGATTAAGCAAGGAAAAATTTCTTTTGAAGGTTTCTGTCCAGGATGCAAAGATAGCAGTCAGGTATAAACCAGCATATACTAATAGTTTAACATAAGAGTTGTATTATTTCCTCAACTAGTACTATAGAAAGTGACAAAATAAGTTTACTATTATGAGGAGTTCAGATTGAGATACAGTAATTTCAGCAGAAGTTGTAAGCACCCTGTATGCTGTACCTCATCAACAGTCTCTCAGCTCAAATAGACTGAACATACTGCTGACAGAGGTGTTTTCTGATTCTGAAGTTGCAATCAGAATTTCAGGTGCTGGGATGAAGTCAACAACAAAAATAATAGCTCCACTTATGATTACAGAGATTATCAAGGATCACATGGTGCCAACTTTTTATAGCATAGCCATGGATTCAAGTAACTACAATGCAGAAAATAAATATTTTCCCTTTGCTTCTGTGCTGCTTTTGGTGGAGCTATACTAATACCTATATATACCTATACTAATACAGATTTTGGTGGTAGTTTGCTTAAAGGTGCAGACGTGTTTATTCCAAGTTGAAACAAAGCACGAATGATTCTATGGAAGATGTTGGCTGTTGGCTGTCATATGTCTCTATGCATGTTACCTGCTGTTCAAATAGCTTTTGATATTCTCTCTATACACGTTGAAGTAATTGAATTTTTTTAAAATTTTTTAAAAGATTTTATTTATCCATTTGACAGATAGGTATCACAAGTAGGCAGAGAGGCAGGCAGAGAGAGATGGAGGAAGCAGGCTCCCTGCTGAGCAGAGAGCCCGATGTGGGGCTCGATCCCAGGACCCTGAGATTATGACCTGAGCTGAAGGCAGAGGCTTTAACTCACTGAGCCACCCAGGCACCCCAAAGTAATTGAATTTATGCTGTGTTTGAGTTGAGTAACTAAGGGATTTATGTGATTTTTGTTGGCATTCAGTATTCTTCACTTCTCTTGCATGCAGGAACCCAGTGGCTCTCTTTAACAAACACAGTTGAAGAGAGTTCTGTTTATGTAAAGCACTGAAATCATATTTCAATTCTCAAGAAAACATCCCAATATTCTTTTTTTTTAAAAGATTTTATTTATTTATTTGTCAGAGAGAGAGAGAGAGAGAGCGAGAGCACAGGCAGAGTGGCAGAGGGAGAAGCAGGTTCCCTGCGGAGCAAGGAGCCTGATGTGGGACTCGATCCCAGGACGCTGGAATCATGACCTGAGCCGAAGGAAGCTGCTTAACCAACTGAGCCACCCAGGCGTCCCTAAAACATCCCAATATTCTTGTTGACTATTTTTTCTTGTTGTCTTTTTAAATAATCCATGGAGTGAAGCTAATTTGCTTATCTCTTTTTCATAGTTTTCAGTATCTTCTTAGCAACAGGATTATGGAAACTGAAAGAAAAGAAAAAAGTATTATTAAATATTCCAGTGTTCAGTGGAACCTGAAAGCATCAAAGGAAGAATTGATGAAATCTTCGTGTCAAGCTTGTTCTTAAAAGGGAAAACATTGCTTATAAATAGGAAAATAAATTAACTTGTGGGTAATCATCATTGTACTTGCCATGACTGTCTTTTGAAATGAGTTTCATGTCTTGAAGAATTTGATTTTTTTTTTTTTACATAAATGTTACTAAGTGCTTTTCCAGCATGGGAACAAGTGAATTGTCATGTGTCGTTTTAAAGAGGAAGGGAAATATTGGTAAAGACAAAAAAAGTTATTGTCAGTGGACATTTTTAAAAGTCATTAATCAAGAGAGCCAATGTAATTTTCAAGAATGGGAAAGGCAAATTATGTCATGAAAGATGGTATTACGGATTTCTGCAATCAGATTTTGAAGAGCAATTCCCAGTGTTAACTTCATGCCACACATAATGCTAAATCGGGTGTGTCCAGAAGGACAAAACGAAATGAGAGAAACATGGCTACTGTTTAAGATACGTTACAATGTAAACGGAACACAGACTATCTCTGGAAGAAATTCTGCAAGCGCCTTCTGCAGAACAAGGAACTGCTAGGAGAGTCCATCTATTAATGAATATTAATGAAATAGGTATGTACTTCGATACTTTAAAAATTTCGGGTAAACAACGAATAAAACTAGGGGCGCCTAGGTGGCTCAGTGGGTTGAAGCCTCTGCCTTCCGTGGAGTCATGGTCCTAGGTCATGGGATCGAGCCCCGCATCGGTTCTCTGCTCAGCAGGGAGCCTGCTTCCCCTCCTCTCTCTATGCCTGCCTCTCTGCCTACTTGTGATCTCTGCCAAATAAATAAAATCTTAAAAAATAAAACTGTGTTACCAGTATGTCCCCTGCTTATACCTTATTTGCTAAATCAAGCAGTTCTACCCAACGTCCCCCAAGTCTGCAAGCCGTATTCCAGCCGGGCGGCGCAGGTATTTGGGAAACTTGGTGTGCGCCGTGTGGCTGGACGCGGGAGTCGCTCCGGGCCTTCTGCGCATGTACGCTGCGCCTCTCCCTTCTAGTTCGCGTCGGCGGCCGCGGCCTCGCGAGAAGACCGTCCCGGATGCTTCCGCGGCTGAGAGCGCGGCCGCAGGTGGGGAGTGCGCGGCCGGTGAGCCCCGGGGGCTTGGGCGTGGGTGACCCTTTAAACGGGAGGCTCCCGCGGGAGGGGCGGGTGACGGAGGAAGAGGCTTTGGTGCTGGAGCTCGGGGTGAGTCCTGCTCCGTCTTCATGCATCGAATGCGAACCAGCGCGACCCAGCAGCGCTTGTTACCGAGCGAAGCTTGGTGTTTTCATCTCCGACGTGAGGGCTCTACCGAGGCCTCGGTAAGAGCGGCGGAAACCGGCCTCGGGGCGCTCGTGGCCGGGCGCTTCTCTTTTGGGGGGAACGTTGTTCTCCACTCACGGTTCCTCTTCGTCTTCCCAGCCACCTGTGGTCACTGTAGCGTCCCCATGGCAACCGCGGGCAGAGCCCGGGAGGTGATTAGAGCGAGCCCCAGGTGGCGTAGAAGCAGGTGGAGATGCCCTGCCTCATCCTCTGCCACGCATCAAACCTGGGCGCGAGGCAGACCCAACAGCAAACAGCTGCAGGAGCCCTGACCTTGTCTCTGGAGAACCTGTGAGCCTGGCACCTGAGTGGAGGCATCCGGGCCCCGCTCACCCGCTGCACCCTTCCCTGTGACCTCAGTAGCTGCACTTGGCGTTTACGGAAGGTCCAGCTTGTGATTGAGGGTGACGGGAAGGTCCAAGAGCTTTAGATCTTGGATGGGGATTCCAACTGGCTATGCCCGGTTTTCCTGGAACAAGGCAGCTCTTGTGAGGGAGGAAGGAGGAGCCCAGGAGCAGGGACCCCACCTAAGACGCCAGTCAGTTGGCCCAGACCTCAGTAGAGATCCAGAGTGAAAGGGGAAGGGGCAAAGACCTGCTCAGCCTGAAGCAGTTTGGGTCCTCCTGCCAGAACCACGTTCGTAACCAGATTCTGGCAAACGGGGTGATGGTGGACGTATTTGGCCAGCTTTCAGGAGGGATGTCAGCTGTGGCTGGGGGAGGAGGGTAGGGCAACAGGAACAGAAGGTGCTGCTTGTTGGAGAACCGTGGGGCATCATGTGGAAGGAAGGGCTTAGCAGCCACAGAGAAGCAAACTGCTGCCTCCATCCCTTCGTCTTTCCTCCACTCCCAGATTCTGAGTGGTTGACTCACTACAGCACAGCTAGCCCCATCCCTCTGTCCTGATCTGATAGAATCCGAGATGGTACTGCAGGGAAGGTCTTTAAGGCTTGTCTGTTTGTGCTCTGCTTAAAGATGGGGCTGGGATAGGGTGGGAAGGAAATGGGTCTTCTTTCACTTACCTGCTCCTACTCATGCATTTTGTTGTGGGAGAAACAAGAGCAGACATAGAATCTCTTGATGGCCCAGGCACCTGTTTTCTGCCTTGACGACAGATAAGTCAGAACCAGTTTGTTGTTTTTAATCATAGATATGTTTGAGAACCTGAAACTGAGTTAAAGCAAACTCTTCCCTCCCCCTTTGGAAAAAGACCAGCCCTTAAAGCCCCATCCTTTTTTTTTTTTTTTTTCCCCGAAACTAGTAGGATTCTCTCGTTTATAATGAACATTATAACTTGAAATATTTTTGCTTAGCATCAGTTTTAATGAAAGCATTATGTTCCATGCCTTGGCTTTTCCTAATTTATTTAGTGTACTGTGTTGTTTACATTTTTTCTGTTTTAGAGCATACATTGTTAGTAAATCAGGAGAAAACAAAAATTGTTTAAAGATTTTATTTTTAAGTAATTTCTACACCTAACATGGGGCTCTGACCTACAACCCCAAGATCGAGAGTTGGTTGCCCCACCAGTTGAGCCAGCCAGATAACCTGAAAACAAATGTTTTTACATTTAAAAACTAGTGTGTCCAAGCACCATGGAATTGTGCATGGGCTGTTCCCTCCCTTCCTGTCCTCCTTTCTGCCCTTTCTCAAGGCATCTCTGCTTCAGGGGTGTTTTGCCAGCAGCTGTGTGGAGTTTTTCAGGCTGACGGCATCTCTCATGTTGGTTCTTTCCTTCTCAGCTGTACCCTCACGGTTATCCACACTCTTCAGGGCCAGCAGAAGATGATCACATCCCAGGTGAGCTGTTCATTTGTTCACAGTTTTGCCTAACAGAGATTGTTATATGTGGGGTTTATAAAATGTCTGTACCTTCATATGAAATAGTAGAAATGAAATAGTAGAAATCAGGGAAAATGCAGAGCACAAGTCAACAGATCACAGTACATGGGCCAAATACAGCCTGCTGCTTATTTTTCTATGGCCCACAAACTATGAACTTTTAGGTGGTTGAGAAACAAATCAAGAGTAGTAGTTTGTGATGGGAAATTGTATGAAATTCAGATTTCAGGGTCTATATAAAGTTTTACTGGGACCCAGCAATGCTCATTCATTTGTGGTTGTGGCTGGCTTCATATTATAGGGGTAGAGCTGAGTGGTTGTGACAGAGACTGTGTAGCTTGGCAAGCCTGAAATATTTATTACGTGGCCATTTGCCAGAACTGTTTACAGTTTGCTGACCTCTACTACAGTAGGGCAAAGAGGCCTTGTAGATAAATGATCACATCTTGTGATCTTACTGAGTTTTGAAACCAGAACATAAGAAAGTTTTTTGATAAGCTTCATTTGGTGGCATTATGTACCTTCCAGTCCTGCAATGATAAAAAGAAGTGGTGGGCATAGAGTAATTCTTGTCCAGTTCAGAGGAAAAGTTGAATTGCACATGAATTGTGCCAGCATTAGGGCTCCTGGCTGTCAAAGAAGGAGCGAGTTTGGGCAGACCACAGTGATCCAGGGTAATCAGTAGGATGAGATAGGCTTTTGTGACAGTCCTGGGGATTGGGCAGTATCTTAACTTTTGCAGTCTGGTGAGTGACTCTTCTCTTTCAATTGTGGTAAAATACACGACACAAAATTCACACTTGAACCTTTTTAAATTGTAGAACTCAGTTGCACTTAACACACTCACAATGTTGTGCAACCGTAACCACCCTCTCCTTCCAGAATAGTTTCATCAAACCAAAAGGAAACCTTATACTTTTAATTTTGTTGTGTTAATTTTGTTGTGTTAATTTTGTTATACTTTTTGATTTTGTTGTGGTTACTGATACATGGTTTTAGCTCCTTCATCTTTCATTGTAATTTTATTCTCCACACTTTGTTCTTATAATTTATTTATTTATTTATTTATTTTTTAAAGATTTATTTATTTATTTATTTGACAGAGAGAGATCACAAGTAGGCAGATAGGCAGGCAAAGAGAGAGAGAGAGGGAAGCAGGCTCCCTGCTGAGCAGAGAGCCCGATATGGGACTCGATCCCAGGACCCTGAGATCATGACCTGAGCCGAAGGCAGCGGCTTAACCCACTGAGCCACCCAGGCGCCCCTGTTCTTATAATTTAAAAAAATCTGCTGAGGTGAAATTCACATACAAAAGTAACTATTTTAAAGTGACCAGATCAGTTCAGTGGCACTTAGTACATTCAAAGTGTTATGCAACCACTACCTTAATTGAGTTTCAGAATATTCCCATCATTCTAAATAAAGCCCGTTACTCATTAAGGAGTTTCTCCCCATTCTCTTATTCACCCAGTTCCTGGCAGCGAGCTGTTTGTGTTCTGTCTCTATGGACTGATCTATTCTGAGTATTTCCTACAAATGGAGTCATTCATTATATGGGCATTTGTGTCTAGCTTCCTTCACTTAGCATGTTGTCAAGGTTCATCCATGTTGTAGTACTTATCAGTACATTTTCACTTTTTTTTCTTATTTATTGTGGTAAAATACAACATAACATAAAATTTACCATCTTAAACATTTTTTAAGTGTATGCTTCAGTGGTAAGTGTATTCACATTCTTGTGCTTCTGTCACTCCATTCATCCCCATAGTCTTTCATCTTGTAAAACTGAAATTCTGTACCTATTAAACAATAACTCCCCTCTGGGAACTCCTATGATACTTCCTGATTCTATAATTCTGACTACCCTAAGTACCTCATATAAGTGGAATCCTGTAGTATTTGTCCTTGGGTGACTGCCTTATTTCACTTAGCATGAATCTTGAAGATTCATCCATGTTGTAGCATACTGCAGACTTTTTTCCATTTTTAAGGCTGAGTGATATCCTATTGTATGTATATATACATTTTGCTTATCCATTCATCTGTCCATGGACACTTGAGTTGTTCCATGTTTTAGCTATTATGAATAACAATGCGGCTATGAAAATGAGTGTACAGACATCTTTTTGAGACCTTTTGGATTTGTTCTTTTTCAAGATTGTTGTGGATATTCAGATTTCTTTAGATTCTGTATGAATTTTAGTATGAAATATTTTTTTAAGATTTTATTTATTTATTTGACAGAGATCACAAGTAGGCAGAGAGGCAAGCAGAGAGAGGGGGGGAAGCAGGCTTCCCGCCAAGCAGAGAGCCTGATGCAGGGCTTGATCCCAGGACCCTCGGATCATGACCTGAGCCAAAGGCAGAGGCTTTAACCCACTGAGCCACCCAGGCGCCCTAGCATGAATATTTTTCATTTCTGCAAAAAATATTATTGGAATTTTGCTAGAGATTTCATTGAATCTGTTGATTGCCTTGAGTAATATTGACATTTTAACAATAAGTTTCCTAATCCATGCACATGGGATGTGTTTTCATTTATTTATGTCATCTTTTATGTCTTTCAGCACTGTTTTATAGTTCTCATTGTGCAAATCTTTTTTTACATCTTTGATTACATTAATTCCTAAAATTTCTTTTGATGCTTTTGTAAATGGATTTGCTTTTGTAATTTCCTTTTCAGATTATTCATTATTATTATTATTATTCATATTGTAGAAATGCAACTGATTTTTGTATGTTGACATATCTTGCTACTTTGTTGAATTCATTTAGTTGATCTAACAGCTTTTCTTGTAGAGTCTTCAAGTTTTTCTACATATAAGATTATATCATTTGCACAATGACTTTACTTTTTCCTTTTCAGTTTGAATACTTTTATTTCTTTTTCTTGTCTAATGCTGTGACTAGAACTTCCAGTACTATGCTGAATAGAAGTGATGAAAGCAGGCAGCCTTGCCTTGCTCCTGATCTTAGAAGAATAGCTTTCAGCCTTTCACCATTGAGTATAATTTCTTGTATTTTTTGCATACATAGCTTTTATTATGTGGGGTTAGTTCTCTGCTATTCTGATTTTATTGAATGTTGTTATCATGAAAGATTGTTGAATTTTGTCAGATGCTTTTTCTGTATCAATTGAGATGGTCATGTGGTTTTTTCCTTCATTGTTTGATGTGGTGTATTATACTGATTGATTTTTGTATGTTGAACCATCCTTGGATTCCAAAAATAGATCTACTTGGTCATGCATATAATCCATTTTATTTTATTTTATTTTTTAATTGAAGTTTAAATGAAGTGTAACATACAGTTTTATTTAGTTTAAGTTGTACAACATACTGACTCAGCAATTCTTTACATTAGTCAGTGCTTACACTACCTGTTGCCATACATGATTACAGTATTATTGACTTTATTTACTGCTCTATACTTTTCATCTCCATAATTTATGTATTTTATAACTCTTCTTATATCTATTTTATATCTTTTGTGAGTTTGTAACTCTTAATCCTTTTTCTCAGCAGTCTCCCACCCACCTCCCCTCTGGCACCACTATTTGTACTCCGTATTTATGGATCTGTATTTTGTTTATTGGTTCATTTGTTTTGTTTTTCAGATTCCACATGTTAATGAAATCATATGGTATTTGTCTTTTTCTGTCTGACTTATTTCACTTAGCACAATACCTTTTAGGTCCTCCTATCTTGTCACAAATGACAAGATCTCATTCTTTCTTAAGGCTGAGTAATATTCTATGGTGTCTCTATACCATATCTTCTTTATTCATTCATCTGTCAGTGGACACTTGGGTTGCTTCTGTATCTTGGCTGTGTAAATAAAGCTGCAGTAAACATACATATGCTGCATATATCTTTTCAAATTAGTTTTGTTTGTTTGTTTGTTTTTTCCTTTGGATAAATACCCAAAGAAAGTGGAATTATTGGATCACATGATATTTCTATTTTTAATATTTTGAGGAAACTCCATACTGTTTTCCACATTGGCTGCACCAATTCCACTCCCACCAAAAATACACAGGCATCTCATTTTCTCCACATCCTCACCAACACTTATTTCTTTTTGATAGTAAGCACTCTGACTGGTGTGAGGTGGTTTCGATTTACATTTTCTTGATGATAAGTGATGTTGAACATCTTCTCATGTGT
Source organism: Martes martes (assembly GCF_963455335.1). Taxonomy (NCBI): domain Eukaryota; kingdom Metazoa; phylum Chordata; class Mammalia; order Carnivora; family Mustelidae; genus Martes; species Martes martes. Next base: position 75,096,297 of record NC_137902.1, read on the forward strand.
CTGTTGGCCATCTGTATGTCTTCTTTAATCAGTGGCTTTTTTTGTTTGTTTTGTTTTGTTTTGTTTTGGCGTTGTGTTGTATATGCCCTTTATATGTTTTGGATATTAATCCCTTATTGGATATATCATTTGCAGATACTTTCTTCTATTCATTGGGTAAATTTTTTGTTTCATTGATGGGTTCATTTGTGCAAAATCTTTTCATTTTTATAGTTGCAATTGTTTATTTTTGCTTTGTTTCCCTTGCCTTAGGAGACATATCTAGAAAAATCTTTCTATGGCCAATGTCAAAGAAATTACTTGCTATGTTTTCTAATAGGAGTTTTATAACCTTTAATCCCCTTTGAGTGTATTTTTGTGTATGGTGTGAGAAAGTGGCCCAGTTTTGTTATTTTGTACATAGCTGTTCAGATTTCCCAGCACCAATTGTTAAAGAGACGGTCTTTTTCTCAGTCTTTATTCTTGCTTCCTTTGTCATAGATTAGTTGACCATATAGGTATGGGTTTATTTCTGGGGTCTCTGTTCTGTTCCATTGATTTTTGTGTCTTGTTTTGTGCCAGTACCATATATTTTGATTACTATAGCTTTGTAGTATATTATAATCCTTCTGTTTGATAATATTTTGTTGAGGATTTTTTACATCAGTGTTCATAAAGGATATTGGTCAGTAGTTTTCTCTTTAAAATAATTTATTTAAACAACAGCAAAAAAGAATTCACTCATTTCACCCACTCTACTCCCCACCTCTGGCAACTGCCACTTTGTTTTCTGTATGAGAGTATTTTCTTTAAGATTCCACATATCAGAGAGATCACATGGTACTTGTCTTTTTCTCTGACTGACTTATTTCACTTAGCATAATGCCACAGAGTCCACCCGTGTTGCTATAAATGGCAGGGTTTCATTCTTTTTTACGGTTGAATAATATTCCATTGTATAGATATACCACAGTTTCTTTATGCATTCATCTATCAGTGGACAGTTAGGTTGTTTCCATATCTTAGATATTTTAAATAATGCTGCAGTAAACATGGGGATGTATATAACCTTTTGAGTTAATGTTTTTATTTTCTTTGACTAAATACCCAAAAGTGAAATTGCTGGATGATATGATAGTCTAGTTTTAGTTTTTGGAAGAGCCTTCATACCATTTTCTATAGCACCAATTTACATTTCCACCAACAGCACACAAGGGTTCCTTTTCTTTTTTTTTAATATCCTCACCAGTGCCTGTTGTTATTTCTTGTGTTTCTGATAGCCATTCTAACAGGTGTAAGGTAATACCACTTTGGTCTTGACTTGCATCTCCCTAATAATTAATGATGTTGAGCATCTTTTAAATAAACCTGTTAGTCATATGTATGTCTTCTTTGAATTAAGACTATTCAGATCTTCTGCCCAGTTTTTCATCAGATTTTTTTTTTTAATTTTAAAAAATGACTTGGTAGTTCTTTTATATATTTTGAATATCAGTCCCTTATTAGATACATTACTTGGAAATATTTTCTCCTATTCAGTAAGTTGCCTTTCCATTTTGTTGATGATTTTTCTTTGGTGTATAAAAATTTTTAGTTATGATGTAGTCCCATTTATTTATTCTTTCTTTTGTTGCTTTTGCTTTTGGTGTCAAATCTAAAATCATTGCCTAGACCTGTGTCAAGGAGCTTACCACCTGTGTTTTTCCTAGAGTTTTATGGTTCCATATTTTCCTGTTTCTTTGTATGCCTTGTGATTTTTTTGATTGAACACTGGGCATTCGACTCTTAATAATGTGGTAACTCTGGAAATCAGATTCTTCCCGTTCTGCAATGTTTGCCATATTTTCTTACTGATTTTGTTTATTTTCATTTATCTTTTGATTGTTGTAGGCTGTCTCTGTGCCAAGGATCAGCCTGATGTGTAAACTTAATGTCTTCTTAGTGTTTTCTGAGCCTGTCCTTGGGTATGCACCATCACTTTCTGATTCTCCTAGTATATGCAGTTATTTTTTAATGTCTTGGTCTTCAGTGTCTGGTTCCTAAAGGGGGAAAGGCAAAGAATGAAGGAGGAGAAAATGAAAAGGGGGAAACACAAATTGAAGGGGACTTGCAGCAACTGGGGAAATGCACTAAGTGGCTGTGTGCCTCTTTGCACCCGTGTGATCAGAAGCTTTGGTCCTCAGAGCACGGGAACTTGCACAGAACCCCTTTATGAATTGTGTCTTTGTTGCATGTGTATATGGTGTAGATTCTTTTAAGTCCTATGGTAGCTATATTTTTGTATGTTTCCTTGTGAGAATAACTTCTTTAAGACCAGGAAGAGTATTTTATTAAACTTGGAATTCTCAGAGACTAGGGCAGTTACTGGTACATGTGGGCACTCAGATTTTTTGTATTAAATAACAAAATAATTCACCAATGGTATTTCTATTATGATCTTTTTTTTTTTTTTTTTTGAACTCACAAAGTATAACACAAAAGAAGCTCTATAATAGAGGTCCTTAGTAACATTTTCTGGCCAGTTTTCAACAGTAAAAAATGGTAAGAATTGGTCTTTGCAGTCAAATGCTCTACCACTGAGCTATACCCCCAAGAATTGGTCTTTGAACTTCTTTTTTTCATTTCACTTGATTTTGACCACTTCAGACTGAGCAGAAATGTGCTTTTCCAGGGATCATTGTCATTCAGGGATGTGACTGTGGGCTTCACTCAGGAGGAGTGGCAGCACCTGGACCCTGCTCAGAGGACCCTGTACAGGGATGTGATGCTGGAGAACTATAGCCACCTTGTCTCAGTGGGTAGGTAGTGTTTGTTTCTCACGTAGACCCCCAGTATGTGTGTCTTTTTTATTTACAGAAACTTGCAGAGTTTTTGGAATATATTATTTAGTTTTGAAATTTGGAGGTCAAGGATGACCTTTTGACTATCCGAAGGGATTTGTTTTCTTTTCCCTCATAACAGGGATTAATTTTTTTTAATTGTATAGTCTTTGAGTTATAATGTCCTCCACCTTCAGAGGCCCTGAAACTCATCCAGTTTGTCCCAAGTCAGACACTTCTCATTCACAGGGTATTCCATTCCTAAACCAGAAGTGATCCTCAAGTTGGAGCAAGGAGAGGAGCCGTGGATATTAGAGGAAGAGTTCCTGAGCCAGAATGACCCAGGTGAGTGAGTACGTATGAGCCAGATGGAGTTTAGGAGGAAATTAGATCACAAAGCCTTAGTTGAGAGCTTTAAGGCCATTGAAATGGTCTTTAAGAATCACTTTTTAGGGGCGCCTGGGTGGCTCAGTGGGTTAAGGCCTCTGCCTTCGGCTCAGGTCATGATCCCAGAGTCCTGGGATCGAGCCCCTCATCGGGCTCTCTGCTCAGCAGGGAGCCTGCTTGCTCCTCTCTCTCTGCCTGCCTCTCTGCCTACTTGTGTTCTCTGTCAAATAAATAAATAAAATCTTTAAGAAAAAAAATAAAAAAATCTTTCTTTAAAAAAAAAAAAAAAGAATCACTTTTTAGAGGCTCTGGACCTTTGAAAGTAGCATGTTGACATGACTCAAATATTTAGTGTCACTCAATCATCCAGTATCTCCCAATGTCACTTATACACAATGTTATCTTTGTTTTCCTCCTTAGGAATAAATTATATAGAGTTAAATACATAGATCTTTAAGTATACACATGTACTATATATATGTGTGTATATTCTTACTATATATATGTGTGTATATACAATATACGTATACACACACAGTGTGGGTGTGTGTATGTGTGTGTATAGTATCTGGCTGCTTTGATTCAGTATTGTGTCTATGAGAAATTCACATCGTGTTTATGATTAGTTTATTGCTTTATATTGCTGTGTAGCATTCCACTGTGACTGTCACAGAGTTTATGTCTTTATTATGTTATTGAAACATATTTAGGATGCATATTTGAAACATATTTGTTTTGAAACATACTTGTTTTGAGTTTGAGGTTTTTGAAAAACATTTATAAAAATTATTGTGTGTGTCCTTCTGAGGAGGATGTAAACTCTTCTGTTAGATGTGTGACCAGAAATGGACTTGCTGGGTAGAGTGATCACATATTTAGCTTTACAGTACTTTTTAGTTTAAATAATTTTCCGAAGACGTTGTACTCAATTGTATTGTCACTAGCAATGTATGAGAGCTTTAATTGCCATTTATTGTTGTGAGCACTTGGTATTGTCAGTCTAATTTAGCCATTTTAGTCATTTTGTTGTGTTATCTCATTAGGCTTTAATTCTCATTTCTCTGATGACTGATATTGAGCATCTTTTCATATGTTTGTTGGCTATTTGGATCTTCTTTAGCAAAGTTAACTGTTCAGGTCTTTTGCCTATATTTTATCGGACCATTAGTCTTTTTCTATTGAATTATAGAAGTTTTAAAATAGATTCCAAATATGAATCTTTGGCAAATGTATGTATTGATAGTACCTTTTATCAATTATATAAGCCTTGTCTTACCATTTTCTTGATGACTTCTGATGACAGTTAAAAAGATTGTCCTTTCTCCTGCTGAATCATGGTTTTATCTTTGTCATTTATCAGGTGAACATATATTTGTGGTTTTGTTTCTGGGCTTTCTGTTTTGTTCTGTTGGCTGTCTTTTTTTTTTTTTTTTAATTTTATTTTATTTATTTGAGAGAGAGACAGAGTGAGAGAGCATGAGAGGGGAGGTCAGAGGGAGAAGCAGACTCCCCATGGAGCTGGGAGCCTGATGTGGGACTTGATCCCAGGACTCTGGGATCATGACCTGAGCTGAAGGCAGTTGCTTAACCAACGGAGCCACCCAGGTGCCCCTATTGGCTGTCTTATAAAGGTTCCATTTATCCATCTTCTTGACAATACTATTATCTTTTATCTTTATAACTTAATTATAAGTCATGACATCTGGCAGTGTTAGCCTTCTAGCTTTGCTGTTTTCTGCAAGGTTGCTTGGCTATAGCATGAATACAGAATGTTGCCAAGAATATCTTTAATCTACAAAATATATTAAAATAATTTCTATGTTTCCAGATATTACAGACAGTGCTATGGTCCTATGAACTTTTGCATTTTCATATAAATTTTAGAATCAGCTTGTCAGTTTCCACAAATACACACACACACACACACACACACACACAAACACACACCCATACCCCTATACCTCCTCTTTTAGGGCTTTTACTGGGGTTGTATTGATCATTTTGGAGAGAATTGGCATCTAATTCTAGTGTATAGAAAAATTGTTGGTATTCACACACTGACTTTGTATCCTGCAATCGTGCTAAGTTTACTTATTCTGATAGTTATTTTATAGTTTTCTTAAAAATTTTTAGGTCAGTAATTGTCTATGCATAAAGACAAGTTTACTTCTCCTTCCTAATTTTGTACTAGCTAAGAATGCCAATAGCATGTTGTATAGAAGTGGTGAAGGTGAACATCTTTGTCTTGTTTTTGACTTCAGGAAGAAACTATTAGAATTAATCTTGATTTTAACTGAAGGATTTCTATAAATGTGCCTTATCATTTTGAGGAAGTTCTCTTCTATTCCTAGTTTGCTAAGAGGGTTTTTGTTTTTAAAGATTTATTTATTCTAGAGAGAGAAAGAGAGAGAGCATGTGCATGGTGGGGAAAGGGAGTGAGAGTGTCTTAAGCAGACTCCACGCTGAGCAGGGAGCCCAACACGGGGCTCGATCTTACAACCCTATCACAACCTGAGCCAAAACCAAGTCCGATGCTTAACTGACTGTGCCACTGAAGTGCTCCCCCTTATTGTTTTTTTTTGAATCATGAATGAATATTTTGTCAAAAGCTTTCTCTGCATATATTGAGATAATCATGATTTTTCATGTTTATTCTGTTAATATGGTGAGTAATCTTGATTAATTTTCCAATGTTAAGCCAACCTGATATTTCTGAAATACATTCTCCGTCATAATGTATTTTGCTCTCATAATCTCTGAATTTGACTTTTTGCTAGTTTATGTAGGATTTTTCTGTGTGTGTGTGTGTGTGTGTTCATGAGACTTATTATCCTGTAATTAGCCTTTGTTATAATGTTTTCAGGTTTGGGGTTGAAGACTGTTCTACTTTTGGGGGCACCTGGTTGGCTCAGTCGTTAGGTGTCTGCCTTCAGTTCAGGTCATGATCCCAGGGTCCTGGGATAGAGCCCCGCATCGGGCTCCCTGCTCAGCGGGAAGCCTGCTTCTTCCTCTCCCACCACCTCTGCTTGTGTTCCTTCTCTCACTGTGTCTCTCTCTGTCAAATAAATAAATAAGTAAAATCTTAAAAAAAAAAAAAAAAAGATTCTACTACCTTCGTAGGATGAGTTGAGCAGCATTTCAATACACTTTTCTATTCTGTGGATGATATTATGTGAGATTATGTTATTCTTTAATGTTTGGAAGTTTTCACCTGTGAAGTTTCTGGGGTCTGAGGTTATCTTTTGGTGGAGATTTTAAATTTCAGACTGTTAAATTTTTAGTATTTATCTTTGTTAATTTTACCATAAGTACAACACATGAGATTTCTGGAACAGAGCAGATGAATTAGTATTTACTTAAAACTAAGTAACAACTTTGTGCTTCCAGTGTACCTCAGTTCCTTACTCTTGGAGCAATGAGACAGAAATCAGGTGTTCTACACATATATACAAAGTTGGTATTTTGGGTGAAAAATACTGATAAAACGAATCTGGGTGTTTCTATAGAAGAGAGAGTTAGTTGTCCCCCTACCATTTTAAAAGGAGGGAGGAAAACCTTTGCTGCCTTGGAAAGGATCCTGAGTTCACACTTTACCCTTTGGACTATGAGTAAATTTCTTCAGAGGAGAGAGAAGACCAGTGTCTCCAGCCTTATACCCAGGATGTCACCAGGGCTCCTGGTTCTGGTACCCCCACTGAAATGTGAGTCTTTCTGGAGTCTGTCCCTATCTAATTAGTCATAAATTACTTTCCAAGCCTCATTCTTTTACCTTAAGCTCCAAGTTTTATTTAAATTTGCTGAAAAAGTCCTAGCTGTGCAGAAACATAAAATTTATTTTCCCTACAGCTCCACACAACCACTCATTTTATTTCTGATCTCTGGCCAGTTTTTCTGTGTACATGCCACTCTTCAGTCATTTTGGTTTAGTCTTTAGCCACCAAGATGTGTCTTAGAAAGCTAGATGCTCTTCAGGTATTTCCGTTTGCCTTTTTACCGGGCCCAGGGGACCAGACCAGGGCCAGCAGTTTGTCTTAGCATTTTGCCCAGACTTTGCCTTGGCTTACAAGGAAGAAGTCTGTGGCACATTCTGTTACCCATAGAGCTCTGGCCAGCCAGTTGAAGCTGACTTGAATGCCTTCCAGGCTGAGGCAGGGTCATGAAGCATTTCAGCTCAAGACAGGAACAGATTCTGTACCACTTTCTAATAACCGTAGTATAGGTCAACCTGCTCCCAGAGGGCATGTCTGAGGTCTGTTGCACTACCGGATATTTCCTCAAATACTTGAAAGCTTCTGGAAATCACCCCTGGTTGCAGATCACACTTAGATTGCAAATTAGTGGCTGATTTTCACACATGCACACACAAAAGCACAATCCCAGAGGGTACACCTGGAAAGAAAGATCTTTCAGTTGTTAGGAGTACCACCCCCTGCCCCCCGCCCCAAACCCGGCCCCTAGCATGACTTCTCACTGTATGGTGAGCTTTAGAATCCCCACCCCCACCAGTCCAAATCTTTGATTTTGTCGTCTTTTCAGAGGGACTGCCTTAAGTCAGTCAGTTCCAAACAGTCCTGCTTGTCCATGATCCATTCCAACCGCCCCAGGTCTCTGTGGTGTGCATGACACCTGGAGGTGTTCCGCAGGGAAAAGATAGGGACTGTTATCTTCTGTCTTTTGATCAGAGCATCAAGCACGCATGAGAGAAGCAGCTGCCAGTTTGAATGCCTGGGATCCACTGCAGTTTGTAGTTGGGTGAAGCAGGATGGATGGCAGTTAGGGAGGGCAGCAGAGGCATTTCTCCTCTGGGAGAACTCCAAGTATAGGTTGGAAGGACGAAGATGAGCAACAACTCTGTCCCCATGTTGTTATAAAGGTTCACTTTCCCAGGTGTCAGAGTTTTTGCTTTACTTCCATTGTTAAAAATCTGTGTATCTTTTTTTTTTTTTTTTTTTAAGATTTCATTTATTTGATAGAGAGACACCCAGAGAGGGAACACAAGCAGGGGGAGTAGGAGAGGGGGAAGCAGGCTTCCTGCTGAGCAGGGAACCTGACCTGAGCCAAAGGCAGATGCTTAACAACTGAGCCACCCAGGTGCCCCAAAATCTGTGTATCTTATCGGTAACTGTAACTTCATGTTTTTCCAGTCATCTCTACTCTCCACCAGAACTTCCATCTCGAGGGTCTGAGTGCAAGGGAACCAAAGCCCTTTAAAAGAAAAATGTTTTTACACAGTTTAAACAGAATTAATTCTAATCCTTGAAGCTGTTTTTTGGCCATCCTCTTGGCCTGGAGTTGCTGACAGGAGAAAGAGATATGTCATGTCCGGGAGGAGTGTTCAGGGTGAGATCTTGAATTTTCAAAATAAGTGCATATACTACCACCCCTCCCACACATGCATCCCCTTTTTCCTAATCATACCCAGTAAATAGACTTGAGACCATCCCTTTTTGAGGATAGCTGCATTTAATAGTCTGCTTTGCTAAGGTGTGAGTGCCAAGAAGAAGATGGCACAAATAGACTCATTCTTGCTCATTCTTGGAAAGTCGACAGTGGTGAGATATCCTCTAGAGTAAGTTAAAATTGAGTTTTGATTCACTGCCCCACCACCTTGTACCTTCCACAGGAATCCTGAGGTCAGAATACAGTCTGCTTCTGTGGTTTGGGTTGTGTGCAGGTCCTTGCATCAGAGCTAGCCCTCCCCCATGGTAATGACCTGAATGGTTCTGCCAGGATCCATGGTGTTTCCATAGCTCACAGCACTAGAGGGCTTCCAACATCATCATAGTCACAGCGTTCTGCCACTGAACAGGTTGACCTCATCTGCTTGGCAGAGCTGAAGGTTACAGCAGAGCAGGCAGTTAGGGAAAACCTCTGTGACTCCAGGCTTTGGAGAGCTACCAACAAAGCCTTTCTTGCAGGGTTTTATTGTAAAAAGTCTTTTTCACCTTGTCCGTGGTAGATTCCAAGTTTATCTACCTAAAAAATGGGTTCGGCAGGCTTGGGACCCATCATCAGTCTCCAGTGGATTAAGCATCAGATTTTAACAAGAGCTCATTAGCAAGCTCAAAATGACTTTTCCAAAAGGGAGCTCCCAAAGTCTCTTTTTGGACACTGCCTCCCTAGTCATGTTCTCTCCTTTGCACACTCCCTCTCTTAGGCAAAATCCTCAGTCATGGAGGCTTGCTCTACCTCCAGTATTTTAAGTTTCTAGAAGTCCAGTGCGCTATCCATTGCTCAATGGAGCCCAGTAAGTTTCTAGACAGGGACACTACGTCCTCACCCATAGGGGTGCCTGGGTGGCTCAGGTCATGATCTCAGGGTCCTGGGATCAAGCCCTGCATCTGGCTCCCTGCTCAGCGGGGATCCTGCTTCTCTCTCTTCCTCTGCCACTCCCCCTGCTTGTGCGTGTGTGCTCTTTCTCTCAAACAAATAAAATCTTAAAAAAAAAAATTCCTCACCCACAGACTTCTTTCCTCGATGGGGATGATTGTCTTTAGAACTTACGCCATATTCTCTTCTACCACGTATTTGGGTGTAGTAGCCACAAAACAATACAACGCTGTTTAAAAAATTCCTTTTTTTTTTTTTTTCTTAGCGCATATTTAGCAGCAACTTCTAACAGCTAATTTAGCATTGGCAGGCTCACAGTCACAGCTGTGTGGACCCCGGCTGGGGCAGAGGTGAGGCTGCAGGCCTGCTGTGGGCATTTCTTTTAGGTTCCACCTTCAGAATTTCTTCTGTGACCCATGGGCTGTTGAGAAGTGAGTTGCTTCTAAAATCATTTTTTCTAGTTATCCTTCAGTTCTTGAGTTCTAACTTAATACAGAGAATTTCAGTTTCTTAAAATAATTTCAGTTGCTTGAAATTTGTCAATACCGTCTGTTTTCATAAATGTTCTGTGCACACTTGAGAAGGAGGTATAGTCTGTAATTGTTTTGTATAATGTTCTGTACTGGTATTTTTTCAGGTCTTCTGTATTCTGATTGTCTTTTGTCTGCTGTCCTGTCAGATACTAAGAAAGGTGTTTTAAAATCTCCAACTGTGCTATTTCTTGAGGCTATATTAATTCAGCAGATGGAAATTTAGGATTGTTACATCCCGTTTTTGTTTTTTTTTAATATCGCATTTTTTAATGGACTCTTCAACCATTATGCAGTGCCTGTCTCCATATATGCAGTAATACTTTTGCCTTTAAGGCTAATTTTGGTATTAGCGTTGTTACACCAGCTTTCTTTTCTTTAGAGTTTTCATGGTATGTTCTTTAATATTCTTTACTGTCAGCCTTACCGTGCCCTTATATTTAAAGTGTGTCTCTTATAAACTGAAAGCAGTAGTTTGCTAAATCTAGTCTGACATTTAAAATTTCTTATTTAGATTAGGTAGTCCATTTATGTTTACTGGTATGATTGGACTTAAGCCTGCAGTCTTGCTATTTCTTTTCTTTTTTTTTCTTTTTTTCTTTTTTTTAAGATTTTATTTATTTATTTGACAGACAGAGATCACAAGTAGGCAGAGAAGCAGGCAGAGAGAGGAGGAAGCAGGCTCCCCGCCGAGCAGAGAGTTCGATGCGGGGCTCGACCCCAGGACCCTGGGATCATGACCTGAGCCGAAGGCAGAGGCTTTAACCCACTGAGCCACCCAGGCGCCCCGCTATTTCTTTTCTTTATGTACCATGTCTTCTTTCTTCTTTTATTCCTCATTTCACAACTCCTTTTGGATTTTTAAAAAATTATACTCTTTGCCTCTATTAGTTTTTAGTTATATATTCTTTCAGAAAATTTTTAGTCTTTCAGAGGTTAAACTATGTGTAACAGTATGTAAGTGTGGACACCAGCAGTGTGAAGATGTTCAAAGTCATGGGAACTATATGAGATCTTCTTGCTTGTGAGTATAAATAAAGGAGAGACATGGTCTTATGGCTGAATCCTGGGGCCCCACAAGGTTTAGGGGTTTAGAAGTGATGAAGATGAGGGGGACTGAGTGGTGAGGACAGTTGGAGGAATCTGGGAGGATGGACTAAAGTTGAGAGAATATGATATTCTGGAGGCCAAGAGAAGAATGTATTTCAGGGAGAAGTAAATGGACCTCAGGTCTGAAGATGGAAACATAAAGTTGGCATTTTAACCTTGACTTCTTAGGAAAGGAATACAAGAACAACTAATAGATGCAAATCAAACCCCACTTTGAAAGAACGAGAAGAAAGTTAAATGACACAACAAGGGGAAGGGTTGCCAATAGCAGTGAAATACCAGCCGGAGGTGTGTGCTGAGCTGCAGATTTCGTCAAACCTGATCTCTTAGAACAGCAGGAAGGACTTTCATGGTCGTGGTAGATCTCTGTACTGGCTTGCTTCCTGAGGAGCAGAGGGATGGGTTGGAAGGAGGACTCGCAGGCAGAGGCTGTGTTGGAAAGCTGCAGTCAGTCCATCTGTGAAGTAATAGAAAATGAAAAAGACTTTATACTTGAGAAAACTAAAAAGACTTCTCTCAGCTGAAGAATAGTAAAGATAGGGGACAGGATGCAGTGCCCTGGTTAAATATTCTTGCCAGTTTGGAATACGGCTCTCCGTTCACCCCGTGGGAAAGCCTGGATCAGGAAAAACTCACCTCCTTTAGTGCTCGGGAATTATAATAATAATAATAATAATAACAATAACAGCCATCACAAGATATATTTGAAGTTATTACAGGAAACAGGAGAAGACAGGATAAGCAAGTGGTAATTCACCTGCAGAATGTTGTCATGTAATGCCTAAATATTGTCACTAGTTTTTACTATAAATTAACAATGAAATAATGGCTTTGGGTGTGCAAGATCATAAAATAGGCAAATAAGACATTCTAAAAGAGATAAGACCGCAAGAAGTTGTATTATGAGCCATGTTATATCACAGGAAATAACTGGAAAAAAAAAGAATAAAATCACTGCAGTAATCAAAACACAATTTGAAAAAACAGAGGTAGAAAAGATAATGTTGAAAGTACACTAGGAAATATGGAGGTTATAAACGAGAAACCGAAACAACAAAGGGTATGGAAACAGTGCATGACAGCAAGTAATGGCTTCTTGTTTTCATTACATATGTTTTATAATTTTTATCCCAAATTTCTTTTACCAAGACAAGCTCATTGAATACTTTAGCTCACTTCTCCTTCCATGTCTGTCCAATCAGGAAGTTAATTCCTGGTCATATAATTAGGTACTAGTATTTTATGAGACTTCTCTAACCCCTAGGATTTTGCTCTTCCAAAGAGAAAGATCTTGGTTTCACTCTTTAATAATCCAGAATTACACATTATTAATGATTTTGCTTGACCATGCAGCCACATAGAGCCAGATTTTCATAATAATTCAGAAGGTCATCACCACAAACTCTTTGCAAACATACATGCCAGTTCATCAAGCATTAGACTCTGAGTTGTCAGGTATACATTGACATAGAGACTGAAAAATCATGTCTTGTTATAATTCTTGTTTCATCTTCCTCATACACATCAAGTGTTAGGAGGAACAGGACACTTTTGATGGGGTTTATATAGATTTCTTAATAACATTTAAATATTTATTTTCATAACAAAACTAACATTAATATCATGAATATTTATTCCATACATGCTTTTAAAAAATCTTTCATTAGCATTTTACCATATTTGCTGGTTTTTACAGAAATATATGTTTTTAAAGTACAGACATTAAACCACTAAATCTTTCAGTATGATGCCTAAAAACTTGTGTTTGGTAAAGCTCTCCCATTAATTCTGATAAAAACCATTTGTTAAACACCATTGACTTAATATCTATTCAGAGTGTTGGAAGAAAATCATAGGTGGAGTTATGGCTGCCAGAAACATAGTTGAGTAAAAATCTGAGCTGCATTGAATATTTAAAAATTCAGTGTTTAACAAAGACGTTGTTGTTATAGCAGCATAGCTGCTATAACATGTTAAAGTAAATTATACAAACAGACTTTTTTTTTTTTAAAGATTTTATTTATTTATTTGACAGACAGAGATTACAAGTAGGCAGAGAGGCAGGCAGAGAGAGAGGAGGAAGCAGGCTCCCTGCTGAGCAGAGAGCCCAATGCGGGGCTCGATCCCAGGACCCTGGGATCATGACCTGAGCCGAAGGCAGAGGCTTTAACCTACTGAGCCACCCAGGCGCCCCGGAAGCAGACTTTTTAACTTTTTATTTTAATCACCTGGTGCTGGGCGCCTGGGTGGCTCAGTGGGTTGGGCCTCTGCCTTTGGCTCTGGTCATGATCTTAGAGTCCTGGGATCAAGCCCTGCATTGGGCTCTCTGCTCAGCGGGAAGCCTGCTTCCCCCTCTCTCTCTGCCTGCCTCTCTGCCTACTTGTGATCTCTCTCTCTCTCTGTCAAATAAATAAATAATAATAAAAAAATCTTAAAAAAATATCACCTGGTGCTTATGACAAGTGTGCTACTTAATCCCCATCATCTGTTTCATCTGTCCCCCCCATTTCCCTCTAGTAACCATCTTGCTTGTTCTCTGTAGTCTGTTTCTTGATTTCTCTCTCTCTCTCTCTCTCTTTTTTTTTTTTTTTTGCCTTTGCTTATTCGTTTTGCTTCTTGAATTCCACATGTGAGTGAAATCATATGATATTTGTCTTTGGCTGGCTGGCTTAATTCACTTAGCATTATATTCTCTGGCTCCATCTGTGTCATTGCAAATGACAAGATTTCATTTTTATGGTTGAGTAATATTGCATTGTGTATGTGTGTATACACCACATCTTTATCCATTTGTCAATTGATGGACACTTGGGCTACCATCATAATTTGACTATTGTAAATAGTGCTATTATAAACATAAGAGTACATGTATCTCTTGAATTAGTGTGCTTGTATTCGTAGGGTAAATACTCAGTGGTGCAGTTGTTGGGTCATAGGGTAGTTCTATTTTTAACTTTTTGAGGACCCTCCATATTGTTTTCCACAGTGGCTACACTAGTTCACATTCCCACCAACAGTACATGAGGGTTCCTTTTTCTCCACATCCTTGCAACCTGTTGTTTCCTGTGTTTTTTATATTAGCCAGTCAGACTGTTGTGAGGTGACCTCTCATTGTGGTTTTGATTTGCAGTTCCCTGATGATGAGTGATGAATATCTTTTCATGTGTCTGTTGACCATTTATCTATGTGTTTTCTTTGGAGAAATGTCCATGTTATAGGTTGGTCTTTCTTTCTTTCTTAGCAAGTGAAGCTGAAAGTGTTGGGTAGATTTGGGAAGCAACTTTTTAAAAACATTCTTGGACTGTAATCTCTAACAGAATGAACAACTTGAGTGTAAGATTATGGATGAGAATGAACAAATTATGGGGACAAACAGCTGGGCTTATAAGAATAAAAAACATTCATTCTAGATTTGTAAATTGATGGCTTGGTTCTAATCTGAATACAGGTTAATATGTTTGCTTCAGTGTGATACCTTTAAAAAAATATTGTCAGTTCTTAGGTTATTGGACTCAGTAGTATTAGTATTGACATTCTATAGAATTGTATGATACATCATTACAAATATAGTATTATAGGTAACAGGGGTAAAGACAGGTATACATAACCAAAAAATATTAATGTACAGGTAAATGAAAGTTCTAGGATCAGGTTTAGAATTGTAGGCTTTCATGTTATGCAGAGATATAAAAGCATAACATATATGTATGTATGTATATACATACATACACATGCAGGATTGAAGGCTAATGTTAAATCAGATGAGATTTGGTTGGAGGAAAGCCAGAAGACACTGGAAGAAGGTCTGATGGTCAGAAGTCCACTCTTGAACAACTCTGATGGAATAAAGGGAAAAATACCATAATCAAAAGAGCTGTAAATCTGATCCTATGGCAAGGATGGCTTGACCACTCATTGTTTTTGCTGTGTTATTGTGTGTTTTTATTCCTAGTGCATCAGAGCTAGAAACAGAATTAAAGATATTAGAGATTGGGTTATAGTACTGTTCCCTTTTGAATTAGAGTTCTTAGAAGTTTGATTTGTTGCTAGTGTGCAGAATGGAAAAGAGAGGTGAGACTGGAAGTGTATATACTGTTGTCATAACCAAGACATGAGGTAATAATGAACTAAGCTTGTCTACTCCCCAGAACCTAACTAATTCTATTTCTCCTACATATCCTTGTCAACTAATCTTCCTTGTCACTCTATTTATATTTCAGAATTAATTAATAACAGTAGAAACTATTCAAGAAAGAAGTTCAGTTGGTTTAACAAAGGTAGAAATTGGCTCCATAATGATAAGTATGAAAGAATTCATTCTGAAGAGATACCTTACGAATATAATAAAAATGGGAATGGCCTCCACCTTAATGAAGACTTTGTTCACCATCAGAAAATTCAAATTTTGGAGCAGCCTTTTGAATATAGTGAATGTAGGAAAGCTTTCCGTGAGAATGCACTCTTTGTTGTACATAAGAAAGCTTACACAGGAAAGAATACCTGTGAGTACACTGAATATGGGAAGATCTTCTGTGATATGTCATCTCTCATTGCTCATCAGAGAACACATCCAAGAGAGAATCACTGTGAATTCAATGAATGTGGAGAAAATTTCTTTGAGGAATCCATTCTTTATGACCGTCAGAGTGTTCAGCCTTTCAGCCAGAAGTCAAACCTCATTCCAATTCAGAGAACCCACTCAATTGACAATATACTTGAATATAATGAATGTGGAACATTTTTCAGTGAAAAGTTAGTCTTTGGTGTACAGCAGAGAACACACACAGGAGAAAAACCTTATGAATGTCATGAATGTGGAAAAACCTTCAACCAGAAGTCAGCCCACACAAGACATCAGAGAACACACACAGGGGAAAAATCTTGTGAATGTCCTGAATGTGGGAAAACTTTCTACAAGAATTCAGACCTTATTAAACACCAGAGAATTCACACAGGGGAGAAACCTTTTGAATGTCAGGAATGTGGGAAATCCTTCAGTGAAAAGTCTACTCTTACTCAACATCGGAGAACACACACAGGGGAGAAACCATATGAATGTCATGAATGTGGGAAAGCCTTCTCATTTAAGTCCGTCCTTACTGTACATCAAAAAACACATACAGGGGAGAAGCCCTATGAGTGTTATGAATGTAGGAAGGCCTTTCTCAGAAAATCAGACCTCATTAAACATCAAAGAACTCACACAGGGGAAAAACCTTACGAATGTAATGAATGTGGAAAATCCTTCTCTGAGAAGTCAACTCTTACCAAGCATCTGAGAACTCACACAGGTGAGAAACCCTATGAATGTATTGAATGTGGAAAATTTTTTTGCTACTACTCAGGTTTCACAGAACATCAGAGAAGACACACAGGGGAGAAACCTTTTGGGTGTACTGAATGTGGGAAAAATTTTCGTCAGAAGTCAGCCCTAATTGTTCATCAGAGGACTCACATAAGACAGAAACCTTATGAATGTAATGAATGTGGAAAATCATTCTGTGTAAAGTCAAAGCTCATTGCACATCATAGAACACACACGGGGGAAAAACCCTATCAATGTAATGTTTGTAGAAAATCATTTTATGTGAAGTCTAAACTTACTGTACATCAACGAACACACTTGGGGAGAAACCCTATAAATGTAATAAATGAGGGAAGTCACTCTGGGTGAAGTTAAGAGTTTATAGAAAAAGAACACAAAAGGGGAGAAAAATCCATTGATATAATCATTTTTGAGAAGATCTTTGGTCTAAAGTCAGTTCTCACAATATAGCAGAGAACTTACAGAGGGGAGAAAATGAATGATATGAAGCTATAGAATATAGAAAACTTTTGTGTTGGAATTTGAACCGTACAGTATATCAGAAAACTCAGTGGAGGAGACCTATTGGTGAATGAATATAGGGAACCTTTTGCCCAAAGCCACACCTCACTAAACATCAAAGAAAACATGTAAGTTAGAAACCTCTATCAGCGTTCATAAGGTAGAGAAGATTTTACTCCACAGGCTTTAGAAAATGCACAAATTGTAGGACACTATAGGGAAGCATTTTCTATGAGGTGATATTTTATTAGACTTGTGTGACATTCTTGATGTAGCATCTGGTGGATGTTGGAAGTTACTAGAGAAAACTTTAACTATGTGGGAGCTTTAAGTTAAAAATCTACGCTTATACATCAGATTTTGAATTGAAGTGTTTCTAGCAATTTAGGAAATGTGGAGAACATTTTCATTTAGAAATAACATTTTTGTTAAGATACACTTTGGCCCATTGCCAGGTCTGTTCCCCTGTTTAAGGTATTAGATGTGACACTGGGTGTGGTGCATAAACAATGAATTCTGGTACACTGAAAAGAAATTAAAAAAACAAGAAAAAAAGGTATTAGATGTGAAAACACACCACACTGGGACCAGCAGTTGTAAGCACATCAGAGGTTTACTGCTCAGGCATATGCAGGACGAGAGAAGATTTTTAGCGAGAGGATTCGTCAAAAGGACCTTCTGATGTCCAGGTAAAAGAGAGATTCTAGATCTCGTGACACACATAGGAGGAGCTTGCTAGCAGGATGTTTTAGTAATTCTGGGGCAGACTGATTTTGAGTGGCTCTTTCTGGAAGAGTGAATCAAAGGGGAAAGGTGAGTTGCTGTGCAGGCAGCTTAGTGACTGTAGAAGTGCTTGTGGAGTATAGGTGGTTTCTGCCCTGGCGGGTGTCATCCTGTTGTGAGTGACTTACGATACCCAGCTGTATTTCTTCCTGTACTTAACACCTTTCATATGTGATGTAACAGTTTCAGCAATGTGAAACATTTATATATGAAAGTACATTCTTAAATACAGAGCTTTAAAAAAGCACAAGGAGATAATACTCCTGGGTGGGCTATAGTAGCTTGTAGCAGATCAGTGTACTAATTGAGAACAACTAGAAAAACTTCACAAAAAGCATCTATTTGAATGCAGCCTATTGCTGCAGAAGCAAAGAGGACTAGGGGTAAAATTCAAGAGGAGTGAATCAGAGAGTACATGGGCAAAATGCAGCTGTTTCACCTGGGAGCACTTGCCAGTTCTGACCACACCGAGGAACCTGAGTACTGAGCGTGGCTCAGGTGAAGGCTGAAACTCTTTGTAGGAGGAGGAAGACCAGAAGCCAGCAGTACTTTTGGCAGTCAAGGGCTGGAGTGAAAAATTCTTAAACATTACAGGTCAGACACATAACTGGTTTTCCAAGAAATTTTTAGAAGACTGACTCAGCACAGGGCAGGAGCCTGAAAAGTGAAGCTGAAAGTAGATTTTTTTTTTTTCAGTACTGAGAAAATATGATTAGAATTTGGGAATTGCCTGTAGGATGGGCCCTTAGTGAGCATAGCATGCCATCAGTAAAAGCAAGGTTATACCAAAGGTAGATTGTACCTTATTGCAACTGCAAATGATACCTGAAAGAAAGAAAACTCTCAGAACAGATGGCCTCGCTGCAGTTATTCCAAATATTTAAGAAGGAGAGAATACCAAGCTTTTATGAACTTTTCCAGAGAAAGGAAGATGGAACTTTACTAATTCATTTTGAGAGCTGAGTACAACCTTGATACCAAAACCTGTAATAGACATTTCAGGAAAGTAAAGTTACCAATATTTTATGAATTAAAGTGCATAATCCTAAATTTAAAAAAATCCAGTCATATCCATGGACCAAGTAATGTTTATTAGAGGAGTCAAGGATTTAATATTTAAAATGAAATCAGTTTGGCCAGTTCTTCCTCTCACATTCTCCTTTCTCCCTTGTGATTTCTGTATTTCTTTCCTGCCTTCCCTTCCTACAATGGAAGTCAGAACAGGTGTGCCGTGGGGGATGAGAAAGGTATTGTGGTGAGGTACCCATTTGCATCAAAGCATTGAGGGCAGTTGGAAAAGATGATCAGCATGGCTGTAGTATTTAACATTGAGCAAATAAGAAAATGTGTTGAGGATGATGGGAGACAAATTGGAGAAGGCTTTCATAAAAATGGAGAATGGGAAAGTTAGAAAACAGCAGTGTTAGATTGGAATGTAACTCATAGAAATTGTGTATGTGAAAAAAAAAAAAGAAATTGTGTATGTGTCTTTTATGTCTCTGTCTGCTGAGAGGGCCTACACACAGTGACACCCCAGAAGCAGCACACGAAGTGCCAAGCTACTCATTTCTAAATGCTGTCCTCCACCCAAAAAGGAACCAAGTCTCTGGAGTGATGGCTGATTCAAGGTCAGAGATAGGAAGAAATAGATGAACTTGAATCATCTTAGCTACCAGATAGAAAATGTTCAAAGAATCTTGGAAACAAAAGAACCATCTTGGACAGATTCCACTGGCCAAATTTGAGACAGTTGGAACATCAAAATAACGATAGAATCAGAACACAAGAGACTTAATAAAAGGGGAATCCATTAATTTATGGTGCTGTAAATAAATGAGTAAATTCATGGACGAGAAGGGAAAACTTTTCTTTACATAAGAATGCCAGTTAATAGAAGGAGAATAATGGAAATAGGAAAATACCATTTGGCAGCCATTGGAGTGGTGGTTGATTTAGGAGGTAGTTGCCAACATAGGACAGGGTTTGTGGGTAGAGGTTTGATGAAGAATAGGGTATTGGCATAATGTTCAAATATCTCCCCACAAAATACTAATCAGTTGCAAAGGTGAATGTGGTGATTTTATGATTAAACCTGGCAGACACCAACGTGATTAGGTGATCAAAGTTCAACTCACCAGTGGAGTAGGACAGGTCAACATGATGTGTTCCTTGATGGGATGCTCTGAGAAGAGCCAGCATCATCTGTATGGTATTTTTGCCAAGAAAGTGTGACCTGTGTTTGCTCAGGAGGAGATATCAGGTGAACCCATTTGAAAGGTTATTTTACTGAATACAAAGCTTATAGTCTTTAAAAATGTGAGTGACATGAAAACCGCTCCACATGGAGGAGACTGATCTATTTATTTATTCATTTTAGAGAGTGAGTGAGCAGGTAAGTAAAGGAAGGGGCAGAGGGGGAGAAGCTTCAAGCAGACTTCCTGCTGAGTGGAGAGCCCCAAGCGGAGTTTGATCTCACGACCCTGAGATCATGACCTGAGCCAAAACCAAGAGTCAGACTCAACCGGCAGAGCCACCCAGGCACTCCAAGACTGTAGATATTTTAAAATAACAAAAAGGAAGACTGGACATTGTTAGAACAGTTGGCAGCATTCAGTGTATGGCTTGAATGGTGGTGTTTATCAGTGTTTATCTCCTGACTTGGATGATTGTTGGGTGGTTCTGTAGGTTATTGCCTTTGTGGAAGATAACACACTGGAGTGGGTAGTGGTAATGGAGCCTTGTGTCTGCAGTTTATTTTCAGATGCTCTAGAGAAAGACTAATTCGTGTGTGTGAGTGCAAGTTAGTAAGGGACAGAGGGAGGAGGTGCAGTGCAGTTAGGGGAATTTGAGTGAAGGGGATCTGAGTTTTTTTGGTATTGTGCTTGTGAGTTTTGTAAGTGTGAAACTATTTCAGAAAAATAAAGTTTAAGTTACATCAGTAGAAAAAGTAAGTGAAGCCACTTATTTCAACACATGCAGAAAATATATTTGACAAAACTTTATACCCATTTGTGGTTAAAAAACAACAAAACTAGGAATGCTCATCAAAAACAAGGAAACTGGGGTGCCTGGGTGGCTCAGGTGGTTAACTATCTGCCTTCCACTCAGGTCATGATCTCCAGGTCCTGGGATCGAGCCCCATATCTGGCTCCCAGCTCAGCGGGGAGTCTGTTTTTCCCTCTGTCTCTCTCCCTTTCAGATGAATAAATAAAATCTTCAAAACAAAACAAGGAAACCGATACACAGCAAACATCATACTAAGTATGAGGTATCTCTTCCTGATATTAATCAGACAAGAACACTTGTTACCACTTCTGTTTAACATAGGACTAAATTCTGTAGCTCATCAGTAAAACAAAAAAGGAAAAAGAAATTTAAGGAATAAGACTGGGAAACTTGAAGCATAACTCATTGGTAAGTGGTATCATTGCATAGAAATGTGCAAAAAAATCTTTGGAGATATTATCAGAAGTAAGTGAATTAGCATTCTCACTATAGAAAAATTGTTTCTATATATAAACTACCAATAGAAAGTAAATTGATACCAGGAGAGTTGTATCCACCCAGGATAGGGGAGCAGAGACCAGATTTACCTGCCTGCCTAAAAACACAGGGAAAGGGGAAACATAAAATCTAGGAAATAATTGTTTTCATGTTGGTGGACAGGAGGCAGTAAAGGGGCAGGATTCCTGCCAGTGATGGGTTCGCTGCATTGTGGTGATGCTTATACAGGAGTATTTATCAAATTAAATCAAGATGTAAACTTTACTACTGTTACATTGCTGTTAGGTTTACAATAGTCCTAAAACAGTAAGTTCTAGAAATCCAAAAACTGAATCACCAAATTAAGGGACTTTTAAGCCCAAAATAAATGGAAGGATATATTCACTGTGTTGATGACTGTAAGTGCAACCCTAATCACTATCTAGCAGCTAATTAGAAATTAGCAAATCTGAATTTAAAATGTATATGCAGACACACTGACTAACCATAACTAAGACAACCTTAAAATAGAAAAATAGGTCTACAGGACTTAGATTGCTGGATATCAAGACTGTGGTACAGGCACAAGCATAAACAGTGTCCAGAAACAGGCCCCAATATATTGATGTATGACAAAGATGACTAATATTGTGGTAAAAAGATAGTATTTTTGATAAATGCTGCTGGGTTAATTGGCTCTCTGTATGCGTAAGAAAAACATTTTGACTATAGCCACCCACCCTACACAGAAACTCATTTTGTATGGATTGTACATCTAAATGTGAAAGGTAATACAGTTACACTTTTAGAAGAAATATAGGTGAGCATCATGACTTTGGCTTAGACACCTTAAACAAGAAAAGAAAAAAACATAGATAAATTCAACTACATTAGAATTAAGAACTGCTGTTTGTTCAAAAAAGAAGCAGAGGAGTTAAAAGCCAGCCACAGACTGGGAGAAGATAATCGCAATGCATATCTCAAACCAAGGACTCTTCTACAGAATATAGAAGGAGCTCCAACAAATCAACAAGAAAAAGAAAAATAGCAGATTGAACATAATTTGCAGAGTATATTTAAATGACCAGTAAATGTGGAAAATCATCCAGTTTCATTAGTCATCAAGGAAAAGCAAATTCTAACAAAAACGTAAGACCACTGCATATGAGAATGACTACAGTGATGAAACCAACTGATGATGAAGATCTGAATCAACTGGTACTAGTACAAGTCCGGTGGGAATGTAGGTTGTGCGCTTTGGGAAATGGGCTCTTTCTACTAAAGCTAAACATACATGTAAATTTTGCCTGTGTGATTATACTTCTCGGTGTATCTCAAACAGAAATACATGTTTCTTGAAAGAACAATCATGGTGGTAGTATTCTTTTTTTTTTTTTTAATATTTATTTATTTATTTGGCAGACAGAGATCGCAAGTAGGGAGAGAGGTAGGCAGAGAGAGAAGAGGAAGCAGGCTCACCGATGAGCAGAAAGCCCGATGCGGGGCTCGATCCCCGGGCCCCGGGATCATGACCTGAGCCGAAGGCAGAGGCTTAACCCACTGAGCCACCCAGGTGCCCCTGGTGGTAGTATTCTTAATAGCCCGGAAGAAGTATAAACAGCATGAACGGCCACCAACGCTAAAATGCATGCATAAATTGTGCTCTTCATTACAGTGCCATATTCTACAGCAGTAGGAACGAATGAACCACGATTATACGCCCAGAAGACTAAGTGCTGTGTTTTTTCCTTCAAAAAGCAGGCGGGTGTAATACATGGTGTTAGAAGTTGGCATAGTGGTTGCCTGGATGGTGGCAGGTTGCAGAGATTGACTTAAGGGGGCTCCTCTGGTGCTGATAGTGTTCTTTTTATCTCAATATTGATCGTCGGTGCATTCAATTTACAAAATTCATTGTGAATTTTTATTTATATATATTTATGTTTGAGTGTAAATGTTCCTTAATAAAAGCAGGAAGTCTGACATTGTTCGCTCTCTGTTTAGAGTCCTCCGGCAGCTTCCCGTCTCACTTAAAAACACAGCACAAGATGAATAATGAGAACAGCAGCAGTGAGCATGTGTGTGAAGAACCCTGTGTAATAAGTGCTTATATATGTGAATTTAATATGTAGAATATTTTGTTCCTTTCACTATGTGGCAAATAACAATGGTGTTCCTTATTAAAAGCTAACCAATTTACCTTACTCAATATATATGTTAAGTGAAATAACATTCCCCAATTTTACCATATCTTTTACATGGTCTCTCACTCTCTCCTGGCATATAAAAGTGGATATGGCCAGTGCTTTACATTAATTCTTCAGTAAAGAATTCAAAAATTGTGTTTTTTAAGCTTTCACCTGCCTCGGGGTCCACCAGTGGGTGTAGTGAAAATACTAATTACACAGGATAAGCAATATTGGGGTGCCTGGGCGGCTCAGTTGGTTGGGCAGCCGGCTCTTGGTTTTGGCTCAGGTTGTGATCCCAGGGGCCTGGGCTTGAGCTCTGAGTCAGGCTCTGTGCTCAGCCGGAAGTCTGTTTATGGATTCTCTCTCTCCCTTTGCCCCTCCCCTTGCACATGCACATTCCCTCTCTCTCTCACTCTCTAAAATAAATCTTTTTTAAAAAATAAGCAATATCAAGTTAATTAATGAAAGCAGATGTGAAGAGTACTATTTGAGTTCAACACACTTGCTTTCCATTATATGAGAGAATATCCAGCCAAAATGTTCCAGTGAGAAATCTACTTAGGTATGAGTTGCATACCCTAGTATAACAGGAACCATCTACATTTGTATTATGATGTTGTATATACATATTTTGTCTTAATCATTTCTCCACAGTATGGGAGAGGCTGTAGAATTAGAGACCAGATTGCCTGGGTTCTTATGATGTTGTCTGACTCTATCACTAAATAGATTTGAGACCAGTTACTGTCTGTACTCAGACTCTCATCTGTAAAATGGGGGCATTAATAGTAGCTAGCTCATAGGGGCAATTTAATATGAGCTGTGCATGCATTAAGTGTTATTTCTTAAATTAACTTTCGAAGAACTGATAGGTTCTTACAGACTCTTTATACCCAGCACTCATTTTTCCCTTGATGGCAGAGCCTTAACTTGTTTTTCACCTTAGCCTTGGAAGGTTTAGAGATAAAGGTTGATTGGAGTATGCCAGTCACTAAAGACACTCCTCAGATTTGTTTGGGATTGGCACATGTTCTAGTTCTCACCAGAGTTGTCTGCAGAAGTGTTCTGGAAACTTCTGGAGAAGGTTTCTTTCTTGCCCAGCTGCAATGTTTTATGTCTAGCCTTGACACTTAGTTCTGTCTTGCACCCCTCATAGGAGGACAGTGGACTGAGGACGGTATGCTGAGAGTGAAGGGCTCATGAGGAGGTGATTGAGCTGTCTGTTCTAACTGTTCTGCAGAGAGAATAGCTGGAGGTTGTACTCAGTGGCAGGCAGAGCAGTGGAGTGGCTACTCTGCCCAGGCAGAGCTGCAGAACGGGCCTCCAGGCTGGCCAAACTCTTGTTTGGGAAGCTGGTCAGGCCCAACTATGCTCTTGGTTCCCTGGCCGGATGGCACCAGCGTCCTCTCTCTGCAAATGTGGAGTGCTGTGAGCCATGCTTTCCACTCAAGGCAGCTTCCCAGGTGCTCAGGTCAGGCTTTTTCATCAGGTCAGGTGGGCATCTTCATTCAGGAATGGGTGGGGCTATATATTAGCCTCTCTGACTGGGTGAAAGGGGGACCAGCTCCAGGCCCTGCAAGACTGTGTGTGTGTGTGTGTGTGTGTGTGTGTGTGTGTGGTCCTTAGGCTTATTCTGTGGTGGTGCATAATTCCCTAACAACGCAAGTTTAAAAGTTAAAAAAGAAGCAACTTAAAAATAACCATGAATATCCTTTATTGGGTATATACCATATAAAAATATCTAAATTGTAAGTAACATCAATAATGAGAATGTGTCAGGAGAAGTAAAAGTGTAAAGCTTAGGAATGCTGTTAAATTTAATTTGTTATCAGTTTAAAATAGACTGTTATAATTTTAAGATACTGGATATATTTCATGGTAACCAAAGGGAAAAACCTACAGCATTTAAACAAAAGAATATGATAGAGAAGTCAAAGCATACTGACCAAAGACATCAAAACAAATGGAAAGCAAGAACAGTGGATCTACGGAAGAGTCAGAAAACGATGAACAAAATGACAATTTTAAGTCCCTACCTATCAATACTGCTCTAATGTAAAGATGGCTTCTTCAAAGACATAGAATGATTGAATGGATAAAACAATAAAATCCTACAATATGCTGCCTGCAAGAGACTCTAGCATTAAGATACAGACTGAGAGCAATGGGATGAAAAAAATATTCTTGCAAATGGTAACCAAAAATAGCAGAGGTAACTACTTATATGAGACAAAATCAACTTTAAACTAAAAATAGTAAAAAGAGAAAAGTTCGTTATATAATGGTAAAAGCATCAACCCATAAAAAAGATAAAATATTTGTTTATATTTATGCACCCAACATTAAAGCAACTAAATACATAAAGTAAAACTAACCATTAAAAGGAAAAATAAACAGCAATACAATAATATTAAGGGACTTAAATAAATAACCCTCTCTCAAAAAGGATAGATCATCCAGAGAGAGAATCAACCAGGAAACAGCAAGTTTGAACATCACTGTAGACCAAATGGATCTAATGGACATATACAGAGCATTCTACCCAACAACAGCAGAATATACATTCTTCTCAAGCCCACATGGAACCCTTTCTAGGGTAGACTTTCTAGGGTAGTCCTTTCTAGGGTACCCTAGAACCCTTTCTAGGGTAGTCCACAAAACAAGTCTTAGCAAATTCAAGAAGATTGAAATCATACCAAATATCTTCTCTGACCACAATGGTATGAATTTAAAAAATAACAGGAAGATAATTGGAAAAACTCACAAATACATGGAAATTAAACCATACTCCCTCAAAAACCAGTGTATGAAAGAATAAATTTAATGGGTAAAATAGTATCTTGAGACAAATGAAAGTGGAAAGACAACATACCAAAACATATTGGAATGTAGCAATAGCTATCCTTCTCAAGCTATTCCAAAACACAGAAGAGGAAGGAATGCTTCCTAATTCATTCTACGAGGCCAGCATTACCCTGATACCAAAGCCAAAAAGAGGCACTACAATAAAAGAAAACCATAGGTCAATATTTCTGGTGAATATAGATGCAAAAATTTTCAATAAAATGCCAACAAACTGAATTTAACGGCACATTGAAAGGATCTTTTACTGTGTTCAAGTGGGATTTATCCCTGGGATGGAAGGATGATTTATCATATGCAAATCAATAAAGGTGATACAACACATTAAAAGAACAAAAGAAATCATGTGATCATTTCAATAGATGCAAAAAGAGCATTTGACAAAATTTAACCTCTTTTCCTGACAAAGACTCATAACAAATTAGTTATAGAAGGGACACATCTCAACATAGCAAAAGCTGTATATGACAAACTCACAGCTAATGTTATACTCAATGGTGAAAGTCTGAAACTTCCCTCTAAGATCAGAAAGAAGACAGGGGTGTCCCCTGTCACCACTCCTATCCAGCATAATGCTGAAAGAGCATTTAGGTAAGAAAAAGAGATAAAACGTGTTAGAATAGGGTTGGAAGAAGTGAAACTGTCTATATTTGCAGATGGCATGATTTTATATAGAGAACATCCTACAGACTCCACCAAAATATTGTTAGAGCTAAGCAATGATTTCAGGAAAGTTGCAGGATACAAAATTAGCAGCATTTCTATATGCTAAAAACAAATTTCCAAAAAATAAAACTGCTATACACAGTATCATGAAAAACAGTAAAATACCTAGGGATAAATTTAACCAAGGAGATGAGAGGTCTTTTCACTGAAAAGTATAAGACACTGATGAAAGAAATGGAAGAAAACATGAATGGAAAGGCATTCCATATCATTGGTACAAGAATTAATATTTTGAAATCTCCATATTAACCAAAGCCATCTATAGATTCAGTGTAATTCCTATCAAGATTCCAATGGAAGTTCTTACAGAGGTAGAAAAAAAATTATCCTAAAATTTTATATGGAACAACTAAAGGCCCTGGATAACAAAGGCAATCCTGTGGGAGGTTCACACTTCCTGATTTCAAGCTATCTTAGAAAACTAAGGTGATCAAAACAGTATGGTCCTGGCATAAAACAGACATATAGACTGATAGAAATAAATCGAGAGCCCAGAAATAAACCCATGCCTATGCAGTCAACTAATATTTGACAAGGAAACCAAGAACACTCAATAAATAGTGCTGGGAAAATTAGACATTCACATGTAAAAGAATGAAACAAACCCTATATTACACTGCTCAGAAAAAACGAATTCAAAATGGATAAAAGACTTAAATGGAAGACAAGAAACCATAAAATTCCTAGAAGAAAACGTAGATAAAAAGTTCTTTAACATGGGTCTTGGTGATGATTGTTTTTCATAAAACAACCTAAAGCACAAGTAACAAAAAATAAACAAGCGGGACTGTCTTGAACTGAAAAGTTCTGCACAGCAAAAGAAATGATCAACAAAATGAAAAGACAATCTATGGTATGGGAAAAAATATTTGTAAACCATATATCTGATGAAGGGTTAATATCGGAAAGATATAAAGAACTCATGCAATTCAAAAAAAAAAATTTAAAAATGGGCAAAGAATCCAAACAAACATTTTCCCAAAGAAGATATTCATATGGCAATCAGGTGCATAAAAAAAGGGGTCTTAATATCACCAATCACTAGAGAAATGCAGATGGAAACCACAACGAGGTATCTTTTGCTTGTTAGAATGATTAGAAGGGAAAAAAGAAAAAGAATGAAAAAGAAGAGAAAAATTCTAGCAGGGGTGTGGGGAAAAGGGAAACCACATTGCTGGAGGGACTGTAACCTGGTGCAGCCATTGTGATAAATAGGAAGAAGGTTCCACAAAGATTACAAGTGCAACTACCATATAAGCAGGTGTTCCATTTCTGGGAACACATGTGAAGGAAACAAAATGTCAATGAGAGATCTGCACCCCCAAGTCATGTGGAGCATTATCTACACTAGCTAGGCATGGAAATGACCCAAGTGTTTATCAGCAGATGAATGGGAAGAGAAGGTGTGGTACATACAATACACACACAGTGGAATATTCAGCCATAAAAAGAAGGAAACCCTGCCATGAGACAACTTCGATAGACTTTGAGGACGGTATGCTAAGTGAGTCAGAGAAAGACAAACACTGCATGATCTCACTTATATGTGGAATCTAAAAACCAAGCAAACAAACAAAAAACCATACAGAAAAAGAATTCAGATTTATGCTTACCACCCTGAGGGGGTGGGTGGGAAATGTGAGAATTGGATGAAGGTGATCAAAATGGATAAACTGTAAGTCATGAAGTAGTACTGCATATGTGAAGTCCAGTCTGATGACTAGAATTAGCTCTACTGTGTGGTATATATGAAAATAGTGAAGAGAGTAGATCCTAAGAGTTCTCATCACAAGGTACATTTTTTTCTTTTGTATCTATATGAGACAATGGATGTTAAGTTACTGTGATAGTCATTTCATTATATATATATATAATGTATTATATATATATATATCAGGTTATGCTGTACACATGAACTTATACTGTATATCAATTATATCTCAATAAAATTGGGGCAAAAACACATGGAATATAGGTGTTTATAAAAGTGGAACCTATATTCTACCCCAGAGGAGTGTCATTTAATCGAAAGAATGTGATAGACATTCTGTAATGCATTTGGAGTCAGGCCTAAAGGTATGTAATTATGATGGTTTTCTGAGGGCACATGTAACCTACCCTGACAAGACTATGATTTACGGACACAGGGATGGTAGCTGTGTCTGTGACCCATTAAGAGAATTTTTAAAAAGTCATAGAGACGGTTATAGTGCTAGGTGTAGGTGTTCTTAAAGTATTAAGAATGTGCTAGGTGTTCTTAAAGTATTAAAAATGTTTCAAGGAAGGGATGTGATAAGTTTTCAGAATGCATTTAGAGAAGTGTTTGAAACACATGTAATAAAGATGGTTATAAGAGTAATGGGACTTTGAGTACTATGTTGTATTAGGAAACTGCTATTTTAGCCATTCTGTCAATTACCTAGGAAAGTGTTTGAACAGACACATAGTGAAGATCATTGCTGGAGTGATACATGAATCCATTCTTGGGAGGACTGTTATTTCAATGTGTGGATATTCTGTCCATCCTGTAAGGCATTTTGAACAGAGTTTAAAACCACATGGAGGAAGAGTGGCTCTAAGACTTGTTTCAATGTGTGGGTGTGATATCTTTTTTGTATTGAATGGAGAGAAGTGTTTGAAATAACATGTAATAGGGCGCCTGGATGGCTCAGTCGTTGAGCGCCTGCCTTCTGCTCGGGTCATGATCCCAGGGTTCTGGGATCGAGCCCCACATGGGGCTCCCTGCTCAGTGGGGAGCTTTCTTCTCCCTCTCCAGCTTCCCTGTGCTTGTGTTGTTTCTTGCTATCTCTCTCTGTCATAAAGAAATTTTTTAAAAAAACTTTAAAATTGTATGTAATAAGAAGAGTGCTTGAGCATGGGCCAGAGAGTTGGGTTTTCTCTATTTGTGATGCAGGCGCCTGACTTATGCTTCGAATGCTGGGGGTCCACTTCAAAGAGGCATCCATTCTGAGAGGGCGCTCTCAAGTCATCCCATTGGTAGCCCCAGGACTAGTTAAGGACTGGCCTACATCCCGTCCCTAGTGCTCCTGTGCTTTTCTCAGTTGGTTTGGTAACTGACCATATGGGCTACTCACTTTTTTCTCTTCCCATGCTTTAGATTTTTCCACTATTATGTTTAGAATTTACCATAAAAAGTGAGCCCACAAAACCCTAGGCCCCCATCCTCAACTCCAATAAAAGCAGAACTCTAGCCCCTCTTCCCCCACCTGCAACCTTGAAGTGTGGCCATTTCTTTATCTAATTTGTAAAAATGGTTTATTCAGGTTATTTTTCAATTTTCACATTGATTTTTTTTTGCTCTTCAGTTGTTTTACATATTTTACATATTTTAAATTTTACATATTTACATATTATGTATTTTACATATGTATACATATTACATATATATTTACATATTTTAAATATTAATCCCTTTCTCATCAGATATGTCATTTGCAAATAATTTCTCAGTTCTGTAGGTTTCATTTCCATTTTGTTGATCATTTCTTTCACTGTGCAGAAGCTTTTTAGTTTGTTGTAGTCCTACTTGTTTATTTTTCATTTTGTTGCTTGTGATACAGGTGTCATATAAAAGGTATCATTTCTAAGACCCATGGCGAAAAGCTTTTCCCCTATGTTTTCTTCTCCGAGTTTTATGGTTTCAGGCTTACATTTAAGTCTAATCTATTTTGAGTTAGTTTTTCGAGTGATTTATGATGGAGAGCTGGTTTCATTCTTTTGCACGTGATGATCTAGTTATCCCAGCACCACTAAGTGCAGAGACTGTCTTTTCTCCATTGAGTGTTCTTGGCTCACTTGCCAAATGTTAGTTGACTGTATGTATGAGGTTTATTTCTGGGTTTTCTTGTTCCACTGGTCTCTATGTGTCTGTTTTTATGCCAGTACCACAGTGCTCTGATTGTTACAGCTGTGTAATATAACTTGAAATCAGGAAGTATAATGCTCCCACCTTTGTTCTTTTTGGGATTGCCAGGTACCTAATACTTTCTTAAGATCTTATATATGTAATACTCTATTTTATGCTGATAACAATTTAACTTTGATAGCATTCCTAAACTTTCCACTTTTACTCCCCACCCTCCTCACATTTTATGTTATTGATGTTAAAATTTATATGTTTTTATATTATGCATCCAATAGCAAATTATTACAGTTATGTTTACTATATTTAAAAAATTTTTAAAGTAGACTTATAAGTAAATTATGTCCCATTGCAATATTGAGGAATATGACTTCTATTTATTTACTCAACTGGAATTTTACACATATATCCATACTTTTTATGATGTTTATTTGCATCCTTTTATTTCCACTTAAAGAATGCCTTTCATCGTTTCTTGTGGGGCAGCTGTGATGACAGTGAGCTCCCTCAGTTTCTGTTTGTTTGGGAAAGTTGTTATTTTTCCTTGGTCTTGCCTCTCTGTGGGCCTCAGTTTCCCAACTGTCCAATGAGACATTAGATTCAGAAGCTGTGTAAGTTTGAACTCAGCAGGGCAGTGGCCTTAGCTCCCTCTGCCCAGATGCTGTGTGGACAGGGTTGTTAAATGCTAGTCCAGGCTGCCAAGTGCCTCCTCCCCAGGTTCTGCTAACACAGCCTTTTCCAGAGTCCCCCGAGAAAGCGCGAGTTGCAGCCAGGGCCCCACTTGGAGGGCACAGCTGGGTTCACACGGGGCTCCACCTTCTTACTGGGGTTCTGGGCAAGTCACTGAACCTTTTGGGCCTTCCCCTTCTCTCCACAGTGGCTCCCTGTGATCCTCACGTCCCAGTGGACACATCCCTGTGCAGTTCCCTTCTGCGGATGTGGACTGGGCCACGTGACCTCTCTCCCACACACTGTCACTTCCAAGCGTTGGAAATGACTTTGAGTTAACTTTCGCTCACTCTTTCTCCTGTTGTCTCCTTTTCCCTCTGCTCTCTCGTCTCACATCCCTCATTCTGAGGCAGGAGCAGACATTTTGGGGCCGTGCTAGGAGAGGTTCACGCAGTCCACCGCCGAGAAGGCCCTCGGTCCACCCCGAGTCCTGCGGGCACCCGCGAGTGCACAGGCTGCCGTCCTGCCCACGGGGCCTCAGGGGAGAGCGGAGCGCCAGCCTCTGGGCGTCTCTGAGGGGAGAGGCTCCCAGGACCAGCCGCAGTCCTGGCCCAGAGAAGCCGCGAGTGAGACCGTCCTTTGTTGCCAGCGTCTGGACCGGGGCTTTTCCGCAGGGAACTAGGTCGTGGACGCCAGGCCCCGGCCCCGCCCCGCCGCCCTCCCTCGCTCCTCTTCTCCCAGTGCTGGCCCCCCTGCTGGTGCGGTTCTCGCGGCCGCTGTGGCCGCACTCACTTGGGTCCGAATCGCTGCGCAGAGCAGCCTCCCCCCGCGCGCCGTCCTCAGGCTTGTGTGGGATCGGCTTCCCCTGGTCCTTCGCGGTCACAGCCTAGACGTCACCTCACGGCGGCCGGTCCAGACCCCGCACCTCCGGCGCCAGCCCTCCCTCCCAGCGTCCTGCTGTATTTACGTACGGCTTTTGGCTTTTTCCTTCCACGTCTGTTTGTTTCTGCGGTGAAATCCGTCTTTCCCCGAGAATGTGCGCTCCCAGGGGCAGGGCCGCGGCCGTCCTTCTCAGCGTTCCCGTCAGGGCTCAGTTAGCTGCGGAAACGGATGAGCGAGAGGACCCTGGAGCCCGCAGCCCCGCTCAGATCCGCTCCGACGGTGCACTTGGTGCCCGTAACCGGAGGTGCCTGTGGGCCTGGGGCTAGAGAACGGCCGGAACGACCGCCGCGTGAGTCTGCGCTGGCTCCGTTACCCGCGGGGGGGAGGGGGTGTGTGTGTGGGGGGGGTGATGTGGGGACGGGGGACACCGCCTGCCCCCTGGTGGCCAACGCTGGCATGGCCGCCGCACGCGGGAACACCAGAGACCACCACACACCCTGCTGGGGGGTGCTCGTGGCCGAGCATTTTCGAGGGCAAAAAGGAAAGGGGAAGGATTAAGGGGTGCCTAGATGTGCGAGCCTCCCCAAGGTCACCCAGAGTCCTTTCGCTCACATCAGATTGGCCCGGACTTCACGTGGTCAGTCAGCTGCGACAGGTGAGGCGCTAGAGCCTTTCGCTTGGTGAACGGTTACCCTGAAGGAAGCCGAATCTCTGAGGCTGGGAAAAGGAGAAGAACGGACGCCACGTGCCCGGGGCCAGGGCTCTTTCCCTGCGCCGAACCCCAGGAACGAGGGGGCGCAGTGGAGCTCTTTCCCGATGCGCGGGGCGTCCGGACCACATTCCACCACAGCCTCGCGTTCCTTGGTTTCATTTGTTTCCTCAGAGAGAGGAAGTCTTGGTTTCAAACCAGGATGTGCGCGTAGGAACCCCACTTCCACACAGTCGGGGGGCAAGGAGGGAGCACGAGCGGGACCCCCAGGGGTACGCGGGATGGATGATTCCTAAGGTGTGCCTCGAGTCGGAATCGATGGGCCGCCGACCACGAGCAGATCCAGACGCAGCGGGGGCTCCCGTGAGAGGTGGCGGTGGGTTGCCTCGGCGGCAGCCCCTCGCCCGCCGGGGGAGTTTGAAACCCGCTGGCCTCGGCTCCACACATCACGGCCTGGGGGGAGACGTGCCTCCACTTCTGGCCCCAGATCCCTTACCTCACTCTGCGGGTGTCTTATTCTGTAATCTTATGTCAGTAAAATTTGAAACTTAAACAAAATGGACAGGTTCCTTCGAGGGAAGAAAAAAATCTGACTGCTTTCTTGGCTTAGTGAATTTTTCATACTCAAAGAAATGTTCGCAAAATGGCAGGCTCTTCTCCCTTTCCCGTCTCAGCAAGATGAAGGGACTTTATTTTCACGCCGCAAGCGCTCATCTCTCGAGCGCCGTTGACACGGTGTCGGCCCTGCGAGGGCCCCGCGGCCGCCCCTCCCGCCGGCGCACTCCCGGTCTTCCCGGAGAGCGGACGCCGCCGCTTCGCGTGTTGACTCCAGTGACGCCGCTTGGCGAGGAGCTGCCGCGCGCGCACTCACGTCGCCTCCGAGAGAGACGCCGCTCCCTGCCGAGAAGCGTTAACCGGCCTCTTCACAGGGGCCCTGGCTGTGGCCAGATGGCTGAGGTCGAGCCTAAGCAGTATGACGGGAGCGGAGTGTGTCGCACCTGGGCCGCGACTCCAACGTGCCGCTCTGCCCACCCGGCCCTCTGCTGCTGGGTGAATTCTGGCCAACTCGAAGTCTCTGTCTCTGCGTGGCATTGAGGAGGAAAACCGCCCGTCGGTGGGAGATACCTGTTGCGTGAACGAGCAACACGTTTCCATTATGTCAGGCCACTGAGCCGTGGGGCCGTGGGTTTTAGCACCCAGCCTTGACGTGAGCGCTACTGATGTGAGGGTAGACGCCGTAAAGCATTACTCATGTCAGATCACATCTAAAAATGATTTTGGTAGATGGATCTTTTTAAAAACATTTTATTTATTTAGAGAGAGAGCACATGCGTGAGTATGGGGAGGGGCAGAGGGAGAGAGAATCTCAAGCAGACTGCCCTGAGCGTGAAGCCTGCGACGGGGCTCGATCTCACGACCCTGAGATCGTGACCTGAGCCAAAATCAGGAGTCATACACTTAACGGACTGAGCCACCCAGGTGCCCCTAGATAAATCTTCTTAACCAGATGTGGCTAAGACCACTAGCTTCTCCCACTCTTCACTGTTCTCTTCTTCCACAGTAATGAAATGCCTGACTTTAGCTAGGTGCCCGGTGGCTAAGAATAAAGATGAAATGACATTTTCCAGCCCCCTTTCTGTGTCATAGGTGTGACCATGTGACTAAATCTGGCCAAATGGCTAATTCTAGTTAATAGGATGTAACCAGCAGCATCATGTAATAGCTGGCAGAATCCTTCCTTAAAAGAGGGATGCTTGATGCAGTGTGCCCTTTTCTTCTTGATTCTTTTTTCCATTCTGCTCTCTGGAATGCAGATATGATGGCTGGAGCCCTGCCTGCAATCCTGAGTAATGAGGATGAGTGCATGAAGGATGATAGAGTGTGGGGTAGAAGGGGCCTGGCTATGAGGATCTCATGGATTACCTACATTCAGACTTACATATGAGAGAAAAAGAATTATTTTTGTATAAATCATTTATTTTGGGATCTCTGTTATATGTAGTGGACGGAAACAGTGACAGAGCAGCTGTCACTCTCAGCTGGGGGGACTGTGTCAGGGCAGGAAGGTGGCCCTTTGTCTGATAGTCATGCAAGCTTCAAAAAATTCAAGTGGGCATGAGGCAGATTTGGTATCATGCGTAGCTGTCTTCAAAGCTGAATTAAGGGTATATGGAGCACCATTTTAGGATTAACAGTTTGTTCAAAGTCTGCCTTTCTTTTGGGGTGTTGGTTTGCTCGGCTGGGTTATGCCAGTTTCCCTTCAATTATCCATGACTTGGGTTAATAATGTCCGGCATTCCCGGCCGTGGGGCCTCACCCTCTGGCTGCATGCAGAGTCCCTGGGTGTGCGTATGTGCACATCACAATAGAGGTCCGAAGTGAGCCCCACACATGCCTGTAGAGCAGCCTCGAGGTGGGTCTGATGCTTGAGTGCTTTGGGGAGTTCTTGTGGCATTTGGAGTTAGCTAACACTTCTGAGAAGGCAAAGGGATGTGAGCAGCTACTTTAAATTTGGCCACAAAGTCTGTCAAATAAGACACTGGTGATCTGAATCATGGAATCCTGTAATAATAAAGACTTTCTAAAGAACTGGGGGGTGGGTAGTTAAAAATTACAGCAAAATATCCCTCTTCTGCTTATTTTAGTTCCCTTTTTTTCTTGGATTTAACTATACCTTATTTTTTTTCAAAAAATTTTATTTAATTTTTAAATTTTTAAATAAACATATAATGTATTTTTATCCCCAGGGGTACAGGTCTGTGAATCACCAGGTTTACACTTTTCACAGCACTCATCATAGCCACACCCTCCCCAATGTCCATATCCTCACCACCCTCTCCCATCACCCCTCCCCCCAGCAACCCTCAGTCTGTTTTTTAAGATTGAGTCTTTTATGGTTTGTCTCCCTCCCAATCCCATCTTCTTTCATTTTTTCTTTTCATACCCCCTAAACCTCCCACATTGCATCTCCACTTCCTCATATCAGGGAGATCATATGATAGATGTCTTTCTCCAATTGACTTATTTTGCTAAGCATAATACCCTCTAGTTCCATCCACGTCGTCGCAAATGGCAAGATTTCATTTCTTTTGATGGCTGCATAGTATTCCATTGTATATATATACTACATCTTCTTTATCCATTCATCTGTTGATGGACATCTAGGTTCTTTCCATAGTTTGGCTGTCGTGGACATTGCTGCTATAAACATTCGGGTGCACGTGCCCCTTCGGAGCACCACGTTTGTATCTTTAGGATATATAACCAGTAGTGCAATCGCTGGGTCATAGGGTAGCTCTATTTTCAGTTTTTTGAGGAACCTCCACACTGTTTTCCAGAGTGGTTGCACCAGCTTGCATTCCCACCAACAGTGTAGGAGGGTTCCCCCCTCCCTGCATCCTCGCCAGCATCTATCATTTCTTGGCTTGTTAATTTTAGCCATTCTGACTGGTGGCATCTCATTGTGGTTTTGATTTGTATTTCCCTGATGCCGAGTGATGTGGAGCATTTTTTCATGTGTCTGTTGGCCATCTGGATGTCTTCTTTGCAGAAATGTCTGTTCATGTCCTCTGCCCATTTCTTGATTGGATTATTTGTTCTTTGGGTGTTGAGTTTGCTAAGCTCTTTATAGATTTTGGATACTAGCCCTTTATCTGATATGTCATTTGCAAATATCTTCTCCCATTCTGTCAGTTGTCTTTTGGTTTTGTTAACTGTTTCCTTTGCTGTGCAAAAGCTTTTGATCTTGTTGAAGTCCCAATAGTTCATTTTTGCCTTTGCTTCTGTTGCCTTTGGCTATGTTCCTAGGAAGAAGTTGCTGCGATTGAGGTCAAAGAGGTTGCTGCCTGTGTTCTCCTCAAGGATTTTGATGGATTCCTTTCTCACATTGAGGTCCTTCATCCATTTTGAGTCTATTTTCGTGTGTGGTGTGAGGAAATAGTCCAATTTCATTTTTCTGCATGTGGCTGTCCAATTTTCCCAGCACCATTTGTTGAAGAGGCTGTCTTTTTTCCATTGGACATTCCTTCCTGCCTTGTCAAAGATTAGTTGACTATAGAGTTGAGGGTCTATTTCTGGGCTCTCTATTCTGTTCCATTGATCTATGTGTCTGTTTTTGTGCCAGAACCATACTGTCTTGATGATGACAGCTTTGTAATAGAGGTTGAAGTCCGGAATTGTGATGCCACCAACTTTGGCTTTCTTTTTTAATATTCCTTTGGCTATTCGAGGTCTTTTCTGGTTCCATATAAGTTTTAGGATTATTTGTTCTATTTCTTCAAAAAAAATGGGTGGGATTTTGATAGGGATTGCATTAAATGTGTAGATTGCTTTAGGTAGAATAGACATTTTCACAATATTTGTTCTTCCAATCCATGAGCATGGAACATTTTTCCATTTCTTTGTGTCTTCCTCAATTTCTTTCATGAGTACTTTATAGTTTTCTGAGTATAGATTCTTAGCCTCTTTGGTTAGGTTTATTCCTAGGTATCTTATGGTTTTGGGTGCAATTGTAAATGGGACTGACTCCTTAATTTCTCTTTCTTCTGTCTTGTTGTTAGTGTAAAGAAATGCAACTGATTTCTGTGCATTGACTTTATATCCTGACACTTTACTGAATTCCTGTACAAGTTCTAGCAGTTTTGGAGTGGAGCCTTTTGGGTTTTCCACATATAGTATCATCTCATCTGCAAAGAGTGATAGTTTGACTTCTTCTTTGCCGATTTGGATGCCTTTAATTTCTTTTTGTTTTCTGATTGCTGAGGCTAGGACTTCTAGTACTATGTTGAATAGCAGTGGTGAAAACGGACATCCCTGCCATGTTCCTGACCTTAGTGGAAAAGCTTTCAGTTTTTCTCCATTGAGAATGATATTTGTGGTGGGTTTTTAATAGATGGCTTTGATAATATTGAGGTATGTGCCCTCTATCCCTACACTTTGAAGAGTTTTGATCAGGAAGGGATGCTGTACTTTGTCAAATGCTATTTCAGCATCTATTGAGAGTAGCATATGGTTCTTGTTCTTTCTTTTATTAATGTATTGTATCACATTGATGGATTTGCGGATGTTGAACCAACCTTGCAGTCCTGGAATAAATCCCACTTGGTCATGGTGAATAATCCTTTTAATGTACTGTTGGATCCTATTGGCCAGTATTTTGGTGAGAATTTTCGCATCTGTGTTCATCAAGGATATTGGTCTGTAATTCTCTTTTTTGATGGGATCTTTGTCTGGTTTTGGGATCAAGGTGATGGTGGCCTCATAAAATGAGTTTGGAAGTTTTCCTTCCATTTCTATTTTTTGAAACAGTTTCAGGAGAATAGGGATTAATTCTTCTTTAAATATTTGGTAGAATTCCCCTGGGAAGCCGTCTGGCCCTGGACTTTTTTTTGTTTGGAGATTTTTGATGACTGTTTCAATCTCCTTACTGGTTATGGGTCTGTTCAGGTTTTCTATTTCTTCCTGGTTCAGTTGTGGTAGTTTATATATCTCTAGAAGTGTATCCATTTCTTCCAGATTGTCGAATTTGTTGGCGTAGAGTTGCTCATAGTATGTTCTTATAATTGTTTGCATTTCTTTGGTGTTGGTTGTGATCTCTCCTCTTTCATTCATGATTTTATTTATTTGGGTCCTTTCTCTTTTCTTTTTGATAAGTCTGGCCAGGGGTTTGTTATTCTTATTAATTCTTTCAAAGAACCAGCTCCTAGTTTCATTGATTTGTTCTTCTTTTTTTTTTTTTAGTTCCTATTTCATTGATTTCTGCTCTGATCTTTATGATTTCTCTTCTCCTGCTGGGTTTAGGCTTTAGGCTTTCTCCAGCTCCTTTAGGTGTAGGGTTAGGTTGTGTATTTGAGACTTTTCTTGTTTCTTGAGAAAGGCTTGTATCGCTATATATTTTCCTCTCGGGACTGCCTTTGTTGTGTCCTACAGATTTTGAACCATTGTGTTTTCATTATCATTTGTTTCCATGAATTTTTTCAATTCTTCTTTAATTTCCTGGTTCACCCATTCATTTTTTAGAAGGATGCTGTTTAGTCTCCATGTATTTGGGTTCTTTCCACATTTCCTCTTGTGATTGAGTTCTAGCTTCAGAGATTGTGGTCTGAAAATATGCAGGGAATGATCTCGATCTTTTGGTACCGATTGAGACCTGATTTATGACCCAGGATGTGGTCTATTCTGGAGAATGTTCCATGTGCACTAGAGAAGAATGTATATTCTGTTGCTTTGGGATGGAATGTTCTGAATATATCTGTGATGTCCATCTGGTACAATGTGTCATTTAAGGCCTTTATTTCCTTGTTGAACTTTTGCTTAGATGATCTGTCTATTTCAGTGAGGGGAGTGTTAAAGTCCCCTACTATTATTGTATTATTGTCGATGTGTTTCTTTGATTTTATTATTGATTGGTTTCTATAGTTGGCTGCTCCCCCATTTAAAATTGTTAGATCTTCTTGTTGGACAGACCCTTTGAGTATGATATAGTGTCCTTCCTCATCTCTTATTATAGTCTTTGGCTTAAAATCTAATTTCTCTGATATAAGGATTGCCACCCCAGCTTTCTTCTGATGTCCATTAGCATGGTACATTGTTTTCCACCCCCTCACTCTAAATCCGGAGGTGTCTTCGGGTCTAAAATGAGTTTCTTGTAGGCAGCATATTGATGGGTTCTGTTGTTTTATCCATTCTGATACCCTGTGTCTTTTGATTGGGGGCATTTAGCCCATTAACATTCAGGGTAACTATTGAGAGATATGAATTTAGTGCCATTGTATTGCCTGTAAGGTGACTGTTACTGTATATTGTCTCTATTTCTTTCTGATCTACTACTTTTAGGGTCTCTCTTTGCTTAGAGGACCCCTTTCAATATTTCCTGTAGAGCTGGTTTGGTGTTTGCAAATTCTTTCAGCTTTTGTTTGTCCTGGAAGCTCTTTATCTCTCCTTCTATTTTCAATGATAGCCTAGCTGGATGTAGTATTCTTGGCTGCATGTTTTTCTTGCTTAGTGCTCTGAATATATCATGTCAGTTCTTTCTGACCTGCCAGGTCTCTGTGGATAAGTCCGCTGCCAATCTAATGTTTTTACCCTTGTATGTTACAGACTTCTTTTCCCGGACTGCTTTCAGGATTTTCTCTTTGTCGCTAAGACTTGTAAATTTTACTATCAGGTGACGGGGTGTGGACCTATTTTTATTGACTTTGTGGGGCGTTCTTTGCATCTCCTGGATTTTGATGTTTGTTCCCTTTGCCATATTAGGGAAATTCTCTCCAATAGACCTTCTGCTCCCCTCTCTCTTTCTTCTTCTTCTGGAATCCCAATTATTCTAATGTTGTGTCGTCTTATGGTGGCACTTATCTCTCAAATTCTCTCCTCGTGGTCCACTATTTGTTTGTCTCTCTTTTGCTCAGCTTCTTTATTCTCTGTCATTTGGTCTTCTATGTCACTAATTCTTTCTTCTGCCTCATTTATCCTAGCAGTAAGAGCTTCCATTTTTGATTGCACCTCATTAATAGCTTTTTTTATTTCAACTTGGTTAGATTTTAGTTCTTTTATTTCTCCAGGAAGGGCTTTTATCTCTCCAGAGAGTGTTTCTCTTATATCTTCTATGCCTTTTTCGAGCCCGGCTAGAACCTTGAGAATTGTCATTCTGAACTCTAGATCTGTCATGTTACCAATGTCCATATTGATTAAGTCTCCAGCCTTCGGTACGGCCTCTTGTTCTTTTTTTTGAGGTGAGTTTTTCCACCTTGTCATTTTGTCCAGATAAGATTTGCTTTCTCCTCCTCTGGAATTCCGCTGTTCTCCTTGGTGAGTGAAGTTGGTCTTGGCTGGGTTTCTTGTTGATCTTCTGGGGGAGGGGCCTGTTGTAGTGATTCTCAAGTGTCTTTGCCGCAGGCGGAATTGCACCGCCCTTGCCAGGGGCCAGGCTAAGTAATCCGCTTGGGTTTGCTTTCGGGAGCTTTTGTTCCCTGACCACTTTCTGTAGAGTTGCGGAGGACGGGAATGAAAATGGCGGCCTCCCAGTCTCCAGCCTGGAGGAGCCGAGAGCTCAGGGTCCTGCTCCTCTGTGTACCCTCAGAGAAAAGTGCCCAACCGCCCCCACCTCCCTGGCCTCCAGTTGTGCCTGGAGAAAAGCGCTCAGTCGCTTCCATCTTCCTGGCCTCCAGCCGCGCGCTTGGAGAAAAGTGCTCAGTTACTCTGTCTGTCTGGCCTCCGGCCGCGCTCCAAGCTCACCCAGCCTGTGCCCAGTTCAAGGTAACCCCAAACTGAGGGCTCACTCCTTGGCTTTGTCGCTGTAGCCGGCTTCCCCGCTCTAATACCTGCGAGCTCTGTGACACTCAGACTCCCCCGGTCCTTCTGTGACCCTGCGGGACCTGGGGTTATGCTGACCCCGCGTGGGCTTCACCCCGGTTTAGCCTCTGGAGCGATGTCCCTCCATGGAGCAGACTTTTCAAAGTCCTGATTTTGTGCTCCATTGCTCTGCCACTTGCCGGGAGCCGGCCCCTCCCCCCGTGGTCTATCTTTCCATCACTTTGGATTCACTTCTCCGCAGGTCCTGCCTTTCAGAAAGTGGTCGATTTTCTGTTTCTAGAATTGTTGCTCTTCTTCTCTTTGATTTCCCGTTGGATTTGTAGGTGTTCGCAATGGTTAGATAAGCTGTCTAGCTGATCTCCTGCTACCTGATGTCGTCTCAGCCTGCTGCTTCTCCACCATCTTGACTTCTGATTCTTAACTATAACTTATTGAAACTCACAGGAGGAAAGGCTGTTGTTCTCATAGATAACTCTATTAGGCTTTTGGAGGGAGAAGGAAAGAGGAGAAAAAGGGATGAAAATTAATATTTAATTGGTACCGACCTCTGTGCTAGGCGGTTTAAAAGTCACTTATTATTTGGGTGTCTCGGTGGCTCAGTTGGGGGGGTGACTGCCTTCAGCCCAGGTCATGATCCTAGAGTCCTGGGATCAAGTTCCACATCGGGCTCCCAGCTCCCTGGGGAGTCTGCTTCTCCCTCTGACCTCCCCTCTCATGCTCTCTCACTCTGTCTCTCTCTTAAATAAATAAATTTTTTAAAAGAAAATTCACTTATTTGTTACAAAACAGTGATTACTCTTTCAATTTTAGTTAAAAGGTGACAAAATTAGAGTAGTTAAAAATGTAATTCTGGAAGACCTAGAAAACAAAAATAGTTTTAAAAAGAACCAGGTTGGAGGAGCACATTCCTCGATCCCATAACTACTGGAAACACATGGTAATCGTGACGGTGTGGTGTTGCTGCCTGAAGAACAGACATGGAGACCAAAGGGACAGAATAGAGCCCAGAAGTAGATCCACATTTATACACCAAGTGTTTCGTAACACGACCACACAGGCAGTTCAGTGGTGGGAGGAGGGGTTATGGTTCATGTACTTCTCTGATTTTTCCTGCATACCATGATGTTTTTAAAGATTTTTCAATTTTATTGCATTTATCAGTAGTTTCTTCCTTTTACTATGGAGTAGTATTCTATTGTATAACAATACTCCTGTTATATACTCAACATTCTCTTCTTGATGGATATTTGAGTTTCCAGTTTGGAGCTGTTATGAATAAAATAGGAACACTGTGGCAGGAGTCTGTTTTGGGGCGTGTATTTTATTTATCTTGGTAAACACTAAGGTCATTATTGTTGGATTATAGAACAGGTACACACGTCCTTTGTAAGAAACCACCGTGGTGACTGTACCATCCTACACTCCAGCAAGCCGGGTGGGAATGTTCCGATGTTTCACATCCTCTCTGACATTCGGTGTCTTTAGTCTTTTTAAGTTTTAGCCCTTTAGAGTGTTGTGTGTTGGGCCTTCTTTACTGTGGTTTTAATTTGTGTTTCCCTAATAACTAGTCATGCTGACACTGTGTCCCTATGTATTAACCATTTGCATATTTTCCTTTGTGAAGCTTTGTTCAAATATCAGGTTGTCTTCTTTACTATTGAAGTATAGGCATATATAAAAATGTATATATATTATATAAATATATCATATATAAATAATGTATACTTATACAATATATAAATAATAAATTATATATCTGTGTGTGTGTGTATATATATATATATAAAAATATATATATATAAGCTATCTACCTTTTGGATTCAAGGCTTTTGATAGGCAAGGCCTTAAACAGGAAAAAAAAAAGGCTTTCTCATATACAGGTCTATTAGATTTTTGGAGAGGGATGAAGGTATTCTCTGAATTTTCTTTCTAAAAACCTTATAATTTTAGATTATATAATTGGTTCTATTGTCCATATAAAATTAATTTTGGGGTCATGGTAAGTGGTAGGGGGGATTCTTTATTTTTTCCCCATACAAATGGTAAAACTAAATTCTGAAAGTTTTTACAGTCTTTGTAACCACTGCCCAAATGAAGATACAGAACATTTCTCTCACTCTAGAAATTACATATATATGTATATGTGTATGTGTATATTTATTTATATCTATATTTACCTTTATATTTAGTTTGGCTGCTATAAAATACCATAGACTGGGTGCTTTAAAAACCAGGCATTTATTTTTCACAGTTCTGAAGGCTGAGGAGTCCAAGGTCAAGGAACTGGAATATTTGGTGTGTGGTGACAGCAGCTTTCTCATGCACAAGTTGCTGTTGTCACTGGGTACTCAGCT
Organism: Martes martes; assembly: GCF_963455335.1. Classification (NCBI taxonomy): domain Eukaryota; kingdom Metazoa; phylum Chordata; class Mammalia; order Carnivora; family Mustelidae; genus Martes; species Martes martes. The sequence continues at coordinate 75,140,126 of NC_137902.1, forward strand.
CACGTTAGTGAGAGGAAGCAAGCTCTCTGTGACTCATTCTTGAGGGTGGAGACCTATGACCTCATCTAACCCTGATTACCTCCCACCCCCCCCCCCAATCCATTACATTGAGGGTAGGGTTTCAACATAGAGATTTTGAGAGGACACAAACATTCATTCTATAACATGGATAGATGACAGATAGATAGACAGAGGGATGGCTGGAAACATAGATAGATCTCAACCTAGACAGCTAGATAGACCCATTGCATCTCTGTCTCTCTCTGCATGTAGCAGGATATGTGGGCACTGGTTGGGCAAGTCTGAAATGCAGAGGGCTCCCTGTCAGGAGGGGTAGCCTGGCCTCCCCACAAGGAGCTGATGCTCCAGGCCACAGGTGGGATTCCTTCTTCCCCAGGAAAACCTCAGTTCTATCTTAAGGTCTACCCAGATCGTGGAGGATCTACTCATTTCCTAAAAGTCAGCTGACTGTGGATGCTAGTCACTTTACAGCAGCACTTAGTCTAGTGTTTGGTAGATGAGGACGGTAGCCTAGTTAAGTTGACATATAACACCAGCCATTAACACTGCTGGCCCTTCGGCTCTTTCTGGTGGGATCTGCCTGTTTTCCGACTTCAGATAAACGGAATCATGGAATGTACTGTCTTTTGTGCCTGTTTGTCCTGGAATGTGCGATTACTTTGGCAAAGTGCAAACTACTGCAGAGAAAGATTTTCACTGAGGTATTGTGTCTTCAAATTCTCAAATTTTGACCAATATGCTTGTTAGGAAAAAGAGAATGGAGTGCAATAAAGAGGAATTGTGTCGATTTGTAAACTGTGGAATCATAGGTAAGGAGCACATGGAATCATTTGATTAAAATGTGTAGCTCAAATTACATAAATTTTGTTGGCTTATATTTTGCATTGGTTGCATAACTTCTATGCACATGGGTCACATTATAACCTATAATAATCTTATGCAGTCTTCAAAAAATAACGTTTCTAATTCTGTTATAGTCTACACTAGACAGAAAACTCAAACACCAGCCTGTGCAGTTCAAAGTCAGACCCGTGCTGCCAGTCCTGAAGGTCAGAATCTGTGCAGGAAAACCAAACCGTAATCTGAACAGGGAAACCTTAATATGATGAATTATTAGCTGGTAAGGTGTGTAACTACTATGTAATAGGGATAACAGTAACTCTGAAGATAACAGGAACTGCAGCTAGGGTACAGACTCCAGTTAGATTTGTATTTTAATCCAGAAGTAAGGTACTTAAGGACGGAAGCTCTGTGTTTTGATGGCGAAAGTGGATGCCCAAGTTTCCCGCTTCCGGAGGAGTATCGAGGCTGGAAGAACGCTGGCCCCGGCGGGAGTAGCGGCTGAAGGAAAGGCTGGAGGTTTAGCGCCACCTTGTGGCTCTGAGGGAAAGGCCAGGAGAACCGCTCAAATGCCGGACAGGATCTTGTCGAGCTGCTTTCCCCATGAGTCCTCGTCTGTGTCCTCCGACCCTCTGGACGCCGGTTCCTGTTCCAGCACTTCCTTGATCTCCATTTTGACCCCTGCCAATGCCACCTCTTCGGTGTACTAGCCCTTTTAAAAAAGAGTCATTTTTTATTAGTTTTTCAAAGTACCAACTTTTGTTGGTTTTCCCTAGTGCACGTTTGTCTTGTATTAATTTCTGCTCTTACATTTATAATTTAATTGCTTCCACCTTCTCTTGTTGAATTTGCTGTTCTTTCTCTGGCCTCTTGCTTAGTGAACTAAGCATTTGAAGCTATGGTTTTCCCTCTAAGCAACATCCACAAGTGTTAGCATATCGTATTTTTATTACCATCCAGTCCAAGACACTTTATACATTTTACAGCGACATCTTCTCCGGCGGATGGGTCGCGTGGAGGCATGTCACTTCATTTCTCAGCAGCAGGGGTTTTCTAGGGCTCTTTCTGGTGTTGATTTCCGGGGTCATTCCCCTGTTTTTCAGAGCACGTGCTCCGTGTGACTCCAGTCTTCCGAAATTTGTTGGGACTTGATCTGCTATTTGGCATGTGGCCTATTTTGGTGACGTTTCCGTTCTTGGTGGAGACGAACATTTGTCCTGCACTGGTCGGTGTGGTGTTTCTGACCGCTCTTGCCCCAGCGTCCTGCCTCGCGTCGCGCCTGCTTATTCCAGCGTGTGTGAAATCCCCACCTAGGTTTCTGGACGTGTGTTTCTTCCTTTATCTTTATCTTTTTTTTTTTTTTTTAAGATTTTATTTATTTATTTGACAGAGACACAGCGAGAGAGGGAACACAAGCAGGGGGAGTGGGAGAGGGAGAAGCAGGCTCCCCGCTAAGCAGGGAGCCCGATGCGGGGCTGGATCCCAGGACCCCAGGATCATGACCTGAGCCGAAGGCAGACGCTGAACGACTGAGCCACCCAGGCGCCCCTGTTTCTTCCTTTATTGTGAAGCTAAATTGTTACATACAGACACATTTAGGATGTTTATATTGTCCTGATGAACTGGACTTTCTAATTATGAAATGCTCATCTTTGTCTCTGGTAGTAATTCCTCACCTGAAGCCTGCTTTGTGTTGTAGTAATAGAGCGACCCCCTCCCCGCGCCCGCTGTGTCGTCTGCATGGCCGTTATTATTCTGTCCTTTTCTAGGTTAGTCTGTGTGTGCTACTTGTCAGCAGCACAGACTTGAGTCTGGTTTTTTTCTTTCTGTCTGATAATATTTTTGCTTACTTTCCTTTGGATTAGGCCACTTACTTTAACATTTGTATAGTTGGATTTATGTTCACCATTTTGCTGCTTTATTTCCATATTCTGGTCTTTATTCCATGATTTCTCCTTCCTAGCTCTCTTTTGAATTATTTTAATTATTCCATTTTCTCCTCTGTTAGCTTTTTAATGATATCTATGTTGTATCTCCCTATTAATAATTTTAATTGGTATTATTTTTTTGGTGGCTACCTGTTTTCTTTCGGGTTATTTTTTATAATTTCACTTTTCTACAAGCTTTTTAGTTAGGTATTTATATATATATATATATTTCTGTATATGTATACATAGATATACATACTTTAATTCAGTCTGTAGTTACTCTAGAGAGTCAACATATACCTGGAGTTGCCTGGCTTATATTATTTTTACTACTTGTAAACAATAAAACATTTGAAGACTCTTTACATTCATTTATCATCCTCTGCCCTTGTTAGTATTGCTGTGCTATGTTTTACTTCTAGGTGTTACATATTATTAAGATTGTTACTTTTTAAAGTCAAAGGTAAACATTTTCTTTTACATATACATATATATTTGCTCCTCTTCATATATATGTATTTTACACACACACACACACACACACACACTCTCATACTCTTAGCTCCTGCTTATTCCTGCTTCAAGTAGAAAATGTTTTCTCCAGCTGGAAGAATTCCCTTTAGTATTTCTTGTGGTGCAACTCTTATGATGAATTCTTTAGGTTTTGTGGGACATAGTTTTCCATGGATTGCTCTTTCAGAAACCCTGCCTTTAAGCAACAAATGTGGGTAAAGGTGGACATTGTAGGCAAGCAAGGAAAATACTGTATAAATGTTTTGAATTAGGGACTTTGATTCTCAGATCAAATACTGTATAAATGTTTTGAATTAGGGACTTTGATTCTCAGATCACGTTGGTATGGGCAATCTTTTTCTTTAATCAGATGTCACTGCTTATCTTAATGATTTCTGAATTAACAGTTCTGTGGAAGATCTTATTCATTTCACCCTATACAAATATTGACTTATTTTGCTGCCCTTGTTAATTGATCTTAACATAAGAGTGCATGGCTTATGGTGAATACCTAACAAATATTTGCTAGATAGATGAACTTGGAAAGAGGTTTTTATTTTTTAATTAATTAATTATTTTTATTATTGTGTAATGTTAATCACCATACAGCACATCATTACTTTTTGATGGAGTGTTCCATGATTCACTGTTTATGAACCACACCCAGTGTTCCATGCAATCCGTGCCCTCCTTAATGCCCACCACCAGGCTTACCCATCCTCCCACCCCTCTCCCCTCTGAAACTCTCCGTTTGTTTCCCAGAGTCCATAGTCTCTCATGCTTTGTCTCCCCCTTTGGTTTTTCCCCCTTCATTTTCCCCTTCTTTCTCCTAATGTCCTCCATGCTATTCCTTATGTTCCACGAGTAAGTGAAACCATATGATAATTGACTTTCTCTGCTTGACGCATTTCACTCAGTCCCATCTCTTCCAGCCCCATCCATGTTGATGCAAAAGTTGGGTATTCATCCTTTCTGATGGCTGAGTAATATTGCATTGTATATATGGACCACATCTTCCTTATCCATTCATCTGTTGAAGGGCATTTTAGCTCCTTCCACAGTTTGGCTATTGTGGCCATTGCTGCTATGAACATTGGGGTACAGATGGCCCTTCTTTTCACTACCTCTGTATCTTTGGGCTAAATACCCAGTAGTGCAATTGCTGGGTCACAGGGTAGCTCTATTTTTAACTTTTTGAGGAACCTCCGCACTGTTTTCCAGAGTGACTGCACCAACTTGCATTCCCACCAACAGTGTAAGAGGGTTCCCCTTTTTCCACAACTTCTCCCCATCAGGGAAATTCAAATCAAAACCACACCAAGATGCATCTTACACCAGTTAGAATGGCAGGAATCGACAAGACAAGAAAAGAGGTTTTTAAGGATAAAAATCATTACAATGTAGACCCAAAGATAAATAGAAGCACACTCCACCACTTGTCAGCTTCTCAGACTCTATTCTGATCAGCAAGCATGCCTAATAAACATCAGTTACATAAGCCAACCGTTGAGCAACAGTGAAGCATATGGCATTTAACAACAGATTTTCTGGTTACAACTCAAGAGAGATATTTGAGGAAAAACTTTAAACGTGCAGAACTTTTTCTGACTGTTTCATGACAAAAGTCACACTCTTTCTTTGGAATTTGATGCAGCACTATATTAATATTACAGGATTAGAAACATTATAAATCACAAACCGACTCCCATCCAGATGGAAACGAGTGTGTTTATAGGAAATGGTTGTATAACATCATTAATTGAAAAGTTAGATGGAACAGGGGCACCTGGGGGGCTCAGTGGGTTAAGCCTCTGCCTTCAGCTCAGGTCATGATCTCAGGGTCCTGGGATTGAGCCCCACATTAGGCTCTCTGCTCAGCGGGGAGCCTGTTTCCCCCCATCTCTCTCTGCCTGCCTCTCTGCCTACTTGTGATCTCTGTCTTTCGAATAAATAAATAAAATCTTAAAAAAAAAAGTTAGGTGGAACAAATTTTATATGTAGGAAATTGGTAATTATCAAAGATACTCTTCATTTGCACCTGAATTATATTAAAAAGCAAATGAGTCATATTGAGATATGTCTCCTTTCATGAATGTGGGTAAATTCTCAAAATTCAACTCCCATCTGATTTGCCTTATTTATGGGCAACACAAACATGGGACTTGTTAGTGTGGAGACGCACGGAACACAAAGACTCACCTACTGATGAAACCACATCACACTTTATTAATTTCAAATAGCCTTTCTTCTGTTAAGATAGTTTGATTTTCTATTTGGTGCAAAAATAGGCAAGGAGTCAGGTTTTTTCCCCTTCTGGAAACATCAGCATAAATTAAAGTTTAAAAATCACTGCCTCTCCAACACACGTTGTTTCCTGTCTTGTTGATTTTGGCCATTCTAACTGGTATAAGGTGGTATCTCAACGTGGTTTTGGTTTGAATCTTCCTGATGGCTAGTGATGATGAACATTTTCTCATGTGTCTGTTGCCATTTGTATGTCTTCTTTGGAGAAGTGTCTGTTCATGTCTTTTGCCCATTTTTTGACTGGATTATTTGTTTTTTCAGTGTTGAGTTTGAGAAATTCTTTATGGATCTTGGATATCAGCCCTTTGTCTGTAGTGTCATCTGTGAATATCTTCTCCCAGTCCGTGGGTTGCCTCTTTGTTTTGTTGACTGTTTTCCTTTGCTGTGCAGAAGCTTTTGATCTTGTTGAAGTCCCAAAAGTTTATTTTCACTTTTGTTTTCCTTGCCTTTGGAGACATGTCTTTAAAGAAATTGCTGTGACCGATGTTGAAGAGGTTACTGCCTATGTTCTCCTCTAGGATTTTGATGGATTCCTGTCTCACATTGAGGTCTTTCATCCATTTTGAGTTTATCTTTGTGTATGGTGTAAGAGAATGGTCAAGTTTCATACTTCTACACATAGCTGTCCAATTTCCCCAGCACCATTTATTGAAGAGACTGTCTTTTTTCCACTGGATATTTTTTCCTGATTTGTCAAAGATTAATTCAGGGTCTTTTCTGGTTCTATACAAATTTTAGGATTGTTTGTTCCAGCTCTTTGAAAAAATGCCATTGGTGTTTTGATCGGGGTGGTGTTGAAAGTATAGATTGCTCTGGGCAGCATAGACATTTAAGTGAAATAAATCAAACAGAGAAAGACAATTATCATATGGTTTCACTTATTTGTGGAACATAAGGAATAGCATGGAGGACATTAGGAAAAGAAAGGGAAAAATGAAGAGGGGGGACCAGAGGAGGAGATGAATCGTGAGAGACTATGGACTCTGGGAAACAAACTGAGGGTTTTAGAGGGGAGAGGATTGGGGGACACGTGAACTTGGTGAAGGGTATTAAGGAGGGCACGGATCGCATGGAGCACCAGGTGTTACATGCAAACAATGAATCACGGAACACTACATCAAAAACTGATGAAGTACTCTTTGGTGACTAACATAACATGATAAAAAAAGAATCACTATCTCTTGTTTTAGGAAATTATTGTCTGTCAACTCTAGTGACAAAATGACACAAAGTGAAAAATAAAATTCTGTATTTCACTGAATCTAAGTAACCAATTGTGTACACATTTTTTTTTAATTTTTAAAATTTTTTTCCGTTTAGGGAATAGTTTTTTTTTGTTTGTTGTTGTTTGTTGTTTTTTTTTTCTTTTCAAATTTTTTATTTAAATTCTAGTTAATTAACATGCAGTGAAAAATTGGTTTCGGGGTAGAATTCAGTGATTCATTACTCACATACCACACCTGCTGCTCATCATGAGTGCTCTCCTTAATGGCCATCCCCCATCTAGCCTACCCCCCCCAATCCTTCCATCAACCCTCAGTTTGTTCTATCCTTAAGAGTCTCTTGAGATTTGTTTCCCTCTCTTTTTACCCTCCCATTTGTTCATCTGTTTTGTTTCTTAAATTCCATATATGAGTAAAATCGTATGTGAGTACATTGTTTTATATACCAGAAAGTTTCCTTCATTTTACTGTTAACCAATGCCTTTTTTTTTTTTTAAGGAAAGTTTTTATTTTAGAACAGTTTGAGGTTTACAGAACCCTGAGCTTTTTTGTCATTAATATTGTCATTGTACATTTAGTGAAAGAGCTCTTGCAGACTTTAGGTATGGATTTAAGTCATGTATCCTTCTCAGGCATCTGTAAAGAAAGGACTGTAAGCAAAATAATTTCATGCATTCCTAAAGCTTCTTGATGTTCAGTGTTCCCCTTTCTGAATCGAAGTCCCTGATGTCCACTTTTTCTTTCCTTACACTGTTGGCTCTCCGGAACCTTGGTGATGCCACAGCTTCTGAAAGCATGCCCCCATCTGATTGCTCGGATTTTCTTCCTGCTTTATGTTCCTTCTGCAAGTTTGACTCATGGTCCGTTTTCTGTCAGGTTTCAGAATGCTTTTAGTTGACCAGAACAGGAGCTCCCTTCCTTAATGTCCTTCCATGGTTTTTTTTTGACTCAGACGACAGGTCATGGTCATTGTCCAGACAGGTACCAAGTCTTAACCACCAAAGTCACATGTTTAAAGGCAGGCATAAACATGTCACAGTCCCAACTGGACCACTGTGTTTTTATGATGCAGTCAACTTCAGATGCATGTGAAACCAGGAAAAGTGTGTGAGTCATAGGACACGTGCAATACATTAATTCTCTTCTCATCTCCGAGAGCCCTCCCCCCACCCCTTACCCCAACCAGGCTGGGCCATATAACAAACAATGCAACATACATGTGATTGTATCATCCCTGTTTTCACATCAGAGAGGGAAGTGGTTTAAATTAAAGTTATGCCTACATTTTTAAATCATAGACTTGTCCTACACTAAAAAAAAAAAAATACATTGTTCCAAACTTTATGTTTTATCATTCTTCCTGTTTAATATGCATTGTTGGCTCAAAGCCAGCACTCTAGGCAGCCAGGGCCTATGAGACAAGTGCCTGGGGCCTTGAAAGATAAACAGAAGACATTGGGGCTTGAGAATATGGGGGCAGCCAGCTGGGGAAGCCCGATGTTAGCTGTCGTGCTGGGCCAGGAACCAAAAACGGGCTATTCTTGCACACGTAAAGCGTCAGGGGTCCAGGGAGAAGGTGGCCCACCCAGGACCAGAGGCTGGACAAAGACACCAGGCAGCAGTCATGGGACATACCGGGGACTCGCTGGCAGCCGTGAAGTCCAAAGGCTGTGGGAGTCTGGGCTCCTAGAAATCATCCTGGGACAGAATCAGCTTCAGTTCCGTGACTCAGCCATGCCCACACCTCATGTCCCTGTGCCCTGAGTCTTTGTGCTCGTCGGATTTCATTCATAAGCCCTGCCACCAATCTCAGAAGTAGGCTATACTGGTTAGGAATCTGACCCAAAGAGCACTGCATGGGAAAAGTAGACAAAGTGAGAGGAGTGATGACGAAATGGGCTTAGGGAATGTGGAAGGATCCACACGCAGAGTCTGTGGCACCCTCGTGGAAGGGGAGCTAAGAAGCCTTTAGAATCGGACAGACCAATATCTGAATTCTATCTCAGCCAGTCATCAATGCGTGATCTCGGGCACATGACTTCTCTGAGACTCGGTTTCCTTTTGTGGACTGTCTCCAAGGAGCGGAGGCGGAATGAATAGGATGCAGATGTGTTAGCGCCTTGCCGGTCGCAGACACCCAACACATGGCGGCCACCCTGTGTCGTGAAGTCAAGCGGTATCTATGGAGTTTTGAGGATTCCTGTATGAAAAACGGCCACTTAGTGGTAAAAACAAACTCATAAGGATTTGGGAAGCTCATTATGGCCTTTCAGAGCGCACTGGCTCTCTCCAGACCTAATGTACTTTCAGTGAGCAGGGGAATTTACATACATTTCATGTTACATATCACTACGGAGCAGCCGTAGGAACTAGAACTTGTAATCCTTTCTCTGCACACAATGTCATTGAGAGAGATATTTCTGTACCATTTTTAACACACTGGGAGGATCCCACCCTCTCCTTAGTTCCTCTTTCACACCCAGATGATGGCGTGCCTTGAGTTCCAGTTTTTAGAAATCTGTGTGGTAGGCTTTCCTTCTGAAGTACAAACGTCTGTCCTTCCTGGGGAGGGTGGGAGGGTGCATACCACAAAGACACTTCCATGAGGCCAAAGAACAGCCCCCAAAGATGTCCGTGTCCTCATTCCTGCAACCTGAATATTTTACTTTACATGGCAGAAGGGATTTTAAAGATGTGATTCAGTTAAGGATCTTAAAATGGGGAGATTAATGTGGAATATCTGGGTGGCCCCATTTAATCCTAAGAGTCCTTATCAGTGAAAGAGGGAGGAAGAGACTCAGAGAAACAGATGTAGGAGTGGAAACAGAGGTGATGAGGTTGTTGGCGTTGCAGGGGGAAGACGCCAGCAGCGGGGAAGGCGGGCAGCATCTAGAGCTGGAGGAGGGCAAAGCCGTGGATTCTCCCTCAGCCCCTCTGGAAGTCAACACCTTGACTTTAATTCAAGGAGGTTCGTTTTGGTCTCTGACCTACAGCATCATAAGAATAAATTTGTGTTGTCAGAAGTCACTACATTTGTGGAAACTTGAGACAACAGAAATAGTGACCAAGGCGCCACTCACATCTTGTGAAGTGATTGAAGTAGCTGTTTCTTCTCGGTCAGCATATACTTGCAACAAGGAGGAACCAGGGAGGGGGAATCCCAAAGAACCCCCAAAAAGACAATGAAAAGATGTGTGACTATGTGAGTTTATGTATTTTTGCATTCCTTTTCCCTTGTCTGGAAATGACCACAGAAACACCAGAAGCCAAACCGAAGAAACCCACAACAAGCCTGAAAACAAGCAAACAAGCAAACAAAACCCAAGGACTCCTTTTAAATGTAAGGCTGCTGCTGCCAGCACCAAGCCGGTGGGCTGTGTTCACATGCACACACGTCCCTTCTCATTCCATGACACCTTCCAGGTGTCCAAAGCATTAGCTTTCTCTTGTGATGGCAAAGTACATTTAAGTAACCGACTTCACTTTGTCAGAAAGAAGAGAGAAACAGCTGGTTCCCATGTATTCTCTGTAGTACAAAGGATTTGGGGAAGGGCGAGTCAGTGCCCACAAAATATAAGAAAAAGTCTCAGCCAGGATGGGGAGGGTGGGACACCCCAGATGATCAGCCTGGGAGATTTAATTGGGATGTGTTTCTGGGTTCTGGTGCTGGAGGTCTGGGGGCTCTAGGTGGAAGAGACAGAGTTTGTTTGTTTTTATTCTTGTTTTGTTTTTTGAGTAATAACTTACAAGCATAAGAAGAAAATGTGGGACATGAAGGGTGTTATAGAGATCACTGTTGGTTTTGATGTTGAACCAGTTTCAAGCTAGAATAACTCTAAGGCAGGAGAAAGACATAAGCATTTGGTGGCTTACTGAATAGTTTGAAGTTTGAAGGATGAAAGGAAAAAGAGAATAGTATCAAAATTGAAGAATTCAAATATATATATGTGTGTATATTCATTATATAAAATATTTATATTATATTAATGTCATACAAATATATTCTTATTTTAAAATATACGTACTTATATATACATATATATAAATCTATATCTTTCTATGTATGAAAAATCATTGATATATAAGTATACTATATGAACATTTTATGTAGTTAGGGAGAAATTTTCAAAATATAGTACACTTCAGTGTAAAATCAGGAAAGAAACGTAAAACAATATACTAAAGACCGGAAAAGGTATCTAGACCATGTAAAAATTCACATCACCATCCAAATATGTGATATTAAGTATTTCCTAAGCTTTTATTCCAATGAGCTCTTGGTTATTTCTAGAGCCTTAGAAGTAAGAACAAAAATAGCAGAAATCATAGCACGTCCTGCACAGAAAGGCCTCGACTCGGGAGCAGGGAACAGTGTTCATTTCACTGGTTAGCATGAAGGCTGGAGATCTATTAGATTTCTGCTTGAGGAATTATTGATTACACATTAGATAAGAAACCACATATACTGAAAGAATAATTCAAATCAATTGAAATGTGAAAGTAGGAAGACAGGCTGTTAGATTTTAGTCTATTAATTCACCTAACAAATACATTTTAAGTGCCTGCCAAGCATCAAAATGTTTTTCTAGGCTCTGTGTGCCCATGGGGTGGAGGGAGGACAGGAAAAATAAAAACTGTTTCCGTGGAGCTTACATTCCAGTAAGGGGAGATTGGCAATAAATGCATTTAAGGATGTGTAAAGTAGAGGCACCCGGGTGGCTCAGTTGGTTGAGCATCTGAGTCTTGGTTTCAGCTCAGGTCATAATCTCAGGGTCGTGGGATCGAGCCCTGCATCTGGCTCCCCGCTGAGAGGGGAGTCTGCTGGAGATTCTCTCTCTTGCTCTGTCCCTCCCCACCCCCCCCCACAAATACATAGATAAATCTTTTTTTTTTTAAAGATTTTATTTATTTATTTGACAGAACACAAGTAGGCGGAGAGGCAGGCAGAGAGAGAGGGGGAAGCAGGCTCCCTGCTGAGCAGAGAGCCTGATGTGGGGCTTGATCCCAGGACCCTGAGATCATGACCTGAGCTGAAGGCAGAGGCTTAACCCACTGAGCCACCCAGGTGCCCCCCATAGATAAATCTTTAAAAAATGTGTAATGTAATACATGGTGCGAAGAAGCATAAAGTGGGGTTAGTTGGTTGAGCATGGGGTGGGGAGGTGCTGTTTTGGAGAGGCGGTGTAGGGACGCTGCTCCGAGTAGGTTACAGAAGAGCAGGGTCCTTGCTTTTCCATGACGCAGCCCCCCCCGGTAGCTGGGAAGGTGTGATCCGGGTGGAGATGGCAGTAAGCTAAAGGCATGTGGCTGAGGCGAGCTTCACTTGAACCTCAGGAAACTCTGCTAGGCTCTCTCTCCTGTTGGTGGTCCCTAGAGAATTCTGGGCGACTTAGTCCCCAGCTTCAACTGCCACCCAAAACAGATCATCTTAAAGCCAGTTTGCCTTTCCTCCTGTTGCTTCACACGGGCACTCTGGACTCGAGAACATTCCCACTGTGCTAGTCCTTAAAGCCCCCGCTGCAAAATACGAAGACAGGACATGTATAACCAACCCCTAGAGTATGGCTTCGACTGTGGACAGAAGCATCTGGGATGGTGAGAATCCTGGAGACCTTCCCTTTATCCTGAGCAGCCTGGACCGCGCCTCCTGACCCACCGTGTAACATGTGACAGCGTAAGGAATGCAGTTAGAAAGCTCTGCGCTTCCCGGAGACGCACGCCAGCACCCTGCCGTCCGTGCGAACCTGACGGGCGTGGGGCTGTGGGCCCCTGGGCCGGGAGGGAAGACTCTTCCGGGGGCCTGTCCTCTCCGCACTGACCTCTGCTCTGCCGCGCAGCGAGAAGCCTTTATCAGACGGGAAACAGAGACTTGCAGCTGAGCTGGAAAGCAGCCAGAGTTTTGAGCCAGAAACGAACAAGCAAACAACAGCAATGGTAGCTCCACGCCGGAGTAGACAATACTAGATACAGATGGCAGGGAAATGGGGCTCCCGTGGGCCCCGTGAAGGCTCAGCTGTGACGCGGGCTGAGGACCCCGGCTTGGCCAACGGCAAGAGCCGTGAGCCCTGGCCTCGTGGAAACTTCTGAGCAAGAGGCGTGGGGGCCCAGAGGCAGATGTCCGTCGGCAGGAGCCCAGGGGAGGTTTTAGAAATTCCTAGAACATTTTTCTTTCTCTCTCTGTGACTTTGGAGAGCTATGGCTTTGAAGATGTCTTTTTCTCCTGGGAAAGCCATGGGCGCTCAGAAGTTGAGATTTTTGACTCCTTGTCGCTTTGCCTTGGCCTTTGCCTTGAAGGGAGACTGACAGAAACCTCTAGGTTCAGGCACAAGATTTGGCCAGGAGGGGTGGGGAGTGCCGTGGTGGTGACAGAGAAGTAAGGGACTGAACGAAGCTAAGGACACAGCAGCCTTTACCTCGCAGAAGCGTAGCCTTCCTATGTGTGATGTCCCTGTCTCTAAAATGCCATTGACCCCAGCCACAGCGTCAGTGGTTCCTGACCTGCGCGTCTCCGCGTCGGCGGACACACACCTCCCTCCCGCCTCCCATCTCCACGGGCTCCTACTTTTCGGCTCTCCTCTGCTTGTCGATGGCGCCTGAGACAGACCCGGGCCCTGCGGCTCGCCGGAGTCAGGGATGCGAGCTGCGGTCGTGCACGCTGACGGGGCGGGCCTTGTCTTTGGTTGGTGCTTTTCTGTGGACGGTGAGGTTGGACCAGCCTCCTGCTGAGCATGAGGGCTGCATGCGGGTGTCCGCTGGGCCCCCGGGGAAAGGCAGAGCTGGGACTTGCTCAGATCACTTGCTCCTTCCGCCTCAGTGGTGCCCTTGACCATGAATTATGAGGGATGGCTCAGGCTGTCAGCGAGGTTTCGAGTGGAGAGTCGGTGGTGTGGGAGAAATGAGAGTTGTCTTCATATATTCAGGGATACGCCATATGGATGAGGGGGCTTCTTATTCTGTCTTCTGTCGCACTGCTTCCCCCCTCATTTACATAAAAATGTAAAAGCCATTTGCCTCTTGCAAATTTTTTTTTTGCAAATTTATTGCAAATTTATTTTTGTCTGTAAATCATTTCAATATAAGTTCAAAGGATGTAATTTCCTACATATGCCATATGATCTCTGTTCATTAAACACATTTTTAATAAAAACTCTGGGGGCGCCTGGGTGGGTCAGTCTGTTGAGCCGCTGACTCCTGATTTCGGCTCAGGTCGTGATCTCAGGGTCGTGAGATCGAGCCCTGCCTCGGGCTTCCTGCTCAGTGGGAGCCTGCTTGAGATCCTCTGTCTCCCTGTCCCCCTCTCCCTGCTCACACACAGTCACTCTTTCTCTTGCTCAATAAATAAAATATTTAAAAACCCCAGTAGTGTAGATTTTTTCATTCACCTTATGGAAAATTTATACCTTGTAATCTAACTGGCAAAGGCAGCCCTCATCGCTGATCAACCAGATTCATTTCCTTTGTTAGAAAAAACCTGACCTAATTTTCCAATTTAAATAAATGTGGTCATACTTGCTCTTCTGACAACTACCTCACCTTTGAGTTCGAATTCATGAATAGATGGATGGATGGATGGACGGACAGACGGACAGACGGATGCGTGGTTGGGTAGGTGGAAGCATGGAGCTTTAGCATAAGTTTGTTCTCTGGATAAAATAAGACACTGCTCCCTTCAGTATTCCTTGGAGGCTCTATTTGTGTTTCTGCCACAGGACATTCTCTGAGACCTGTGCATTTTAAAACTGTCCTTTTGTTTGTTGTCCAGATTATTCGTGCACACGAGTGAGATTCAGGCTGGGAGAGAAGCATGTCAGGTCAAGTAGGAGAAAGGCAGGTGTGAAGGAGGAAATGATCTTTTAGGCGGGTCAGCTTCGAGGAGCACCTGTGACAGTTGAGGACCTAGCAAGTGACTTCCTTAAACTGACCACATTCTAGTACTCTAGTATTCTAGTATAATACTACTATCTAGTATCTAGTATAATAATACTCTAATATTCTAGTACTGTCTGGAAAGTCCTCGTGTGTCCACAATGATATTCGTGTATGCCCAGCGGAAGATCAGTGCCCTAGAGGGGAAGGCTACAGCCAGTGGATAAAGTGTAACAAAACAATTAAAACTCTCTAAATACAAAGTGGTCTGCTTGTCTTAATGAGTTTCTTGTCATTAGAATTATTTGCACAGAATCTGGGGGTCAGCCATCAAAGATGCGATAGAAGGAGGGACCCTTGTGTTGAATATAAATTTGACTGGAGAAAATGCAAAGGGTTTTTTCCAACTAAAGGATTTATGACATTTCACCCAGGAGTGCTCAAACTTCATGCTTTAAGATCCCAATCTTATTTTGGAATCCTGAAAGAAAACAGAGGAACCCATGATATCTTAACAAACCGTGACTGTTTATTTTTGTTTTATTTATCTCTGTATCTGTTTTTACACATTGGTTCTGTCTTCTCAGTCAAAGCCACTTCTGTTTGCCAGCGCTGAGCTAACACAATGAGCTACCACTTGCTTGATAGTACTTAATCATTTCTGTGACTTCAGAGGGGGGAAGTCTTAAGTCGAATTAGAAAGCAAACATGAAGTTTATATGTTTGGTGTCAACAAGGGGAGACTTAACTTAAGGGGTTTGGTGGGCGGGGACAGCAGGACGGTGAGAGAGGCTGGTGTATTAACCGAGGCTTTCCACCTTGGTAAGGAGAGCTCAGGTGTGTAGGTTTTGTTTGGATACAACCACAAAGGGAAGGCAGTTTTGGTAGGTAGCCTAGATGGAGCTTCCAGAAGCCTCGAGTGAGTCCAATCTTGAAGCTTTGGGTGTGGGGAGTGGTAGGGGAGGGGGAGAGATGTGGGAGAGGGGCCCTCCCACAGCTGGTCACCGCCCCATACCCCCCTCCCCCAGCTGATCACCGCCCCATCTATGCTCCCGTTACTGCTGTGACCAGCTAGGGCTGTGTCCCCATGCCCATGGCCGGGTGGAGCTGACTTTCTTACAAGGCTGCTGGGAAAGTACTTAACTTCTGGCTCAGTGGCAAAAGCCGGCCTTTTTCTATCATTCGGAAGTTGATTTCACAGGAGGCCCTTCTCCGGGATGCCACAGCTAAAGGCACTCCGTGCCGCCGATGGGTAGTGTTGGTTCTCCTTAGTGATCCCTGCTAGTTACGACCTTCCTCTCGATTTCGCAGGAGCCTCTACGGACCCTTTTCGTTTCAAGCTAACCTGGATAGCATGACAGCAACGTCCACTACTTCTAAATATAGCTGTCCCTGCTGGCAGAACCGCTGACATGGGCAGATTCCTACAGGCTCTTTGTGTTTCAGAAGCCAGGGTTCAGGGGTTGTGTCACTTAGAGGTCTGTTTGTCTGTGTGCCAACAATTTATTGAACTAGATTATTATTAAAATTTCATCGGCCTTACCAAACTGAATGTCAAAGAATCATTCCTACAGCGAGTGTATGAATATACTGTTACCACTGTTTTCTCTTTTCCTAGCTTGTGAGCGGCTGTCCACAGCAGAAGGACACATACCAAATTTGTCATCTTTATGAATTAATTACTCAGGGAGAATGCTTTGACTCAAAAAAAAGGTAAGTTAGTTAAGAGAGGGGGAAGTCCGTCTTAGTCATGAGAAAAATACTGCCTGGGATTAGGTCAAATCCATCCCCAGCCCACCTTGTTGCTGCAAATAGTTTCCTCCAAATCCAATAAGGAAAATCATTTAAAAATAAAAAATCCCTGTATTTTTAATGGAAAAGAACAATTGGTAAGATGAATTAAAGACTAACTGTGATAGATACGTCATTTACAAACAAGATATTAAAAGAGCTACATCATTTAGTAAATCCAGAGCATTAGTACTTTAGTTTTTTTTTTGAAGATTTTATTTATTTATTTGACAGGTAGAGATCACAAGTAGGCAGAGAGCAGGCAGAGAGAGAGAGGGCCACTAATACTGACTTTTTATTTAAAACATCCCCCTGGGGCACCTGGGTGGCTCAGTCAGTTAAGTGTCTGTCTTCGGCTCAGGTCATGATCCCGGGGTCCTGGGATCGATCCCCGCATCAGGTTCCCTGTTTGGCAGGAAGCCTGTGTCTCCCTCTTCCACTGCCCCTGCTTGTGTCCCCTCTCTCTCGCTGTGTCTCTCTGTGTCAAATAAATAAATCTTAAAAAAAATTCAAATAGAAATTTAGTTAATTGTGGAATACTTAAATCAACTGAATGGTCAATCAAGCCTGAATGGCCAATCCCATTTTCTCAGTGAAACAATTTAAGATTTCACAGACATTTGTATTAACTAATTCACTCCCCTGGGAGTGGGTAGTCCTACTTAATCACAAGTAATAGAGACTTGACCCAGTGCCTTTAAACTAAAACGTTAGATTAGTTTGGTGAACACCCGGGACAGGCCAACTACCTCCGATTGGCCGCGTTTGGGAGGAGTGTTTGGGAGGAGTGCGACGATGCCGCCGGACCCCGGGGAAACCAGGGGTAGACGGCATCTTTCTCTTGTCTCTCGAATCTGATTCGTCTCCCCGTTTTCTCCATATCGGCTTCCAGTGTGTTCCTATGACACCGGTGATGTAAAACACGGCTGCTGGCTCGGGTTTCCCAGTCCTGGCTGCGTGAGAGGAGACTGGCCCCAGAGCCTCTATCCCCCCAATTAAAAATTCTACGGGAAGTTTTTCGTCAGTCCAACTAGGTACTAACGCTTGGATTCACTGACTGAGGTCAAGACAGCAGAGTTGTGTTTTACCGAATTGCTTCCCCTGTAACCATTCAGATTAAGAAATAGCAGGTCCTCCCAAAAGCCATTTATCACTTCCCTCCAAAGTCCCTCTTGGCTAAAAATCACCTTGTGCCTGGTTGGTCTTTCCAGCTTAACATGTTCTTATGCCTCGTTAATTTTTCCATAGTCTCAGCCATTGAGTTTTTTTCCCTTTAGTTACAGTTACATCTACCAAATTGATGTAGCAAGTTAGGGAAGACTTTGGTACAACAGAAAACTTTTCTTCCTCAATCTCAGTATTAATTTCACATAGAACTGCCTGTTATCATAGGGTGTAAGAGAAGCAGTTTGCTCGGATGTCCTTGGATCAAGTGGTATGTCAGATCAGACAGGGTTTGTCCTAGGGTCCAGAGAACATGTGCCCAAATTGTAAACCCAAAATGAGGATTTAATTAATGACAAAGGAGAAAGAGAGATTCAGAAGACATATTCTTGCTTTTACTTGCAAGGTGAAAGTCAGGAAATTTCTGCACTGAAGAGGCAGTGTTTGGTTTCTGTGGCTGTGCCTAATTAACCAAGCAAGA
This sequence comes from Martes martes, assembly GCF_963455335.1. Lineage (NCBI taxonomy): Eukaryota > Metazoa > Chordata > Mammalia > Carnivora > Mustelidae > Martes > Martes martes. The sequence goes on from NC_137902.1 coordinate 75,158,257, forward strand.
CATTAAAAAAAAAATCATGTCTCTTGCTAAGAGTGACTTCAGTTTGTATCTACATTTGTAATAATTTTAAAGGCAATGTGATTAAATATAATGCTTGCATTTTTGGTAGGAAAACATTTCTGATGGGTCCAAGGAAATAGACAAACAACTCTAAAATAAAGGAGAAAAGAAGATAAGCATTTCTTTTGAAAGGAGGGAAATAAAACTCCTTGTTAATGCATTTATCTAGAGAGAAGTAGGTTTCATCACCTACACTCTTGGAATAAGGACCGTGTGTGTAGACGTATTTTATGCATGCTTAATATATACCCCTAAACATATCATAGTGATTGTTTTGGGTAATGACAGCAGCAGTCTTGGTGGCTGAAGAAAATTCTAGAAAATAAAAAAGAAAGAGTAGTCAGTGCAAATACTGGCCTCTTCTAGATCGAGCCCTTCTGTGTGTTCTCCCTTTCACACAATAAACGGCTATTGCCGAGTAGATTACAAAACAGGCAAACCACATTCTTTGTTTATTAATAGTTTTATTTCCTTATTTCACTGTTAAACTCAGGGGATAATATCACCACAAAGTTGCAGGCATCATTTTATAGTACAGACAATGGATATATTTTCAGGAGAAAGAATGAGCGTGGCATGGGGTGGGGGAGGGGGCACCTGAAATGCCTCCCGAGGAAGGGGAGGCCACCAGGTCATAAAAACGGGTAAAATTCAGTGCCTTTGGTAAAGATGTGGACACTATTTTAGATGCAACTATGATACATGCCTTTTGCTTACAAAGCAAATATAGAGCCGTCATCTCTTTTTGGATAGTGGTTTCTCACTATAGCCTCATGAACGAGAAGGGTGTGATCACCAGACGCATCACAGGTGCTGCCCCCAAGGCTTCCTGCCCCCAGAAATCAGTGTGCTCACGCCCCAACTTGGGAGGCCCGTTGTCGTTTAATTATCCCTCAGACCTGCACCAACTTAGTTCCCGTGTGTTTAAAAAAGAAAAGAAAAGAAAAGAAAAGAAAAGAAAAGAAAAGAAAATAGGTGTCACTCGCAATGTCGCCTTCCATGGCTCCAAGCATGAGCCCCAAGGAAGTTTCTCTGGAGGGTGGTAGGTGGGAAGCGGAAGAGCCCGGGGACTGGACGAGGAAAGGATTAAAACCGGACTTTCGTGTCGTTGCAGAACAGCATGGACTCTCCCCAGCTCCCCACACCGAGCAGAACTGCACGCAGACCAGGTTTGGCGCCAACGACAGATCCTCACGTGCACAAGTGGAAAACGTGTCTTCCTCTGCCGGCCCTCGCAGCACCTCCCCTCGGACGACCAGGAAGGATCACAGAAGTTCACCAGTCTGGTAAAAAGTTCCCGAGTTCTAGGGATAAAAGAGAGAGTTGGTTTTTTTCCTCCCTTTGTGTATTCTTCGTTACATCAACGACTTCAAGTCTGTTTACAATATTTCTCCTTGTTGCTCAGGAACATTTCATGAGCTAAGAATCATCACATTTTTCCCTTAAGTGACTTGCCCAGCTTGGTGACCCCTGACTACCGCAGCAGTGTGGGGCCGGGCTGCACACAGTTCTGATAAGTACTCGTTCTGTGGTCTGTAAGGGGTTTACGTTAAACATTCAACAACATTTACTGAGTGTCCATTCTCTGACGGACGTCGTGCCAGCCACGGGGAGGCAGACAGAGGCGTGAGACCTGCTTTGTATTGTTAAGAAACTCACAGAACTGAGGATAAAAATAGTTTGGGGCTCGATGTGCAAATTACAGAATTGTTAAGAAGTATTTTGGACTTTGAGAAGGAACAATAAGAGACTTTCATATTCTCGAGATAATTTTTTTTTTTTTTTTTTTAAGGTTAAGATAGAGTTACGGAGTCTGAATTGGGTGCGGACAGTGTTATCAGTACCTCTCCGTCGCGGAGCCTACAGCTTCCTTTTCCGTTTGCCTTTCACGAGCTATCTCATGCAACTCAGAGTGGGGGTGACCCCAGGCCAGGCCAGAGCTGGAGGGTTCTGCTATGACCACCACAGGCCTAACGTTCTTCTGAAACACTGGCTCTCACCAAGCATTTGGGGTTCTCGTCTACACGTCCGAGTGCCCTGTCCACCACGTGTACATGAGGCTGTGAATGTAGCTGTGTCCACTCAGGAGCAGCAGGAACACCTGCCTGTGTCGGAGCCACCCAGGAGAGCACTTGGCAGGTGCAAACGTCATGGGGTAGAGTTGCTTTATTAACTCATCTTTTTTTTGGGGGGGGGTCCCTCAGTAGCCTCCTTCCTCACTAAAGCCAGAAAAAGAAGATGGAAATACCTGGTTCTGAAGAGGTCTGGGTTACTGTCCCCAGAGTCAGCCTCTGGGTCTGGAGCAGTAATCCTGGTGGAGGCTGAGCATATACCAAATAGAGTTGTGAGAGCACAGGGAGAGAGAGCCCATGGCTTGCACCCACAGAGGGAAGCCAAGAAACCATCCTCGGACCTTAAGTGCAGGCCGGATGGCTCCCAGCTGAGCTGAGCTCCGTGCACACTGTAGTGGAGGGAACGTGTTCTTTTAGAGGAAGAGGCTTGAGGAAAGGGTTCGTGTCCTGGGTGCGGTGCTCTGCGGTTTTGGTCCCTTTGGGAGAACTACGAGGGCAGCACCGAGAGCACCCACTCCCCAGTGGCTCTGTCTGCAAGGTCATCAGGCCTCAGGTGGGTCCCGGGCTGCGGGGGCGTTGCGAGCAGTCCATCCCCGGGCTCACCAACAAGCCGTGGGTCCCCCAGACTTCTGGTCTCGAAACGTAAGGCAGTAAGTCTCCCGGGTCTGTGATGTGTTCGCCTATTCATCAGGCACACCATTATACCTGCCCTGGGCCTCGGCTTTGATCTGTCCGCTGTCAGAGGGCAAGTTCAGATGCCTTCGTGTTGTTGATTAGCACGAGCATCTGGAGACAACCCAGGGAGTGTAAGCGACATGCAGGGGTGCACAGAGGACATATAAGTCCCTGGTGACCTTTAGTGCTTCTTTGTGCTACTTTTGTTCATCCTCTGAAGCTGCTAGTGATGGACCGTCCGATGTCTCAGTATTATGTCCCCCTCTGGGAGTCAAGGATGGGACACCAGAGCAATCCCTAGTTCTGTGTGGTATCAGCCTCCTCCACCAGCCTGAGCCCTGGTGCCCCGCTTCCCTCATGAGGCCGCCCTCTCCAGCTGACTCCGCCCTCCCACTCCTCCAGGGTGATGCGCAGGGGCTCTCACCCCTTTCCAGAGCCATGAACTTGCCTGTCTTCTGCAAGGCCGGTGGAGAGAGAAAGCAGAGACGCTTCTAGATCTTTACCCACTGCAGCTTCTAATGCCTGATGATGCCTAATGCATCCCGATTCTCTGTCAGAGTGTAGAACTATTGTACGTGAAAGGGTAAACAGAAATGGGTGTACTTTGAGTCAAGGCTGGATTTAAGGCAAGGACGATTCAGGATAGTAGGGAAACCAGCAGAGAGACCCCAGATAGGGGATGGGCCAAGAGAACAGAGCCAAGGGAAACAGGGGACCAGACAGGTTACTTCTCTTACCCATCTGGTAAGGCCTGGAGAAGAGAAGCTGGGAGGATGGATGTGTGTGCGTGCAAGTGTGTGCGTGTGTGCACATGTGTGTGCATATGTCCGTGTGTGTGGGGGGGGTGTTCTTCATGTGCGGCTTATTTTAGGCTTATTTTGCTTTTTCCATTAAAGTGAATTATCACGAAAGCTCTGCAGACCTCATCCATGTGGAATAACATAGGTTGACGATGAAGATATTTTGATCTTATGTAAATGCCTAATACCTTTTCTCATGACAAGCCCTTTGGGAAAGACACGTGTAGCTCTGTCCAGTTATAAACACTCCTACCTCTTTGATCACCCATATCCCAAGTCCCCCATATTCAAAAGGAGTCTGTTTTTCTTATTTTCCTTCTCAGAAAACTTCCTGAGAGTTGGCCGTACCTTTCTACAAACACAGGAAGTACGTAGCATGCAAAAACAGCTTTTATCCATAAGAGATTTTAAAATGGGAGAGCAAGAGGCTTGGAGTAGTTTCTTTTCTGCCATCATCAGCATTAAGGAAAGGACAGGGGTCAGGAGAGGATCAGGTTCAAGCCAAGCTGCTACTGACCTTCATGGTTGTGCCAAAGCTCGGGGTTTGTCCATTTCTCAAACGTAATGCTCTCTAATTTTGTTGGAAATACAGGAAACAGCCCTTTGGGAGGAAGGCAGGACAGGAGTTTCAAAAAGAAGGGGAATCACGGACGTCCAGGGACACTGGGATCAGCATTCATATGTTTATTAGTGTCAGGCCAACCAGAGTAGGAAAATAGAGATGCTGTTGCTCACCAGACGTTTCACAAGTGGATCACAGAACATTCCGTAGTTTGCTCTATGTATTAGAAAATAGTCTCTGGTTTTTCTTGTTCTTTGGTTGAATGTGGGCCCAAAAATATATATATTCTTTCAATTACGCTGATCTGTTTATTTTTTATTTTTTATTTTTATTTTTTTACCCTTGTCATGTAATTTCAAACACCAAGGTGGAGGGTTGCTTCGTTCATTTCCCATCGGGTTCAACGAAAGAGTGGTTTTTCCACGTTTCCGTCAAAGTCACAGTTGGCTTTTTATTCCCCAGGAGTTAGGGACTTGTTGCTGCCAGCAGGATGGCCGTCGTCTTCTCCTCAGCCTTGTGGAAAGCTCGACGGACCGCACTGATTGCTTGGGGGGACCTGAAAGAATCACTTTCGAGGGACACCACGGCTGAAGACCGAAGGGTAATATTTATCAACATTAAATAGACACTTGGTGAAGTATGCATAAATATTTCTTCATATAAACAGAACATGAAATTAAATAGTTCAGAAACACAGACACCACTGAGCCCACACCCACTGTTGTCACCTGTAAACACCAGCTCACAGTGAACACAGAAGCAGCTTCTACCCTGGCCCGGGGTCCACGACCCGAGGCCCTGTACAGAGGTGAGATTTCTTCTCAACCCCCCCACCCCACCCCCTCCCCTCCCGCTCCCCACACTGCCCCGGTGAAAGGAAAAGAAGGAACCCCAACAACTACAACAGTGACAAAAATGACAAGCCACGGTGGCACCCCCTCCCCCCCACCCCCCCAGTACAACATTGAGCTTTTGGATCAATTCAAAGGAGATACAGAATCATTTTTTTCAAAACGTTAAGGAAATCAACTTGAAGAAATACTTTTCAAAGTGTTAATACTTTCTTCGGAGGACACGAGAGTTCCCGAACCCCACCGTGACTGGGTTAGGGTCGCGCAAGGAACCCCGGCGAGTGCTGGCCACAGCTAGGTAACACAGGGGGATGCCCTTTTGCATCTAGAAGGGGCCAGGTAGCAGGACCTCCAACACCACGTTCTCCACCCTCCCCCCTTCATGGTGTCACCGGGGCGCTTTGCCATAGATATTGCTGCGTGTGACATTCAAGCGCGACACTATGAGTTTCAAGCAGCTGAGATAGCAGAAATTTTGTTGGGCAACATTCAGATTTGGACGATTAGATTGAACCCCATGGACGTGGTTCGTGGCTGGGGCTCACTCAGCAGGGCCCCGGTTTGCTGGAGCTCTGTCGAGGAGATCAGCAAATCACCCGGCTTACACGGCTTACACTCAGAGTCTGGCTGTGCGCTGCTGCATTCCCCAGGATGGTTTGTGGGGGGAAAAAAAAAAGCCCTGGTTTCCAAAACATTACACTGGGTTTATTTCACTTTTATGTTGTGTTAGGATCCTAGAGAACTTCAGTTATCAAAGTACTGAAAGCATATATTGCAAGAACAATTTGCCAGCTCAGTGATTCCCAGTATATTATATACACTGTATGTGTGTGCAGACGTCTCTCTCTCTCTCACACACACACACATATATATACTTGTATATTTTTATTGGTACGAAACTGGAAATGCACGAAACAGTACTTTGCAAGAATCAAGTCCACAAATAGAGTTGAACAACACACCAAAGAAGACGGGGAAGCTCTATTGGGACAAGAAGGTTCAGTTTTGCAACATATGAAGTAATTTCTGAACCACCGATTCACTAGCCTGACGTGTTCCCTGTGGGACCTGGATCGCCCCGCTTGGGCTCCTCGGAAGGAACGTGGCGGCGGGCTCAGCTAGTGACAGTCAGCTAAGATTCCCGCGCTAACGGGGATTCAGAGAACCCAGCAGCCCGATTTGGGTGTGGAATTGCTATGAAACATTTTTTCCCCCGTCTTTGAGGGGAAAAAAAAAACAAAGTCTATTTCAGAATAAATTTCTTTATATTTAGGAATATGTTTTGTTTTTTGCTGAATTGGTGTCTGACTTTCTATATTAAAATGGGTTTATTCACTGGGTCAGTAAACAGGCAGCTTCCTTCATATCTGGGTGATAAAAAGACAAACCCCTTTTGATCACCCCGGCAATCACCCCACCGCCAGCCGGCGCCCCCCGGAGGTCTGCGGGTGGATGCGTGCGTGTGGCCGCTGCGCTGGGCCGAGCCCCCCCTACAAGGCCTGCTCGGGCACGCGCTTGTGGAAGATGACGGACTGTCTCTGCTGGTACTGCTGCTTCCGCCGCCGCCGCCGGTCGCACTGGCAGAGCAGCAGCATCTTGAAAGTGGTTCGGAATGTTTTGTTACACAGCGCATAGCACACGGGGTTCACGGTGCTGTTGATGTAGCACAGCCAGTAGCCCAGATTCCAATAGGTTTTGGGTATGCAGCTGTCACAAAAGGTGTTCACCAGAACCATGATGTTGTAGGGGGTCCAGGTGATGATGAAGGCGAGCAAGATGGCACTGAGCGTCTGCGCCGCCTTTTTCTCCTTGATCAGCGACATCCGCTTCCGCTTGGTGATCTGGCTTCGGGTCTTCAGAGCAAACCTCTTGGCCAGAGTGGCCTCCTTGAAGGACAGAGGTAGAGTGGCCGTGGTCTTGCCCACCGAGGAGTTGGCCTCTGACGCCTTGGCTGTGTCCACGGCAGACTCTAGCTGGATGGGGAGCTTGGAGAAGCTTTTCTGGAAGCCGGCACCGTCGTCCATGCTCTTCTGGGCCTGCAGCTTGCTGGCTTTCCTCTGCGGGTCGGCCGCCCCCAGCTCCTCGTCGGGCACCTGCAGGTTGTCCGAGGAGGGTAGCTTGGTGGAGTTGAGGATGGTGCTGTGCCCGGGCAGCTTGAGCACGATGGAGTAGATGGCGCGGGTCTCGGAGCCGATGTCCTCCTCGTCGGAAGAGGCCGAGTTCTCCAGGGAGGCGGCTGCGTCATTGTTATTCCAGCTGTCGCTGCTGCTGTGGTCGGGGTCCATCTGCTCGGCGCTGGGCTTCCAGCTCTTGGTGGCGAACCAGAAGTGGCAGCCGCCGTACTTCCTCCGGGACGAGCGTTTCAGGCTCTGCTGCTGCAGCTCATAGCTGCTGCAGCTCCGAGAGCTGCCCGTGGGGTGGACAAAGTTCTCGGCCTCTGCGTCTGTCCCCGAGGCCTGCAGCCCGGCGAGCTCTTTGGTACGTTTCTCGGTCTCCTTATAGATCCTCCAGTACAAAATAGTCATGATGGTGACAGGCATGTAGAAGGCAGCGATGGCCGTCCCGAACGTGATGGTGGGCTCGCTGAGGAACTGGATGAAACACTCGCCGGGCGGCACTGTCCTCTTCCCGACAAAGTACTGCCAGAACAGGATGGCTGGGGCCCAGAGGACAAAGGAGATGACCCACGCCAGGCCGATCATCACGCCGGCTCGTTTTGTCGTTCGTTTGGCTCGGTACGTGAGCGGCCGCGTGATGGAGAAGTACCTGTCAAAGCTAATGACCAGGAGGTTCATGACCGAGGCATTGCTGGCCACATAGTCAATGGAGAGCCAGAGGTCGCAGGCCAGGTTTCCTAAAGCCCACCGATTCATGATGATGTAGGTGGTAAACAGGTTCATGGAAATGACCCCAATAATCAGATCGGCGCAGGCCAAACTTAAGAGGAAGTAGTTATTGACCGTCTTCAGCTGCTTGTTGACCTTGAAGGCCACGATCACCAGGATGTTGCCGATGATGGTCACCAAGGCCAGGACGCCCGTTAAGAAGGCGATGAAGACCACCTGCCAGATGGTGTGGCCTCCCAGCGGGTCACTGGTGGTGTCATTGGCAGAGGAGAAATTCCCGGCTGCCTGAGAGACGTTGTAGCTGCCAAGGTGAGTGGCCGTGCCTGGGGGCAGCCCAGCATCTGAGGGGCTATGCACCCAGGGCGAGCTGATGTTTGGAAACAAAGGCGAGGTTGTACTGTTAGTGTGCCAGCTCATTGTGATTCTCGGACATAGTCTGGGGAGAGAAGAGAGAAGAGGCGCCATTAGGAGAACGTCTGCCTTCTCTGGATTGGTTCTTTGCACCGCACAACTTTTAAAACCCATGGGAGACCTCTGACAGGAGGCTTACTCTCAGGCCAGAAACATCCAGCTCTTTCTCTTACTTTAAAGGTGAGGGGCCTGGAGCTGGGGGAGACCGATCTGTCTGAGCACAGTTAGCAGGTGACATGCACCTGTTTGTGCCTGGTTCTTTCCGTCCACACTCTCCCTGTTCCTAAGCATATACCACCTACCCTTCCACGTCATGCGTTCCCCCAACAAAATCTTCCTTCTCTTATTTTAAAGAGAAGGGGGAAAGAGGAGATGTGTCTGTGCTGCTTATGCGATACACTGGTCTTATTCACCTGCATTTAATCCAGCCAGACCCGGGCCTCTCCCAGGCTGGAGGCATATGCAGTGTTAGGGAGTCGGCAAGCGTTTAAGCCTCCCCGGGCGTTAGCAGCCTCGTCCCGGAACAAGGGAGGAAACGGGTGTGAATCGCTACACACTGTGTCACCTCAAGATGTGGCTAGAGAAGCAGCGTGTCTGCTCTGTGTAACGGTTGATAACAGTATACAAGGCAGCTGTCATATGCTTGATAATATGCAGGAGCTTTGCCAGAATATTCTGCACTGACCAAACCAAGTTTTGGATATTTCCAGTATTTGGACAGTTTCCCTTCGGTGACGAGAAAGTGTTTGAGCACCCACACGCACACGTTTGTGTACAAAGGCTTGCAGAACTGCAGCTGGTTCTTTCAAATGCTTGTTAACCAAAATACATAAATAAGTGAGATGCTTCAGTGAGAGCATCACCAGGAAGACCTCCAGGCTGTCTCGGAAAGCTCTGGGTGGGACCCGCCTCCTCCCCTTGGATTGCTCACATCAGCAGCCACGGTGCACTCCACCCAAAATCATTCCTCAACAAGTGACATCCTGTGAATTCAGCGTTGATAATACTAGCACAATACACTTGGGAGCACTTGTGTTGTGTTTAGGCTCTTGATCTAAACAGGGTTCAACTATAAACTGTCACATACGAACAGGTACACATATCCATCCCCTGGCAAGAGCCCCACATCAAGTCTCTCCACAGAGAGCTGTCAGGTTAACACGCCGCCTTCTGGAGTGGCCTCAGCGTGTGGCAGGAGGGCGTTGCAGTCCTAAATGTGTAAGTTCAAATCTCAGGTCAGCCACTTCCTGGGGGTGACTTAACTGTTTTGGTGAACCACGTGCCTCATAGACAAATAAGAATGAAACATTCTGCTTAGTGGAATAAACTGTTGAGAACTTTAAAAGAGACTTTGTCACTGAAATGTTTTAATGTATGTCCAGGGCTTAGTACGGAGCCTGACACAGAGCTATGTGTGACAGAAGCGTCGGGTCCATTGTTATTTTACTCTTCTTCTTCTTGAACAATGAACTCACTTTGCTCTGGCTTTCAGGATGCTCAAAGCCCAACGCAGGGCAATAATAAATGATCCAAAGAGAATATAGATCGGACACTTCCTACGTGACAGACGTTGTGCAAATCACCATATGCTTTATCTCACTGAATCCTTAAAATAATCACATTTTATGAGAAGTGGAGACACAGAGAGTTAAGTAATGTGTCCAGAGATCAAGCCGATGCATGAAGGAGGAGGGGGGAGAGATTCTCACCCAGATCATCTCGAGCCCTCCCACTCTGCGTTGCACTGTGATGTTTCTCTAACTCTCCACCGGTCTATCCAGATGTTGCATACAACTAGCCTGTCCCAACTGGCTAAAATGTGTTATCCACCTCCTTAAAGTAGAATTAATGTGCATTTAAAAATTAGATGAGATGCCATTTGTCACCTAAAAGATGAGCAAAATATAAATGATTGGAGGCAGGCAGCATGGACAACAGTGTGAAGGACAGAATCTTGTGGTTGTGGCTACAGTGTAAATTGGTCGACAATGTGACAGGTGATTTAGCAGCATCTGTCAGAATAATGCACAAATTCCCAGATCCCAGGAGCTGATGCGTGTATGTGTGGTACGTATGTTTTGTGAGTGTGTGTATACCTACACATAAAATACCTAAGTGGTTGGACATACACAACATGCACATATAATTTTATATACACTTACATACATATATACATTTATATATATTTACTTCAGCACTATTTGAAAATAGCAAAAAGAGATAGTCTAAATATTCTAACATATTGTTCTGTTACAGAAAAGAACACCTGTATAATCCAGAGATGAAATTCCCCACAAGGCACCGATTTCCAATCACGGGTGATGGGTGGGGTTTTCTTCCTTACTGCTTTTCACTCCTGAGGGTTTTGTTGGGGCACTCAACTCACCCTTATCTCTAGCTCACTCCCACCGAGGACTGCCCGTATCTGGGAAATGCTACATGCTGTTGAGGGTACTGGGCTGCATTGAGGGTTTCTTCCCAGATGCAAATGCAGAATGTCTATCTGTTCTCTGCCTCCCCCTGCTTCCCGGGTCCCCACAGTTCCTACAGGCTGTGCGCCCATCTTCCCCGTCACACCTGCAGCCACACGGATAGAGGAGAACAGACCCGTCTGAAACCAGACACCTCAGCTCGAAGTCCCGTCCTTGAGTTTAACAGCCACTTCCTCCTGGGCGGGCGAGGTGTCCTCCCCAACATGTGCCCACGAGTATTACTTTCTCCTTCCTATGATCACCCTTAGTCCTGCATTACTCTCTCATCTGCTCCGTAGCCCTGCTGATCTTCTACACACCTTCTGGACAGCTTCCTCTCCCCAATGTCTTTCACTCCAAAGCTCCAAAGCTTCCTGGACATAGTGGCTAACTTTCTTGTCCATGCTTGGTTTGGACTGCAACCCATACTACATTCCTCCCTCCCTCCTGCTCCCCGCTCCCCACTCCGGCCCCTGGGGTGTGCTGTGAATCTCACATGACCTCCCACAGCATGTTTTAAAGTTCTTTTTAAAAAATTTTTTAAATTTTTTAAAAATATTTTATTTATTTACTTGACAGAGAGAGAGATCATAAGTAGGCAGAGAGGCAGGCAGAGAGAGAGGGGAAAGCAGGCTCCCCGCCAAGCAGAGAGCCCGATGTGGGGCTCGACCCCAGGACCCTGAGATCATGATGTGAGCCAAAGGCAGAGGCTTAACCCACTGAGCCACCCAGGCGCCCTAAAATTCTTAAAACACCTTCTAAGTCTCTGCCATCCTGTCCCGTGATGCTGATCAGGTTCTGGTGACTTTCACAGCTCCTGCCTTGCCGATTTTCTTATAACTAACTGTAATGGCCAGTAATCCCAGTGCTTTACGTTTGTGTTGATGATACATCTCTCTCCTCTCCTCTTTGTTTCTTCTTGTCAGCGTCAGACAGTGGGTGTCTGCTCTTTGTCTTTCCTTCAGCCATCCTTTTGGAAATGCCCTGTCCTCCACAGTATGTATTTCTGGAAGGGCATCCAGCACACGGCCCTTGACTCTGCCTCAGCAGTGGGCCTGAAGAACATGCCAGCAGGAGCAGTAAATTAAGGAGGGGAGCTGATACGGATTCGGGAAAGAGAGGGGAACTCTCTGTTCTTTGGGATTTTTAGGTGCTGGTGACCCACTTATATGCTCGTGGAAAACCTGAGAAGCAAGCAAACGGAGAGGAGAGAGACGGCAGGCAATGCGGAGCGTGGGGACAGCATGACCATGATGTCTTCTCAAAAAACCTGACCTAGAAACTCCTAAAGTCAAGCCTTCCCCCTTGACCTTGTAGGTTATGGGAGCCAACCATTTCCTCTGTTGCCTACGCTGCTGAGCTAGGTTACTGCCATCTGCCGCCCAAACGGTCCCAACTAACCTAACCGCCACCCTCAATGTCAGCACCTCTCACAGAACCACTAGTAGCTTTAGGTCATTCGCACCGGTGCCACTGAATTTGGGAAGTCGGGACTCTCCCCTCCATGGACTTACCCCGTAGATGAGATATGGCATCTGAATATAATAGTTTTTAAAAAGCACCACGTATTTTAGGCAATGTCAAATTGTTCCCTGCAAATTACACACAAAATATCAAATCATATTATGTGTGTAAGAATTCAAGAGCCAAATAATTTGCTCAGCTGACCAATGTCAGTGGAGATTGTAAGTAGGGATTTTAGAAACATGCCTTAGAGCAATTCTTTTCTTCCGGTTCATTTCATCCTGTGATTCTGTAGAACACCACAAATTATACAATATTCCATTCCAATTATCCCCTGTGAGAACACAGAATATAAAAGAAACCAGAATTGAGTCCTACCCATGGGTGGGACAAGCTCTCTGTATTGGGTTCATCAGATACCCGCTCCGGGGCTCCTGGAACCTAGCGGCTTCTTGGCTAATCACTAGAAATTCTGTGAAATCACAAACTGTTAGACAGGTGATCTTTGACCTAAATTCTTTGGCATGTCTACCGGTGGCCATTGTTCTCTTTATAATTCAACACCAATTCAATATCGAATACCCCTTAAAGTTTCAGATAGGTGCTTTTTCTTATTTTAAAAATATTCTCGTCTCCGTCCATCATACCACGGATATAGACAATGAAATGAGCAGGAATTTTCCTGTTGCAAAAGGACCCTTTAAGGAGAGTAACCTGTCATCCCCCCATATGGTATAATATCCAAAGGACAATAATTAATAAGTTAATAGTTAATGATCATACATTCACTCCAGATAACTATAATTGCCTCCTGATACCTTCATATGCATGAAAGCAAAAACGAGGATGTGAATCTGGTAGGTGAACGTGTCATTGAAGAAAAGAAATCCTTCTGAATAGGAAGTGGAAATTATGGGCAAAGCACATTATTAAAACCTGTTACGACTTATAGCTACGAGGGGAGAAATGTCTAGGAAATCACCGACACTCCTCTGATGCTATAATACAACGAGACGCATGGACATCACTTCTGTTAATAAATATGAGGCTATGGGTGCCTGGGCGGCTCAGTCGTTGGGCGCCTGCCTTTGGCTTAGGTCATGGTCTCAGGGTCCTGGGATTGAGTCCCGCATCAGGCTGTCTGCTCAGCAGGGAGTCTGCCTCTCCCTCTCTCACTCCTCCTGCTTGTGTTCCCTCTCCCACTGTCTCTCTGTCAAATAATAAATCTTTAAAAAAATAGGAGGCCGATATTTTCATTAATAACTTTTTATTGGAAAGCAGTGAAAGGTAGTTAAGAACCATGGTCTCAGAGCCTGTGTGTTTTGGGTCTGAGTTCGGGGTTGGCTGAGAAGGAGGGCAAATTTGGCCAAAGGCCTAACTTCTCTGAGACCACACTTCTTACTCTGTACAGATGGATTACCCGTGTGGAACCACAATGGACCCCGAAGAACCAAAAGCATCTTGAGAAAGAAGAACAAGGCTAGAGAAAACACAATCCCTGATTTAAGTTTTTTTAAGTTTTTTTTTTTAAAAGATTTTATTTATTTATTCAACAGACAGAGATCACAAGTAGGCAGACAGGCAGGCAGAGAGAGAGGGGAAGCAGGATCCCCGCTGAGCAGAGAGCCTGACGTGGGGCTCGATCCCAGGACCCTGAGATCATGACCTGAGCCGAAGACAGAGGCTTAACCCATGGAGCCACCCAGGCGCCCCACAATCCCTGATTTTAAAAAAAGATCACAAAGCCATGGTAATTAAGAGTATGACACCGGCCTAAACACAGACACACAGACCCGTGTAACCAGAAAGAGTGCTCACAAACATCCGTGTATATACGGTCAACTGATCTTTGACAGGGGAAGCCAAGAACACAACAAGGAAAGGACAGCCTCTTCCACAAAAGACCCCGGGAAGACCGGACAGCTGCCGGCGAAGGAACGAAACGGGACCCCAGTCCTATACCATACACAAAAGTCAACACAAAACCAACACAAATGGACACAAGACTTGCACGTAAGACCTGCGACTATAAAGCTCCCCTGAGAAAACACGGAGGACAAGCTTCACGACACTGTCCTTGGCAATGCTTCCACGAGAACTGAAATGAGCATCTTCGAGGGCTCTGAGCCCTCCCATGTCCATTGTAGCGCTCTCGACAGTAGCTGAGACAGAGAGACACACTAGACATCTACGGATGGACGAACGGGTGAAGGAAATGCAGTGCGTGCACACGTGGACTACTTCTCAGCCTTCAAAAAGGAAATGTGACAATATGGGGAACCCCGAGGAGGTGGTGCTTCGTGAGATAAGCCAGTCCCAGAAGGGCAAATACTGCATGAGTCACCTATCTGGGGCGTCGGAAACAGCAGAATGCAGAGAAGCGGAGAGTGGGTGGGCGGTAGCCGGGTGTGGCGGCAGCGAGGGACAAGAAACCCCGTACTCGGGGTACACGTGATGCAAGGTGAGTCCAGGTTGCACACGCCCGCGCTGTCTGCAGCTAACAGACCTGCAGTGTGTGGTTAAATTCTTTTCAGGAGGTAGATCTCATGTTAAGTGCTCTTATCGCAAGAAAAACAAACAGGACCCCAGGAAAGCCACCACCCACTCTCTGTGGGTTACAAAGAGGGCAAGAAACGTGTGGTGAGCTAATTCTTGGAGGTCTTCCCTGATTGGCTGCCTGCCTTCCACCAATGCCAACCTCTCAGGTCCTCAGTGTAGGGTTGCAACTGCAGGAACTCAGGGAGACCATGCTCAAAGTTTGCTTTTTATTGTATTTATTTGAGAGAGAGAGACAGAGACAGAGGGAGCAGGGGACAAGCAGACACCCCACTGAGCAGGGAGCCAGGCTTGGGGCTCGATCCCATGACCCTGAGATCATGACATGAGCTGAAACCAAGAGTTGGATGCTCAACTGATTGAGCCACCCAGGCCCCCATCAAAGTTGGCTTTTGAAAGTTGACTTGAAACACTCTGGTAGAGACAGAGCTTAAAACACTAGAGTCTTTAAACATCAAGGAACAGTGTACCGGCCGAAACATTAGGTGCCTCCTCACTGGTAAAGAAAATGCACCGCTACAACTACTATGAAAAAGTGATTCAGCTATCAATTCCATGGAAAAAGTCTGCGCACCACGAGCCAGCTGTTTAATTTCTACGTGTCTGTCCTCTAGAAAATCTTGCATATAGTCATATACAAGGGGGGGTTACATAGAATGTTTGCTGAAGCATGTGTTGCCATGACAAAAATCAGGAAAAGAACATCAGTTTGACAGTGGCTAAAAAAAATCTGGTAATAAAGGGAAATACAGCAGAAAAAAGCTAATTTACCGATCAATCATCTATGTATCTATCAATCATCTATTGACTTAAACATAAGCCAATATGTTTCTAATGAAGCTATAATTTCCAGAAGAAAACACAGGGGGTAAGCTTCATGACTCTGGTCTTGGCAATGCTTTCATGGCTGGATACATACATATACAGAAAGTTACAGATGTACACATAAATAGGAAAGTTTCAAAAGCTCTAAAAATATGTTGTTGAGTAAGAAAAAACAAGTTGTGGGGTGATGAATAAACATGATATGATTTAGGTAGCAACAAAACACATACAAAAATAGCGTGTATCTTATATAGATATTTGTATGCTTAAAAGTCTCATCAAAAGACAAGGATGCCAATCACACATTGGCAGTGACGTCTTGGACGGGGAAGACGACAAGGGTGAGGATGACGGACAAAGAGGGCTTCAGCTTGACCTGTAATGTCCCTGAGGAGAAAGCTACACGTTTCCAAAGCCAGAGGGAGGCAGGGAAGAGAGCTGACAGGAAGATCCTGGAATCTTGCCCTCCACCCCGAGCCTGGTTCTCCAGGAGGACAGGCGATGGTAGATAGCAAACGGATGTTGTAAACCGTGAAGTGTGTGCTGATTCCTGGTGCGGGATGGGGCCTGAAAACGGAAGTTTAACTTGTTATATAAAAGTAAAATTCCTGGGGGGGCGCCTGGGTGGTGCTTGGGTAGCTCAGTGGGTTCAAACCTCTGCCTTCAGCTCCGGTCGTGGTCCCAGGGTCCTGGGATCGAGCCCCGTGTCAGGCTCTCTGCTCAACAGGGAGCCTGCTTCTTCCTCTCTCTCTCTGCCTGCCTCTCTGCCTACTTGTGATCTCTGTCTGTCAAATAAATAAATAAAATCTTTAAAAATGAATAAAATAAAATTCTTGGGACACCTGGGTGGCTCAGTTGGCTGAGCACCCAACTCTTGATTTTGGCTCAGGTCATGATCTCAGGGTCATGGGATCGAGCCCCGCATCCAGCTCCGTGCTGGGCATAGAGCCTGCTTGAGATTCTCTCCTCCTCTCCCTCTGCCCCATCCCTTGCAATTTTTCTCTCTCAAAAAAAAAAAAAAAAATTAAAAATTAAAAATAAAATTCCTTACTCCCTTATCAGTGTATTAATGGCCTGAAAAGATCTTATACACTTTATTTTTTATTTTTTGATGATATACACTTTATGAGTAAATGATTCACGTCCTGTCTGACACAGTAAATCCTAGTCCTTCTGTCAGTCCTGGACCTTCTCTCCCCACCACTGTAGGGAAATTTCTTCCCTTCGTTCTTCAGAGGGGACCTTCACAATGGCTGTGCCTCTGCACAGCACTCGTCTTCTATCCCCAGCCCGGTGGGGTACATTTCTGGTGTCCCTGTTCCCTTCACAGTGAGGCCGGATCTAGTCAGGGGGTGTCCGAACATGGCCAGGGAACACCAGCCCCTCCTCCTCCTCCCAACTTTCACTCAGGTCCCGGTACCTGAGACATTTTCCATAACCTTCTCCCTGCCTCGGTGCCAGATTCCTCTTCTTCTTCTTTTTTTTTTTTAAAGATTTTATTTATTTATTTGACAGACAGAGATCACAAGTGGGCAGAAAGGCAGGCAGAGAGAGAGGGAGAAGCAGGCTCCCTGCTGAGCGGAGAGCCTGATGCGGGACTTGATCCCAGGACCCTGGGACCATGCCCTGAGCCGAACGCAGAGGCTTTAACCCACTGAGCCACCCAGGCGCCCCTCAGATTCCTCTTCTTAAAAATATCTTCGTGCCTTGGAGGCCCAACAGTGGACGTCTGGCTGGTATGACATCCGAGGAAAGTGATCGCAATGTCAAGAAAAGCCTTCCATAAAGATATCTAAAAATACTTACTGGAAGTGAAGGTCACCTAATGTCTTTTCTCACATACATCTGCCATTTTATAAACAGTATGCGATTTCCTAAGAACCAGGGGTACTGAGTGAGATCCAAATGAAATGATCGATGTGGGCTTTCTGTTTACAGCGCTGTCCCTGAGAGGAGGATAGGATTTCCAGGCACCATCCTCTTCCTCGTCCTGACCCAACAGCCTCCATGCCGTAGACCTTGTCCGTTTCTAATCAAGGGACTTCATAATCTTTGTTCACTGGATTGACTCACACTGGTGAGGAGACCCAAGGGAAGCTGTGCTTTTCAACTCAACACGATCCTGCCAGTGGGTGTCGACTTGAACGCCTTTACTCCTGGATTCTGGGAGGACGGCCCTTGCCTTCCGTGTGGATTACTCATATCTGTGCATATATAGCTCGGCTCTTGAGTTCGTCTCTGAGTGTATACTTTTCCAGACCGTTTTCACTACGTTCTCTTGACGAGCACATACAGAACCGACTCACTGAGTTCTTCAGAAGTGAAGTCAGAACCCGATCAGTGGGCCAACAGGAGAGTAAAAACGTGTTCATATATGCGGTCATGACGTAAGATGGGATCTGAACTGTGGGCGGTGGTCAGCAGCGTCTGAAAGCCACCGCCGTGGGCAGCTTGGCATCTTTTATTAAAATTTAAAATGAGAAAGGGAACCAAAAAAATGTGGCTAACTATTTAAGGATACAAAGTTTAGGGGGAAGTGAAGGATGGCTCTGAGAAAGCTACTCCCTATTAGTTGTAGAAAATGTTTTCTGGGATTATAAGTCCGTAAAATAGCTGGATAGCATTTTAAAATTTAAAACGTGTAAATATCCCATGTGAAAACCCATGTGCCAGTTCTTAGAGAAACGTGAGAGGCCAGTGTAAGTGTGAGGCATGTTTCTAATGATGGATTCTTAGAGACAAAAGTGCTCTTACTTTCTATACACCGTCCTGGCGTCACCTGTTCTGGAAAAAAAAAAAAAAAAGGACTGGGGGCTGTCAACGTTTATACCTCCTGGAATGATGAAAAAATGTGCAAATTAATGTCTTCTAGAGGTCTAAATTAATTCCACCTCTATTATTCTTATCACTATTACTGTAATTGTGAAAAACGGTGAAAAATCATGCAAAACCCCCAAAATACTTCTGCAGTTCACAACCATGCCCCTTCCCTAAGATCAGTTATTTGGTGCTGCCTCCGTATTCCGAACCCAGACGCGACAGTCACCATTCACGACCATCTGCCCCGGCGAAAGGGACTTTCCTCAAAGCTATGTTGGCCGGGGTGACGCAATACCAGAGCCAGCCACTAGGTGGCAAAGTCGACTCGGAGAACAAGCTCTGTGGGCAGGTGCGGAGAGGCAGCGCGTTTCCCCAGGCTGGTGACGGGGAACCTCCGCTTAGCTCAGTCACACAGTCCGTGGAGGGTATCAAAGAGGGTCAGCAGACCCCCTGCAATCAAACGTGTCTTTAAAGGGAATCCAACCTTTGCGGACTCGCACAGTCAGAACCAAACTCTGTGAACTGAGCTCTTGTTATTCATTGGAGCTGCCAGGAGGAAAGATGTGCCCTAATATGGAGCATTTGCTCATGTCGCGAACAGAACATTCCGGAATGCCAAAATGGGAATCAAATTCCACTTAAAAAAAAAAAAAGACAAAGCTTGTTTTTAAAGAGTCGATGTATCATGCTGCCTCCCTTGGTTGCGGCCTTTCAGAGGTTTTTATGCAATTTGACCACAGAAATGAAGGACGCTTGGCAAAGTGTTTGCATCTCTGCTGTTTATGCACAACAGTGGCTGTTGAAATCACAGGGTTTTACCTCAAAAACAAAAGTCTACATTGGACCCACGCTCTGCATCAGCACTCTCAAGCCCCAAACCTTTTGTTAATAGAATTTCCAGCAAAACAGCAAGACATAGAAATCAAATGAGAGGTAGTTCTAATTGAAACACACATCAAGCCCCTTTACCCTGAGGGGCCAACACCTTACCCCCTTACTGTCTTTACTCTTTTCTCAAGGAAAACTAGGGAAGGCGTGTGGCCGGATCCTCCCCACAGCAGACCTTCAGGATCCAAGATTCACTTACGATTTCTACGAAAAATGGGTAAGGAACAGTGCTTGAGAACTGAGATCAAAGCTAATATAATTGCAGAAATAAGGCTGATGAAAAAAAAATCTAGTGAAAGTGGTCATTTGGACTATGTATTTCTAACATGTACACTGCAAGGACAGCTGGCAAAGCACGTTCTTTCGGCTTGATATTTATGTTTTAGGATTGCTTGAAGGTAAGCTACTTATGATTTCTTTTCAAGATCTGTTTTTATCAGAGTATTTTTATATCTGGACATATTTCCCATATCTGATCTGCTTTTAACCTTCAGCCTATTTGCATGCCCCCTTCTGTCCCCTAGTTCCCGCACGTACTGAACACTGTTTGCAAAGGGAGCAGCAGTCACTAGGAAGGCATGCAGACAAGGGTGCCCCGAGTCTTTCACATTAGAGTCAGGAGACATGCCCCTTCTGCCATGTGAGCAGCTGCCTGAGCACTGTGATCCTGCTTCCTTGTCTATAAAATGAGGATTATCCTAGTTGAGGATTAGATAGAATGTGTAGAAAACACTCAGCATAGCCTGACTGGCCTGTAGCAGTTCCTCAACACCAGTAGGAACGGTAAGTTTCTGTGGTTGTTCGTTTGATTTTATAGAACGGCTTTATCAAGGCTAAACAAGAGCCAAGCTTTGTTGAGTTCTAAACCCAGGGCGACTTTGCCCCCACGGGACACTTGACATTGTCTGGAGACATTTTTCTTGTTCCCAGTTGGCGACAATGTGCTTCCGATGCCTAAGGGGTGGGAGGGAGGTCAGGGTGCTGATATACACCCAGAAGGCGCCAGATTCTCCCTCCACCCGGGGAGAATTACCCGGCCCGAGAGGCCAGTAGGGATAACAGAGATCCAGAAAACTGGAGCATCCCATTTTCCAGGAAAATCTGGACCCTGTCCTGGCCCTTATCAACCTAGCAAACTCTCTGGCAAAGTCTCTTCAAGCATCAGCTGATGTTTAATTCCTCTGGAAATCACATTCTCCAACCTCCTCTCCCCCACCCCCACCCCAGCTGGAATCCAGCTTGTCCTACTTTGTTCAGCTGTGATCTGAGGCAGCCCACGCATTTGAGTGCTTACTGCACGCGTTGGGCTGGGGACACGGTTCCTGCTCCCCGGAAACCACTGGTTGGAGACACCATCAACTACGCTGTCGTTGCGACAGAAGGATGACCGTCCATAATCATCTTTGCTTGAGGCAGCGAGGAGATGGCCAAGCAGAGGGTATGTGACAAATCTCGAGAAAGAAGACGTCAGGCTGTCAAGCAGGAGAGAAAGAGCACGGCATTCCAAGTGGCGGGAACAGCCTATGCGAAGTGTTGCAGGCCTATACCCCACATGCTCCCATCAGAGCGCACGGTGTTTCAATTTTTCTCTCTCGATACACCTCCTTGAGGGAAGGTTCCATCTTCTCCCACTCAAGGTTTTACTCTGAGATCTGCCACAGTTTCTTTCCCCCAGCATTCCCAGAAGTGTTGCCTCCACTCCCGCGTAACTGGGATGAACACAGTCACACTTAGGACAGGAGAGCTGGTGACGGGAGGGCTCGAGGAGGGGGTGCGGGTGCAGGGCAGGCAGGAAGGCAGAGACCGAGGCTGCACTGTGAGCAGCGGCCGGAAGGGAAGGTGAGCGGCGGGCTCCGGAGGCGGCGGCGGGGAAGGCTGAGAAAACCCCCGGCACTCTCACGACCACCTCGGCCACTCCAGAACTGTGCCACTCGGCGGGGGTCACCCAAAAAGATACAGAATCCGTGCAATCCGGGTTTTGGGGACAGGAAGGAGGTGTGGCTGGGAAAGAGGGAGTCCCCATCGTCACGGCGCTGAGCCTCCTCCCCTGCGGAGAAAGAGGAGTTCTCAGCCACCCCGTCCCTTCAACTGTCCCTCTGTCATGGGCACAAGGCAAATCCAGTCTCCTGGGAAAGCAAACACCACAGATCATTTTGTGACCGTCCTTTGCTCTCCCTGACCATACTCTGGACCTCACACAGGTGACATTCCTCACATCTCCTGAAGGCGCTGGGAGGGAGGTGATTGGGCGTGGGTCCTGCCTGGTCGTTTCTGAGTGTGGGACCTCCGGAACCCTCAGGAGCCACAGCAGGAAAGTAGCAGTAATAATACTGCATGGTCGTTAAGCACATTCGAGGAGATAATAAAGCAAGGGACACAACTGCCATCACCCAGCAGGTGCCCTCTCTCTCCGGCTACATGGTCAGACCCAGATCTGAAGTCCCTGGCACGCACCGGTCACTGGTGGCCACTCAAACATTTGACACATCGTTTCTTGTATCTATGCATCTTCATTTTACTATTAGGTTGTAAATTCTAAATTCTTGGGAGCAACGTGAAAAGACATTTTTACCTTTTTGGAGTTTCCAAGTCTTAGAATTCATAACCATGACAGAATTGTAAAACTGATCGTCTGTAGTTAACAATTCAGTGGGTCAATATTTGATGCATATGTTTGTACTAATAATATTCATTTTTTCTTTTATCTTTTTTTAAGAGACTTGATTTTATTCTGCTAGAGAGCGGGCAGGGGGAAGGGCAAAGGGAGAGGGAGAGGAAGACAGACAGAGAAGCAGGCTCCCCGCTGAGCATGGAGTCCAGTGCGGGGCTCGATCTCAGGAGCCTGGGACTGTGACCTGATCTGAAGGTAGACACTGAACCAAAGAGCCGCCCAGGTGCCCCTCACCTTTTCTTATAAAAGCAGATGAGGCAAGAAAAAGACATAGCAAAATCATGATTCCTCTCAGTGACTTGAAAGCAAAAAACCCTTAAAATCAAATGAATTCTACAAAGCAGAGCAAGAAACGGAGAACGGGGAGAGTTAATTTCCAATAACAGGGGAAAAAGCGAACACGCTGGCCAGACGGCTCTGGGATGCTCGGTGAAGAGTGCACGCGTGACTGAGACATTCACAGGCATTGCGGGAGGGAGGGAAACAACGGAAAGGAACATAAGACCCCACAATTTTCATTTAATTTCTACTGTCCTTTCAGGGACATGCCTTCTAAATTCTTCTCTCAAGGCTTTAAAGACAAACATCCTAGTGACCCAGGGGCTGCGGGCTTTGATCTCCATTTCCCTCCCACTACTGCCATGGGGACCGTCTGTCTAGAGAGCCAGGCGCTCCGGCAGGTGCGGGTGTTCGAACTCGTGTATCCCTCATAGTCATCCCATGGGGGCGGCAGGCCTTTCACCTGAAGCTCGAGGAAGCATGTGCACTTGCTGGTGCAAAGACTTGCCCAGTCCCCCAGCTAATTGCAAGACGCAGATGCGGCCGGATCCCCATCTTTTCCTAGCCTCAACCCTCCTCGTGGGTCTGTTATGAACAGGCAATTTCCAAATAACACCTAAGTGTATAAAGCATCAAGCTGGTCCTCTTGCCCTTGTCTCTCTCGCTCTCAGTCCCTAGAGGTAACCATTTAGGTCACAGTTTATTTAGTTAAGTTAGGTGAATGGATGTGTCCTTCCAAAATGTGTTCTCTTGCGAAACTATAAATATATGTTTTTAAGCATTCACTGTGTGTGAGGCTCTGCTCTCTATGTTTATACATATATGAAGCCATTTAATCCTCATGACAATCCTGTGAGTTAAGAGTCTTATATTCAGGGGCGCCTGGGTGGCTCAGTCGGTTTGGTGGCTGCCTTCGGCTTGGGTCATGATCCCAGGGTCCTGGGATCGAGTGCCACATCGGGCTCCTTGCTCTGCGGGGAGACTGCTTCTCTCTCTGCCTTTGCCTGCCTGCCTGCCGCTCCCCCTGCTTGTGCTCGCTCTCTTACTATCTCTCTCTGTGTCAAATAAATAAATAAAATCTTAAAAAAAAACCTCTCTTATTTAAAGGCCAGCTGAGAAAACACGTGGCACAGAGAGGTTAAGTGAGTAGGACAGGGTCACACAGCCTCTAGGTGACAGAGTTAAGATTTGAACCCAGGCAGTCTAACCTGAGATAATGCTCCCAGCGCCCCCCACCCCGCCGTGTGTATTATGTTGTCTGTCTTGCTATTTTTTTTATTTAATAATATATCATGGATAACTTTCTTGTTCAGTGCAAACGTATCTATGTCACCAGGCTTAAAGGGAGCCCAAGAACATAAAGAGGGACCATCTGGGATTCACTCGCACCTATGGCCTTGACTCAAATACAGTTTTCAGGGCAGGAAAGTGCATGAGACACAGTGTCTGCTGAAGATCCTAACTCCTTTTAAGTGAAATGTTGCAGAAAGCAGTGGGAGTGTGGCCAGCGCAAAGCTCTAAGATCCCCTGGGAAAGAACACGGCTGGTTTCCAGACTCATTTTCCCCAGTTGATCCCCTGGAGGCCTAATAAGAAGGCAAAGGGCCTTGTGTCCACGTTCACGGCCGCTGGCCACTGACTGTCCGGCCCACGTCACAAGGCCGTGCAGAAAATCACATTGATGAACAGACACGGGAGGACCCCGATGATGAAGACACATGGGCCTCGGAAACACCGACCCCCAAGAACAGTGGCAGATAATTCTGATGAAAGAAAATGGAAATAAAATTCTTCAAGTACATAAAGCGTAGAAAAGGGACTGCTGTGTTGAAAGTACTACCTTTCTGTTAAAATGAAACAATGGGAACAGAAACTGTGAGAATTAAATAAAATAGCAAAATGTATATTTTGGCAGAGCCCAGACAATTAAATATTAGAAAACAATGATCTCTTGTTTTGGATTTCCTGAAACCAAATGGAAAGTAGAGCTCATATCACTATTAATTCTGGCTCCATGGGATTAAAAACAAAGGGGCAAAGGAGTAAGGTTGAACCAGTTCAACAAAACAGGGCGAATCCTTATTCTAAAACTTGACAGGAATACAGTTGGAAAAAATGAAATACCAGAAGTTTGAAGTCGATAAAATGAAAAGATGTATTTAGGCAGAAAAGAAGAAATTATCCTAAGAATTCAGAATAAACGCAGAACAAAATAAAACTTTGGGGTGAGTGTTGAGGTTTGGTGCCCAGAATTATTTTTAGAAATCCCCACCAAACTCTACTTCCCCTGAGCCATCCCACCACGTGCTGTCGGGGCCTCACTCAGGGGTCTAGGTGTGGAGGGTCCCCACCCCGATGAGCTCAGGAGCATCGGGTCTCCCACTGCCCCTGCACTCCGGGGGTGGAGGGGGGCAAGGAAGGGCACCCAAATGCACGTGTAACCCAGCAGGGGCATGATTCGGGCCAGACCCACCTGATTGCACAGTGCGCACCCCAGGGGACCTGGGCAGGTGACCTCCCATCTGAGGCTTGTGTTTCTCTTTCCTCAGGTAATACCCGTAAAGCGTATGCTTCCACGCCCATGGTGTGAGGTCTCCATCCGTGGTCCTGGTTGACAACATCTTCCTGTTGATCTACAATGCGCCGAGTGCTTTATAGAGTTAACAGACCACCGTGGAGTGGCCATGCTTCTCTGAAGGACGAGATCAAGGCCATAAGGTAGGAATGAATCCCAGATAGTCCCTCCTTCTGTTCTCGGGCTCCTTTTAAGCTTGGGTGACATAGATACATTTGCACTGAATGCGAAAGATGTCCATGATATCTTATCAAATGAAAAAATACCCTGCCAATTCCTGGACCCAAATGTTTTAAAATCTTTACGGTTTCGATAAGGGAGGGGTTGCTGGGTGGCTCAGTTGGTTAAGTGACTGCCTTTGGCTCAGGTCATGATCCTGGAGCCCCAGGATCGAGTCCCGCATCAGGCTCCCTGTTCTGCAGGGGTCCTGCTTCTCCCTCTGACCCTCCCTCACCTCATGCTCTCTCTCATTCTCTCTCTCAAATAAAATCTGAAAAAACAAACAAACAAACAAACAAACAAAAAAACCGATACCGAAATCGGTGATTCCACGTCCCATCACGTTACTATTGGAGGCTGAATGGCCGTGTCGCTCAGAGCTGTGTGTAGGGCTGAACTGTTCTATTTCGGCGCGTACAGTGGGACCCGTGACGGAACCACTTCTACAGTAATGGGTCATACCATCACCTACTGAGGGCCTACTCCCTCTGCGGCATATTTATTATATATGTATTCTAAATATACATTCATTTGTTAGGGCAAGTCCTTGTAATGACTCTGTAAGATGGATGCTCTTCATATTTTATGTTGGAGAAAACAGGCTTAGAGGTTAAGACATTGGTCAAGGGCCGGTGGACTAGTTAAGCGCTGGGATTACAGACTGTGTGTGTCTGACGCCGAACCACAGCCTCCGCGCTTTGTTTAACCTGCACCACCAATGGGGTCTTCTTGCAACTGGCATTAACCTCATGCTTAACCCTGTGTTCATACATGGCTAGCCTGAGAATCGACACGCTTGATTCCTCTTTCTCTGCAAACGATGAAGCAGGTCATGGTTCACAGGAGAATTACAGAATTCTAGGGTTAGGCCCTCCCTGAATTAAAATTTGTATTCTTGGATACGAATCTGTCTTAATTCATTCTGACCTCTCCCATCATGCGTGGTGTCCTCTGGCAGGACCGTCACTTAGAATTGGTTAAACCTCTGACATGGGCTCAGCACCTCCCAGTTTGGGACTGAAGGCCGAAATGCCATCTCCATGGGCCACGGCGACAGTGAGTGGACTGGTTCAGAGTGAGCTCCCGCCACGGACACGGCAGACTGCTTCGTCGATCTCCATCGCTGCTGTGGCCGGGGGGACCAATGCGCTCCAGCCTTTGGCAGAGCTGTATGTGGAGGTGAGGTGAGTTCTCGGGGCAGGTGTGACGTGAGAGGTCACACTAAGATCCCTTCCCTGATGCTGGAAAATTGGGAAACCTGACTGTGGAAACTTCTGGTGAAAGCTGATTGTTCAGGGAAGCTGGTGAACACACTGGGCTTCTCCGTGAAGGCACAGACCGGAGAGCTTCGACCAGGCTATTTCTCGTTGCCATTCCTACTGACACATGGGCATTGGTGGCAGAAGGCATCTGTCTCCAGAGAAGAACACCACAGTGACCATGAGCACCACCACCGCAATAGGAAGAAACTTTTTGACTATAAAAACAGGCAATGAAACAAAAGGCTTTTTTAAAAAAAGATTTTATTTATTTATTTGACAGAGAGAGATCACAAGTAGGCAGAGAGGCAGGCAGAGAGAGAGGAGGAAGCAGGCTCCCTGCTGAGCAGAGAGCCCGATGCGGGGCTCGATCCCAGGACCCTGAGATCATGACCCGAGCCGAAGGCAGTGGCTTAACCCACTGAGCCACCCAGGCGCCCCAACAAAAGGCTTTCTATAAAAGTTAGTATTTCAATATATTCCTGTCAGGGGCAGACACAGACCCTGCGGAGACCAGAGCTTCTATAACTTTATGGTCTCCCTTTAACAAAATAAATACAGGGCATCTGGGCGGGGGCTGGGTTGGTTAAGCAACTGGCTCCTGATTTCGGCTCAGGTCCTGATCTCAGGGTCCACACTGAGTGTGGAGTCTGCTTGAGACTCTCTCTCCCCGTCTCCTTCTGCCCCTCCCCCTGCTCTCTCTCTCTCTCTCTCAAATAAATAAATAAAACCTTAAAAGAATGAACACAAAATTATGAGTATAAAATGCCATCACTCCGATCTCCCCCTGGGGCTTTGTAAAGGGACAGAACTTGAAGTTCTAGCTTTATTAGCCTCACAGTAAATTTTCTCCTAATTCCAATACAAATTGAGATGATCTGGGTACGATTGAGGAAGTGAAAGTTTTTAAAACTCTGCATCTAACCAACTGAATACATGTATCTGTATATTGAGAGGTGGAGAAATTCTCTTCTCTTACTGAATAGCTCAACAGGCAAACATGAAGATACAATGGCTGGAAAGTCTGATGCTGAGAGGAAGGAAATTTAAGTTGCCCAGGTAGGATGTATTCCCACGAATTAGGTTTCTGAAAGTTTAATTAGCTTCCAGAATGAAGAATCCACGAGACTCCACTGCATGCCACCAAATGATCAGGTTCAAAAAAGGGAGGGGGATGGATTTCAAGAAAAAAAAAAAAAGAGAAGAAGGAAGAGTGAGCTCCCTCTGCTGGCAAGCTGGTATCCACGCAGAGCCAGAAGCAAAGGGATCCATCTGTCCACACCAGGAATGTGAGCGAATCGTGAGTCACATACGCGGTCCTTCAGAGATGACAAAGGGCACATCAGGACATGCAAACCTCACATTTGATTTAGGTTTTCTATAATTTTTAAAAAAGATTTTCTTTATTTATTTGACAGAGAGAGATCACAAGTAGGCAGAGAGGCAGACAGAGAAGGTGGGGGGAGGAGAAGCAGGTTCCCTGCTGAGCAGAGAACCCAATGCGGGCCTCGATCCCAGGACCCTGAGACCATGACCTGAGCCAAAGGCAGAGGCTTTAACCCACTGAGCTGCCCAGGCAATTTAGTTTTTCTGAGAATGGTAAAGACTTTCATATGCTCACATGTCAGAGAAACATTTAGGGGAAAATGTCCTCTACATATTGGGTACAACGTGGCTCACACCAGGAGACCCAGCAATGCTTATTGGAACTGGGCTGGAATACTATTAGCAAATGCATGACAAACGGTACCCTCTCCAGCTGTAAGCAGGTGTCTACTGTGGTTCCTGAAGGAATGTTAGGCTCAGCCAACTTAACATCCTTAATGAGAGATCCAGAAACGAATGCTAATGACATCTTCACATGATATGAAACTTGCGACTATTGAAAGAACAAGCAGACATATGGAAAACCATGGAACTGCCTACAATTTTGCAGTTTATTTAAAGAAAACCTCTGACCAGATGTTATGCTATCCATGGCCACTGAAGATAGAAGACCTCCAGAAGGATTAAGTTGAAACTGATTCCAGGAAATATTTAAATAAGATATGATAATGAGACAGAAGAGCTGGCCCTGAGAAAATGTTTCCATGGGAACGTCTATTTTTTTCCTCCCTGTGATATTTTAAATTAGAATACATATCCATCAGGGTTGGAAACCCTCAGGCTCATACCCCAAATCACTGGTCTGTGGCACATCTCCTGTCCCATTCTGCTGGCCGTCCATCACTCGGGGGCTGCTGGGTGCTGCCTACGGTTCCAACCCAAGACTCTGTGCCTTCACCAAGGTTTGGGCACCAGAGAAGATGAAGTCAAGGCTTAGTTTCTGCCTCAACAAACATCAGGAGGCAAACCTGTCTTACTTGCTTCCTCAGAAATGTTAATGCCACGTGACTGGCGTGGAGTAACAAAGCACGCCCACTGAGGAATTAGAGGAGCAGCGTATGTGCTACTCAGTGTCTTAACAGAATTTTGTTGATCAACGAGAAATAACCACGAGACCACTGAGAAATCACTGTGAAAGCCTTTTTGATTCGCTTCCCCTCAACTCTCTAGCGAGGCGTCCGAGAGAGGTTAGCTTCCGCGGGACAGATCAGGGGAGAGGGTCGGAGGAACGATTTTAATCCAGGGCGCTCGGACC
This sequence comes from Martes martes, assembly GCF_963455335.1. Classification (NCBI taxonomy): domain Eukaryota; kingdom Metazoa; phylum Chordata; class Mammalia; order Carnivora; family Mustelidae; genus Martes; species Martes martes. The sequence continues at coordinate 75,187,201 of NC_137902.1, forward strand.
GGTCAGCTGTAGAGCTGAACGGCCTCGCACTTCGTTGAAACAGGCCGAGGATGAGCTCAAGACGCCCTTGGGGGCCTGTGAGGGAAAAGCCCCTGCAGGTGTTGTGGCTTCATCGCCGTACGTCCGTGGGAAGCAGGGAGCAGCTGTGCCCTCTGCTTGATGTGGCTGCTGGAGTCTCCATCACATAGTCATTGTCTGGTACCAGAGTCGTCACCAAATAAACAGATCTGCTGCAAAAAGGAGACAGCGCTGGAGCACGAACCAGGTAGGGCTATTTCTCTCAGGGTATAACGAGGGATTCCAAGTACGTGCAATAAGCCAGTCAGTTTAATTAGACGAGTGTACACTTCCCCCACATGTGTGTCCTAGACCGCTGTCCTCCAAGTGTGGTCCCGGGACCAGCGGCATCGGCATCAACTTGTTAGACGTGTAAATTTTTGGCCCCCACTGCAGACCTCCTATATCAGAAATTCTGGAGCAGTCCGTGCTTTAACAAGCCTTCCGGGTATTTCTAAAGCGTGTGAACGTTCAAGAACCATTGTCCTGGACGACTGGCATGTGTCTTCTACCTCATCCGTTAGCAGAATCAAGACACCCACTGGGGAGCGTGGCGGTGTTTCAAGGACAGCAGTTGTATCCCATTTCTTTGAAGACATCTGCCTGTTACAATTCCTGCAGTGCTCTCGAAACATCCTCTTCAGGCATTCGTTGCTCACCTCCCCAACCCCAATTCCTGCCCATCAGAATCTACACAGACAGCGGACGGCAAGTTCTTTGGCAGTGGCAGCGAGAAGGAATCAAGACCGGCAGCATGATTCACGTCTCTTATCTGGGAAGACATCTGTTGCTGGTGGCTAAGCATAGTACCCTTGTTTTCTACGAGCCACTCAGCAAGAATTCACTCTGCACCTACGAATATAGCCTCCCAAGGCTTTGAGGGATATTTAACAAACTTCGCGGCATGTTTTTAAACTCAAGGAATTACAGTCCAGCTGAACAGAAGGAAACAATTAAAAGCATTAAAGTTACAGATAGGCTCCCACTTGACTTTGCCTCTGCAACGCCCAGTACAGTGAGGGGCCAGGGCAGACCTTCTGTACGGACCTGCTCCAAGCCAATCCAGGAAGAGAAATATTTAAAACTTAGTAGCGGAGCGCCTGGGTGGCTCAGTCGTCAAGCGCCTGTCTTCGGCTCAGGTCATGATCTCAGGGTCCTGGGATCGAGCCCTGTGTCCGGCTCCCTGCTCAGTGGGGAGCCTGCTTCTCCCTCTGCCTCACCCTCTCCCCTGCTTGTGTTCCCTCTCTTGTGGTCTCTCTCTGTCAAATAAATAAAGTCTTTAAAAAAAATAAAACCTAGTCGCAAGTGCCACACACCTGCTGGACTGACACTACATCCATCCCCAGGCACACACAGTAAAGCTAGAGTAAGGGAAAGAAAAAGGGTATGTCAAGATGTGCGAGGTAAGCTATTTTTCTTAACTCTTTGTAATCCGCTTATACGGGAGAGATGAACCAAATTGCTTCATTATGAAACTAAGACGGGCTTAGTCTTCACGCGGCCGTGTGTTAGTTTCCCGTGCCTGCCTTCACCAATCACAACTAGGGCGGCTTAAAACAGCAAAAATGGGGAACCTGGGTGGCTCAGTGGGTTAAAGCCTCTGCTTTCGGCTCGGGTCATGATCCCAGGGTCCTGGGATCGAGTCCCGCATCGGGCTCTCTGCTCAGCAGGGAGCCTGTTTCCTCCTCTCTCTCTCTCTGCCTCTCTGCCTGCTTGTGATCTCTGTCTGTCAAATAAATAAATAAATAAAATATTTAAAAAAAAACAGCAAAAATGTATTTTCTCACTATCCCAGTGGTTCCACGTTTTAGAATCCAGGTGTTTGAGGGCTGCATTGCCTCCAGAGGCACTAGGAGAGGATCCCTCCCATGCTTTCTCCCATTTTTAGTCGTTTCACGCACTCCTTGGCTCGTGGCCACACCGGTCCCTTTACCCCGATGGTCACGCTGCCTTCTCTCACCTTCTCCCATGTCTTATGAAGGACACTTGTCACTGGACCCACATAGAGCATCCGGGATGATCTCAGCTCAAGCCCTAAAGTGAATGACACCTGCGAAGACCCTTTTTCCAGCTAAGGTAACATTTCACAGATTCAGACAGATGAGGATGTGGACCTGTCTTGTGAGGCTGTCGTCCGCAAACATAAAACAGGCAAGGCTAGCCCTCCCGAGAACAGAACTGTGATCAAGTGCAGAGCTGATGTCCGTGAGGGTTTGTCGATGGGTTTCACTTTTCCTATGATACATATATTTCCTTTGTAACTGTAGCTTGGCCAGTGCGGTTTTTCATTTGCATTAGAAAGATTTTACGAGGAGAGGAGCACTTTCAATAATGCTTCAAGAAGAAAAGAAGATGAAGAGATTAGAGGTGGAGGTAAATATAAAGGTGTTAAGAAGTAAAGCAGCAGGAGAGCAGATACAGTTAAGTAGGAGACATTTCATTCTCTGCTCCTTTCTCTGCATTTCTTTAAATTATTTGTGTGCCTTACAAGTAAGAATCAAGTGTGTATGTATTTGTTAAAAGGAATGGTTGGACACAAACCCAGAGCTAGACCCTGTTGGGTTCAAACCCACGTACCCGTTTTGTGACTTTTAGGAAAGTTACTTGATCTCTCTGTGCCTCAGTGTCTTCATCTGTAAAACACCCACTACTGAGTCCCTGAATGTGGGATTGTAAAGAGGATTAAATTAATAAATCACTCAGAATGCAGGGTACCTAGGGAACAGGTACTGTTTGCTAAATAAAGAAAATAAATGTGCCAGGTTCTCAGTTGACTTTAGGGATGAACAAGACAGACAAAAGGTTACATCCCAGGAGAAAAGAGAATCCTTCCAAAAATAAACTGAACACAACTGAGGTCCTGCAAAGGAAATAAACAGGCTCTGTAGTGGATTAAACGATACACAGGATGGGGGGGGGCTATTTTAGAAAACGTGGGGGGAGCAGCAACACGGGCCGAGATGTTGCTTATTGATAAGACTAATTGTTTTGTACTTTACAATGATGGGTCCGAAAGGCGGGGCACTCATTCTCCTGAGTAACTGATTCATTGTTATAATTTGTACGTTTCAACAGTAGCCTTACAGAGGGTGGAAACAGCCAGGAAATTCTCCTGAGCCACCAGGAAAATATCCCGTGGGAGGGAAACACTTGGATACCTATTTCCTCAACTACTGTGGCAGGACGATCCTCCAGTAATCTTGAAGAGGAGAATCCTTTCTATGCACAAAGTAGCCTCAGAGCTGTGGGGTCTCCATGAACAGAAATCACACCCATGAGTAAATGTCACCTCATTACAGGTTTCTTGGAGTCTTGCTAGTGGGTGTAGCCAACCTGCCCCACACCAGGGGTGCAGGGACCTGCTTCCTAGCAGCTCACAGCCTATGACAAAGCACTAGGCTACATGGCCTGGTAGTCACAGACACGTTTATTACAAAGATATATTTCAGGTTATAATTCAGCATGGATGAGGCTTTCCTTCAAATTTGCCTTCTTACGGCTCCCATACCAGTTAGCAATTGGGCCACTCTCCATTTCCTCTACATATGGATGTGTAAGACTAAGTTAGCAGATCTCGCTGTGCCTCAGTTTCCCAGGCAGCAAAGAGGAGATGACAGATAATAGCACCCATGTTGGGATCGAACGAATAATCCACTTATTCTGAACAGTGTCTAGTTTGTAGCAAAAACCAGGCAAGTGTTAAATGATTATAGTTATTACTAATATCACCAGGAAAACTTAATTTGCAGCAAAGTAGAAGCAAAGAAAACAACTAAGGGTTACCCGCACACTGGAGCCGCTCTGCACTAATTAGCATATGATTTGGGCAAGTAGTTTCCCCCCTTGGGCTTCAGTTTCTCCTGGGTAAAATGAGGACAGTGGAGGTAATGAGTTGTTCTCTAGCTGTAACTTTGTAGAACTGTTTCTAAATTCCTCACTGCCGTTGCTCCTGGGCTCTGCTAATGGTCCAGCTCTTCTGCCGTGCAGGGGAAGAACCATAAAAAGGTTTTCTTCCATTGGTGCAACTCAAGCTCAAACAACTTACTTTAAATAGTTATTCAAAGGGCATAGGAAGCAGATGGTTGAGTGTGAGTTCCAAGTCAGTGGCTTGGGAAAGAACCCTGGGAATATTAAGGTAAAATCTGGAGATGTGGATTCTTCTGTTTGATTTAGGATGTCGGAAGCTTTGGGGACAATGCCATCGAGGGCAGGGTGAGGGCACTGACGATCGCTGCAATGATAAGATGGTGTATATAGGGATGGAGCCCGAAATAGAGATGCGTCTTTTTATTTCCCCCATTTTTTTTCATCCTCTCCCCCCTCCTTCCCCCTCTCCTACTTTCCTTGTTAGGCCCGTTGGCAGCAGCTTTAGCAACCGGCACCAGCTCCCTTTTGGTTCCCGCTCCTTTCTCTGGTGCTTGCTTGCTGCCATTATTCTTAAGTGTCTTACCCTCTGCTGCCTCGGCTGGAAACTAGGATTGCTGGTTTCCTCCAGTGAATGCTCAGGCATATACAAATTAGGAGCAACAAGCAGATGTTTGAAATTACTCGTTTTGTTTTCATGGCCCCCAGACACAGACTGGGGAGGGGAGATCTTTCTCGAAGCAGACCCAGCAGACAAGAAGCTGTGTGTGAGCCGGGCAGAATGTGTGGCTGACCAGCTCTGTTCAGGACCAGCCAGCAGATCTTGGGGTGGGTGGGTGGGGGGCTGGACAGGCATCTGCACGCTGGCCACCCCAGCCGGTGGCACTGTGCCTGGACCGGCTGGTTCGTCCATGAACCTGATTTTCAATTCCATGATTCATTACTTCCTCGCCAGGGGAATTTTCAGACCAAGAAAAAAAAAAAAAAAAGGAAACCTGACAGATTTATGGATGTCTTAGTAAACATAAGCAATGCAAAGATGGTTTCTGAGGTCGCACGTGGATGGGAACACTGAACTGATAAAACCTGGAAAGCACAGCCCAGTCTGAATGAGTGATGGAGGCTACCGAGCTGTGATCTCAGAGCTCTGCTTCCCAAGGGTGGTCTGGCGCCACCAGCGTTGCCTGAGAACTTGCACCTGCTAGAAGTGTAGCTCCCTGGGCCCCACCTATAGAACCAGAAAGTCTGGGGGTGACACCCATAGGGAGATCCTAATGTGCACTTGGGACTGAAGACTTTCAGTTTAAAATAGTCTGCAATCGGGGCACCTGCGTGGCTCAGTCAGTGAAGAGACTGCCTCTGGCTCTGGTCATGATCCCAGGGTACTGGGATCAAGTCCCATGCTCAGTGGGGAGCCTGCTTCTCCCTCTCCCTCTGCCCCTCCTCCCTGCTTGTGCTCGATCACTCTTTCTCAAATAAATAAAGTCTTTTAAAAAAATTTAAAAGGGTCTGGAATCATTGTCTCTGCTGTATCCCTGCACTTGGCACTCTCTCGACCTGGAAAGTCTGGCCTCACCTTCCTGGGTCACCTGGTCAAGCCCAGGAGGATGGTGCTGGAGCCTCTCCTCCTCAGGCTGGGACCTGTGTCCCTGTCACACTGTCGCACAGCACCCAGGTATGGGGGGGGGAAAGGAGATAGGTTTTATTTTTAACATCTAGCGACTTAAAAAATATTGAGAAGATAGTCATCACATGCAATTTTCTGTTAAAAAAATTCTGCATTTTCCTCATAGGAAGAAGCATCAGTCCGTGAAATGGACACCCAGGGTTTGAATCTTCTCACAAAATGATATAGCTTTAAGGTCAATTTTCATCTTGAGGCCTCAGTGTCTTAATCTCTAAAATGGAAGAGAATGCCTGTCTGCAGTAGTTTAGAAAGCTAGAAATCATATGTAGCACTATCTAGCATATAATACCCACTAAATAAACGGCAACTGGTATTATTTTTCACAGTGAGACTTTATATACTGCGCAGCGAAAGCAATAGATTTGGCCCTTTTTAAATAATAGGACTGTAGTTCCCCTAATGTCTCCAGCTTCCTAGATGACTTTGAAGGAAAGAATGCTTTTATGTTTCCACATAGAAATCCTCCAACTGAATTTTGAAGGAACGATTACGGTAGAATCCGGACCTGAAATCAAAATGACTTGAGTGACTCCGAGAGATCGAAACAGCAAACAAGATGACTGGATGTGTGGATGTGTGTGTGTCCCTCTGAGAGAGAGACAGGGAGGGAGGGGCCAACTTTAACAAACGCGCCCCTTCTGCGACAGGAAAAAGGAAAGGGAAGAACAAAGTGACAGTTTCGATTCTTCCCAAGGCTGTTCGTAAGCAAGTGACTTCCTGCCAACAGGCCAGGTCTGTGGACCCCCTTGGTGACCTCGAAAGCTAAGCTAAGAAAAGGAAGGGTCACAGAGTCACTGCCAAATAAACACAATGGGAAACTGATGGTTGGCATAACCGAAATTTAAAAAAAAGATTCTATGGGGCTCCCCGAATGTAGAGTTACTTCCATAAAAATCCCTCCGGCTTCCTAGTTTCTGTTGTTCAACCTCGCACATATGACCGGCCAGGATGACCCTCCAGAGGTCACATTGTGGCATTCTGTGTATTTGGGACTGAATGGCCGGCAGCTGTCCGTGGGGCCCAGTGTCACGAAGAGTGGGGTGTGCATCCTGGCTATGGGCATGTCGTCGTCTGCTCACCATTAGTGCCCAGAGAGACGGAGAGAGAGCTCATCTGCAGAGGAGACTCAGCTCAGAAGAAGACACTTTTCTGCCCGGAGTCCTAGAGGCTCTCCAGGTCCTCGCCAGCCCTTTCCCGGGCCTGGACCCCCTGTGACCTCACTGTCACTTCTCCAGCTCCCTTCTGCAGCTGATAACCACCCGGGCCATAAGTAGTGTTGTGTCAACAGTAAATGCAGAAGATTTTAACCTTCAGAAATCAGACCAATGTTAAGGGTGGGGCTCAGTATCGCAGCATATGACCGATGCTTAAGTTATGGAAGAAAACCCCCTTACGAGAAGGTGGTTATTCAATGACTTCCTATGGAATGGGCTAAAACCACATACACGTATGGGAGAGCTGACACTGTACCAGTGAGGCTTTTGCCTCTTCAGTTTGGATCATAAACAAAAGTGGAGTTATTCAACACGTTTCCCATGGGAAGGATGCCAATCAGTTTTTTGAAGCCCTCTATTGCCACAATTTGAGGATTAAGATGCTCTGTATGTCTCCTGCCAACACCTGCATAAACATCGTACGAAACCACCTCCCAGCGGGAGTTTGGAGAGAAGGCGGGGTGGCAGGAAGTGCTCTGACTCAGGGATGGAAGGAGCAGTTATATGTAAGTTTCTTTCCTTTAATTCATTTGCTATTGTCTTGGAAGAAACAATAGGAGAAATCATAAGAAGCATCAAATAGAAAGATGCTGATTTACAGTTAATTTTGACGAATTGCTAGTCATTTTCCCCAACATGCTAACTCCAACACCAAGACCAATGATCTGTGGCAGAACCAATGGCTATCCAACACCATCCTAAGACACAGCCTCTTACACCATTATTGTCAATAAAAAAACCCCAATTCAGTTAGGTTCCCAACTGTCATACTGTCCCATAGACCTGGGATTGACCGTGGGTCAAGTCTGTCAAGTCACCTGATTTCGTAAAACTGCTGAGTTAAGACTGGTTTTCCCTTTTTTTTTTTTTTAAAGCTCAGACTAATATCAAACGAGGAACTTTTTGTGATGCAAGGAAAGGATATGGAATTCCATCCTCGGTGTCTATAAATAGAGTTTACTGGAGCACAGCAAGGCCCGTTTGTTGATGTCTTGCCTGTGGTTGCCTTCACGCTACGACAGAGTTGAATAGTGTAATCAAGAGTGTGTGACGGCAAAACCCACGCTCTGTGCTCTCCGGCCCCGTGCAGAGAGAGCGTGTGCATGCCGGCCCCGGGGACACGCCGAGCCTGCTCTGCAGCCCGCGTCCGTCTCCAGTGTTACGACGGGTCCCCAGGGGCGGAAATCATGTCTGTCTCCTGACTGCCATTTACCCAGATTGTGACCCACGCTTTGTGCATAGTTGGCATTCAGATGTATTTGTCTCACGACTGGACTAGAAACATTTTCCCCGGCAGACATATACAAAGATATAGAATATACTGACCCTGCCTTTAGACCTAATGAGGGACACTGAACAGACACGTCATCAAGTGTCTGCCTTCGTCTCAGGTCATGATCTCAGGGTCCAGGGATCGAGTCCTGCATCGGGCTCCTTGCTCAGCAGGGAGTCTGCTTCTCCCTCTGCCCTTCGTCCCACTCTCATGCTCTCTCCCACTCAAATAAATAAGTAAAATCTTTATTAAAAAATAAAAAGAATGGACTTCTGCTAAAGGTGTTACCACAGGGAGAGAGAGGCTCGAGGGGGTGTTTGGAAAATTTCCCTCCCATTATCATGTCAGCAGGAAGGTCTTCCAGCTTCGTACTGTTCGGGCCTGAGAGACCCCGGATATGTTCACGGGCGTCCATCCCGATCGTACTTTGCTGACCCGCCCGCGACTTTAAAACTACCTGCGGACCTCACGATGGGCTGTGCTTCCCTAGCAAGTCCTGTCCTGGCGTCATTTCAAAGGTACGTTCTGGGAACAACAATCTTCTGGCTCTAGACTCTACATGCGGTTTTGGAAGAAAAATATGGACAAACTTTCCAGCCGAACAAGAGGAATTCTGCCTGAAACACAGTTTTGTGCAGGTGGCTGTAGGCTCCAAGGGATTCAGAGCCTGCCGAGTTTGGAGGTCTGTTCCTGACATCTATCACAGCATGTATAGGATTTGAAAAAACCATACCCACGATGCTAAAAATACTCCACAGTCCACCCCGACGGCAGACTGTCAGAATGTTATATTCTGATTTTTATACTTCCTGCTGATATTTGGACATTTTCACAAGTATGGTGTTTACCATGTTTTTTTTGTGTTTTTTTTTTTTTTTTCCTGTATAAAAGGGTGGCTGTGGACTCAGGCTTGGGGAGGGCAGCCTTGGGAAAGGACGCATGTCTTGGGCCGTCATTCCCAGCTGGGCATGTACCCCAGGGGCTCGTCCATGGAGCTTATCTTGGGTTTGCGCCCCTATCATATGTAGGGGTGCGTCTGGAGGATTCTCACCATACCGACACCCCTCCCTGGCCTAGCCGGGTCCCCATGTCTGTTGGGTCTCACTGGCGGTGTGGTTTGTCATGGGCTGTGAGCTGGAGGGTGGTCACCTGCTGGACAATCTCGACCAACACGCAAACCGTCACCTCATCTTACAGACATGAAAACCGAGATCTTCCCGCTCCCATCTGTAACTGGAAAGTGGCAATGAGGCCAGGACTCAGATCTTCGGACTCCCAGAGTCTGTATTCTGACCACACTTGCTGCCACGTTTGTAAACACCGAGACTCCCGCTGACCTGGTGTTCCGACCTGTAGCTCCAGGTTACACAGGTCCTGGGACACAGGCTTCCCCAGGATCGGAGCACCAGCAGTTCCAAAGCCACCGGGGACTGTGGGAGGGGGAGCTGTAGGAGGGGGTAGGTGTGCTGGCTACCTTCCCAAGTTTATCGGGACAACCGTGGTCTAATTGATTTTTGTTTCTGTTTTCAGAATCCAAGCTGCACGATTGTTCAGATTAATCAGCAAGAAGTGGAGAGGCTGCACACAAACACAGGTATATTTATGGCCCCACGACTTTCTTTGTTTTTGGACGTGGTTAAAATTCTCAGTGCTGCCCTCATAGTTGGCAATATCTGGGAACGCTGCTGTTTACTGATGAGAAAAGGAGAAACTAGGGGAAGGCCCTTCGTATAAACTCTCACGTAGTGAGCGTAAGAGCTCCAGAATCCCTTTCAGGCCAGGGAGCTCACAGACTGCAAGTCTCCGCACAAAATGTGACAACAGGGACTTATTACTGATGAGCAAACTGAAACAAAGCAGGAGGGGGCACAGAACAAACTGTAACCACGCACACTCTGATTCAGGTTTACCGCGGTACTTGCTTCCATCCACACTGTGACTAAAACACGGAGAAGAGTGTAACAAGCCATGAACTCGCCTCTGCCCCATCCCAGCCAGCCTTTCCTCTTTCAAACAGAGACAGCCTCTTTGTTTGTAATATTATGTGTGCCCATCCATGCTATTAGAGTACGAACGTTCTACTTTCTTTTTAAAAGATTTTATTTATTTGGGGCGCCTGGGTAGCTCAGTGGGTTAAAGCCTCTGCCTTCGGCTCAGGTTATGATCCCAGGGTCCTGGGATCGAGCCCCACATCGGGCTCTCTGCTCAGCGGGGAGCCTGCTTCCTTCTCTCTCTGTCTGCCTCTCTGCCTACTTGCGATCTCTGTCAAATGAATAAATAAAAATCTTTAAAAAAAAAAGGATTTTATTTATTTATTTATTTATTTGAGAGTGAGAGCGTGCACAAGCAGGGGAGCAGCAGAGGGAGACGGAAAAGCAGGCTCCCTGCTGAGCAGGGAGCCCGATGTGGGACTCGATCCCAGGACCCTGGAATCATGACCTGAGCCGAAGGCAGACTTAACCTACTGAGCCACCCAAGTGCCCCATTCACTTTTCTTGATCGTCTTCTCTCACTAGTACGGACTAGTACTAGTGTGGACTGATTCCACAAACCTAAATTTGCAAAACCCACTGGGAGCACATCTCAAAGAGGGGGGACCCTACTGGGACGGTCGGAAAGCGCACTTCAGATCAGAACCAGAGCACATGAGCAGGGGTCTGGATAATGCACGGAGAAGGGAGACACAAAACCACCTCTGTGGCTGGCTGTTCCGTTCTGCCTCGCTCCGTCCAAGTGAAGCTCGCTTTCAGGAATGCCTTAGGCGAAAACTAATGACCGTCATTTGAGTCAACGAGAGGATAAACACACCCAGCACCCATGATCAGGCGCGCACTTAACGCACCAGTGAGAATGTATGGAAAACAGGATCTCCTCAGAGCAGTTCTGCTTTGACCAGATTTCCGTATGAAGGAAAGTGGCTAATGCGGTCCACAGCTATTCTAGAAGCGTTACCACGGAGTGAACGCAGAGTGTGAAATACACAGGAGGGACGGTGTTCCTTCCCAGAGCAGCAGGTGGAATTTGGGGGAAAAATCACCGGAGAACAAACAAACAGTGAACCAGCCCATATACCCTGAAAGTGCTCACCTCTGAGCCTCGGCCAGCCCGTCAGCGGGTCCATTTTATGTTTGAATTGCTCGTCTGTCTAGCGCTCCCAGGAACGGATGGTGTCGTATGTCTGGTTCATTGCTGACACTCAACAAACAATATTAATCCTTATCATATGACTTAATTGAAGGCTTGCACAGGAAGCTAAAAGACAAGGTTTCATCTGTCCTCCCTGCCCGGAAGGGACAATTCTGCTTATTTGGACAACTGTGCGTACCTGGGAGATGGATGGCCACTCAGCGTTTTGCCCCCGGCCTCTCTCAGTGTCCGGAGTATAAACACGTGACTCCACAGAGATGTGACTTCTGGCCCTATTTCCTTCTTCAGCACTGCATACAAACCCCTGTTCTGTCCCTCTTCAGATAATAAACTCCTTGTGTGCAAAGACTGTACCATTTACGCATTTAGAATCTTCCCGGAGCACCTCAAGGGCGGGCCTCAGTCCTATCCAGCTTCTAGTACCAAGGAAAACTCAAGAACAAGAACACCGGCACGGCCCCTCAACTTAAAATTCACATGCCAGCAAAAACAGGAATCCCAAGGGGTGCCTGGCTGGCTCAGTCAGTAGAGCACGCAACTCTTGATCTCAGGGTTGTGAGTTTGAGCCCCACCTTGGGTATAAAGATTACTGAAAAAGAAGTCTTAAAAAAAAAAAAAAGCAATAATGGCAAAATGACCTGTTCTAAACAGAAGAGAATGTTCTCAAAACCAGAAATCAGTGAGTTCCAAGTGCCCCCCAAGTGCTCCTTCCTCCACGGACTGTCCCTTCGCAGCTGTCTGAAGCCTCTGGCCCCCGAAGAGTCAAACAGTGACCAACCTGTTGATGAGTATTTGCCAAACACCCTTGAAGAATGAGGCAGAGAGACATTTCAACGTAGTCCCTGCTTACAAGAATTCACAATCTGGGCACACGAAGAGACTATACCTAATAAGAAGCAATAAAACCTGTACCAGGCACACACCCAGCTCCTGGGGTGAGGCCAGCCTGGGAAGCGCTTGTTCCAGAGAGCGGGGACCGGGTCTCTGGGGGGAGGCCACACAGAGGCTCACCTCCATGAAGAAAGGGCAGGCCTGGAGGTCAAGGGATCCACTGCCCCACCTAATTGCCTGATTCCCCCACTCCGGCTTACGAGGCTCTTTCCAGACAGAGAGGTCAGAGCTGGAAGTGGGAGAGGGTGGTTGGGTCCTTCCTGGCTGGCCTCTGGTCATTGCTGTTGGACAGACTCACCGCCATCTCCCTCTGAGTCTAAGCCCTGTTTGTATCATCACACCCGGTTGACAGTCTGTAGGTACGACGTTTGTGGCTTTTAGTACCTGCTGCTGGGGTCTCAGGTAGATCCCACTTGTACATGGCCCCCCACTGACCAGCAGCTGACACCAGCAGGGTTCCCTTCCACCTGGCTGTGCTGGGGCCTGGCCCCAGGGTGGGGACAACTCTGCAGACAGGTGGATTCCAGAGCCATCCAGGGATCAGGCTGAAGCAGGCTCCAGCCCAGACCCATACTTGCTCAGCTCCTGAGAGCATGCTGGCCTATCCCCAGCCCCTGCGGACACATGAACCCTCGCCTCAGACTCTGCTTCTCAGGAACTGGACCTAAGGCTTAAAACACAATTTTGCGGGGCGCCTGGGTGGCTCAGTGGTTAAAGCCTCTGCCTTTGGCTCAGGTCATGATCCCAGGGTCCTGGGATCGAGCCCCACATCGGGTTCTCTGCTCAGCAGGGAGCCTGCCTCCGCCTCTCTCTCTGCCTGCCTCTCTGCCTACTTGTGATTTCTGTCAAATAAATAATAATAAAAATCTTTAAATAAAAAACCCCCACAATTTTGCAGGTGCACTTCAAGTGAGGCAGGCTGCTTATCTACACTCGCTCAGCTGAAGCTGAGGCTTCCACTCACAAAGTCACAGTGACAACAGCGATCCTCTACGGAACCAGGCTCACTCGCTCTCAGCATCGAACGTCACGAATTCCTCCTCTCTTTCTGTGGGGCTGAAAGCGGACCCCAGGCTCCGGGGCCCCTACCTGATTCCTGGATGAGTTTGTATGGAAAAGAAATGCTGGGCCTTCTGTCATTCAGCTGGGCAAGGAGGCGGGAGGTAGAGAAGAATGCAGAGTGCCAGCGGGGCTTGGGAAGGACAGGAGAACTTTCTAGAGCGGGGGTCATGGACTGAGGGTTTGAAGCCGTGGGTGAGGATATAAACAGCTCCTGGACATTCATAGTCAAGTGGGCTTTACTGGGGGTGTTCCTTTTGAGATATCTACTTATCTGCCACTTAATCTCAGGAGCAGTGACGGACCAACAGAGACAGAGACAGAGAAAATGTAGGGTGAACAGCGCCTCTAGTGGCCTCTGCCTGGCAGCGCAGCTGCTCCGTGAGTAGTCGCACGTCCACTGGAAATTTGTCCCCTGAAGCAGCAGAATCCTTTCCGATCCCGGGATGCGGCTTGTAGGAACTTGCACCAGGAGGTCCCCACGGTGGGGTCCTACCTTCCTGCAAACCCCATCAGAGGTCTGGCTTGCGGGCTCTTTTTACGATGTGTGGAAGGCGGGAGAGGCTTTGGTGGGCAGCATTTGGAGAAGAACTGCCGGGGGCATGCGGCTGGTGGGCTTCTGCCCCGCCTCATTTTTCTCCTGGGCTCACGCGGGTCCCGCTAAATGCAAGACGCAAGGCTGCGCGCCCTTCTGGATGCTCACAACCAGGAGAAGTGTGGTCCCGCCCTTCCCCAGGCCCCGGGGGCTTCGCCCCCTCTATGCACAGTCAAAGCTCCTTTGGAGAGGGGCCATGTGTGGTCTTTGGCCCAAGGGCAGGGCTAGAGACACAGTGACAAGAGCACACCGTACCTCTCTGGCGGGCTCTTAGGGCTCGCGCCACGGAAGTCACAGGTGGCACGTGACTGTCAGTGTGTCTGGGAAAATGCCCTCCTCCAAAAGGGCATATTTCTGTTCCCTACCATCTGGTACCGTTTTCAAAAATGCAGAACACAGTCGGAGACTCATTGATTCTCAGCACAGTCTGCATTTAAAAACCGTCCTCTCCCGGGCTGGTGTCCCGGAAACGGCATTGTATTTATTCGTCTTAGAACTCTATTTGGACTGGAATAGAGCAATGTCCCTCCAGACTGTGGGTGCCTGATGGAGGCTTTGGGCTAGAAAAGCTCTCTCTGCAGACATTGCTGCTCGGAGGTTGGCAGGGAGGGGGAGCCCCGGGAGGCAGCCCCGGGCTCCAGAGTCCAAGGATGCAGGCCTGAAGGTCTACCACACACTAACTGTGTGGCCTGTGGCAAAGCAGTTTCCTACGTATCCATTCTTCCTAGATAAAGTGGGAATAGTGACATCTATTTTATTGCATGATTGCTGAGTTCCAGGAGCAGGTCTGTACAAAATCCCAAGTAAAGGTTTATTAATCCCAAGTGATTAATGATAAAGGATATTTACTATTTTTTTTTTGGCAGCATCCATGCCCAACATGGAACCCAACACGGAGCTTGAACTCACGACCCCGAGATCAAGACCTGAGCTGAGATCAAGAGTCAGAGGCTTAACAGACAGAGCCACCCAGGCACCCCTGATATTTACTGTTTTTAATATATGTTTTGAAATAGGGCTTGTATTTACTATTCATCCTGTATCCAGTCCGGTGAATTTCTTTGCACGCAGTAATTAATAGTATTTGTTGAATGGATGAAGACATATGTTGCATTATATCTTCTTTGTCCTTAAATTTCTTTCTCACTCATTATCCTATTCAATGGCAACTGTGAAGGTATCAGCCTAACATTTCCTGGCTTAGTGTGCTGTTGGATTCTCCTGAATTTTTGCCTTCCCGTTCACGTCCACCACCACAATCCTAGTTTATAGAGGCGTTTAAACAGAGTTTAATATTCTTTAAGATCACAGGCTACACAGCCAAAGTGCTTGGTGAATCCAGCTCCACCCTGCCTGGCCTTGACTCTGGGCAAGGTTTCAATGAACCCTAGCCTCAATTTCTCCCATCTGCAAAATGGGAACAATAGTAGAGCACCCTCATAAGGCTGTGACCAGGATTAAATGAAGCCCTTCATGGAACACGCTGGAACAGTGTCTGGCACGTGGTTCCTTTAAAGTCATTCTCCCAACTGGCATCAGGTTAAGCCCTTAATAGCACAGCTTTGATCATGTCTCTCCTCTAATGAAAAGCCTCTGATGGCTCTCCATTGTCTGCCAAATAAAAGGCACCCCGTCAAGCCTGGAGCCCGGTGCCCTGTGCAATGCTATCCCAATCTTTCTGCCTTTGATTCTTGCTCTGCTCATCCCGGTGAAACCTGAATTCCTGTGACCCTCTGAACACCCTCCCCTCCTGCACTTTCCAGCCCAGACCCTGCTCCAGGAGTCCCAGCAGAGGCCACGTCCACACTGCTCCCCTCTGCCTTCACCCCTCCTCCACAGGGTGCGTCCTTCTAGCTGCTGGGACGCCATCAGCCTATGAGGGCAATCCCCGCCCTACCCCCCTGCTCTTTCCCCGCTTTCTCCTTTCTTCCTTCATGTGCACTTTGTTCACTGGTTTTTTTGAGAAGGAAATATATTCAGACGGTTCAAAATCCAAAACCTCCATATGAAAATGTTTCCCTGACATTCTTATCCCTGACACTGAGTGTTCTGCCCCACAGACTTGCAATGCCTTCTGTGTCCCATGATTCCTTTTAGAGGATGTTTTATGCATACATAAGTGTGCATATTATTTTCTTTTCATAGAAATGGGAGCATGTGGCACACGGACAGGAGTTTACTATAGATATTGTTCTCTGTCCTGCTCTTTCTCACTTGCTATACCACAGAGGAAAACACGTCCACGCCCCTTCCCAAGGGAGAGTCTTCCTTCCCGTTATGGCTGCCTTGGACTTCGCGGATGGATCACGATGGATGGATGGATGGATGGATGATAGCTTAGTCCACAGGCGGCCACTTTGGTTCTTTCTGTGTTTTTACTATTAGACACAACGTTGCCATCTATGTCCTTCCATTATGTAACATGTGTAACTGGTGCATGTAAATATTCCCAGCAGTGCACTTGACCGTGGAGAGATACGTGCACTTGTGATTGTGACTGAGGCTGCCACAGCTGCCGTCGGAGAAGACGCGACATTTCCGACCCCCATCAGCAACGTGCGAGCGGGCCAGAGTCGGCTCACTCTTGCTGGTCTTCTCCAATCTGAGAGGTCGGCAGAGGAGATCTTGAGGAGTTTAATCTGCACGTGAGTCTGTTCTCTGAGAATTGCTCAGTTGGGAATCAGCTAATAAAATATCCCTATTTCTAGTTTCTTGTTCGATGGCAGCAATTTCAGGACAATTTTAGTGATCGTGGGGGCAGACCATCCTTGTCTTACTCCTGATCAAACTGAAATGTGTCTGGTCTTTCCCCTTTAGGCTCGGTGCTTGTTTGGGACTCAAGATGTAGCATCTATGCAGCAGATCTTATCATTTTCTCCTGCGATCCCTTAGTGCATTGAATTGTATTAATCGTTTTCATTACGGCAAACCATCCTTCTGTTCCTGGAATAAGCAAGGCTTGGTCGTGGGACATTTCATCCTAATTTGAACGGCTCTGTGTCCTGGCTGCCACCGTCCTATTAAGGGTTGGTCCATCCCTTTTCAAACAGAGTATTATTGGTGGTTTTTGTCCTTTGGTGAGTTTTATATCATCATGTGCTTGTTTTGTTAGGTTTCTCCGCCCTCCCTGACAACTCCACACTGAGTCCTGAACAAGTTGGAGAGCACCGGGTCATCTCTTCCCGAAAAGTCTGGTACAGTTCCCCTTGGACACTGCCTACATGCAGCATTCTTCATGGTCTCTCTCTTTTTTTTTTTTTAAGATTTTATTTATTTATTTATCAGAGAGTGAGCGAGCGACAGCACACAAGCAAGGGGGGAGAGCAGGCTCTCCTTCATGGTCCCATTTTAAGGCACTAGCCCCTAGTGGTTCCATCTGCTTCCCCGGATGCTAGGCTCCCACGGGGTGACACCCAGCAGCTGGAGTCAGGTGCTCTGGAGGGAGCTTCTGGACGGTGAGGTCACCCCGCTGCACAATGACTTGGGAACTGATGCATTCAGCTTGTGGGGTTCTGCACCTGAGCTGCCTGCATAGAAGGAAGGGAAAGCAGCCCGGGCAGCTCCGGGCCTTGGAAAATGATGACCGTGTCACTGCAGGCACGGCACCACATCCCAAATAAAGCCAGTAGGTACCCCATGCTCTCAGAGGATGGCCTTGAGAACAACGCGGGCTGAGCTTGTGTGCCAAGGGTCTCTTCCTTGCAATAATATTAAGAACCCAAGCAACACGAGAAGACATGGCTTAGCCATAAAGGGTACAGGATTCGGAGTGGAGCAGGCCTGGGTGTGAGCTCTGGCCCCACCTCCCTCAGCCTCCCACCGCTTGCGCCAAGACTCCTAACCGGCCTGGAAGGTTCCTCAAGGCAAAAACGCCTCCTGATATCCCGAGGCTCAAAGATATTTATGAAAACAAATGGATTCTGTCACCTCGTATCCACTTTAATGATCCAAGGGTTAGAGGCATTTTTCTGTAAATCTTGCTTTCGCAGGCTTTTCATTTAGAATCATAAAGTTGAAACTAAATTGGAAAACTGCTGTGACTGTCTCTGTAAAGTGCCCCTGAACTTCACGGGCACAGGTGCTTTGACCCGTATAGGCGCGTGGAAGGAGGGCTTGTGAACGTGAACCGCGCTTGGGTGACTCAGCCTCTGAGCTCTGTCGTTTACTTCCTGCACCGGAAAGCGGCGCGACAGTCTTAGTCATGTTTACTTTCACAGCCTGTTACTAAGTAATAGGCCACTTACAGAAAGCAAGTTAATCACTCCCAAAACATGAAATTTAATGATTTGCCTACATGTTTCAACATACCCCACCTGAAGATCTCGAAGTGCTATTTTTAAAATGTCAGTCCTCATTTTTTTTTTTCACGTTCTACCATCCTCTTGGGACTCAGTGAAGACAACAAAGTAAAAATAATAATGTCGTTGGCATTGGCATTCCACGACTTCCCGGGTCTTGTCATCACAGCATGGACGCACCTGTCCTTGCGAGTGTTTTTCTTTGATGTAATCCGTAAATGGAATCAAAGGGAGGAGCCGTGATGTTGCAGAGACGTTTCAATTTTCCGACACGGCTTCCTTTTTAATACCTGGATTGCTCACGGAAGAGGGAAATCCACTAATCTAAAACTTGTGTTTTCTCGAAGTCTGAATAATTCCTGAGAAATGTAGCAAACTTCCTCTTGTGTTTACATCGGATTGTAATAGACACAAAATTGTGAGAGAATTCCATGGATTCTAGAGGGCTCTGCAGTCTCAGATCTTGCAGGCTTCCTGTAGACAAGCCATCTGCGTGAACGGAGAGGCTGGGTCTGGAGAGAGGCGTGCCGTCCCCTCCCGGAAACCAGGGACGGAGGCTCACGGACTGCGAGCTGTTCTGGATCTTTCCGAGACCTCTAGCATGGGCCCACAGACAGTCTCAAAGAGAGGCCCGTTTTAGAGAATTTCGTTTCCCATTGGCAAAATGGCTCCTCTCTCCAAAAGCCATTCTTGTCTTTCTATTAAAGCACTTATTTTTTTCTTCTGATTTGATCAGTTCATCAATTACTAAAATCACTCAAACTAAGAAGCCCCGGAACAAGAAAACACAATGAGACACAGGATTCAGTGGCCGAGCCCTGAGTTTCCCAGGGACATTTCCAAAGTCATCAGAGATGTGCTTTCACGGAGAAGGCGGCCTCTGAAAAGGGGATAAGGAGTCCGTGTGACCTTGAACACGTGATTCAGCATCTGCTGCCCCACCTTGCGCTCCTTGGTCATGGGGACGGTTGTGAGGCCCTGCGTGGCCCCGTCAGCATCCCTAGCCTCGTCTCAGGCCCTCCTCTGCACAGTCTTTGTGACATGGTGGCCACAGTTAGCTCTGGCTCTTTCTTCTGTCTGGATCCATCTTGCCGGGCCATCCACAGCCATCCCTCAGATGTCAACTCCACCGTCACTTCCCCGGGAAGTCCTTTCCGATGGGCCTCAGCTTCCCCTGCAGACGTCATGATTCCCAAATGCAAGGACATTTCTCCAGTTGTGACTTCGTGTGGTTCCCGGACCACACGCCCCTTTCCCCTTTAGAAGTTCTGCGGCCTCTTTCCTGCACAGTGCATCCCCAGGGCTCGGCCCAGGGCCCAACTCAAGGAATACACCTGGTAGAGTATACACTGAATACTATTAATAACAGACATTAGTGACAAGAAGAAAAACAGCCTCCTAAATCATAGTCAAATTTCTCCCATGAAGTGCCTTTTGTGACCCTGGGGACAGCATTGCTTCGGTCCTCCATTTTCTCAGCCCGTGGATAGGGACAATAATCACAGTGTTCAAAGGACAGTATAAAAACAAAACCATAGATATGACTGTAACTGCTTGGGATTAATTTAAAGGGTATTTGAAATGCTTCAGGTTTCTTGGATAAACTGTATGACTGGAGTGTTTGATGCCACAAGTTTGAGCTGCCTGGACTAATTTCTCAATTCCTCCCTATCAGTTGCTATCTGCATATTTAGAAATAATTAATGGACAAGCAAATTTATAGTAATTTATAGTTTAAAAGGCTTAGATACTTTTGACTCTGTGCTTGCTGTTAAATGCAGAAACGGAGGTGTTCACACATGTTAATTATAATAATGTTTTCGTATAGTGCTTTGTCCTTTATGCTGGGCTTTTATAGACACGATGAGGGTCCTGTTTCACAGCTGAGATAATAACAGGCTCTCTTGATGTGAGGTGACTGGTGAGTTGCTCGGGTTCACAGGTCTAGGACACAGAGCTGATACTTGAGTGGAGATCTTCTGCCTGAGTGTCAAGCTCAGATCGGACTCCCTGAGAATTCCCACCACCTGCCAGGTCCCTAGGCAGCTTTCTTCTCCTTGTGGCTGCAAACGGTGTAAAAGGTGGACTTCCTTAGTAGAGTTTGAGGTTGGGTGTTAGTGTCCCTGAAGCTCTTTCCTTTCTTCTCCTTTTCATTCTTCTTCCCCTTCTCCTCCTTCTTTTTATTATTTATTTATTTATTTATTTAAAGATTTTATTTATTTATTTGACAGAGAGATCACAAGTAGGCAGAGAGGCAGGCAGAGAGAGAGGAGGAAGCAGGCTCCCCGCCGAGCAGAGAGCCCGATGCGGGACCTGATCCCAGGACCCTGAGATCATGACCTGAGCCGAAGGCAGAAGCCCAACCCACTGAGCCACCCAGGCGCCCCTCCTTCTTCTTTTTAAAGTAGGCTTCATGCCCAGCATGGAGCCCAACGTGGAGCTTGAACTCAGAACTCCTGGGATGAAGACCTGAGCTGAGATCAAGAGTTGATGCTGAAGCAGCTGAGCCACCCGGCTGCTCCCTGAAGCTTCTTTTATTTCTATTTATTTATTTAAGATTTTATTTACTTATTTGACAGAGAGAGAGAGAACACAAGCAGGGAGAGGGAAAGAGGGAGAAGCAGGACTCGATCCCAGGACCTGGGGCTCATGACCTGAGCCAAAGGCAGTTGCCTGGCCAACCGAGCCACCCAGACGCCTCCTGAAGCCTCTTCTCACGCTCACCTGGGGTCAGGGGGATTTTGGCCAGGTGCCACCACCAACAGAAACCATAAACACTGTAGCTCCTACCATTGTAATGTAGGAGTGCCTAATCTGTTTCAGATGTTGTCCTGGGTCTTTATTTATTTATTTTTTTTACCTGTTACATGTCATTTTAACAATGATCCTGCAAAACTGGTGTTACTGTAGCCGTTTTGTAGTAAAGCAATGGACTTGCCCGAGGTCAGACTGCTTGATGCTAGCAATAAGAATCAAAATCAAATCTGTCTGGGTCTAATTTCTTCCTACTCTCCCCCTGCCTCTTTAATTCTTACAAGAGGATCCAAGTATAGAAGAGAAAGAGTGGCTTTAGACTGGTGTGAGTCTAATACACAGGTCATGGGAAGACCACTGTTCAAGGCCAGAATCTTTTCTGAGCTCTAGGAGCCCCTCCCTGTCTGTTGGTAAAGACTTTCATGCTAACCTCTGATGGCACGTACATCCTTGGCTCCTTCCTGGTTGCCCAGAACTTCATTGGACATTCCAAAGAATTAGGCTGTGTTTGTTGCAATGGCCCTGCCAACGGCAAACCTTCTATTTTCAGCTTCTCCAAATGGGCCATGATAGATGAAAGAAGTAAATCTCCAAGTCATATGCAAATACTAAGGAAAGAGTAAGAGAGGTGTGTTCTTGCTCTTTGTCAGGATTATGGATATGAGAATTAGAGGCTGATTTTTCCCACAGTGGATGAAAAGGGTGGCTGCATTTCAGTAGTGCCTGCTCTTTTTATCATGACCCTACCCTTCCTCCCACTTCTGGACAGGGACTCAAAGGGGCAGTGAGGGACAGGAGGGGAATCCGTCTGGAGGAGGAGAGGGACAGGACTTCATCTCACTTCCTCAGCTGACCCTGCGTTGTGCATCCCTAGGTCATGTCTCTTCTGCCCTTTTTTTCTTAAATTAACATATAATGTATTATTTGCCCCAGGGGCACAGGTCTTGATTCATCAGTCTTACACAGCGCGCAGCGCTCACCACAACACACACCCTCCCCAATATCCATCACCCAGCCGCTCCGTCCCTCCCACTCTCCAGTTTTTTTCCCTCCACAGTGCTCACTGCCCGTGAGGTAGGCATAATTATTATTTATTTGTTACTCTTGGTTTTCTGCCTTGAGATGGTAATCTCCAAAAGGAAGATCCTTCCCCACTCCCCATTTTTTTTTCTTTCTTGTAAATTGCTATTACAAAGCTCCTAGAACAGCAACTGGCATACGACAAGCACGATGCATATTTGTTGCAAGAATGAAGGAACACATGAACGCATGAACGGAAGAGGGCTCCTTTCAGGTTTATGTGCGAACAAAACCCTAAAGGCACTTCTGGTCTACCTCAAGAACAAAATCCTCACTGTTGATGAACTACAAGCAATGAAGTAATCGTCCTACCTCTGGCCTGTTCTGGAATGACAGAGAGGGCGGGGGAAACAACTCTGGTATCTTTTGGGGGTCCAGTGAAAATGTTAACTAATGATGTAGTAAGAAAAGGGAAGACACCGTGTTCTTTTCTATGCTCGCCCTCTCTGGTTTTCCATCCTAACTCAATTCATCCTTTGTGAGGTACACTTTTAAATACTTCACATATAATAATAGGTCACCTATTTTGAAATTAAATGATGATATGTGTACACGTGTGTATATATGTTAAGTACTTAATACAATGCCTGACATATGGCACGTAATGTACACATATTATCTACCACTCAATCTCTGTTAAAAAACGATATGAGGCCAACAAGAACATGAAAAGATGCTCGACCTCATTTATTATTAGGGCAATGAAATCAAAACCACAAAGAGATGCCACTTCATGGCCACTGGGTGAGGCATAATAAAAAATAAAAATAAAAAGGAAAATAAGTATCGACAGGGATATAACAGGGAAATTAGAACCTTCATACTCTTGGTGGGGACATAGTGGTGCAGCCACTTTGGAAACAGTGTGGCACTTCTTCAAACGGTTGAGCACAGACTTCCCATGTGACCTAGGAATTCCACACCCAAGTACACACCCAAGAGAAATGAAAACATGTATGCACACCAAAACCTATGCACAAATGTTCTCAGCAACATTACTTACGACAGTCAAAAGGCGGAAACAACCTAAATGTCCATGCGCTGATGAATGGGTAAACACAATGTGCTATTTCCATGTAATGGATTAGTATTCAGCCATCAAAAGTGATGGCATACGCTCGATACAATGTGGATAAACCCCCAAATCATTACGCTCAGTGAAAGAAACAAGACACAAAAGGTCACAAATCGTATAATTCCATTTATATGACATGTCTAGAATAAATAAGTCCATAGAGATGGAAAGCAGAGAGGCTGTGTCTGTGGGCTGGAGGTCAGGGGCGACAGGGAGTGACTCTTAATGTGAATGGAACTGGCTTCAGGGGTGAAGGCAAGATCTTGCAACTAGACAGAGGGAAGTTACCAATGCTGTGAACATACTAAAATGTCACTGAATTAAAATGGTGAGTGGTTAATATGTCATGCAAATTTTACATCCATTAAAAAGACCAGATAAAGTGACTACGGTTACTATCTCTGTTTTTACAAATGAAACTTCCCAGACATAGGAAGGTTAAGTAACTCCCTGTGGGTTTCTTTTCTTTTCTTTCTTTCTTAAAGATTTATTCATTTATTTATTTGAGAGAGAGAGGAACAGGCAGCAGAATGAGAGAGGGCACGAGTCGGGTTGGAGGGCAGAGGGAGAAGACTCCCCGCTGAGCAGGGAGCCCATGCGATGCGGGCTCCATCCCAGGACCCCAGGATCATGACCCGAGCTGAGGGCAGGTGCTTCACTGACTGAGCCTGCCGGGCATTGCTCACTGCGGGATTCAGAGGCAGTTGATGGAACAACTAAAGTAGAAGTTTCGGCAGTCTGATTTCAGAACACACACTCAAGCAACGACACACTAATGCTCTTCTTGTTATTCCTTTCTGCTACTCTTTGATTTGACAAGTGACAATACAAGCTCGGAGCCAGCTCTAGAGGGGGAAGTGTGGCGAAGGAAAAGGATGATCCAATATATACGAAGAGGGAACGCATTCACGTGTGTGATTAAAGAACAACACCACCTGCTTGTGCAATATTGTGAAAGCACAATGCCGGTCTGTGAGAGCTCTTGAAAACCGGTCAAGGATTTTTAACTGTTGGGGCTTC
The DNA here is from genome assembly GCF_963455335.1 of Martes martes. Lineage (NCBI taxonomy): Eukaryota > Metazoa > Chordata > Mammalia > Carnivora > Mustelidae > Martes > Martes martes. The sequence continues at coordinate 75,211,215 of NC_137902.1, forward strand.
CTGTCTACCTAATAAAATGGCCAGCGTGCTATTCGGTGAATTAAATTGAAGTCATCTTGCTCTTTGGCAACCAAGAAGAGTTATGACGGATGCAGTGTGAACCGCATAATGTCTACCTTTTATTTATAGCCCTATATCCAGAAGATAAGCAATTTTAATTAACATCTGTATCACATAACTGCCTATTTTCCTGAGGGAACCACACTGATAATATCCCGAGTAAGTTCAGATCACGTTCTACCATATAAGACTTCAGAGAGATAGCAGCAGTGGCGAGGCATGATTAAAGACCACGCGGAACTGAACAAGCCCTTTGTCAGCTGATACATTATTTTACCCCTCGTATCCGACGGTGCTCTCTCATCCCTAGGCTTACCCGGCTGCCTTCCAGGTCTGGCCATGGTCAGAGACAGAGTAAATAGAAGCACTTCAAGTGACAGTCCGGATTACTTAAAGCGAGCCTCTGGCACTGCTAAATAATTAGAATAATTTAAAAGCGATGTAAATAAATAAGATAATGACACATCCTAGTTCAGTTTCCTCACATCCAGGCTGTCACTTTAGAATCTTTTGGAATTATAAGATAAATTTTGGAAAGATGCTCTATTTCTATCTTGATTTTTATTATGCATGCACACGCAGTCTTCTTGATTATTAAATATTTTTGACTGTCAGAAGCAATAAACCTCATCTCCTAATTTTTGGGGAACACACCAATATTATGCCTATGTGTTGGGCTATCATCATGAATCAACTTGGGAAAGGCGCTTTGTGTTCATGTACTAAATAGGAAGGATTCTGGTTCCAAATGGAAATGTCAAAAACATTATTTTGGCTCTTTCTGTAAAAGATGTGTGTTGAGACATGATCATCCTCCTTATAAATACTGGGATCACTGACTTAAAGTTATGCATCTGTTTTTGGTTTTAGCAACTTCCTGTGTGTCCCACACTTGCCACTCACTCATCTCTACCCCTGCAGCTTCTATCTGAATCTTAAGTCTTTGAAACAGCCGCCTACAAAATCATCTGTTTTAAAAACACTCTTGAATGCTACTTTGTCTTCTGGAAGCTTTCCCCAGTCGAGTTCCCACCACCAAGAATACAAGTCCTCATTGGCCATCTCCACTTTTAATCAATGTGTTAAGAAGATTATGTATAGCTGAGGGCTTGCTTAAAATTTCCTACTGAGATGAGTCTATTCTCTTTATGAAATCTCACTCAAGTACGTGTCAACCCTTCCAAGGAGCCTTCACTTAGCATTTTAGCTAATGGCGTCCCTTCCTCCCTTTCCCTATCTCTCCCTCCCTCTTTTCTTCTCTCCTTCCATTCTTCCATCCATAAATGTTTATCGAGTACCATCTATGTGTCAGACACTGTGTGAGGCACTCTATCAACTACCCCTGGCTTTCAGGACTTATAATATTCTGTGGCTGTCACCTGTCTTTTCTGGTAGGGATTTCATACCACCTGCACAGCTCTAAGCACCTTGGTTCAAGACCTCAAACTGATTCATGGCTGCATACACAAGTCAGTGTGCTGTGGGACAATTAGCCTCAGGCTCAAGGGAGCAGTGGATAAAGCCAAAAAAGAAAAGGGAGAATATTGGATCTTTGCAGAAGCCAGACTAACTAGATGAAAATTGTGAGTAGCTTATGATACTTAAGACACCTGAAATGATGCCTTATGGAAATGGTTATATAAGAACGAGTTACATTGGGGCTCCCGGGTGCTCAGTGGGTTAAAGACTCTGCCTTCGGCTCGGGTCATGATACCAGGGTCCTGGGATTGAGCCCCACATCGGGCTCTCTGCTCAGCAGGGAGCTTGCTTCCCCCCTGCTCTCTGCCTCCCTTTCTGCCTACTTGTGATCTCTGTCAAATAAATAAATAAAATCTTAAAAAAAGAATTAGTTACATTGATGGGTCTGCTGAAATATTTAGGGGATCATGTTTGAATAAATATGATGGCATGTTGGGTGGGCAGACGCAGATTATGTACTACAGCAAGTATGGTGGCAGCATTGCTTACTGACTGTAGGAGGTGGGTTTAGAGATGCTCACTGTAAAATTCTTTGTTTTTTAGTATTGAAAAAATTTTCTAATCGTTGTTGGAGAAAAGCTAGTTACGATGTAAAAAGAGCTGATCTCTTATTTCACCCACTGGTCAAACCACCCAGATGGTTTATCTGTCAATAAAGCTGATGCGTGCATGGGTGCGTGTTGGATATGTGTTGCGAATCTGTAAAACGGTTCATCTGTTAGTAAAACTATTAATCTTGACTAGGTTCACAGGACGTATTGGTATATTCAGCTAATGTGCATTCATCTCATTCATAGTCTGCCTTGTCTAGGTATAGTGAAGGAAATTCTTGCTTAATGGAGGCCGTGTTTTGGAAATAGTAATTCTTCTGAAGCTTACATAAAGATGTTCGATGGAGAATGAGTTATGTGGTTTCTGAATGGATTTCACAATGAAGCGGCTCATCAAAACAGGTCAACTTCAAGCCTAAAAACCCCTCTGTAATTTTTTATTCAAGTGCTAAGAAATGTCTTGTGAACGTATGAGGACTCAGGAGCGTTTTGGCCATTTCGAAGCCATTACTGAAAGGCAAGGATTTATCCCAGGGACACTCATTGTTTATGTTGAAGCAGGTGTTATTAAAGGGCTGGTGAGGTAGAATATGCTGGAGAGTGCCTGAAAACTTAATGCATCTGATCAATAAAATATATTTCAATTTGCAAAGTCAAGAGTGAAGGGCCTTACCAGAAAGAACTGCATAATAAGGCTGTTCAATCTTTGTAGACTTTATGAATGAAGTGACATCCGAAACACAGGGAAAGAGGTACCTGACAAAAACTAGGAAATGGTTTTTACTCTTGAATTCGAGCAATGCAATTTATAAAATGGAGCAATTAACTTTAAAATGCCTTCCACTTATCTGGATTCTTTTGAGTCGTGCAGCGTTATGCTTTAAAAGGGTGAAGGAAACGTGCTAGAGCTTAAAGTAAATTTTCCACATAAAAATATTTCCGAAGTCTCTAATAGCCTTTAGTGATTTAGAAGAACAGACTGGTAAGACCTCTGGAATTATATTTCTTCCTTGGGAGTAATAACGGCAGAGGGCCCACGATTCACGCTGGATAGGATCCCTTAGGCGTGAAAGAGGAGGTGACAAACAGGTGGTTTGGAGAGTATTTAGTCTTTTTCATTACGAACCCAGGTAGCGTATGAGTCATGTTTTCTGTAAATCACCTCCAGGCTAGATAGAGCCCATAAAAGATGAGCATTTTGGCATTTGCCTTTTTGTTTTGTTTTGTTTTTTAACATGCCCAGTAGAAGCTTTTACACATCGGGCAAAGAAAAAATGTAAGTTTAAATGCCTATGAACTCAATAGATCTTGATAAATTCCCTCATTATAGGGACATGGCCACTATGGCAGATGGTGTTGTTTAATGCTTTCAAACCATAGAGATGGTTTAATAAGAAATCAGAGGACTTTAACAGACAAGAGTCTTCACAGAAAAGGATGATTTCTTTAGCTTCTTTACATTTGAACTGCTGGGTTCTAACCAAGAATTTTCCAGGTGCTCTCAACAAAGAGATTCAGACATAGAATAAAATGTGCTCTCCAGGATAACCAGGGGACGATCTACTTCAGCTTTCGTAAACCACTGACTGTTCCGCTCACATGCTGCCTGCATTTCAAATGATCAATCAAGTGGAATTAGGGGCTTGTTGTGTGCTCCGTGCTATGGTGAAGCGTAAGAGAAGTCAAAAGCACACAGCATGGCCTTTCAAGAGCTTGTACTCTGGCTGGAAACAATTAGCCAGTGACAAAAGATCCAATATAAAGGCATACTAATGACGGCAGCATAGACTATAGAAATTAATTAGTGGTGAGACACAGAAATTACACAGAATTGACACAGCATTTGCTTTAAACTCTTCTAACAGTTATCAATGTACTGCTAACCTCTGTCGAGTTAGATCTCTACAGCACTGGGAGGGTCGGAAGCTCGTGGAAGAAAGAGATTCAGCTGGCTCAATTAAACTCAATATACTGATTAAGTAACTTACATAGGAAATGTCATTGTTGCCCTCGTCATGCTTGTCTCTTGAGGAGTATCGCTAGTTTTACATAAATGAAAGAAAAAGCAGAAATCACGGAATTTAATTTTCAAATCATCTTTGCGGGTCTGTCATTGTTTTGGTTCCATCTTTGATCTCAATTGGAAAGGAACAGCATGGGGATGATTTTAGATTTGCTAATTTACTCTTATGTAACTACGTTTCAAAATATTCACAACACACAGCTGGCTCTCCATGCATATCTGTCCTACACTCCTCCTAATAATTATTTGCAAATATGATAACCTTGTAAAATGACTTCTCAAGTTGCATAGGATGACCCGAAGTAATTTCCATTATCAAAACCCTTTGAACTATATTTGAACTATATTTCACAATAGAATTCACTTTTTCACTGCTCCTTATTTAAAAATGAAATAGAAAAAAAAATCACAGAATCCAATGGCAAAATGGCCAGAGGATCTGAATAAGCATTTTCCCAAAGACATACAGATACAGCTCAACGTCACTCATCATCAGGGAAATAGAAATCAAGACCACAATAAAATGTCACCTCACACCTGTTAGAAGCTGATAAGAGGTCACAAGGGCTGGTGAGGATGTGGAGAAAAGGACTGCTTGTGCACTGTTGGTGGGAATTTAAATTGGTGCAGTCACTATGGAAAATTCTACAGCCTTAACAAAATCAAAAGTAGAAATACCATATGATCCAGTAATTCTACTCCTGGGTATTTAATTGAAGGGAAGAAAAGCATGAGATATATACATCCAGCATTATGTTCACAGGATTACTTACAAGAGCCAAGACATGGGAGCCACCTAAGTGTCCACTGACCGACGAATGGATAAAGAAAGTGCAGTGTATGATTTCACTTACATGTGGAATCTTAAAAAAAAAAAAAAAGCAACAACAAAAAAGACAAGCTTACAGACACAGAGAACAGAGTGGTGATTGCCAGAGGTGGGGGATGGGAGATAAGCAAAATGGGGGAAGGGAATCAAAAGGTACAAACTTCCACTTACAAAATGAATAAGTCATGGGGATGTAACAGACAGCATGGTGACTATAGTTGATGACACTGTGTTGACATTTGAAAGCTCCTAAGAGCGTAGATCTTGAAAGTTTTTGTCATAAAGGGGTGCCTGTCTGGCTCAGTCGGAGAGGTATGTGACTCTTGATCTAAGGGGGGTGAGTTCGAGCCCCAGGTTGGGTGTAAAGATTACTTAGATAAAAAAAACTTAGAGAAAAGTTCTCATCATAAGAAAGAAATCTGTAACCACATGTGATGATGGATGTTAACTAGACTTATGTGACAACCATTCTGTGATATATACAGATATTAAATCATTATGTTGTACACCTGAAACTAATATAATGTTATATTTCAGTTATACCTCAATTTAAATAAGTAGTAAAAAAAAAAAAAACGAAAACAAAACCCCAGTTTAAAAAAATAAATAATTCTACTCCTTTCCCACATTCTTTCCTCATTCCTTCTGTATGTATATTGGTTCATATAACATAGTGTGAACGTTATAAAACACCTAAAAGCACAAAGCCTAAAAACACATTATAAATGAACTGTAGTTATTTATGTCTCGGCCCAATATTTATTCGTTACAAAAATCACGTTGAAAGTATTCTACTTCAATAAACTATTTGTAACTCAAATATTTTAAATTGCCCTCTATCATAGATGGCATTGATATTTTAAAGATTTTATTTATTTATTTGAGAGAGAGAGAGAGAGAGAAACAGATTGCCCGCTGAGCAGAGAGCCCATTGCCGGGCTTGATCCCAAGACCCCAGGATAATGGCCTGAGCCGAAGGGGGACACTTAACCGATGGAGCCACCCGGACACTGCGTATTGATATTTTAAATGACTCTCTCTCTCTGGATATGTCTATATACATATCTTTAGCTATATGTATATACTAGTCATTTTATTTTAAACACTTCTCCTGAAACCTCATTCTCTTCAAAAGTATATGAATAACATTCTTAACCTGTCTTCTACACCATATTTTAATAACTCACATTTTATTCTCCAGCATTCCATTAAATGCTTTCTACTTTGTCAATTCAGTGTTGAGAGAACAAGAATAATTCAGATTGGGCTTAAGAACTTATAAAACCTAAACTGTGGATGAAAGCCTATGAAAAGAAATAGTTTTCTGCTTCTTCCTATTTCCAACTGTTTGCTTCTCTGCAGTCCTTGCCCCCTACTGATAGTCCCTTGTCAGAACCCGGTATTTGGGTAACATTTATTACTAGTTTACTGTAACTTTGTTAACGATTAGTATTCCTTCTTCCTCTTACCTCTTGTTTTCTCACTTGTACTTTCATAGGTAAAACGCATGATGCTTTCCTGTCCTTGTCACTTTTTCTGCTCACAAGTTCCCTGGACATCCCACGTGGCTCAGGACGGCATCCCCAGGGCTAAGACCCATAGTTTACAGTTTAAATAGCCTGATAAGTAATGGAGCCACCCAGTGCAGTATCATTCCATCCTTACCATGAGCCGTGGAAGTCATCCTTATCTTTGGGAAAAATTCTAGCACTGAGTTATTTTTCCTAATCATTTTAAAAAGAATGAATTTTATTATTATTTGTAACATGGATGGAGCAAAGTGAAAAAGCATGTATTTTGTTCAGTGTAAAGTATATTTTGGGAAATACCATTTACATAGCCTTTGGTGGGAAGGATGACCATGAAGTTGAGGGGTTCAGCTATTCCCCTTAGTAATGCTACCGAGTATAATTTTTTAAAATTTCCATTTAATTTCTTGAAAGTATGATTTATTTATTTGCAAGAGAGAGTGAGCACGCAGGAGCGGTGGGACGGGGGGAGGAGCAGAGGGAGAGGGACAAGCAGACTCCATCTCCGTGATAAGCATGGAGCCCAACATGGGGCTCGATCTAACGACCCCGAGATCATGATCTGAGCTGAAATGGAGAGTTGGATGCTCAACTGACTGAGCCACCGAGGCGCCCCACTTGAAAGTCCTTTTTGACACGTTAAGTTTCTTTTACTCATTTATTCCTTCACTGTTCATTTATTTTTATAGTGTTACTGAAACATAATTATCACACAACACTGTGAAATTTTAAGCTGTATGGCATAATGATCTGACTTACACAAACTGTGAAAAAAGTAATGATCACTGCTATAAATTTAATTAATATCCATCATCTCCTGTAAATTAAAAAAAAAACCCAAAGTAGAAAAAATTTTTCTTCCTCGTGATGAGAAGTCAGGATCTATTTTCTCAATGACTTCCAAATATACCATACAGCCCCATTAGGGATTTCTTGAAAATATTTTATGTCATGATTGAAAATATTTACTCAATAATTCTGGAGTATAAGAAGAATTAATAAAAATATGGATAGCTGGAACATTTGAGATTGGTTGTTCATAATCCAAGATTCTATGAGCCCCTTTTTGATTTACACATTTCTGGAGAATTTACTGGCACCGCGGGCCTGAATGCTGAGACCTGGATTCCCATCTTGGCCACTAACTATGACTTTATGGTCTCTGTTTCAAATGAAAAACTCCTTCTCTGGAGGATATGACATTGCTTGTATCTGAAACTCTGCTCCAAAGAACGTAACTGAAGACCTGAAAAACATGCCTGTTGCTACACTTGCACAAGCACACAGTCATTGCACGTTGGAAGGGACTTGAGGACTGTTTCAGGCGGCGGAAACCGGCAGAGCTGTAATGACTAGGCCAAGTTCCCAGTACAGTGAAGGGTCATGTCAAATTCACTGCTCTTTCAAATTTGTCGAAGTCCGCCTTTCCTCCACTTCTCTTCTACAAAACAAGCATAGGTGTAAAAAAAATAAGCGTTTTCCAAAGTACCGGAGCATGGTTCCTTGAATTGGTGAGGGAAAAAAAACCTTTACAAACCCTCGACAAATTCAGTGTTAATAAGAACAGGGCGAGGTAACTGGGATTGAACTAGAGCTACTATCTGGTGCGTGATAGTAAAGGTCGGAATGGGCACTTGTCAAACCTCAGTGTGCCTTACCAGTCAGCCGGGAACCTGGTTCGCTAACAGACTCCGCTCCGGGGGGACTTGGGTGGAGACTTGAAATCCCTCAGCTCTGATGATGAGCTCCCAAGTGATGCTGATGTTCCCGGTCACTTTGAGAAGTGGGCGTCTACCAGATGGTAAGAGAGCCATTTGGGAGAAAGGCTTTCATTTAGTAACTGATTATATGTAGACTCCTCTCTGGAGCGAAGGAAGCGACACCTTTCCTATGCTAGCTTTGCGGGATAGAGCAAAGAGTCAGCAAGCAGATGGCAGCCATGCTTCCTTTAAACCGAGCTCCAGGCGACTGCTGAGAGCAGCACATGCTTCCTCTGTGTCTCCATTATCACGATCCCGGTTCCTGAGAAGGTGTCAGATTTTGCTATTTATTTCCTATTTGGAAAGGGCTGTGGGTGTTTAATATGTTTCAGAAAGGGTTTTTCATCGAACATGGTTAAAATCAAATTTGGATTCTTATGGACGTAAATGTCATTTGTTGGACAATTGCATTATCTGGAAAAGCTTCTTCTCAGAGCTGTTAAGAAGCAAGAGGCTTAAGCCTGCAGTCTACAGTTTTGCTTGCTCCAGCCATGTCATATAGGAAAATAAAAACACTTTGCTTATATTTGCAATAATAGAGTAAGGAGATGGTTCTTCTTGAATGAAAAGGATGTAAATTATTTTTTTTCTTAAAATTTCCATATTTCAGTGACATGAATCCTCCTTAAAACAGCTAGTTGTTTTGGGGGCGCCTGGGTGGCTCGGTGGGTTGGGCCTCTGCCTTCGGCCCGGGTCATGGTCTCAGGGTCCTGGGATCGAGCCCCACATCAGGCTCCCTGCTCAGCGGGAAGCCTGCTTCCTCCTCTCTCTCTGCCTGCCTCTCTGCTTACTTGTGATCTCTGTCAAATAAATAAATAAAATCTTAAAAAAAAAAAAAAAACCAGCTAGTTGTTTTTTAGTGAAGGATTTAAAATCACTTGATTGTTTCCTTGAATTTTTTAATTTTTCATTTCTGAGATTAATGATCAGATTTGTTAGGCAACCATTTCTTTTGAAAATGAAGAGCAATTTTTTATTCATTCAGTTCATTTTACATATTTCAGTGGAAAGTATTAACAGTGAGTTTACCTCATCAATATGATTTTTCCTACACCAGGCTTGATTTTACTCACTTTTTTCCCAGAAAGTCACTGTCCTTTGGGATATAGCCTCTGATTCTCAAGGTTCGTAACAGATATAAGAACATGACATGTGGGGGCCCCTGGGTGGCTCAGTCGGTTAAGCGTCTGCCTTCGGCTTAGGTCATGGCCTCAGGGTCCTGTGACTGAGCCCCACATCAGGCTCCCTGCTCAGCAGGGAGTCTGCTTCTCCCTCTGTGATCTCTCTGGCTCTCACTCTCTCAAATAAATAAAAATGAAAATCTTAAAAAAAATGTTGCATGTGTCGTGGATAACCATAGTCTGGAAAACACAGGTGTGATTTTTCTTCCGTTTGATAAAAATATGTGGAATGCTAGAGTCACTTCATTTTTCTATCTTGGGTCATTCCATTTTATCTCTTACTGGTGGGAACATACAGCAAACAATATTGTGAGAGGCTGGCATATCCCATAATTGGAAACCTACACTCCATTGACGGCTGGTTACGACAGATTTCCCACCAATCGATGGGAAAGTTTTGAAAAGATCATACATTTCTTAAGTACTTTTCCAGTAATTCAGCAACTTTATATTAAAAGTGTATGGTAAGTGTAAAAAAGGGATCAAATACACTTCAGTAGGAAAACTAGGGCTCATGAGCTGGAGAGAACAAGTACATCTATTACTAATATTAACAAGAACTGACATTTGTTGAGGATGCACTAGCAGCTTTCCCTATATTCTCTCTCTTTTTTTTTTTTTTTAAAGATTTTATTTATTTATTTGACAGACAGAGATCACAAGTAGCCAGAGAGGCAGGCAGAGAGAGAGAAGGAAGCAGTCTCCCCGCTGAGCAGAGAGCCCGATGCGGGGCTCGATTCCAGGACCCTGGGATCATGACCTGAGCCGAAGGCAGAGGCTTAACCCACTGAGCCACCCAGGCACCCCTATTCTCTTATTTCTTGGAAGAATTCTGTGAAACAAGTACTACTGTACTATGTTCATTTTATAGATGGGGAATTTGAGAAAATACCAGATGACTCAAGTAAGTCACACAGCTAGCAAAACAACGAGCTTTATCGATCAAGTCAGAATCAAGCTACTTCAAACACCCGCGCCTCACTACTTCAGAATATGGGGGAAATGACAACATATTTTAATAGGACCTCTTCGCATTTTATTGCACAATAAATATCGGTATTTTATTTCTTGTAAATTTTATCGTTTCATGTGGCAATTTTTCTAGTATTCAAAGAGATGAAGTCAACAACCCCGTTATGCAGTCGGGGTTTTAGCTCTGTTTTAAGACTCAACCCCCAGGCGTTCAATGCACCTATAATAGGAACTGTCTGTAGATGGAAGAGTGTAGCTGTTGGTTTTATCTTCATGCTACAATGATACTTGAATCATCACCAGTAATAAAGACTCCGAGGACAGTGAAGTAAATATGCAAAATCAGAATGGTATTCAGCGTTTTCCTCCATTGATGTGTTGGCTTTGCTAAAAACAGCCCAAATTTTGCCTGAATTGTAAACTAAGCAAATATGACTAGAGGATACACAGGGAACAGATGTTGATTTTTAAAAGACCACTTATCCATCATCACTTTTTTATATAATCAGCTGAAACCAGCATTCAATCCCTTTTCTTAAAATTGTTGAAAGTTTATCTATGAAACTAAGCCTCAAAGATTGTATGGGGAAAATGGAATAATTTCTTTTGAAAACTCTATACTGTAATGATGATTTGGTGAAGTTATTTATAGAGGATCAAATTATTTTCAAATCTTATTGGACCAAGCATGTTCAGAATTGTATTCTTGGACGTGCTGTGTAAACACCATGACACACAGTCACCATGATTAGATTAACGAGTCAAGGGGGCATTCTACCTATTCTTGATAATAAACAAGAAGTGTTGGTGCCTGGGTGGCTCAGTGGATTAAGACTGCCTTTGGCTCAGGTCATGATCTCAGGGTCCTGGGATCGAGCCCCGCATCGGGCTCCCCTGCTCAGCGGGGAGACTGCTTCCTTCTCTCTCTCTCTGCCTGCCTCTCTGCCTACTTGTGATCCCTCTCTCTCTCTCTGTGTCAAACAAGTAAATAAAAAAATCTTAAAAAAAAAAGAAGTGTGCATTGTTTTGTTACATGCAAACATGGAATACTGAGATTCCCTTGCAGAAATAATGTCAAATATGTACAAATACTTCTTAACAGATGAATCGTCTCTTCTCAAGTTGGAGACATACAGCATAGGGGTTCAGAAACTAAGATCAAACCCAGCATCAGCTGCTTCCTGGATATGAATGTCAGGTTACTTAACTTCTCCATGCCTTAGTTTCCATTTGAAAAATAGCAATAAAATCTGATGAAGATAACAGACCACTTAACACAGTATCTAGCGGTCAGGAATTGTACTGGTTTTCTATAATTTTTGTGGAGGGTTATTAACATCATATATAGTTGACCCTTGAACAACAAGGATTTGAACTTCATGGGTCCACTTACTCATGGGTTTATTTTTTTCAATAAATAGACATACAGTGCTGTAACTGTATTTTCTCTTTCTTATGATTTTCTTCATAACATTTCTTTTCTCTAGCTTACTTTATTGTATGAATATAGTGTAAAATACATGCAACATAAAAATATCTGTTAATTGACTGTGTTATCATTAAGGTGTCTGGTCAAGAGTAGGCTATTAGGACTTAGGTTCATGGAGAGTCAGAAGTTACAGAGAGGTTTTTACCAGTGCAGGGGTCAGCGGCCCTAACCTCCGTGTTTCCAAGGGTCAACCGCAGAATCATCCTCAGCACCAGGGAAATATTGATAAGTAAATTATACTGTAATTTGCTATGGGTCGGAACCCAACAGCAATAGTGGCTGAGCAAATCAAGACAATTTTGAGGTCAACCTATTTCCAGACTAATTCTGAATAGCAGAAAAGACTGATCACAGCAATCCCTCCTTTTAAAAACATTAACGTAGTGATTTATTTCTTAGTTGGGTTAGAACTAATTTTATGATTGGATGACGAACATTTTCTGGATTTGGACATTGTCTCCCCAACCATGGATAGAGGGAGAGATCTATTATAATTAGGCAAATGTTTGCATACATGTCTTAACAAAAAGGTATTTTTAATACGAGGGTGAAGACTACATTAAAGGGTGTTAAAGACTGGTTTCAAAGAACGAGATCAGCTTCCTACTATTCACGTAGTTATTTTTCCTTTGCTTATTTTCCCCATGTAGTTCAATCCTACATCTGTTTTTGTTGTTGTTATTGGTTCAAGAAAGTCATACTAGTAAAAAAGAAAGAAAATCAAAGGCATTGTAAGTAATACTTAGATGTGTCTAAATCAAACATAAATATTTATGTTATATATTATTTCCATCATCGATTTAGTGATTTCTGAGGCTGAGCATAGGTCTGCAAATACTCATAGTCTGCAAATACTCATTCTCTCTCCCCCCCATTTTTTTTCTTAAGATTTTATTTATTTATTTGACAGAGAGAGACATGAGAGAAAGGGAACACAAGCAGGGATAGTGGGAGGGGGGAAGCAGGCTCCCCGCCGGGCAGGGAGCCCAAGGTGGGGCTTGATCCCAGGACCCCTGGATCATGACCTGAGCTGAATGCAGATGCCCAATGACTGAGCCACCCAGGCGTCCCACTCATTCTCTCTTTTTCTCTGAAGTAAACAGATACTCTACTTTTAACCATGTACACAACTACCTCACTAAAAGACTGCATTTCTTACTCTGGTTTCAGGACTAAATTTTGGCTAAGTAAAAGGAAGTGCTGATGGTACAAAAGTCTCTTTAAATGACAAGTGGCATACCACACCCACTTTCGTCTTATTCTTGAAATACAGATGTGATGGCGAAGCTACAGCAGCAGTCTTGGATTATAACACCGTGGATCAAATTCTGTGGTGAAGGGTGGCTGGGTGGCTCAGTCAGTTAAGCACCTGCCTTTGGCTGAGGTCATAATCCCAGAGTCCTGGGATCGAGCCCTGCATTGGGCTCCCTGCTCAGTGGGGATCCTGCTTCTCCCTCTCCTTCTGCTCCTCCCAACCGCACGTGCTACTGTCTATCTCAGATAAATAAATAAAATATTTTTTAAAAATTCTATGGTGAACAGAGCAGAACACTGGAAAGAGTTTGAGTGCCCTACAAAAACAGAGCCATGTCAGCCCTGGCCTGCTTCTAAACTTGTTTTTCACTTGTGAGAGAAATAAGGATAAGCTTAGGATTCTGTCTCCTCAGGCTGAACTTGACCTTAGTCAATACTCAAGGTATTTTATGTAGAGTACTCATCCAAAAAGATATTCTATCCAAACTGGATTTCTTTGAGGAAAATCACTGTATGCCGTATATCTTGAATTCATATGAATAAAAACTCAGAGAATCCTATAATAAAAATGTCTGACTTCATTTACACATTTATCTCCAAATTTATCTAATCAGAGATTTTTAAATTTTTGGAATAACACTTACTAATATCTAGGGTTATCAGTATTCCTTCCTCACAGTGCACTCTGGGAAATGCTGATCTACTTCTGTGGCTGTTCCTCTGAATTAGCATATGTCATGGATTGTCCATATTGCTCTGTCTTTGGCTCACCTGCTGTGTGGGGAGACCTGTCCCTCAGTTTTTTCTCAGATCTTGGCAAGCTGGCAGTTTTGGAATATTTTTCATCATTTTGTCCATTGATGCATTAGGCTGAAAGTCCTTTCTTTCTGTGATATGGAGGTGATGAGTTTGACCGAATTTAGATAAAGTCTGTTGGATTTTTCTTGAGTTTATAACAACAGATTAGTAGATATCTACTAGGAGTAATAATTTTCCTTTATGTCTAGATAAATGTTCAGGCCAAAAACTATAGTAGTCCCAAGAATATAATTTTTGTTATAGGCCTTTCAAGAGAAAGCATTTTCTGGAACTTACTTTAAAAATGACATTGACATTGCCATCTATGTCAGAAAATTTACAAGGAAATAAAGCGCAGATTTATTGCAGCAGCAGGAGCCCCGGCCTAGAAATGTCTATTAAATCATATCTTTTATTTTATTTTATTTTTTAAAGTAGGCTCCATGCCCAGCATGGAACCCAGCGTGGGACTTGAATGCATGACCCTGAGATCAAGACCTGAGCTGAGATCGAGAGTCAGACTTAACCAACTGAGCCACCCAGGCACCTCAATCACAGCTTAAAACAAAACAAAACAAAACAAAACAAAACAAAACAAAACAAAATAAAAGACTGAACGTGAGATAAGTGTATCAAGATACATTTTCTTCTTCAAGAGTTAAAATTTCATTAGTATGTATTTTAAAAATGTGCCCACCTGTCTCTCTATTGATAAATTACTTTCTACCAAACCTATATTCTGTAAAAACCAATATAAATTTAAGATCTATTTCTGTAAACGCAATGCTTAAGAGTGATCTTATTTTAGAAAAGCACAAATAAAGTAAGATTAAAAAATAAGCATGAAGGGGCGCCTGGATGACTCAGTGGGTTAAAGCCTCTACCTTCAACTCAGATTATGATCCCAGGGTCCTGGGATCAGACCCCACATTGGGCTCTCTGCTCCGTGGGGAGCCTGCATCCTCCCCCCTCTGTCTCTGCCTGCCTCTCTGCCTACTTGTGATATCTCTCTTTGTCAAATAAATAAATACAATCTTAAAAAAAATGTTAAAATAAAAAAGCATGGACCCAGCTGAAAGTATATGGTTACAGTGATATATAATTGTCCATACTTGAAGTATGTTTTAGTGTGTATCTGTAAGACAGGCCGGAAATTAGAATTTGGTATGTAAGACCTAAGCTTTCAACTGTTTTGTGGATGTTCTTTAGATATACTGCAAGTTTGTTTTCTTTAATGCTCCTTTATGCAAAATTACTTCAGAAATAAAATTATGCCTTGTTCCATGTAGTGAACTCCAGTGACTTAAAAAATACTCTTCGAGCTGGTATAAAGGGCAGGGGCTATGCCCAAATGACTACAATAGCTGGGCAGATGACATACTCAGTGAAGCAGGCAAGCTGTAAGAAGACAGGGCATGGTAAGAACCTTCTAGAAACACTGGATGGCTGACCTGTGCATTCAGATCCAACGGTGCCAGATTTGTCTCTCCAAGAAAAGCATGTAAATATCCTTACTTTAAGATATTGGTAACCAATTATTTAAAAAGCAAAAACAAAAAAACTGCACAAAAATGAGCAGGGTAAAAATCAACCAAAAACTAACGAACAACAGCATATCGGTGGGTCTAATTTGGGCCGGGGGCCGCTAGTTTGCTACATCTTATTTGTACCATCCTATTTCCTCACTCAACACCTCATTGAGGAAGAATTTCCTACAGTTTTCTGGTATCTCTTTCTTAATCGGCTTGTGCACAGGCATTATATAACTTCTTCCTACTGTGACTAAGTGGGGCATAAGGGAGAATTCACTGAACGGACTACAACCTCTCCTCTGCAGGTATCATGCCATTCAGCCCATCTGTGACCTCTGTTCTCTTGAAAGTAAACATATCTTTTAGAGACAGACTAAGTCTCCCCTGAATCTGGAGATTGGAAAAAATTTTCCAGAATCATCTATAAGCCCCTTCCCTTTGTCGGCATTGCATTCCATCTACAACGTTCTCAGAACCAAGTTCTCTGCACCCCTGCACACTTGATTACCAAGATGGATGTCAGTGTCTTGGTTAAGAGCCTGACCTTTAAACTCAGATGCATGGGGATGACTTTCTGTTTTGCCCCTTAACTCATCAAGTAACTCAGAACAAATTGTTCAGTCTCTTTGCATCTCAATGTCCTTACTGGTGAAATCGGCTTGATAATAATGTAATCTACTGAGAGGAAGGATTGAGCGGAGTAACAAATCACAGTCTGCTCTATCCTTAATAGTAAATATTAGGGAATTCTCCCTTAATCAAGTTAAAATGGCACACATTAGCCTATTTGTGTGTGTGTGTGTGTGTGTGTGTGTGTGTGTGTGTGTAGTATTACTCAGCCATAAAAAAGAATGAAATCTTGGCATTTACAACAATGTGGATGGAACTAAGGTGTATTATGCTAAACAAAATAAGTCAGTCAGAGAAAGACAAGTACTATAGGCTTTTACTCATATGTGGAACTTAAGAAACAAAACAAATGAGCAGGGACGCCTGGGTGGCTCAGTTGGTTAAGCGGCTGCCTTCAGTTCAGGTCATGATCCCAGCATCCTGGGATCGAGTCCCACATCAGGCTCCTTGCTCGGCGGGGAGCCTGCTTCTCCCTCTGCCTCTGCCTACCACTCTATCTGCCTGTGCTCTCTCTCTCTCTAACAAATAAATAAATTAAAAAAAAATTAAAAAAAAAAAACAAATGAGCAAAGAAAAAAGAGACAAACAAAAAAACAGACTTTTAACTGGAGGACAAACTGATAGTCACCAGAGGGGAGGTGGGGGGGGGGAGGATGGGTGAAATAGGTGAAGGGATTAAGGGTACATTTATCATGATGAGCACTGAGTAAAGTATGGAAATTGAATCACCATATTGCACAACTGAAACTAATATAATGCTGTACATTGATATACTGGAATTAAAAAAATTTAAAAAATTTTAATCTGTTTCTTTCTTTTGCTGGAAGAAGAACAGAGGCACAGTACTTCTATATGGACAAGTTACATTTTCATGCTGGTAACATGTGGAAATACCAAATGTACAGGGTTAATCTGTATTTTAGTGTGGGATACACTTTTTCTTTCACTGATAGCTAAATCTTGGGCTAGATTTCTTCCTCTGCCTGTATAAGACCATTGCTGAGTCATTCACGCCTCCAGCTGACCTGCTACATCAAAACAAATAAGGCCTCAGAGGAATGCTAAGAAACGTGAGAGTCCAACGGAGTTTATGATCTAATGGTAGGTAAGAGATGTCTATAAGTAACTATGACATAAGTCATCATGGGTCCCTGGGGCTATGGAAGCACGAAATAACACATTCTACATTTGTGCTCAAGTTCTGAAGGATGGGCAGAATTTGGTAAGTGGGGAAAAGGAGTACAATAATGATTGCATGGGGAGAAGGATTAATATGAGCAGAGCCACAAAGTCACCAAAGCTTGGTCCTTGTTTTGGGACAGGACATTTATATCACCTGGAAAGTAAGGAGTAATAAGGCTTAAAAAGCAACAAAAGTAACTCAGGACAAGAAACCCATCTAAGAGGTTTTATCCTTACTCAGTGAGTGGTGAGATCAGATAGACTGAGGTTTTTGGAAGACTAGAATGGGCCACAAAATTGTATGCTCTGATCTAAAGGATGGTCAAAACAATGGAGGTCTACGGGTAGGAAGACCATTTAGGACTCTAGTGATATTGTCTAGGGGAGGGGTGATGAGGGTCTTAGTCCTGGGTGGTGGCCACGAGAATGGAAACCCAAGAGTCTGAGAAATGCAGACATCATTTTAATACTTTCCCCCCAAAATCTGCTGCTATCCCTTTGTGTGTGTGTGTGTGTGTGTGTGTCGTAGATGATACATCCAACTGGCATTTTATGAAAACACTTGGATTCCTGATATATCAAAGTGATCAAAATCTGGGACAAAAAAGTAATGCTCTATTCTTGTAATGTGTTGATCGATCCTTCCCCTTCCTCTTCTTTTCTCCTTCAACTCTCCCCACCCATCATCAATAACGAAGGAGGGGGAGAAGGAGGAGGAGGAGATGGGGTTTCAAGATGAAATATTATAATTGCAT
Source organism: Martes martes (assembly GCF_963455335.1). NCBI lineage: Eukaryota > Metazoa > Chordata > Mammalia > Carnivora > Mustelidae > Martes > Martes martes. Next base: position 75,229,239 of record NC_137902.1, read on the forward strand.
GATAGGCAACAGCCATAGGACTTAGACTCAAATTCTAGTTTTTTAAATAAATTATATAACCTTAAATGAATGTTCCATTGTTTCTGAACCTCATTAGTAAAATGAGGGGCAGCCCATTTCAGCATTATCTAGAGGAGATTTTTCAAACTACAGAGCCCCAAGATTTTGATATCGTTTTCTCCCCCACCTCTACCAGCTAAGAATCCCTACAGTAGGGGAACTCCATGTTTCCTTCCAGATCTAAATTCTTATTATTCTAGAATTCTGTTTTGCACAACTTCTCTTCAGGCCATTTCTTCATCCAACACTGTTTACTTCTAGTTATCAGCCCCTAGAGATGGAGGCCACTTTCTGGGGCTTCTGAAGTCCCACTGAGATGAAAAGAAGCCAGTTACGCTAATGCCTTAACCCGTGTTATTCAAAAGCCACACACTACTCTTGACTCCAAGTAGAAAACAAGGCGAGTCTCGTCAGCTCCTGTAGCTTTGGCCATCTCTCCCTCTCTCTTGGAGTTCAGTTTCTACCTTAATTGCTGATGAATTTAGGAGATCAAGTCCCATAGCCTTTTGGATTTCCAACCACATGGAATTCCTCTTCATTGTGGAAAAAACTGGGGCCCTGCAGGTCTAATGAAAAATAGCAAGTCAACAAATAACGGCATTTTGGTCTTTCCTTTCGTCCTTTGAAGATGGCGGGCAGTTTGTGATTCTGCACACAATAAAATTCTACTGTGACTCCATAATAGTCACTGAAAACGAACATAATTCTGCCTTATCAGCATGCAACATCAGATTTGGACATGTCCCACCAAAACCCCGCATTTCTTCTAAAATTCATCTCCAGAGCACGTTAGCTCAAGGCTCATACAGAAAGTTCTAGCAAATTGTCTATATCTAGACAATTTAATATCTAAATATCTAACATGTACTCCATGGGTATTATTCAAGGAGAGGCTGATCCCATGAGAAAATTCAGTTAAGTGTACAGAGCTTTATCATAGCTACAGTTATTTCTCAACCTTTCAGGATCAGTGAAAGGCAACACTCATGTTCTCAATCCTTGCTCATTACTGAAGAAGACACCTCGGGTCAGTTTCGCAGCAGACAGAGAGGTAGGGTGCCGTGAAGTACAACGTAGGTGGTCAGCCTCTGATCCATCTGTTCTGGGAGCTGAGCTTTTGTAAATGGCCTAAAATTGTGTTTCCTCAGTGTCTGCTGCTGCCCACACGTGCACCATGAACAAAGGACAATCACTTCATATGCCAGGGCGACAGCAATGAATATTAATCACAAGGGAATGGAACAAACAGTGACTGTGCTCCGTCTCTGATTAGCATACTACACACTGACATCATTCCGGAAGTTCTAGAGAGGAAACACCGCCGTGACTTTCTCTTCTTCGAGCGGATGCTCTTGGAGTTACTGGAGGAACCCACAGATGCAAAGGATAACGTTTCTGTTGTTCTGAAGATTTTATTGGGTTTGGCTTTTTAAAATCAGATCATTAAAACCGTTTTCTTTTTATCCCAGAATAACCGTCTGCACCTTGGGCAGGAACAAGTCTAACATCCTTCTACATGCATCAATGGTGTCCACTTGTGCTGCCCAAGCCTTCCCTCCGGGCCAGGAGACCCTATTTTGACATTCACTGTAACTTATTTGTTTGTAGAACTGGAATATGGTTTTGTAGATTACTGTCACTTTCTCCCAAATACCGGTCTATAGGTCTATAGGAGTTTATTGCTGAACTAGACTGTGCTTCTTTGAGCATGACTGAGCATAGGAGACCGATGCCCTGTGAAGGGTCTGAGTGCTGAGACCTGTGATGGGTTCTTAAATGCATTATGGGGCATAGAGATCATGTTAATGGGGCAAATTCTAGAACTTACAAAGTGTCTTCAGGTAACTGACTCCTTAGTATCTTTAATGGGATGTCACTATAATGGGTGGCATTATAATGGGAGGCCTCCTTTAATGGGAGGCCACTATCAAAATAGACCTATATGATTCCAAAAGCACATTGAGCATAAAGGTAAATTTACAGACAATTGTCTGGAGGGATATGCCCAAAATCAAGGGAGGAGAATATTCTTTGGGGCGGTGGGGGGGAGAGCGAGACTGAGTGCTGGTCAAGGGAGATGGTAGTTCCACCTCTCCTGTTAGAAGATTTTAGAGTGAGAATGTATTATTCATGCATCATTGTCCAAATTAAAAATAAACAGAATTTGTAACAATTGCATGAATGGATTTAAAAACTGAGGTGTGAGCTGGACTGCCCTCCACACCGGGGAATGACATTCTTCTTTGTGTGCTGGGAGAAGAGCCCAGGTGTCCCTCTCTCCTTCCCTCTCTCTTTGCTTCTGCTCCAGCCCTGAGAGCACTATGGGAAAGCCCTGCTCACACCCCCTACCAAATTCATTATCAAGCTTCCCAAATTGTTTATGACCCTAGCTACTCCCTTGTAAGCCAGCTGACACTTGCCTCTCTGTTCAAAGAATAAACACAAGTAAATGGAACCTTAGGAGGTTCTTATCACCATCTCTGGATATTTTAAAGCATTTAAACACTTAGGGACATAAATGGTAATATTCCTAAGCATCCTTTTCTGACTTGGAGAGTGCTTCCCAAAGCCTAACAAAAATCTATCCCAATAAAACCTAAAAGATGTGGTTGACCAGTTGGCAGAACCACTAGACTAGATTATGCATCCTGAATCAAATACACAGTCTATAACACCTTATTATTAATTCATCTCAAACGGCCTGATGTGCATCTAAAGGCAGTGAAAGTTGAATTAAGAGCTATAATAACCACATGAGTTTTAGCTCCAGTATTTACTTGTGTGACCCAGGGCAAGTTAATGAGCCTCAATATTCTCATTTACCAAAGAAGGCATAATAATACTTACCATGCCTATGCTAAGGGGTTATTTGGAGGATCAGCTGTTTTGAGATTGCCCTGAAGGACAAATCAAATGGAAGGGGTATTTATTGTGCATTTTACATTTTCAAAGATGAATGTAATGCACCCTTCTTTGAACTTGTCCTCTTAGAAAATCTGTCCCCATCCAAGCTTGATTTTTTTTAGATGACCTGATGCTTTGTTTCACATCTTCCTTAATCTAATTTGAATTTTCTTGGTCCTGTCCTGAATACATAAAAGAGTATCTAGCTGCATTTTCCAGAAGTATCAGTTTCCAGAAAATAATCTCATATTTCTGCAATGAGAGCTCTCTTCTTTCCCTAGGATAATATATTCCACATATGAGGACCCATATTTTATGGGCTGGTGGTTAGCAGTACAATGAGAGCTATATGCTGGGGACCCTGTCACATAATAGGGAATTCTCTGGATCTGCATGCAAAAGATTCCAGTGTCTACCTTGTCACTAACCAGCTATGTGACCAGACGACAAATCGCCTAACCTCTTTGAGCGTTGTTTTCTTCACCTAAAGTGGGAAAAATCTTCATAGGCTTGCGGCAAGGGATAAATGAGATCAGATGCATACCGAACGGACTTGGTGATTTTAAAGAGTTTACAAATGTGAGGCGGAGCAACGAAAGAAGGAATGTGTTCCATATGTGTGTTCTGCTTGGCTCGTTACAGCCAACATGATACCTATATACTGTAGTGTCATCCCAAACTGCCTGAAAACAGATGGTGTTTGTGGCGTAGCTTGGAATCTTTGCCCACACACATCTGTCTCCGATCAAACACCTTCCATGGGTCCCCACCATCCAGACTCAAGCTGAAGTTCTATTGCCTACGGTTGTCCGACTCCATTCTCCCCTTCTGCCCGGTGTCCCGTAGCTCCATTTATAATCCCCATCCTTCAAAGTAAACTGCTCCCCACCCACCAGATACTCCCTGAAATTTCCAACCTCACTGCTTATCAGTGAGGCTCTCTCCCGTTTTCACACGTCCTGCCTGGTCTTTAGGACTCAGGCCAAATGTCACTGTCTTCACGATCCTTCTGAATCATGCCTACTGAGGGATACTCTCTCTTCTTTAAAACTCTGCAAAGCTTTGCCATGTTATCATTCCTACCTTTTAGTGTTGTCACCCACGCATATAACTTCACCCTCCCAGTTACACTGCAGACTCTCCCAGCATGAACCACCCTGTTTCAGCCTCCGCGTACCTGTACAGCCTGGCCCAGTGCATCACACTTAATAGAAACTTGGCAAATGACGAATGGATGGATGAAGGAAGGGGTGAGCGAGAGGGATGGCGTTCAGTTGACATAGGTCACAGAATATCCAAAGGACACCCCTGCTATAACCCTCTCTGGGAGACCGGTGATGGATTCCAGATCAACACATGAAGCCAGCAATCTATAAAATTCTGAAGGAGAGATGTCTAGCTGTCATTATGTAATTGGGTAGTTAGGGGCTTAAGGGCAAAGATATTTTGCAGGAGCTGAAGTTCGCTATGATCGGACAGCTCTCACTGTCGGGGTCCGCCTTAAGTTCTGGGGTGTCTAACCGGAAGCTTACATAACATGACATAGCCCTTAAGTCCCTGGAATTAATTGGTTGCAAATGTCTGTCAGAGTTTGCAGTTTTTTGAGGAGGATAGGACAAACAGGGGGAGGCAGTGAGGACCGGTACCTGACCCCCTCAGCAGGGTCCCTCCCCTGTCAAAACTAATTGGCAATGTCAGGTTCAGGAAGATCTGGAGACAAGAGGACACCCTCTATGGATTCATTCTAATTTTGCAATTCCAGCCCCCTGGATATTTTCCTGGCTCTCTCGAGCTATCATTAAGGATGTGTCAAATGTGTCATTTTACTGGCTCTAAACAGACACTTCAAAGGGCAAGCATGGAAATGAAAGAAAAGTAAGATGTGTTCTCTCTGCTCGTACACCGTGAGGCATGACAGATTCTCAGTTCACGGTTTAGCTAGCATTTCAGTGGGTGATGCATGAAGCACGAGGCAAAAGGACTCAATTTCTTCTCTTTAGAGCCCTATTTATTATGCATTTCTGACAGTGGGGAATGATGCTGACTATGTGCGCCCAAGATTCCTTGCCCACTACTAACCATCTTATACTTTAAGAACTTTTCCTTTTGTTACTGCTTCCTGCTTCGGGAATCCTAGGAGCGACTGGTCTCAGGTGAAAAGGAGCTGTGAGGTTTGTGTTCAGGAATGGTGGGAATGAACTTGGATCCCACACTTCTAGCAGAGCAGGATGTTAAGGACAGAATCCTTATTGTGGCTTCGCAGCCAAGAAATATACTGGGATAGGAATCACATAATCACAGGGTTTCTTATATTTTTATCAATTGAAATATATTTATATTCTGCTCTCTAAAAAAGCGAAGGAATTGATATGGCTTCGTTCAGCAAGCGCTGTGCCAGGCTCAGATGCTCGGCTGGTGACAGAAGAGAAAAGCACACTTCCTCCAAAGCCACACCCTTTCTTGGTCTGAGGATAAGACTTTGTTTTTGAAATAGATTTGAGAGACAGGACCAGAGCAGCTTGCATTTCCTGATGTTGTGTTAAGTGTTCCTATGTCTCACTTATGAATTTGCTGGATGGGGAGTTGGTCACGCGAGTTTCATCGATTTGAAGCCAATATACTTCTCGGTTGAAACAAGAGGTCACACCAGGTGACTGGCTGGGAGCTCCTTTCTTGGAGAAGTGTGTACCTGTGAACAGATGGCAGCGGCCACCTTCTTCTCCACGAATGCATCTCCATCAACCCAAAGGAAGCCCTCCTCTAAATTACCCTGCTTAATTGTTTTCTTTCTGCACTGCATATATTAGTGAGTGCGCATGCGCCCAGGCACACCTGTCCTTTTGCGTTGACTTTGCGGGCGGTACCAGGTATTATTTACTGGGCATTTGCATAGACGTTTCACGGGGAAAATGAACGGGTTTCCTGAGAAACCCGCGTTTCCTGAGACGCGAGTGGGGTTATGAAAATCCAAATGTGGAGCAAGAGAGTCTGATTTATTCCCTCCTTCTACTTTGCTCTTCTTACCTAGTGTCAAACTTTGTTGCTAGCATTGGATATTATTCTTGGATTGGCTTTCCATTAGGTAGATTCTCTACTGCCTGGCAACTCCAGTAGCCCTTCTCTACCCAGGCGAGCTTTTGGAACGCTTCCTTTGATAACCCCCAGATAAGCTGGATCATTTTCTCCTCTGCACCTGGTACTTGCTTTTCTTTATTGTGCTTAATGCATTGTTTTGATAGCGATTTAATGCTTTCTTTCTCCTTACTAGATTATAAACCCTTTAAGGGCAAGGACCATGTTTTATACCTCTGTGTTCATGCTGATTAGCACAAAGATGGTTAATTCCTATTTCTTACATTTAACTTGAAAATAAAACTCTAAAGATTATTAGCTTCAAAATATTTAAGGTTTTCCTTCAGCTGCTGCAAAAGATATGTCACGGATATGGTTGGTTCCTTTTTTTTTTTTTAAGATCTTATTTATTTATTTGATAGAAGAGCAAGCTAGAGAGAGAACATGAGAACACAAGCTGGGGGCGGGGTCGGGCAGAGGGAGAAGAAGCAGACCTCCTGCCAAGCAGGGTGCCCCTTGCGGGGCTTAGTGGGGGTGGGGTCCCAGGGTCCTGGGATTACAGCTTGAGCTGAAGGCAGACTTTTAACCCACTGAGACCCCCAGGTGCCCCATGGTTGGTTCTTTCTTGAACAAGACTGAATACCTAAGCTTTACTCATACACACTTAGATATCTGAAAAAGCGATCTGTATATAAATGCAAAGTATACGGTATGTACAGAAAATGGCCTCAAAGAAAATACCAAAAGTGGTTATCTCTGGGGAATGATGTTACAGGTCATTTTTCTACATCTTGCACTATAATATGGTGAATATGTCTTATTGTTATAATAAAGATAGTAAATATTAATATATGGCAGAAGACATATGTGAGATCTTTTCATTTGTCTCCTCCTACATGTTATGAATGCTAACAACTAAAACACAGCAGCCAGACTCAGGTCATCTGAGTTCACTACTGTACGAAGGGAAGCTTAGGGTACCACTTCCATACAGAGCTCAGTGGTCCCGGGAAGGGAGAGAGGCAAAGTGGGCCAAATGTGATGCAGCTGGGGTAGTCTGGATCCTCTGACATTGGATGCTTGTTTGTTTGACACTGGATTCTCTCACACTTCTCTTCTCAGCTTTAATTTCTTACAACCCGAATCACAGTGACTCATGTACATCTTCATTGGTTCCTCTGAACCAGGGGCCTTCTGACTTTTTTACTGTGTCTTACAGAAGGAAAGACATTCTTTACTGTGTTCTGGTGTGCACACAGAGCCACTCTACTGGGACGCCACCACATGGGATGGTATTTTCACTTCATGAGAGGTACTCGGATGCTCTCTGTTCTGTACTATTCTAAACAAAAATGCACTCTCCATCTCCTACATTGATTTCATGTCTTGAATCTTGAAAACCATTTTTTTAGAGGTTTTGTTTATTTATTTGACACAGAGAGAGACAGCAGGAGGGGGAACACAAACGGGAATAAAAAAAAAAGAGAAGGAAGCTTCCCACTGAGCAGGAAGCCTGATGCGGAGCTCGATCCCAGAACCCTGGAATCAGGACCTGAGCCTGAGGCAGATAGTGAGTGAGCCACCCAGGTGCCCCGAAAACCGTTGTTTGAGAGTCTAAAGACTCTGAGGTCGACAACCATGCTTTATTCATCTGTCTCTTATAATGGCTTCACACACAGAAGAAAGTCAAATGTTGTTACCTATTTTTTTTTCCCAAGTAAGAAGAATAATCTCTCAAAAAGCACTGCCCAAATGATGTTTTGATCCCCTGCCCCACGTTTCCTATGGTGCAGAGAACAGAGCGGGCACTGGTTCACTCAAAGACCACAGAAATCTATAAAAGATTCACACATTTATGTCTTCGTTGAAGGAAGGAATAAGGAAAGGAGAAAAGAGAAAGAAAGGCAGAGTCAGCTCTGCTTGTCCTCAAACGAAAGGTACAAGAATGAGCTGGCATGGAGACTCCCAAATGACAAGATTTGCTGAGTCTCATGTTGGCCAGCAAGAGCTCCGTGTGCTTCATATTTTATCATGACCAGACGAAACATTGCTAACGGGGAAACACGCTTAAATCAAAATGGCGGTTTAAGGTAAACCAGCCCTTCTCCCTTGATCCCCAGCCCCAGCACCTAAATCCGTAGCAGACTTGTCCTCTGACATCTCCAGGTATTGAAAATGAACTAAATAGCCAGGAACCAAAGCTTGCCCATATCTTTATTTGCTTTTCCTCTAGCAGCGACCTTAAGCATACAGCCTTGTGCATATATTAAACTTTATCCTAAACAGATTTATTTTAAGAACCTTCCTTGATGGAACTTATTCAAGCTGTACTCAACAGGTGTCATTGAGAACTTGCTCTATATCAGGCATGATGCTAGATCATGGGGGGCAGAAAGGTAAGTGATAGCTGAGCGGTTCTCTGTCTAGTTGACAGAGGGAGCCAAATCCATAGTAGGTTTTGCTACCATATTTCAAGTGTAACACCATAGGTCTGAGCAAAGAGCCATGGGTACCCAGAAATGGAGCTCACCCTTCTGCTGAGTGTGAGGGGTAGAGTGGGGGGATGGGGAGGGCTCACAGAGGAGGAGACATTTGAAGACTGGGTAGGAGTCATCAAAAGTAGAAATTAAGGTAAGGGGCATTCAGGTGAGCGGGGACTATAAGAACTTGACTTCCAGCAGCAGGTTAAGTGCAGGATACTCTGGGGATCTCTGAGTGGCTGGGTGTTTCCGCTGCCTAAATGTTTATGGTGTAGGTGGGGCAGGAATGAGTTGACATCAAGCTGAGAAGGAACTGGAGTACCATGGTAGGGAGTTGGGTATTCATTAGGCATTTAAACACGTACCACTTTGTCTACTCTCTAATTGTCGAGTATGTGCAAAGCTGGTCCTCTCCAGTGTTCGTGATGTGGAGTTATACAGCTGGAAGGGAGCTCAGGTTATTTTGCACAAACCACTAATTTTATACATGAAGAAACAGAAGTATAAGTCATTTGGTTAAAAGGGTCTTTTCCCAGGGTTTGGAGAGAATTCAGCTTATTTGCATATAGATAGAAAGCAATCTTCCTGCTGCTGTTGTATAGACTGGCTCTTAGTCAAAAAGAAAAACAACTCACTGTTTATTTAAATTAAGCAGGAAGGAAGTGTGGGAGCAGGCGGGTGTACCGATAATCTCAGTATTCAGGGCACAGAGCAATTTGGTGTAAAGGTAGCTTGGGTTTGGACACTGTTCAAGGGAACAGAGCTACAGAGGGACCGGAAGGACTTGGTAATGAGGCAGTTTTTTGCTGAAAGTAATCATAAGCGAGATCCTCTCCTGGATTCCACTAGGACATCTTTCGCCTTCAGTCATGAACAACACTCACAGGACATCTTGGGGATTTGAAATGAAATTCCCCTTATTTAGTGTACAAGAATTCCTCTGTTGGTAAAAATGAGTTTTGGGGTGGAGGTGGAATCTCATGTTTACGCCGGGGTCAGAGATTATCAGCCTCCTCCAACAGGTCCTGTTTCGACCTCCACTGGGATGTAGTGTGAAGATCGTAGCACAATGTGACCCCGGAAGGGGCTATGAAAAACCTGGAGGAATTTGAGAAACCGCTCCTCTCATCTGGCTCTTTCCTTCAGGGGCGCTACCTTCTCATTTCTGTGGACGTCAAGCTCTGGGTTGTAGGGCGCCATCTTTTTTTTTTTTCTTTAAGATTTATTTATTTATTTATTTGAGAGAGAGAAAGAGAGCAAGCAGAGGGAAAGGGAGACGAGCAGACTCCCTGCTAAGTGGCGAGCCCAGTGAGGGGCTCGATCCCAGGACCCTGAGATCATGACCCAAGCCAAAATCAAGAGTTGGACGCTTAACCAACTGAGCCAGCCAGGTGCCTCTCTAGGGCTCCATCTTGAGCCTAGACCATACTCATCCCAGTGATGGGACAAGGCTGGTGTTTTTGCACGAGCGATCAAGAAGTCTGTGGAGAAAGGTCTCATCCTGAGGGAGGACAGAGTCTAGGTAATAAGCTAGGTCCAAGGAAAAAGCCTTGTTTCCACCGGGAGACACCAAATCATTAACCCTGGTTCAGGAGAGATGAACCCAAAATCAAGTCAATATAAAAGCAGAATGTTACTAACTCTCTGGTTGGATGGAGCTATGAAACTCTGGGCCCAGCCGCCATGTCCTCATTGTTAAGGAAGGCTGGGGTGCCTTCTTAGCATGTTCAAGTAAGGAATGGATGCAGTCAAAGTACCTATATTTCTAAGAATGAATACAAATGCCATGGATTCTGCAAAGACAAAAAGTGATTCAAAGTTGAACACATAGCCACAGACATCTAGACGTCCTCATGGACAGCACAGATCCCAACAATCACTTTTAGTCTCAGTTTGACACAATTATAAACGAAGAGCAAGAATATGATGAAAGGTCATCGGCGGGCAACTAACCTGGGGAGAGGCACCGCGTCCTCCAGAGGCCAGGAGGTCAGCTTTACAACGGAGGGAGCTCGAAGGTTCACACAAGCCAGTTTCCTCTCAAGTGATTTTACCGTAAAGTTTTAAGTGCCGGGTTCTATCCTAGACTGCAAGCGGGGAGGTCTAATTCTTTTCCTCATTTCCATAAAGGTCATGAGCAAAAACTGCGCATGACAGCCGAGGCTTTCCGGAAATATATCAAGTATATATCTTTCCGGAAATAAATCAAGTATAAGCACTAAAGAACACGAGTGCTTCTCAATGGAAAAGAAAAAAAATATTTCTACCTGCTTTCACCGCCTTACTGTTTCATTCCTGATAAGATATAAAAATATTGCCTCCAACCTATAGAACCCCTGATCTCGTCCTATGGCACTTGGTAAATTCTGTCCCCACGACGTGCTGGCAAAGAGGACTTTCCCGCCACCTGTCGACACTCTGGGTCAGGCCCCTCCAGACCTCAGGTTTGCTGCTGGAATTCGGACTGCGCTTGCAGAGAATGGATATTTGCCAATCCGACTTTGCAATGATAAACTGTCGCCTTCCCTGAGAGCTCTCAACAGCTCCGTCCGTGTCTGGAGTCCTTCTGTAGCTGGAGAGGATGCGGCGGATAGAGAGTTCCCATTCTTCTGCCCATGTCTGTTTAAAGTGCCAGGACACTTACCATCATTCGGCCAGGAATATAAATATGTATTTTAAAGTAATATACGAAGAAAAATAGTTCCTTTCAGTATTCTAATAGTGTATTCATTCCCCCAAGTCGGTGGAGAGGTATTTGTAAAACACTTGGTGCCCAAAGGCTCTGTTGGAAGAGCCAGCCTCCGACACCACCATCGTGCTGCCCCACTCCTGGTCTCTCTGCCCGGGTGTGGCCACTTCTGAATTTCACTTCTCAAACAATCTGATCACAGGGGATCCAAGGATTGTAGATGAAGGGAAGACCTTAGGGCACACCTCACTGGAGATTTTCCACTTAGAGACGAGAGAATGGAGAGCTGGAGTGGCTCCTTTCAGAGCCTCCCGTGTCCCTGCTCCTGGCCATATCCCGCCCCTTTGGCAATGCTGCTTTTACCCCTCTGGAGGGACTTGTGGCAGAAAAACAAAGAATGCAGCATGATCCAGCAAAACCATTTCCTACACATGCCCTTAAAATACAAAGTCCACATTAAAAAGAAAAATGCTAAGCACAAAGACAATTTTGAAAATCTCCTTGTGAAGTGAATAAGGGGATTTTCCACCTCCTCAGGGAACTGGTACTGAATGTTCGGAAACTGGGACGGAGGAAACATCAAACAAACATCCAGCAGTTTTAGGCATGAGAGCTGTGGAGATGACATGTGGGCAGGGTCCCGCGTGGGGCATCGTGCGTCCCCCGCCATCCATACCCACAGTGATGCCACCTGTGGCCCCATTCTCTTGTAAGTGACGCTCATCCAAAAGAGATGTGTCCCACCGAGACATTTCATTTCTGAATCTTGGGGTATCTTGTGCAATTCCACAGACGCTGCCTCAGGTTACACACACACTGCGACGGAGCGGGGAGCCGTAAAGAATGATAAAGATATTTTCCAGCACTTTGCCTCCATTCTTTCTTTTAATCCTTACAACAACCTTGAGAAGTAAGTATTTTAATCTCTAGTTGGCAGATGCAGGAATAGAAACTCAGGATCTCCCCAGATATACAGAGTCAATAAATGAGCAGCAAGGGATTAACGGAGTTTTTTCTGAGTTGAAAATTTAAGGTGTTTCAAAGAGCGTGTTTCACAGACGGTCAGTGTTAAATCCCAGTTTCAGGGCATGGGTATCATTTCCCCATGAAAGAGAATTCCTTGGAGGAGACACAGAGATTTTAAATATTAAGCATTTCCTAAATTCTTTAAAAGTAGAGGTGGGCACAGTATTTGAGTAGGTAGGAGGACTAATAATTATAAGAAACTCCTATATAGTTTGTCTATGTATTAGGCAAGGCTCTAACTGCTTATCAGGTATTAACTGGTCCTGTGAGAGAATACTGTTGTTATCTCCATTTCTGCAATGAGCAAACTGAGCACAGAGAGGTCAAGTAATTTGCCTGAGATCACACAGCTAGTAAGAGGCAGAGTTGGGTTTGAAATCCCAGGGGTCAGGCTGCAGAGACCCTGGTTTAGCCACTCTATGGTGTGGTCCTCCCTACCCTCTCCAACCTGCCAACAGACTATGCGGGTCAAAGGGTGTCTGGTAAAACTGGTTACAAGAAGGGACACCAGAGACTGATATACTAAAAGTTCCCGGAAAAGAAATGCTTTTTAAATACAGAACGTAAAATTTGGTAATGGATCACAGGTGATTGAGAACCCCAATATTGGAATAATTCTAGACCTCCATGGAACCAGGCTAATCAACTTTAAAAATTCTAAAAAGAAGAGGAGGAAGGAGGAAGGAGGAGGAAGAAGGAGGAGGAGGAGGAGGAGGAGGAGGAGGAGGAGGAGGAGGAGTAAGTGGGAAGAGAAGAAAGGAAAGAAAAAAATCAGAGTCCCCGTATTCAGTTAAACGAAGGCTTTGCAGTTGGTAGAGCCAACTATAGCTACACCACTGGGAAGCTCTGGTGGAGGAAAGAAGTTTATAGCTTACATACAGCTCTCAGCTGGGGGAAACGAGGTTCAGAGAGGCCAAGATTCCCACTGCTCGAATCAGACTTGGAACTGTTCGCTCTACACGTATCTACAGTTAAACAGTCCTACTCCCCACACGGATTCATTTATTTCACAAAGAGACAGAGGAAGTTAAGGCCAAGCCAAACCAAACCAAACCACAACAACCAAAGCAAGCTGACATAAAGGACATTTCGAGAAGGCGAGTCACACAGAATGGTCACTGGCATCTACTACCCTTAGCATGTCAAACCCATTAGCAGACCCCTTCAGCTCGACTTAAAATATACCCAGAATCCTAGTTCCATGCCATGACCATCACACGCAGATGTCTCTTAAGCGGTCTTCTTCCATGCTGGGCCTCATACCGTCCCCTACACACACAGCAGCCCGAGGGACACTTGTAAAGTAAAAGTCATATCACTCGAGGCATACAGTCTCGCCAGTCTCTTTCCATTCACTTACAACAAAATACAAATCCACGCTCTAGCTCCGAGTTCCCTTCTCGAAGTTCTCCCATACCATTCTTCCCCTTACCCACTGCTCTCTGGCCATACATGCTTTCTCTATGCTGCTCCTGGAACACTCCAAACATGCTTCTACCCCAGGGCCTTTGCACACAGAGCCTGTCCTCCTTCCTTGAACTGGTCCCTTCCAGACAGCACCATCATATCAATTGGTTCCTTGCTTAAGTGTCATGGTATCAGTGTCTCTCCCTGACTATGTTAGATAACCATCCTGTTCATGCAATGTTCTCCGTAGTCATTTTCCTTCATGGCTGTTGTTGCTCCATAATGTTGTGTGTGTGTGTGTGTGTGTGTGTGTGTGTGTGTGTGTGTGCATTTCCACACAGGAATATAAGCTCCATCAGAACAGGGGCCTTGTTCAATTCACTACCGCATCCCTGTGTCTAGAACAAGGTCTGGAACATAATGGCTGCTTCGTAACATTGTATCTAGCGAGGACCAAATACCTCATGATCACAAAAGTGAACCTGAGACACAAAGGGCAAATTAAATTTTCTCCCACATATTCTGAAAAAAACAATTATATCGTGCACTTTATAATGATTTTTTAACTTCAAGCACATTAAAATTATCCTAGCATTTGATACTTAGGTACCAAAAAAACCTCTGTAGTTCAAATGGCCTAAAATTTATGAATAGTTGAGGTTCACTGTTAGGTGGAAATGATGTCGAGCTTTTTTTTTTTTTTTTTTTTTTTTTAAGTGGGATAAATTTGTGCTTTTAAAAATTATTGGACTCTTGGTTTTGGCTCTGCTCATGATCAGGTCAAGAGACTGAGCTCCATGCTGGGCTCCGCACTCAGCAGGAAGTCTGTTTGAAGACTGCCTCCCTCTGCCTTCTCCCCACCCCTGCTAGTGTGCGCATGCTCTCTCAATAAATAAATACATCTTTAAAAAGATTTCATATTCTCTATGCATAGTGAAATTTATGATGGTCACCAAATGTATCTTAGCAAAAGTAATAACAAAAATAATATGATAAATAGTTAATGCTTCTTGAGATACGCTCTTTCCAGGCACTGGTCTAAACCTTGTATCAGTTCTCTTTCATTTCACCCTTTAAAAACCTCTACAGCAGTAACGATTATTACTTCTGATTTACCTGTGAGGAAACTGAAATATGGAGTTTAAAGCATCCAATATTCCCACTTCTCCTTACTCATCCATTTTTAATCTAAAAAACACCTTTTAAAAAAGGGGAACCCTCCTGCACTGTTGGTGGGTATGCAAGCTGGTGCAGCCGCTCTGGAAAACAGTATGGAGGTTCCTCAAAAAGTTAAAAATAGAGCTACCATATGACCCAACAATCGCACTACTGGGTATTTACCCCAAAGATACAAATGTAGTGATCCGAAGGGGCAAGTGCACCCGAATATTTATAACAGCAATGTCCACGATAGCCAAACTATGGAAAGAACCTAGATGTCCATCAACAGATGAATGGATAAAGATGTGGTATATATATATACAATGGAATACTATGCAGCCATCAAATAAATGACATCTTGCCATTTATAATGACATGGATGGAACTAGAGGGTATTATGCTGAGCGAAATAAGTCAATCAGAGAAAGACAATTATCATATCATCTCACTGATATGAGGAATTTGAGAAACAAGACAGAGGATCATCAGGGAAGGGAGGGAAAAATGAAACAAGACGAAACCAGAGAGGGAGATAAACCATGATAGACTCATAATCTCCGGAAACAAACTGAGGATTACTGGAGGGAGGGGGATGGGGTTGGATGGGGCGGCTGGTTGGTGGACATTGGGGAGGGTATGTGCTATGGTGAGTGCTGTGAAATGTGTAAGACTGATGATTCATAGACCTGTACCCCTGGGGAAATAATACATTATATATGTTAATTGAAAACCATCTTTTAGGGATGCCTGGGTGGCTCAGTCTGTTAAGCCGCTGCCTTAGGCTCAGGTCATGACTGCAGGGTCCTGGGATCGAGTCCCACATCAGGCTCCTTGCTCAGTGGGGAGCCTGCTTCTCTCTTTGCTTCTGCCTTCCACTCTGCCTGCTTGTGCTCTCTCTCTCTCTCTCTCTCTCTCTGATGAATAAATAAATAAAATCTTAAAAAAAAATAACCCACCTTTACGTAGCTACAATGTGGTGGGTGCTGAGTTGGGTGACAAAGATGCAACATTGTCATCGTGATGAGAGCCCTCCTCTCCCCTGGAACAGAGGTGTGAACAAGATGCCAGCTTGCCCAAGAGGCCAACATGGGAAGAGGTACAGCAGGACGGGCTCACGGGGCAAGGACTTGGACCCTTCCCCATCTGTATTCCCATTTTAATGGTGGGGTCATTAAAGCACCACAGTGGGATCCAGGGTCTCCCTCATTCTTCCCTAGAATCTTCTCCTGAACCCACAAAAGAAAGCGACTATTTCAGCAGTAAGTTGCCTAAGGCTTAATGTTCCGTTCTGTGGGTGGCCTTGACTTTGTGACTCTGCAGCCTGCCACTCTTGTTGCACAATTCCATCCAGGTTTTCCCTGACATCTGAAGAGGGAGTGTCTCCAGGGAGTATATTTTTGTATTTCTCCATATGCTGCTTTTTGTCTCCTCACATGCACTGCCAATAAAACTTGTGAGTTCCACCGCAGGCCAGCTCTGCAACTCGCATTTACTGTTGGCCTGGAAAGAGATATATTATTGCTGTTTCCACGGATTTATGTCTTTCCCTCTATTATAGAAGTGGTATTTCTTGCAGTTTCCCTCAGTATCCTGCTGCACTTTCTCTCATTTTACCCGTATTTCTTTATATGACTTATAAGTAGCTTTTGTTCATGCTGGTGCTTGTTTCCACCTAAAATCTACTTATTAAAGGCTCTACTTCTAGGTTTATCTCAAAGCGTTTCTTTGATGACTTTATCTGATTCTTTTCTTTTTTCCAACCCCGTGGATTAAGGTAATTTTTTGCTTATTTGGTTCTTTGCCACAGTCTTCTCAAAATATCAGTGACATTGACCTTGGTTTGATCAGACGACACTGCCACATGACACTGAGACCAGAAAGAGGTCAGATATGCTTTGGCGCTGGAGAAATTTCTCTCTCTCCTTCCCTGCCCTTCTCCCTCCCTCCCTCTCCTTCTTCCTCCCTCCGCCCCTCTCCCTCTCTCTCTCCCACAGAGTGTCATTTTGCAGTCATTCAAGTACGTCTCTTGAGCATCTTTATCTTATGTTTTCAGCGTCTACAGAATAAAACATGTGATGCCAGCACTGTAAAATACAAAAAGGCTGGGGCCCTCAAGTTCTTCACAACCGAACGGGGTGGGGATGATGAGCATAAGTAATTCTTACAAACATATATTTAAATTGTGGTAAAATACACAGAAAATATACCACCTCAGCCATTTTTAGGTGCATGGTTCAGTGGCATTAAGTACATTCACATTGTTTTACTACAACCATCACCAGAATGTTTCCATCTTGCAAAACTAAACTCTATATACCCATTCAACACCAACTCTCCATTCCCACCCCCCACCTTCCCCAGCCCCTGACAACCATCATTCTGCCTTCTGTCTCTATGGATTTGACTCCTCCAGCTACCTTGCAGAAGTGGAATCCTACCGTGTTTGCCCTGCTGCACCTTGCTCACTGCACTCAGCACAATGTCCTCAAGGCTCCTGCATGTTGCAGCCGATGTCAAAATGCTCTTCCTCCTGAAGGCTGCATAATATCCCACTGCACATATCCACCACACTCTGTTTATTCACCTCTATGCCCACAGACTCTTATCTATGGCTATAGCCAATAACACTCTGTGAACTCTGTGAACATACATGTACAATGAGGTCTTTGGAGCACATGTGATTTTAGAGACTCAAAGTCACAGAATAGTGCAGACACATGGTAAGCCCTTACGGCTAGCTGCATGTGGTGCTGAGGGTGTCACAGGAAGGACTGAAGCCAGATGGGGGCTGGGCAGAAGAGGGAACTGCTGAGTGGTGCTTTCAATGTGGCAAGAGATAAGATTTGAGAGTGAGGAGGCAGGGGGGACACTTGGCATACTCGAATTATACACGGAATAACCACAGAAGGTGAGAAATGAGTGATGGGTGGAGTAGGTTTGGGGCAATCCTTAGACTGGAAGTACGGTGCTGGCTGGAATGAATGAGGAGGAAACTGACATAAACCATTAAAGACTGTGACTGAAAGTCTGTCTAAAGAAATCCAGACAGAGAAGAAACTGAGTTTCTCAGAACTGCAGAGGTATCCACCGGACGGTGCGTGCAGTGAGGGCAGACCCAGTGCCCAGCACAGAACCTGCAACAGGACAGGGGCAGCCAGCCCCTGTCACATCCGAGAATGATCAGCCAGTGAACAGCAGGGGATGACTGTCAGGCAGGATATAGGCTAAGAGAAAAAGCTGGAGTAGCACGTTTCAGGATTCCCTTGCAGGAATTAGGGCTGATGCACCGCTGTGGGAATAATAACAAACGTTCTGCACCGGAAGGTCCAGAATCTACAGGACAAGATCCTGGAACTCTCTGGTTGGGATTTTGGTTCTATTTGTTCTCAGTGGCAAAATGGGTTGGTTTATCCTAAGAAAACTGATTTATAACTGATGGGTATTTTTAACAGGTGTTAATTTCCTTCCTTCTGCCCTAGGTTCTGTGTGCTCCTCATCATTCTTTTCTCTTTACAAGGCTCACTTGTAGTCAGTATTTTCACACAAAGATACAATCCTAAGGGACGTAATCGCAAACAGGACACTCATTAATGGATATGCTAATTTTGTTTTCTCAGCTGGTCTACCTTTCCCTCTTCCAGGGAAAAAGAAACAGTACGTTCATTAATTATCTGCTGTTTATTCACAAACTGCAGAGGTGTTTATTTTTTTCACCGAGCGTTGCGATCACACGCCAGCAATAAATGGAACGCTACTGGCATTGGGCAGGCACTGGAGGCTGGCATCTGATAGTTTTATGTGTCAAGCCTGGAAAGGAAGTCTCGTTCACTATGCCACGTTGGAACTGCTTCAGCTGAAGGCCTGGAGTGCACCTTGCGTGTTCGTGGACTCTAAATGGAAGATGATACATGTATTCGCTGACTTGGGGGGAGCCCGGGTGGCCCTATCGGGTAAGCATCCGACTTTGGCTCAGGTCGTGATCCGAGATCAGACTCCACGCTCAGCAGGAAGTTTGCTTCTCTCTACCTCTCCCTCTGCCCCCACCTCCTGTGCTATCTTTAGAATCGATAAATAATATCTTAAAAAATATATTTACTGACTGCGATGTCTGACACACATGGCTTGAGAGGCTGGAGTGCAGTGAGGCACTGCTGTGGCCCATGCCCCCCTGCAGGTGTGGACACCAGGGCACAGCTCCCAGGGTATCAGCCACCACCAGGCAGGTGGCCCTCAGCTACTCTCGGCAGTTTTCAGTCTGATCGGTTGGGCTGGCTGCGAGATTTAGGTATTTGCACGGGGTCCGTGTCTAACACCCTCCTGGTCTCCTTCATTTCAGTTGCTTTTGACCTTCTGCCTGCTTGGCCATTTTCTCTTCAGTTCCTGCTGGAAAACTTTTCTTACCCTAGTTTGCTTTTTTACTTAAAAAGAAAAAAAATCACGAAAGGGTTTTCTGTGTTCTTGACGGGTCCACTTTTTTTTTGCCTTTCCTCTTGGGAACATCTCACACAAACCTCTTATTTATGAGAGAAATAATTTTATCCGTGTGATAAATTTATGACTGTTTTCTGCTTTGTTTCTTAAAGATGACCTGACTCATTAGTAAGTTATTTAGTGGGGAGTATTTTGAATAATCAACCATAATATATACTTTTGGTGAAATTAACTTGAGGCTCAGAGAGGAGGGAGCTGAACCTGGGCGTGTGGGTTGACTTGCTGGGAAACGGGACGCACAGCAGGTGGGCAGAACCCCGGCTCTGCCTCGGGCATCACATAGGTGGCCTTCCTGGAGCAAGGCTGGGGGCTTTGTCATCAGCGGTTTTTCCCTTTTGGAGCTTCAGATTCGATCCTGCTTAAAGGCACGAAGCATGACCATATGGAGCCTGGAGGCCTTTTCTAGCTCTCCTATTCCATAGGCTGTTGGATTTTACATCCCCAGCAGACTGTGATCATGTTCCTGACTCCAAGACTCATTTTTCCAGAGGGATGTCACCTTATCTGCCTCCCTCATCGAACTGTCTAGACAATCAGATAAGATGATGTAGGACATAGTGCTTTGAACTTTGTAAACTGCTCAACAACTGTTAGAGATTATGGATAGAAATTAGGTGATATATAATGACAGTGATCACTCTTTGACATAAATCTATAATAAACTTTCTGCCATTGGTTTGTAATAGTTCAGCCTCAAGCTCCTGAGCACCCTGATGGATCAGTCCTTTATGGTATTAATTAAATAACAAATCGGGGGGAGAGGCCACAGTTCTAACCTATTCCTTTGCCACCTGAACTGTGGGGAAATGACAACTCCTGGGTCTGGGTCTCCGTGCATGTCCTTTACCTCTCCCTCTTTCACTCTGTTTTCTGGGTCATTGCTTCTCTGAGTACTTGTGACCTGGGTCATGATGCCAACACTGTAAGTTCCTATGTTCCTCAAAGGGATCACTTAATGCAAAACCCCGTTGCACATTTCATCTACGAGCAATGGTGTTAATGTCCATAACCCAAGTTTATCTCCTACTGATCAATCATATTCTCTTGCCTTGCATGTTAGGGTAAAGGTATAGATAAGAAGAACCTCTGTGCTTACCAGGGTGATGATAATTTATTGAAATATAACCAGAAAATTACCTCCCCAGATTGACATTGAAAAGGAGGATCTGGGTCTTAGTCTAAACCTTTTCATTGGTGTCAGGAATTTTTCGAATTGTGTAAGTTATTGGAAGAAGTGCTGACTGGGTTTCTGGAGAATGACGATTCTTCGACGTGCCCATGTTTCTCACTGGATAAATCCCTACCCTACCGATCACAGCACGCCCACCTTGGATGTGCCGAAGACCATTCTGGTTAAGCAAATGCACCATGTCTAGAGAGTAGCAAAGCTTCTCTCCTGCAACTCCCACTCAGTTATCTCTGTGTCAGTCTATCCTGGCTTTAGAAACACAGGTACAAGTTACAAGACCCTCTTCAGAAGAGCCAACATCACAACTAAATTATATGTATCGTTTGTTGGTTATTAAAAAGTAATCGTTATTTAATTGTGTTGGTACCATAATTTTTGAAGGATGCTATAATTTAATGGGTTAGATTTTTGAAGGATGCTATAATTTAATGGGTTAGATTTCCATCTAGAAATACTCAGCATGAATGCTTGCTTCTCTTTGATCTCATAGGCTCTGAATGCTCAAAGTGCAGTTTAGAAAACCATACTCTGACTCTGGAATTTAGAAATGCTGTTCCAGCTGAATTTAACCCTCAACAAAGTAATCCCAAATTTGACTTCTGTTTTTAATTCCATAAGTAATTAAGCCCTGGTGGGCAGGTCAAGGGGTTAGTTTCTCACTCCAGTGTCTGGGAGGCTGGCACAGACAAGGCTGTGTCTTCACCCCTGCCTCCCTGTCCCCTCATCACTGTCACTCCCATGGCATGTGTCACAAGGTTCCTATTTCCCACCCAGCACTAGCTAGTGCCTGCCCTCTGCTGAGACTGGAAAGCAGGTATAATCAAAACGTGCACCAGAGGATTTCTGGGAATCTCCTAATGACCAATGGACCTGGAATGTCATCGAAAGACCAATGATGACATCAAAGCAAGGGTGGCAGAGAGGCCCCCTTGCCCTGTTTTCCAGGAGACACCTCAGATCTGCCTCGCAGGCTACAGTAGGTTAAGTGGAGCAGAGGATCCCGAGAGCCACTGTTCTTTTAGATCCGACAGAGACCCATGTTTCTGTGGCTGATCAGAGACCCTGAGCACAGCATCCCTGCAAGAGGTGGCCTGCATTTGACTGAAAGGTGGAAACCAAGGCGCCACCAGGGGGGTGGGAGAAGGGTGGGAAGAACGAGCGGCAGTCGCTCACTTGCACCTGTGCTGTGCACTAGAGGCTGAAATGCCCCCTCACAATTCCTGTGTCGCAATCCTACCCCCGATGTGACCCTTTTTGGAGACAGGGCTTTTGAAAAGGTAGTTAGGTGTAAAGGAGGTCTTGGGGGTGGGGGCCTAATCTGCAGGATTGGTGTCCCTATAAGAAGAGCGAGGGACACCGGAGATCTCTGCCCAGGCGTGCGCGGAGGAGAGGCCGTCTGAGGACACGGCGAGAAGAATGCCATCTGTGAACCAGGAAGACGGGTCTCACCAGGAACCAGCTCTGCTGGCACCTTGATCTTGAACTTCTGTCCTCCTGTGAGAAAGTAAACGTCTGCTGTCTCAGCCACCCAGCCCGTGGTACGGGATGGCCACCGGGGCACACCGGGCCAGCTGTTAGCTCCCTGAATTCTCAGAACCTGTGTGTGAGGCAAGCTGAGCATCTCCATTTTATACACGGAGAAGCAGCCTCAGAAAAACAAAGTCATTTCTCTCAAGCTGCATGGTTGTTAAGAGCCTGTGGACATCCGAACAGGGGAGGGGTGTAGGAATACCGGGGCTCATTCACTGAATCACAGTTCCCAGAGTCTGGAGAGGGGGGATCTCTTTAAGACTTAAAGAGCTTAAAGTGCCCGTGTGTGGGTTTCCTGGGGACACGATGGGGGTTTTGCGCCGTGCACTGCGGGAGGCAGCTGCCGGGACAGCTGGCAGAAGGTCAAGGCAGGGGAGCCAAAGGCAGCGCCCCCAGCAGCCCGTGGCCTGTCCGCACGCCTTAGAGAAGCTCTCAGAGGCCCTAGAGACCCATGTAAGTTCTGGGCCACGGCCATCTCAGCGGGGCTGTGTCCTGTCTTGAAGATGTGGGTGGCTCTGGGGGTAGGACGGTTAGGGAACGTGACCTCACACCAAACTGACTGGGAAGCCCCTGTTAGGCAGGTAACAGTGAGGAGAAATGACCCCAGGAAGGAGACCTGGAGGGAGGGGTGGCCGGGATGTGAGTGGGGCTGTGGGGTCAGTCAGGGTGAATCGTTACTTCTCAGTGGGTGTCCCTGGCAGTTGGACAGCCTCAGGCCCCTCAGAGTCTCATCTCACTGCCCCACTGCGTCTCTGCAGAGGGTGACAGGCAGAGGTCCAAGTACTGGGCAAGGGTTTTGGCCTGCATCAGCTTGTCTTTCCTCACCTGTGTCCCGTGAGGCAGGTGCAAATAGCCCTCGTCTGGAACTAAAGAGAGACTCAGAGAGGTCGGATGGTGTCTCAGGTCACCCAGCCAGCAAAGAGAACAGGTGCGGAGCCCAGGCGGCCTCCCTCCCCACTCTGGACCACTAGATGGCAGCCCCGATGACGCCCTGGAACAAGCCACCTTGCCCCTCACTTCCTCCACCAGGAGAAGGGCCGATAGGCCGGGTGGGCAAAGGTCTGAGCCTGGTCTTAGAGGGGCTGACGCTGAATCCTTTTTTAACCCACCTGTGTCTCCGTTTGCCTTGCTTTAAACAGTGCCATATAGATTTTACTTACACTCTGCAGGGATTAGGGAGGGAATGCTTAGACGTTATTAATAAAGCTCCTCAGGAAAACAGGATTATGGGGATAAAAAAATGTAAGAACACAGCAGCACAGCTGGAATCATAAGGCAAGACTGTATTAGGAAAGACGATCTCTTTGAAGCAAGACAAACACATTCCCTCAGCCTGAATCAGCCTCACGGGAGTAGGCAGCGGTAGTCTCAGTCATTCTGAGACACTGCCCTCCCCTGCATTCCAGACGATTCTCCACAGCCCTGCGGCTCGGCCGGCTACAAGAACATCAGGATGGTAGCCACGAGTGGGTGAATCCTCCCAAGAGAGGACAGCGGGGAGAGAATATGAGAGGAGAAAACTGACATGGAATTCTGGCTGTGTTTTTTTTGTTTGTTTGTTTGTTTTCCTGAATGAGAGTCGTAGCCAAAAACAAAACTCAAAACCAAACCGGAGGGAAATACACTGCTCTCTGGTAAATGACAGGGACCCAGCGTCCAAGTTGTCATTGAGGTCAAAGTGCTGCATTGGTTTTGCTGAACTGCTATCACTACATGTCATTCAACTGCAGAAGAGTCCATTAAAAGTGCGATTTAAAGATACATAGAACTCGATCGAAGAGGTAGCCTCAGACCCTAGGCGGCACATACCCAACCACAAAGTCAGGTTCTCAGATGAAAACATCTGCCCTCTCCCAGAGTCAACTTACCTCAGTCTAATGTTAAATAACATCGTCTTGTTTCACATTTGATTTGACAGCCTGCAGGCTGAGCTGTCTGTATTTACTATACAGTACTATACTATACTATATTCTAGCCTGTAGTAAATATTCTAGCATTTTCTTTATATTTGGGTGTGTGACAGCTCACCTTCTTCCATTTTTCAAATTATTTTTTGGCAAGAGGGAAGTTTTCAGAAGGATTGTCCTTCTGCACTTTGGTTTTAATTACTATAACTTCTAAAGTGAGTACTAATTAGGTAAAGCTATGGGTTTATGCATAGTTTACAGAATTAGAGAAAAAAGCAGAAGAGTTCTGAGAATGTTTTAGACAAATCTCTTCATTTTGCAAATAGAGAAATGTGATTAAAACCAGAAGAGAAAAAATTCCACAGAACAAAGTGCAGACAGTCTAAACGCCTAGTGCAAAGTCACGCATTGCCTCTACTGAGAGAGTCATGAGAATGGGTACACATGGAATGGCCATGACGATACAGCGGGGAAGTTTTGTATTTTATTCATGAATCCCTTTTGACTCTTTGACTTGCAAAATTTACTTTATCCCTTCCTTCTGATAACATGTTAAAGAGCTAAAATGCATACAAGGGGTCAGTGGGTTGCCAGAGGAAAAAGGAGGAAAAGGAAATGGCCAGTAATGTGAGGGATCAGAAGGGGCTGAAATCCTGCCCCTATCCCTGAGGCAGGCTGTGAGTCCCCCTCAGAAACCACTTGCTGGGGCTGAAGCACAATGCCGGCATTTACAAGGTTTTCGTGGGGTGTCTGCCGTGGAACACCTTCCCAGTGTGCCTCATGCCTGGGATGTCTGAGTCAGCATTGAAGCCAATTTTGCTGGCTTCCATAAGGCTGAAGATGCCAGCCGGTACACGTGGCAGTTCCCACGGAGGAGAGAAGAACAGGTGCACTCCCTCTCCAAGGGAGGCGGAGGGAGGGAAAGGAAGCTTTGGGTGCCTCTAAAAAGCACCATATTCATATATTTATCTCCAGGCCGCTTTGATGTGACTCAGGACAATTTCTCCTGTAGGTGACTAAGGAAAAGCAGAGAAGCCTGGGTTTGCTGAGAAATACATCTAACAACCCCTAGTGTGACCTTCTTAAAAATCGACCTTTGTCTCCCATGAGCGAGACCTAGATAACACAAATGAATTTTATGATATTGGGTGAGGGGAGGAGAGAGAGAAGTCACACACTAACCTTCATTTTTACTTTGAAATTAACCATTGACTTCTAGTCCAAGGATACCAAAAATGCTTTCAATTCATTTAAATTTGGATTTAAGTAGCCCCCCAAAACAAAACAAACAAACAAACAAAAAAACCCCAAACAAACAAACAAACCCATAAAACCCAATTGGCCTTTTAAGATGGCTTCATTAGTTTTGTTCGTTAGTTTTAGCATGCTAATAACATTCATAGGATTGTTGGAGACTTGGGAGTGACTAAAAAGAAAGGCTGTCTATACCTCTCAGAGTGACAGCTGCTGGTACTTCCTAATGCCTCTCCCTCCACGTGGAATAAGACTGTGGAGTAGAGGATGAGGTATTTGCTGAAGTAGCCAAGGAAGAAAAATATTAGCCAAAGTTAGTTCTTGGGAAAAAGTTGTCTTGTTTGGTTTTGTTTGATCAAACAAGTGTCTGAAACGTTAGGTAATCCAAATCAGGTCCTTTGCCTCCTTTTTTTAACTGTCGATTTTACGACTTAGAATCATTAATACACTGACATGTACTGTGACTCTCTAAATAGGAGAATGTAGTGGGCATCCTTTACTAAATTGGTTCTTTTATTTTTTGATTTTTATTTATTTTTGAAAGATTTACTTATTTTAGAGAGAGAGTGAGAGAGAGAGAGAGAGAGCACATGGGAGCGGTGGGGAGGGGCAGGGGGAGAGGGAGACAACCTCAAGCAGATTCCATTGAGAGCGGAGCCTGGCGCAGGGCTGGATCCCATGACCCTGAGATCATGACTTGAGCTGAAACTGAAAGTCAGGTGCTTAACAGACGAAGCCACCCAAACAACCCACAAAATTGTTTTTGTTTTTTTTTTTTTTTGAAGGAAATTTCACACGGCCAGCTTTCTCAGAAGCCTCTTTACGAAGTAGGGCAGTAATGGAAAGGAAGCAGGTTTTGGAAGGAGATAAGGAGATACACTGCAGGGAAGACCCTGGCTTTGCCCTTTCTCATGTATGTGACCTTGGGCGCTTAAGTCCTAAGAGCGTTGTGTCTCCCCTGTAAAGTAAAATACCTGTATTTCCAGGTTGCTGGGTTAGAAATTGTGTAATGTGCTTGGCAAAGGGCCAGCACAAGCAGAGACCCATGATTTTCATTTCCATGACGGACTTAAGTTTGCTCATTATGCTCATCTTGGTTGAAAATAGATGTTTCTTGCAATTGTAGAAAAATGTGATTTGTTGCCAACAAAGTCAGGCTTTCATAAATTTGTACAAATTCGCACAAATCCATGTTAGGTGGAATCTTTGAAATTAAGTCACTCCTACTTTGTACTTAATTATGCAGAAACCCTGGACTCCTCCTGCATTTATTTCTCATTTGAAATAGCCTTTTGAGGGGCACCTGGGTGGCTCAGTTGTTGAGCCTCTGCCTTTGGCTCAGGTCATGATCCCAGGGTCCTGAGATCAAACCCTGCATCGGGCTGCCCCCTCAGCGGGAAGCCTGCTTCTCTCTCGCCCCCTACCCAGCTTGTATTCCGACTCTCACAGCCTCTGTCTCTGTCAAATAAATAAAATAAAAAAAAAAAATAGCCTTTGAGTTATCCTATGCAGTAGGTAGGGGCGTCTTTCTTACTACCTAATTTTGACATCGTTCAAGTGGTCTTGGGTACACCAGTCAGCACATGCTGAATCCTATATAAATACGATCAAATTAATCTTTTTTCCCTGTGTGAAATGTCTCACAATATACTCTACGGTTTTTGGGAAGCCCTACCACGTACAGCTTATAAGGAAACGTGTACATGCTTACAGGAATATTCTTCATTGAACAGGGAAGATTCCGACAAAAAACTGGCTAAGAGAATTAATTCCCTCATGTTTCATCCCAGTTCTGGGGGCTCCTCAAGGAGACCCAGGCCTTCGTTGTTCAACAAATATGAGCAACTTCGGGCTGCCCATCCCAGTTTGTCACAATAACAGGACCGGATCATCTTCCTCTACAAGAAGGGATGGTTTCCACTAGCTCCTAGATTCTAGCAAGAGACTCCAGGAGACAGAAATCCTGCTCCAGGATGGAGGGGATCAACCAGTTCATGCATGACTGACATGAAATCAAGCTTTGCTCGTGGTGTCGAGCCTGGGATCTGTGATGCTGACTTGGTAGCCATGGTTTTAATTTCGAACGTACAGCCCAGGTGTTCTCTATATAGAGTAGATACGGATATTCTCTATATACAGTAGATATATACGGTAGATAAGGTCTAAGACATGGACTGAAAGCGGCACAGATAGAACTGCAAAGAGATTAGTATTACTATAAAACTTGCCCAAGTCTTCTCGGTAGAAACCATGAACCTTAAATACTATTTAAAGGAAGTTGGGGCGCCTGAGTGGCTCTGAAGGTTAAGCGTCCGACTCTCGCTCTTAGCTCAAGGTCGTGAGAGCCAGGCCCCATGTTGGGCTCCATGCTGGACGTGAAGCCTACTTAAAAAAGATAAAACAAACAAAAAAAATAAAGTAGACATCCTTATGAAAAAAGACTTAAAAGGAGACCCCACTACAGTTTCTGTCCCTCCCGTCATACGTTCTCTATGCCCTTTGTTCCTGGAACCAGTGACTTGTTTTGTTAATTTTAGAAGGTAGAGAGCACGTCCTTTTATTTTTTGAATTCCATCTGACACGTATCAGGCTTCTGATAGGTTCTGTCAAATAGATGAATGAATGCATAAATGGGTCTAATTACAAAACGATCTGGGCTTTGTACATCATCCCATGTTGTTCACTTGCAAAATCTACTCAGGGGTCACTGGATAGCTTTTCCTTCTATTCATTCTGGTTACCTCCTTATTTGTGACATTTCTTGCACCTACAAATTATTTTTCTCCCTCTCGTCTTTAAATGGCGTTAAACCATCCTGAAACTGTTTAAAATAAGATGAAAAGCTGCCTTCTGCCCCCAGAACCTTCCCCTGGAGGGGCTCTGACATTAGGTGGCCCAGCAGCCATGTAAAGCACATGAAGCACGAATCAACATTCGGGTCTCAATCCCGGGCATCCCTTCCTAACTTCCAGAGGTTAGGGGACCAGTGGAAATAGCACATGTGACACATAAACTTTGGTTTATCTGTCCTCCTTCTGTTTTGGTAAACCATCCTAGTGAAAATAAGGTATTGAGAATGTCCGACTGTGGGTACCTTGGGTGCCTTAGTGGGTGAAGTGTCTGCCTTCAGTTCAGGTCATGATCCTGGGGTCCTGAGATCACATCCCATATCAGGGTCCTTGCTCAGCAGGGAGCCTGCTTCTCCCTATGCCTCCTGCTCCCCCTGCTCTTGCTCTCTGTCGCTCACAAAGAAATAAAAATCTTAAAAGACAACAATAAAAAGTCAGACCAAGATATCTGAGGATAGCCGTGTTTGACTGAAGTAGAGGAGATGGCGGGAGGTCAGGGGAAGGCAGGTGACGATGTACGGTTAGGCGAGCGCCTGCGAGGGGGGCTGCCACAGCCAGAGGGAGGAGGGGCTTTAGGAAACAGCCAGAAGCTTTCAGGGAGGGAGTGACAGGATCAAAGTGGCTGGCAAGGAGGATAATTTTCACAGCGGTCTTGGATGGCCTGAATGGGAGACAATAGGTCTTGTGGTCGGCATGCTCTCTAGTGCCAACTGAGTGGCCACATCGTAAGTGCTAAAATAAACCCCATCACAGACTACCTGCAAACAAAGGCAGAGCCTCCCTGTAGTGCCGATCTGCTCACGGTTTGCAGAGAGCATTCTCAGTGATCCCCTGAAATGCTACCCAGACTTTGAAGCAGGATGGCTTTTACCGACAAAGTCAAATCATGGCCTAGTGCAAGTCCACACACTGTGTCTTGCTCTAAAAGGAAAGAGGCTTTTGATTCCCATGTATGCACTGAGTATGCTTATCTCCTGAATATGCAGAGGATCAGGGTTCCTCTATGCCCTTAAAAGTAAACCATGGGGATCCGAGGGTTTCTTTGGAAACTGTGCCTCAGCTGGAATCACATGCAGGCACAGGTGTTCGGCAGTGAACTTGACTCTTACAGATGGGCATTTTCAGAAACGCTAGCAATGCATATTACAAGGTGTGAACGGTCAGAGGAGGACAGCCCCTCCCCTTAGCCTGGGAGCGCCGATAAGCAGGTGGCAGTGTTGAATCACAACTCGGAGCCCACCCCGTTTGTTAGCTCTCAGTAACGTGATCAAAGTGCCTTTGGCCTTGGCCGGGGATCTGTGAATGATCATTGTGATTGTTAAAACTGAGTATTTGTCACTCGGCCCTCAACAACAGCTACTGGGAAATGAAATTTCCAGTAAATTCCAGAGAGATAACATTTAGAATAACTGGCCTGGCTTTAAATTCTGGGATCCTAAGCACCTGATTGGGAAGTCCACCCCCTTCCCAGTCCTCCAGGCCCATTCCCCTGGAAGATCTTGGAAAACGTACCTCCTGGCATAGTTTTTTCAAAAGTCAACATCCCCCTGGCTGGCCTTGCTTCCCTCTGAAAGAGAGTGCCATCCCCGGAGCCACCGGGAGGCTACGGCTCTGCCTTGGGCTCCACGTGCCCGTGGGTGTTTCGACTGAGCTGCAGCACGAGCTCAAGTTCTCCCTCAATGCTTTACTAGCCTGGGAATCCAGAACAGCACAGATGCCTCTATGGTGAGGATCACCTCCCAGCTGGCATCTCATCCCAGCCCCCAGGACTGCAAGAGGATATCTGGAAGCATAGCCACGACACTGTGTGGAAACTGCAGTGCACAGATCATCTTGGGACCCCCGGCGTGGGGCTTGGCCTGGGCCCATAAGCACAATGACAATATGGCCACGTTCTGCACGTGGGCTCCCTGTGAGAGAACAGAGTCTCAAGACAAAGGAGGAAGCTTTGCAGGTCTCAGGACAAACCCCGCAGTGGCCACACACTGGCTCCTCCTCAGCTGAGCAGATGGATCTTCCCCTTTCCTGGGCCTCCCGACCACTCCGGAGCACAAGGGTGCGGCTTCCCTACCTCTCTTCTCATGTGGCCAGGCAATTCCGCTCAAAGGGCACAAGGAGCCTTTGGGGAAGCAAACAGGAAACAGCAGTAAGTCGGTAGGAAATTTTCTCCTGGGAAGGGAAAGGGTTGGGGGTACAGGAGTGGAGAAGGGGAGAACCTCAGAGCTATTGAGGTTTGGTTCCAGACCACGGCAACAAAGCTAATTATCACAACAAAGTGAGTCAAATGAATTTTTTTTTTTTTTTTTGCTTCCCAGTACCTATAAAACTTATATTTACACTATAGTCTGTGCAGTGTGCAACTGCATCATGTCTAAAAAAATAAAGTACACACCTGAATTAAGAAATCCTTTATCAGGGTGCCTGGGGGGGCTCAGGGAGTTAAAGCCTCTGCCTTCAGCTCAGGTCACGATCCCAGGGTCCTGGGATCGAGCCCCGCGTCGGGCTCTCTGCTCAGTGGGGAGCCTGCTTCCCTTCTCTCCCTCTGCCTGCCTCTCTGCCTACATGTGATCTTGTCTGTCCAAAAAAAAAAAAAAAAAAAAGAAATCCTTTATTGCTGAAAAATGCAACCAGCTGAGCTTTGAGTGAGTCAGAATCACTGATCACAGATCACCATAACAAAGAGAGTAGCAATGAGTAATATCGATCCGAAAAATCATGAGATTACCTCAGCATGACACAGAGACACAAAGTTGCAAATGCTGTTGGAAAAACATGCAAAAGACTGGTGGGATGCAGGCTGGCCACAGACCTTCACGGGGTTAAACAAAAACAAAACCACCCAAAAAACCAAAAAACCAGTATCTGCCAAGCCCAAGAAAGGGAAGCACAATAAAATGAGGCATGCCTGTGCAGATCCTGGTGGGGTGAGGAAAACATCAACTCGCGAACTCCCTTACTTTCCTTTTTGTACCTGGGAACTTGCTAAGATACGAGTAACAGGAAACAATATTACAGACAAGACTTTCAACCACTGCTCCTGCCCTGTATCAACGAGTCATTTTGATGGGTTTTCTAGAAGAGGGCTGATTAATTCTCTTTAGAATCAGTATATTTCTAGGAAGTGAAACTACTTTGGGCAACTGTCTGGAAGGCTTTTACAGAGTCCGTGGAAAGTCTAAGGTTATGAATAAAATCAGTGGTTCACCCTGATTTTTCCCTCCTGATCCCTTTCAAGTTGTGGGAAGTGGGAATCACGGTAGGCTTATCCCATTTGATTCATCAACCCTGTAGACATGGCAAAGAAGATCGCCGGGCATTTTTGAGGTGATAAATAAGGGCTATCTGCTTCATTCCTCTAGATTTGATGTCTCACTACGCCTAGAAAAGATCACCTGTGTTAAGACTGAAAATGGTTCACACAGAGTGTAATTAAGGCAGCATGAGGTAGTCTCCTCAGCCGCAGCGTGATTTCATAGGCAAATTCCCTTTGTCTCCCTTTGTTCAAGCACCCTACACGAATCCCCACCTTCTCTGGTGCAGATGAATCCTGCCCAAAGAAGAGCCTGGCACTCGACGGAGTGAGATCAGGCTGTGCAAATGTCCCATGGCCGAAGGGCACGTGGTGGGGGAAAAAAAGGAGAGGGTCGCACATCCTTTCTGCGACTCTAGCATCAGCTCAGCGTTGTTGTAGGCAGACGCATGTGTGAGCGCTTTCTGTAAGGCTGTCTTTGTGGAGCTCCCATAAAGACGCTTACATCAGAGAGGACTGAAACTGGACCCTGACTCTTCTGATCTGGGTCAAAGAAACCAGGGTCTCAAAATGACAAACAGAGGGTGATGACTGGCTGACAAAGAATTTAAATGATTTTGGAATAGGTTTCTTTAAATTTCTTCTGCTTTTTAATAAATATAATGCATAGACATTGTAGAACAGCTTGGAAACCGAAGGGAAAAAGCAATCTATGAGCTAAATCATCGTAGTCACCAACTACTTCTAACATTCTGGTGTATCTCAGCATTTGGGGTATGTGCGTGTGCAACACAAAACAAAAACTCGATGGTGTGTTTCCAATGCATTATAGCAAATCTGCCTCTCTTACATGTATTGAAACGCATAAATTAGATCTTTTATTTGGTGAGGCTGATGAGTTAAAACACAACAGAGCATGTAAAGATCAAAGACAAAGTGAGGAAAGCCAGACAACATTTCACTTAAATATTTGAATGCAACACATGATTACTAAGCCAAAGAGAAACTATTTATCTGGCCTGAACAATGTTATTTAAATCCCAGGCTCATTCATGCTAAACAGAGGCAACATTTTCCATTCACTTCTCCAAGGCTCCTCTTCTGGAAGTGACCCCTCCTTTCCCCCTCAAGCATTCCTATTTATGGGCCTAATGCCCACAATTGAGAAGGGTACGTGTAGAAGGTGTTCACTGCCAAAATGATGATATTTAAATGGTAGGTCAATTTTAAACAAGGTGATTTTTTTAGATCGTGCCAACCTATAAACATTATTCCTGACATAAAACTATAAACTAACACCCACTAATAAAAAGGCCAGAAGAATAATTATTTACAATGATGTATTAACGAGTTTGAGCTACTTTTCCTTTTCTAAAGAAGTAAAAAAGAACTGAATTTCTAAAGATTAAAAAGTCACACGATCTTCTACCTAAAAAAAGCTTTTGTTTCTTCTCTTATATTTTCACTGCTTTCATGATTAAAACATGCGGAAGAATGTATTTGTCAAATTGTCCTATATTGCAGGACACAACCCAAAGCTAATGTCAAGCAAAAAAGTTTTATCAATAAGAATTTTCATCATCATCACCATCAAAACCCACATGCTGCCACAACCCTTTGGAACATTCCTGACCAGAGAGCAGCCTCGGGAATGATGGCAGATGCTACTCTCAAAAGAAAACGTAACTTCTTTTTGGTTCTTCTGTGAACTCTGTTATCTTTATGTCTTGAAAGATAATGGAAGTATACCTGATATTGCCAGATTTCTTGTATTTCCAGCTCTTCTTTCCACGTTTCTCTTTCCTTGCCAATATTGCCTATTCTGAATGATGAAAAAAAAGCTAAAATGTATGTGTATTTTAGAAAGGGAAATAGTGTGTAGGTATATATTTGTTTTCAACAACACATGTGTTTCTTCTAGAAATGAACACAGGAATGGTCCACCTCCCAGAGGAAGGAAGCCTGCCTGTCTGGCTTGTCCACGCTCCAGGTCATGTGACCTGCAATAGTCATGTGA
Source organism: Martes martes (assembly GCF_963455335.1). Lineage (NCBI taxonomy): Eukaryota > Metazoa > Chordata > Mammalia > Carnivora > Mustelidae > Martes > Martes martes. The sequence goes on from NC_137902.1 coordinate 75,262,525, forward strand.
CCTGCAACACGTCATGTAACTCGCAATGTGTCATGTGACCTGCAACACTACCATTACTCTGCAGGACGGATACATCTGGCCTACTAATTCCCTTACTGCTCTAGGGGTAATTCTCGCAGTCAATCCTATTCTTTTGCTAAGCATGTCCATCTGCTCTCGATGGACTCAGCAATTATAATCTCTGCCTGTGCACAGATGTGTGTGTGGTGTGTAATTCCATTCAATATTGCCGGGCCCCGCTTAACAACTGAGCACAGGTGGGTTTTTTAAGTGAGGGAGGCCAAAGCGTTTTGAGGCAAACAGGATACCGGAAGAGCAGAAGACTGAGATTTTCCGTTTTCTTCTTCATAAGACGGTTACTGGAAGCCAGGCAGAAGCTGCTGTTGAATCAGAGGCCGGCAGCTGGGGGCTCATGACAGATCTCAGAACCTCTCTTAGGGATCTGCAGAGAGCAGGGTGGGGGTTTACAGGGGGCTGTGTTGAAAGTGTCTGAGCAGGCTGGGTTTCCTGATGGCCTTGGGAATCAAAAGCTTTCAAAAAACAGAATCAAGCTCTAGAAGAGATCTCTCTCTCTCTCTCTCTCTTTTCCCCCTTAAAATGTGGCACTGAAATACCAATTATTAAGACGCTGGAAAGAAACAGCATGGAGGCAAACCTCTTTGGAATTAACCAATAAGGGAAATCAAGTGCTTTGAAGTCAGTACAGTTAATAATAATAAAAAATGATGAAACTAATTACAGTCTTCCTCGGAGTGTGTTTTACACTTCATGAAGCATTTTAAAGTACCCTTGTTCATTGAGTCCTTACAATAACATGGTAGGATATACGGCACCGGTGTTCCCATTATTCAAAAAGAGTAAACCAAGAGATGTACCCTGTGTACGAAGTGACAGAAGGGCCGGAGCTGGGACTCAAAGCGAGACGTGTGTTCCATCGATGCTAACCCTCGCTGGTTAACCTCTCCTCCCTCCCCCCCTTTTCTGCCTTTTTAATGGTTTCATGATGGATTTGGCATTTCTCAGGGTAATATTACAGCTGAGGGAAACGAGGGAAGGTACCCACGTCACACTGTGTGGGTCAGGGCAGGGTGATTTGGAATGACATGAGCATGTCATACATTTCGATGGAAAAACAACCTTGGGGATTTGTGTACTTTATTAAAACAACTTTGCAGTTTAAAAATATATTTATAGTAGGGGCGCCTGGGTGGCTCAGTGGGTTAAGCCTCTGCCTTCAGCTCAGATCATGATCTCAGGGTCCTGGGATTGAGTCCCACATTGGGCTCTCTGCTTAGCAGGGAGCCTGCTTCTCCCTCTGCCTGCAGCTCCCCCCGCTTGTGCTCTCTGTCTCTCTGACAAATAAAGAAATAAAATCTCAAAAAAATAAAAATATATTCATTGTTTTCTTTGCTACAGGCACAAATCTTCTCTAGCTTCATGGGAACAGGTGAAGAGGACAGGTATGAGCTTGACCGTTCCTGGCCCACCCACTTTACGGCTGTGACTCCTCACCTCACCCCCCGGTCAGGCCCCAGATTCAGCCGCAGCAAAGTCCTTCAAGTCTTAGAAACGCTAGTCCTTCTCATTTGTTTGCTATCCCAGCGGCTGTTCCCATACCCCGCTCTTCTCTTCCTCACCCAGTTCGTCACTATGCCTACCTCTAGGACCCGAATTTATGAGCTGCTTCAGATATCCAATATGTAATTATTGGAAGGTGTGCAGTAAAAGAAACTTATCTGCATCAATGGATATGGGTCAATGAATGGCCCTGAGTGAAGGAGATGGTGTAAATATTTATCAAGCTTCACTCGAGGCCTGTGAGTTATATAGCTCATAATGAAGCAAGCCATGCCCTTTCTCGCACACCAGGAGTCAGAGAAAATGCACCAGACCAGCAGCTCTGCCAGTGATTCCTTGTATGAACCTCGCCGAAGCTCATCAATTAAAGGGGGCATGCTGCCATCTTCTCTTTTCAGGGACTCAATGAGATGCCAAATGCGAAGCGTGGAGCCCAGTGTGTCCTGAAATGTAACAGCTTCAATATACAACCACCACTACTCTCATCATTGTGACTTATTTTAGGTCTAGAAGGGGAATAATGTTAACAGTTAAGGAAATGATCTGAGGATGATCTCAGAATAGTGAAGGAACAGGAGGTGGAAATGAGTTAATGATTTTGGGGATGAATGAGAAGAGCTTAAAGGGTAGATATATTAATGCAAGTACACGATGGGGCGCCTGGGGGGCTCAGTTGCTTAAGCGTCTGCCTTCGACTCAGGTCACGATCTCAGGGTCCTGGGACTGAGTCCGGCATCAGGCTCCCTGCTCAGTGGAGAGTCTGCTTCTCCTTCTCTCTCTCTGCCACTCCCCCTGCTTGTGCACTCTCTCTTTGTCAAATAAATTAAACAAAACTTTTTACAAAATACAAGGACACGATAAAAGGGAACATTTCAAGAGAAGAAAAGAGCTTGCATGAGTCACAGACAAGCAGAGAGAAATGAAGGGGAAAATTTACACAGTGCAAGTGACAGAGAGAAAAGGACTGATGTGAGAGAAGCAGGAAGAAGATTCAGAAGAATGATAATTCTATCTTTTGCTGCCCCCTTAGCCTCAATTAAGAGGAAGGGGCTATATTTATCTCAAGTCAAGTCCTAGGATTTGGGGGGGAACTTGCACACGGCCCTCTCTGGACCATCTGGCTCTTCAGGAAAGATGCCGTGGAGTTCAGGTTCACCATCAACTTGGCTTCCTCAGAAGCCCGACTATAAAACAAACTCCCTAAAAAACACAAGGCAGTTTTGATCTAAATGAAGACAGGACTTGCAACAGTACAAAGTGGGAGGTGGGCCCTCGACCTATGCAAAGTGGGGACAAGGCAGCTGAAATGCTGCCAACTTTGAGGAATTCCCAGGAGACAATGTCGCACAGCAGATGCACAGGTCTTTACCACAGGAAGAAAGTTTTCCACAGCGTGGTCCTTTATGAATAAAGAAAAACAGTGGGTGACATGTGAAGCAGCAATGAGATAAATCAAGAGGGAAAAAAAAGTCAATTTCCCTTCATGGTAATGACAAGTTGTTTTTCACTCCTGAGTTTTATTCAGCTTCTACTTCATAATGTGGTTCCTCTTTCCTATGCCACTGCCCTTGGAAATATGTCAAAAGACAGTTGATTTTGTGAAAGCACCTTCTGTAGATTTTCTCAGTAAAATCATAAAGCTGTCATCACTGAGGACAGATAAATGTTCCCGGAGGGGGGGGGGGAATACTGTCTCATTCCCATTACCACAATGCCTATTGCTTCTGAAGACTATAAATCCTCTGATCACCAGAGTCTAAAGGAAATTTGGTTTGGTTGACCAAGTCTGGCAAATCTCAGAATGGCGAGATACCAGTCTGTCTCCTGTGGGACCCAGGTCTACCTTTGAAAGTTCAATTCAGACAAATGTGAATGTGACATAAGGTAGTTACTGGGATCTCCAAAAGGCCATCCTGAAAGGGAAGCGGGGGGTGCCCTGCTTCTCCTCTTTGATCTATGAGACTCCTGCTCTGCCTAGCAACATGGGGCAGACGCGTAGCCTTCATCATTTAACTTGTTAGCCACGATCACCTACCTTATGTCTTTTGGATTGGATTTTGGTGGCTAAGGCTATAATATTCATGCTCAGAAGGAAGTTGATCTTCAAAAACTTATGATTAAATCTGACACTGAAATGATCATAATTTTGACGATCAGTGAAGATGGGTAGAGAGACCAGGCACCTCTTGAAATTCAAAGCTCTTTGTGTAGCTGTAGCTGATGAAAAGGGAAAACATTTCCCAGGATTCTTGCCTCACATAAACACCCTCTCCAGGAAATGTAGGTCTTTGACAAAGAAGTTGGTAAACAGATTCATGGTTTTGAAGGAAATGTGATGATGGACATTGTTGCCTTGTGTCTTCAGTATTTTTTCTTTCCGTTCTCCTCACCACAGCCAATGGCGTTAAGTGGCAAGCTAACATCTACTTCCATTCACCTGCAGGAGGGGCTCTAAGGAAAGCGTTCTCTGAATTTGCCGCCACACGTTAGGCTTTGTGTTGCAATAAGGAACTACCAAGATGGACCAGCCCCACGGAGACTTGCCCTCACCAAAACGAGCGGGAAGGAAGATAGGTGGATGTCTCTGGACCTCTTTGTTCATTGGGAAAATGCAGCTTTCCACTCAGTTACCCTAGGAAAGGGGCATCTACAAGTGTCTTCCCGCGGCAATGTCAAGAACTCAATGTGTCACTTGTCTCAGGGACATTTGTGTTTTAAAACAATGGGAAGAAGATGGCAGGATTCAGCATGAATTCTGGATTGCATATGGTGGATCGTAGGCTCCACGAGAGGAAATATTTAGCTTCCCTGTGACTCTCAATCAAATCTCAAAGTAAGATTGAGAGATGATTCCACGCGCTGTCTGTATGTGGAGTCCTACGCCCCTCAGCCTCCTTTCCTCACAAAGGCTCTGTGCTGCTTCACTACTACTGCTGGACAACAGAGGGCGCTGCGAAGCCACTAGATGGACCTTTAGCAACTAGCTCAACAGAGGTAGTGACGCTTTGAGCTGCTTTACCACTTGGAATTCTCTTGTATTTCTTGCTTAGTAAACTGTGTTGAATTTTTACATATTCTCAGCTACTGCTCTGAAGTAATTTGAAAAATGATGGTACTGTATGGAGCAGAATAATATTTTCTTTAGCATACACATCAGGGTTCTTAGCTTAAGGAGAGACACACAAAACTTCAGGGTTCCTGCTGATCCTGGGGTCTATCGATGGTCTCAGCAACATCAGATTGTATCATTTCAAAGCTGCTTGACTTTTTCCAAACCCGAGTCTCTACAGAATCTCCCTTAATAGAAATGATCCAGAGTTTCTCGCTTTTGGAAGAGTCAGGGATTTGTTATAGGGAGAAGGAGAAAATTAAGTCTATTTTTATAGACTGGAGAGCCATCGTGCATAAAAGCATCCGGCCCACCCTAGGGGGACAGCTTCTGCTGCACTTGCTCTTGGCCCCCAGGTCAGTCTATGGGCAGCAGGCATGTTCATCTACATCCCAAAAGGCACGTGGTGAATACTGGGTAGCATGCAAAATACTACTAAAGATTGACTTGGGTAGCTTCTAGAATGCTGTGTTGAAATGCACAGAAGAGGAGAACTTATTCTTTATAACACTCCAGGTGCTATCTTTGTAAATTCCATTTGTGGAAGGAATGAAACCCGTTAACCATGAGTTTATAAAAACTCGTTATAGACACTCTTTTCCTTTAATATTATGGCCGCTCGGCAGAAGTGCACATGAGTGAGAATGTACTGATTGTCTCTGAGCCTATGGATCAGATACCTGAGCAGAAAACCCAGTTAATCTGCTGGTTGTTATCATGAAAGAAACAAGGGAGGAGTAACTCTCCAGGTTCATATAAGGCACATTTCTATAATTTTCAAAGGCACTCTGCCAAAGGCACCGACCTGCTTTATCTCAGCTTCTCCATGCAGTGCCGGACAGAAGGGAGATGCTCTGGTTCTAGCCCTGGCTCTCCCTTCCTTGAGAGGCACTGAAACCCTGGGGTTGACAACAGGGATTTTGACAGAAGTTAGATGTGTGTTTTGGGGCAAACTGCCCAGCTTCTCTAAAGGCTCACTTTCCTCAGATCCAGATGGAAACAACCATTATACATACTCCAGAAAACTACCGTGAATATCGTGATAATACACGTATTGTGCGCCTGGCTCATACATAGTTAAGAACACAATACATGTTAGCTGTTGTCCTCAGCATTGTTATAAGGCTAACTAGCTCTTCCAGTCCCCCCGGTCCCCATTTCCTCATTGGGATTACATTGGTGCTTCTGAACCTTGTCCTCTAAAGCACTTAAGAACCTTCTGATCCGAATGCATCTTCCAGAGGCCAACTGGCAGTGTAACCTGCAGGGGGTGATCTCAACTACAAAAACAGCCTTTATATTTTCTTGTTGCTGTTGTTGTTTTACAGTTTACATTTTTAAAAAATTTTAAAATCACAGTTGCAATTTTTTGTAATTAAATTTTGTGTTTGCCTTCATAATATAACTTTGTCTAAATACTTTAAAAGATACCGGAGTTCAAGTTCTGTTCAGCCACATCTGACGCTGCAGGAAGAGGAACTTGGATCATCCCGTGGGTCTACCTTGGGGGTAGGGGGTGCTTTCCTGCTGCGCGAGATGTGGGACTTGCGTGGTCTGCAAACCAGCATTGGAGGAGCCCCCTGGGAGCTTGTGAGAAACACAGAACCAGGTGTCTCCTCAGACCCACAGGGTCAGGGCTGCATTTTATCGAGATATCTGCGCATTAGTATGCAAGTTAGTGCTGAGAAGCATTGCACTTGATTTCCAAGGGGCCACTGGCGCTAACTTACTCTGATTAAGTCAGAGGAGGAGGAAATCAGCCACAGTTATGGAGCCTGGGAGCCTGACATTGTGCTAATTAATGTGAGGAACACAGAGATGACAACACTTTGTTCCTTCTTTTAAGGGTTCTCTAGCTGGGAACAAGGGGACAGCAAAGACCTGGCCCCACAGGAACCTGCCACCAGCCCCATTAGAAATCTGCTCAGCTATTCGTTAGAGATTCTCTAGCTTTAAAGAGCGGTGATCATAAAGGAGTTTGGTGATCTGAACCTGGAGATCTTAGAAAAATGGCCATAATCTCCCTCCGTCTACTCCCTTCTCCAGCTCCAACCCATCTCCAGCCCTATTAAAATATCCTTCAGTGTTTTAATGTATTATTCTTTCATTCCTACACATATCATCAGTGTTGAAAAAATTTAACTACCTGGTGTGAAGAAGAAATAAAAATCCATTCTGACAAGGCCGGCAGTAAGCAGTTTTCTGCAGGCAACTCTGGGGATGCATACTGAATTGTCTGTGTGTCGTAGACACCTGTTTACCGTCTAAGCCTCCGACATGCTCTCATTTGACTCTGTCGCTAATAATTCCTGGGTTCATTGAAAGCTGTGAGGGAATGAATACTTCTCTGTATTTTATAGAGCCCTTATGCTCTCCCTGAGACAGGGCTGTGTTGAGCAGTTAAAATTTGATGTTGTGCAGAATGACATTTCGCCTGAAAACCACAGGATCTGCACTGTTACGAAAGACTGTCAAGGCAGAAAAAGCAAAAAGTCAATGGGAGCCCAATCTGATGGTTTCTCTCGAAGCTGACACGTGGGGTGGTGTCACTAAATCTAATAAGTTGCGGCCAAGAGTCATCTGTGAGCTGGGCACTTTGGAGAAGAGGAAGGTAAAAACAGAGCTGGTGAGCTATGTGAGGGACTGTGTGAGGGGCATCCTGGTTCCTGTGAGCCTGCGCACAGGGACGGACAGGAAGGCTTCTACCCTGCCCATCAGAAGTGCAGATCCTGGGGCTCCTGGGTGGCTCAGTGGGTTAATGCCTCTGCCTTCAGCTCAGGTCATGATCCCAGGGTCCTGGGATCGAGCCCCGCATCGGGCTCTCTGCTCCGTGGGGAACCTGCTCCCCGCCCTCCTACCTGCCTCTCTGCCTACTTGTGATCTCTGTCTGTCAAATAAATAATAAAAATGTTTTAAAAAGAAGTGCAGATCCCACAAATGTGGCCTCACTCCTTGATGGCTTCGACGAGGTCTTAGTCCCTTCCCGTCTAACTTCATGAAGGTATTCCCAGTACCAGCACCCGTCCTCGAACATGCTCATTTAAGTCCATGTCACCAGCTCACCTCCTCCCCTCCAGTCACACCAAATCTGCCTGTGACCTCCTAGGTTTCAAGTCCAATGGCTTTCCAGAAGATCTCCTACTGGATTTTACTCCAATATTTGAAACAGTCTATCTTTTACCCTCCTCTCTTCCTTTGGCATCTCATTAGTCTGCTTCTTCTCAACCCGTCTAGTCTTCTCTTCTGTGTTCCCTTTAATGGCCTGACCCCTCAACCTGTCTGTTAAACAGTCACTTCCTGAGGCCCAGCCCCCGTCTTTGTCTAGTAATATTCTTGTTTTTTAGATATGCATCCACTCTAACAGCTTCAAATGATGCTTGGATGAAAATACTACCAGAATACACAGATCAGCATCTGAGGTTCTTATTCCCCTCGGGGGGTTGGAATAATAATTCTTCCGCTGTCTCCTGCGCATGTGCATATGATTGACAATCTCTCCATCCACCAGCGTCAACTCTAAACACTACCACTGCCCAGGCTGAGCAGTGGTCTTGTTAGCACCATGAAGCCGTCAACGACTTATAAGCCTCGAACAACCTCTCTCTTCCTACTGAATGGTGCCCGTTGAGAACTGCACAGTAATTCTCGCTCTTTGCTATTTCACCGAGCTCCTTCTCTCCCCAGGACAGAGCAGGATGGAGCGGTCTGATGTTGTGCAGAGTAATATTTCTGCCTTGCATCACTCACTTACTTAACAAATATTTATGGAGTGTCTACGGTGTGCCAGGCAGTGTTCACACAGGGAGGAATAGAGAGGTTGACAAAAAGTAGTTTGCCATCAAGAAGCTTATATTCCAGAATGGGAAGGGGATCTAGCCAATCATCTACCCACCTACCTACTTATTTCAGGTGGTAATAACCATCACGAAGAAAAATGAATACAAGTAAGAGGGAAGGAAATGATGTGTTTACAGAGGAGGGCTATTTATTTAGGGTTGTAAGAGGGGACTTTCGGATGGACTGATATTGAGCAGAGATCTAAAGAGAGAGAGCAAACCACGCCTGAGACATCTGCAGGAAGGGCATTTGGGGCAGGGCCCAGAGCATGTTTGCTGTGTAGGGGACACAGTGAGGAAAACAGTGGGGGGGGGGGCAGGCAGTGAGGGAAGGGGATGGAGGGGAGCAGAGGACACTGGAGAGCAGCAGGGAACGGATCACTGGGGGCCTCAGTTCCCAGCAAAGCCTCTGGATTTTCCTCGGAGGACAGGAGAAGCCACTACAGAATTCTGAGTAAGAGTGAGTATGACAAGCTGGCTTACATTTTTAAGAACTGGTCTGACTCCCATGCTGAGACGAGGCTGGAGCGACTGAGGCATTCAAAGACAGAAGCATGAAGTAGTGAGGAGAATAAAATACATTAAAAGAGTTCAGATGGGAGATGATGGTGAGTTGGGCTGGGAAGTAGGTGAGGGGCTGGTAGAGCTGCTCAGAATACTGGATACAGATTTATTTTTAAGGACAGAGCCAACAGCAGGAGACAGAGAAAGAAATATGAATGACCTCAACTCGTTAGATCTGAGGACCTGGAAAGGAGGCGGTGTCAAGACGGAGGAGTGGGTTTGGGGCCATGGGAATGCGGGGCCATGGGAATGCGGGGTCTGGTTTTGGGCTTTTTGAGCTGGAGGCATGAGCTGGGTGTAGAGGTAAAGAGTCAAAGAGGTAATTTGTTATATATGCCCTAGATGCCTCACTCTGAGAAGACTACTGCACTGAAAATACAGCTTCTCAGATGCTGGGTGGCAAAAGGACATCGACCACACAGGGGAAGGCATGAGGCACATCGCACAGCCTGCTACGACCTTTCTGCACGCTACACACTGAACACACAGCCATCTACCGCCTGAAGCTGTTTCCATTACATAATTGGATGATTCCCTCAAATCACCATTTTCATTTTCAAACCATCATTTTGGAACAATTCATGCCTTCTGTCTGACCCCTATTGCAAAAACTGTCAGTGTAGTGGAAGGTGTAATAGTCACATGGCTGATGAACTCAGCAGTTTACAAACACCACAGGATCAAATCTACTCGAGGATGCCTTGGTGAACGCCAAGAAGGGATAGCGGGAAGACGTCTTTTAACAACTGAAACCGAGCCTCCGAAAGGCGGGTCAGCGGGGTGCCCCGACCACGGATCTTTGCTAGGATGTGCACAACTCTAGAGCGTGGAGCGAATTGTACCAACATGTGCATGGAGGCCACACCGCTGAATTTCAGTTCCTATTAGCTGTTTATGAGATACTTGAAAGACGACAGTGAAACGCTGCTATCTGAAAGAGCCCCTCGCAATGCTCATTTTAAGACCTCCATCCCTTAAAAACAGTGCCTTTTCTCTCCCCGGGGGCTTACAGGTAAAATCACTATCTCCCTGTCTCCTGTGCCCCCTTTCCTTCTCACTTCATCTCACTATAGTTTTTTTCTTCAACTCTGAAGGAGAAGACAGAGTACAGAGGTAGAAGAAAAACATCGAAATTCCAGACTTCTTCACACAGGGAGGCTCTGCAGAGATGGGTTCGATCCCGGTGAGAATTCAATGTATATTTGTTCAAAGCAGTAATATTAACAAAAGTCTTAAAACAAACTATAATAGCAACGAGAATTTCAACATGTTGCATCTCTTTGACCAACTTAAAAATACACTTAGCTCGAAGACACTTAGAAATGTCTCGTTTGTGTTCCCCATGCCAGAATGTAAATGTCACTGAGCATCGTCCATGGGAAAATATCAGCATAAACTCCCCTTACACCTTATCCTGTGGAGACCATAGTTTATTTATACTCAGCTCAGACGAAGATGAATTGGTCAGATCTAATATGCTGCCAACTAAGCAAATAACAATTTCGGTTATTTGAAAATGTGGTCCTTCTAAATCTGAAAAAAAAAAAAAAAAACCCTTTTCATAAAAATGCAAGGATGAACCACCTTCAGTAAAAGTTATATGCAACTGATAAATGATTGAACACTATACCTAAAACCAGTGAGGTACGATATGTTGGCTAATCGGATTTAAATAGAAAAATAAATCACAAAAACGAAAATTGTGAAGCTTTTTAACATCTTTCCAGTTTCTGAAGCTATAGTGAATCCACTCAAGAAGTAATCTATTACAGATTTAAAAAAGCATTTTATACCATAGAGGAAACAAATGAAAAAATTAAGAGACGGCCTTCACCCTTATTCTCCTGCTTGAGTCCAATCAGTTTGAGCACTGTATTTGGACAACTAACAGGACTGAAAGACAACCACCGGAACAGCGTGGAGGAGACCTGCTTCACACGAGATTAATCAGAAAACATTCCCTGAGACACCGATGTGCTAACTCACAATGTGACGGGTCAAAATGACCAGCAGTAATACTCATTCACAGTGCAATTAAATTCATTGGTGAACAAAACTTAAAGTCACCTCATTCAAAGACATACAGTCTCTTGAAAGATCTTAAGAAAAATTAAAGAATCACCAATAAAAATATCCATCTGCTTTAATAAAAAAAAAATTTTTTTTTTTGAGAGAGAGAGAAAGAGAGAACATTCACGAGCGAGGGTGAGAAAGAGGGAGAAAAAGAGAGAATCCGCAGCAGGCACCACACCCAGCACGGAGCCGATGTGGGGCTCGATCTCATGACCTGGAGACCATGATCCAAGTGGAAATCAAAAGTCAGATGCTTCATCAACTGAGCACTCAGGTGCCCCCAGTAAAATTACTCTTAAAGACCATCAGAAAATATCCATTATGTCCTACCTACTTTTTATACCCTCTCATTTTCAAAATACGGTGTGACAAATCAAAGGATTTTACGTAAGTCAACACCAGAGAAGCTAATATTTTCTTAACTCTTGGTTAAAAGAAATGTGGTTGCTGCAGCAAAGGTAATAATTTGTTTTTCACACAGAAAGGGCAAAATAATTATTAAAGACAATTCTACCCTCTTCTGAATAACCAGTACCACTGCTGGATGTAAAAGAATGAAACAGAACCACTTTCTCACACCACACACAAAAATAAACTAAAAATGGATCGAAGACCTAAATGTAAGACCTGAAACAATACAAATCCTAGAAGAGAGCACAGGTAATAATTTCTCTGATTTTGGTTGTAGCAACATTTTTCTAGCTATGTCTCCTGAGGCAAGGGAAATAAAGGCAAAAATAAACTATTAGGACGACATCAAAATAAAAAGCTTCTGCACAGCGATGGAAACCACCACCAACAAAAAAAGGCAACCTACAGAGTAGGAGAAGATATTTGTAAATGATATATCTGATAAGGGATTAATGTCCAAAATATATAAAGAACTTATACAACTCGATACCCCAAACACAAATAATCCAATGAAAATGGGCAGAGGATCTGAACAGACATTTCTCCAAACAAAGACAGACAGAGACACAAGAAAAGATGCTCAACATCACTGATCATCAGGGCAATGCAAATCAAAGCTACAATGAGATATCACCTCACACCTGTCAGAATGGCTAAAATCAAAAACACAAAATAGAACAAGTGAGGATGTGGAGAAAGAGTAACACTCATGCATTGCTGGTGGGAATGCAAACTGGTGCAGCCACCATGGGAAACAGGATGGAGATTCCTCAAAAAATTAAAAATGGATATACCATATGATCCAGTAATTCCACTGTTCAGTATTTACCCAAAGAAAACAAAAACACTAATTTGAAAAGACGTATGTACCTGTATGTTTACTGCGTTTACTGCAGCATTATTTACAATAGCCAAGATACGGAAGCAGCCCAAGTATCCATCAGCAGATGAATGGATAAGGATGATGTAGTGTGTGTGTGTGTGTGTGTGTGTGTGTGTGTGTGTGTGTGTTAGCCATAAAAAGGGAAGAGATTGGGTCATTTTCAACAACATGGATGGACCTAGAGGGTATTCTAAGTGAAATAAGTCAGAATGAGAGACACAGATACCATATGATTTCACTCATATGTAAAATGTAAACACAAAACAAAACAAAAACCTAAATGAATAAACAGAAAGCAGAATAAAACAGGTAACAATGAAGAACAAACTGATGGTGGCCAGAGGGAAGGGGGTAGCAGTATAAACAAAATGGGGGAAGGGGAGTGGGAGGTACAGCCTTCCAGTTATGGAATGAATGAGTCACAGGCTAAAAGGCACACTGTAAGGAACAAGTCAAAGCTATTGTAGTCTTGCTGTATGGGGACAGATGGTAGCTACACTTGTGATGAGTGCAGCATAATGTAAAAACTTGTGAATCATTATGTCCTACACCTGAAACTAATGTAACATTGTGTGGCAACTATGCTCCTATGGAAAAAAAATATATACAATGTCATCAAACAAGGATCAGTACTATATTGTAAAGATTTTGAGTATCAACAGTTAGTTTGCAAATGTGAGTTACCTAATGGACTGATAATCTGTCCTCAGGTATGGATAATATAAGCTACTTGGGAAATCATCCAAAATTGGGTATTTACAGAAATGTGACAGCAATTTAATACCATTATCTGGCCAACATAAAGGCTATTCTGCTGTTTAAAAGACTTGTTAAATTTATTGATGCAACCCATCTTGGAAATATAAAACTCAGGAAAAAATGATGGAACGGAGACAGAGAGATGTAATATCAATTACTCGCTTAATATTAGAAGTGGCTTAATAGCTCATAAAACTTGCAAATTAATAAACAGAAACACTCTTGCTTGTTCAGAGAGTGGTAACTAAAAGCAAAGAGTTAGAGCCGAAATCTCTGAATCCATACAGCCCAACTCCCACATTTTCCTGGTAGGAGAATAAAAACACAGAGAGATAATGTATCAAGTAGCCCCTGGGCGCTAATTGAAACAAAGCCTGGAATGTATACAGCAGGTCCTTGGCTACCGCTCTGGTTGCTCTACTGTGTGAAATCTTGGCATGCTACTGAAAACACCCATTTGAGTTCTAGAATGGTCACACAATCAGTCCAATACAAATTACAGGTCAGCCCAAGGGAAAAAGACCAAAAAGGAAAGAGCTTTTAAGTGGGTGAGACGAAACTCAAGTTAATTCTGAGGTGTGTACTGGGCTTGTGAGACTTTCTCCTACCCACACACCTGCCATCATTACAACAAATTGTATGCCTTTTATTTTACTGCGTATTCTGTATTTTCCTCAGTTGGGTGTCAGAGCTAATAGCAGGTACACAATTTGTTTCGCTGTGATCTCTGTATTTTCCATTCACAAGTATTTGCTGTACAGAAAATACACATTTTCTGACCTAAACAATTGGGGGAAGGGGGAGCCCGGGAAGAAGTACGTGTTGTTATTTCCTGAAAGTCACACATCTGCTCGCTGCCAACACAGAAGGGTGTGATAAAGTGGGAATTCCCCCAAAGTCCTCAGAAAGCTGAGGTGGTATGCCAGTTTCTCCCCATTAGAGAGTTCTGCCTAATCCGAGCAGACGAAATGTTTTCACACGTAGAAGCTCAAAAGATAAGGCCATCTACAGCAGTGGTTCACTCTAAGACTGCTAATCTGATATGTCTAATTCTTTTGCCTGAGCAGTTAAGTAACATTCTAGATGTTTCTAGGAATCATTTTGCTTTGTATTTATGGTCTCACCGCTTACCATCAGTTTTTCTTTTTCCTTTTTTTCTAATTTAAATTCAGTTTTTAGGGGCGCCTGGGTGGCTCGGTGGGTTGAGGCCTCTGTCTTCGGCTCAGGTCATGATCTCAGGGTTCTGGGATCGAGTCCCACATCGGGCTCTCTGCTCGGCAGGGAGCCTGCTCCCCCCGCCCCCCCCGCCTGCTTCTGATCTCTGTCAAATAAATAAATAAAATCTTAAAAAAAAATAAATTCAGTTTTTAAAAAGTCTCTAATGTGGGCCTGCTCCCTCTCCTTGTTTTCTGGAATTACGATAACTTGGTAGATAATCTGAGAGGTAATTCTCCTCTGAGGGAAGGTCACCGACCTTGCTAGTACCCTCCTGGGAGCTCCATTCCAATGAAAAACTACGGGCCATTGTAATCTTACTTTGCACTCTTCCAGGGACAGAAAAAAATCCTAACCTCTAGAAACAAAAGATAAAACTGAACTAAAATAATCAACCCTGAATTATCCCTAGAGAATTGAAACACCGATGCCCCAGTATCATTCAGAGTGGCTACTGATTTTAAAGAAAGCTCCATAATTCATTCATATTCTAATGTGGGGAAAATATCTAAGTGTGTGACTAATACTGAGAAATGACTAAAGCACATCTGTAGTGTTTATTAGAAAAAATAACTGAGAGGCCAGTCAAACTCTCTCTAGCCAGGAAGAGCAGCCAGCAAGCTCAGGTTTGCCTTCCTGTTGATACTTGCATTACGAGAGATCGTTACTTTCTCTCTAATGGCCTCTGCAGCTAGAGCATTCACAAATACAGGCTAGGTCTTGCAGTAAAATGCAAATCACAGCTCTGTCACTTAAACGGGTCATAATTTACCAAAGACACTAGCAACATTATAACTTGGTGGGCCAACCTTAAGCCCAAGGTCCAAGGATTAAACTTGTTCTGTGGTCCACCGTCAGAACGTTCACGGAAAGAGCCAGTGCCTGTACCTGAGCCTTGAAGTTCACCAGCTCTAAAATCCATTCAACTCCTAACATCCTGTAGCTTTATACAGACCCGTTTCGGTCTTAACAGATAGCTACAACAGGGAAACAATGAATTTGAAAGTCATCTCATTTATAGTTTGTTGAAAGAAGGAAAATCTTATAAAATGATCTCATCCAGTTGTGAACATTAAAATGCATGTTGAAACTGAAAGTTTACTAGGATCTGAGTCGGACTTACAGGGGAACAGGAAGTGACCTCTTGTCTGTCTGTCCCAAGGCTTTGCCCAGAGCCTGGCAGATGGACTTTCTTAGCTGATGTATGGGCATTAATTCTGCGTCTCAGCAGCTTTTGGGTGAACAGACTGAAAGCACCCAGTGGGCAGAGACTTCAATCTTATTCATCATTGCTTCCTGCTGTCTGGTACAATCCCTGGCACATTGCAGATATCAATAATACACAAATAAATAAAGAGCAGAGCCTTTTCTCCTCTATGATCCTGGCAGTAAAATCAGAGAGAGAAAAAAAAAGGGGGGGGGCACAGGAAAAAATATAATTTTTTTTCCTATTAGCCTTGCTCCCCAGTGGCCAAGCAGTTTAGAGAGGCAGAGGCTGAAGATAACCCTCCCCGTGGACAGTGACCGCGGCCACACTCACCGCAGGGAAGTGCGTTGTCCAAGGGCCGCCCCGTTCACTGTTCTCTTCATCTTCTTCTTTTTTAAAAATCAGTCTTCTGAGTACCGTTTACAAGACCAAATACAGATTTTTATAGACATGCACGCTCACTATTATAGGCCTCCTTGCTTCTGCCCACCTACCCAGGAAGGTTCTGGAATCCCTATTCCCCATCTCTTTCTCATGCCCACAGCTGCATCGGTAAGCTTCTCTCCTGTCTCTTTGACCCTCTTACCCCAGCCCATGAAGACCTGTTTCCCTCCCTCCACACCATCTTTGTCTGCAAATAATGAAACATAGTGTCTGCACCTAATGAAACACGGTGGGTTTTTCTCCTCAAGCTCTCAGAGCTGGCAGAGAAGACCCTGAGCCTTCTGTTTGGTTTGTGATCTCCCAGAGTGAAGCAACCCTTTGGACGGCCAGGGAAGTGTATCGTTATCTCAGACAACAAAAAATAAAGTTGATTAGAGGCGCCTGGTTGGCTCAGTTGGTTAAGCAACTGCCTTCGGCTCAGGTCATGATGGTGGAGTCCCGGGATCGAGTCCCACGTCAGGCTCCCTGCTCAGTGGGGAGTCTGCTTCTCCCCCTGACCTCTCTCCTCTCATGCTCTCTCTCTCTTTCTCACTCTCTCAGATAAATAGATAAAATCTTAAAAAAATAATAAAATTGATTAGAAACGCGGAGACACCAACCGCAGCACGTCTGTGGAGGCTGAAGAGGCACAGACACCCAGACGTATTCGCGGCTCACAATCCATTTGCTTCGGCACAGCTTCAGTGATGTTACTGACGCTGTTGGGCCTGCCCTTTTCCAGAAAATCTGCCCGTCCTGACAAACTGTGGGTCAGGCCATATTTTTCTTTTTCAAAGATTTTTAAAATTTATTTATTTGAAAGAGAGAGAGAGAGCACAGAGGGAGAGGGAGAGGGAGAGGGAGAAGCAGGCTGCCTGCTGAGCAGAGAGCCCAATGTGGGGCTCGATCCCAGGACTCTGGGATCATGACCTGAGGTGAATGCAGAGGCTTAACCCACTGAGCCACCCAACTGCCCAGGCCATTTTTTTTTTCTTCAGGGGAGACTCCCTGTGGGTATCTTCCTATAGTGTGTGTGTGTGTGTGTGTGTGTGTGTGTGTGTGTGTGTGTGTGTGTGTTACTAGTTAAAAACAATAGCCTGTGAGTCATTTCATTGTACATTTTTAAGAATTCTTCCCATGAAGTCACACCTTTTTTATAACTGCAGAGTAGAAGGGGATCCAGTGTGACTTTCATTGACTTTCATGTCAATAAAGCTGTATTTGGAGGCACAAGCCCGGTCTTGGCTCTCCTGTGTCTGTGCTCGGGCAGATTAACCTGATTTAGGAACCGATAGTCTGCAAGAGGGCAGGGAACTCATCTTCCACTTTGAGGTCTGCTACTAACAGCCTTGTGTTCGCCTCTGTTTAGGTTTACACAATTGCCGGGCTAAAGAAAGGGTATTTATCGTAAGTAATCCTCAGAAGACTGAGGAGGAGTTTTCTTAGGTAATCCTCAAAAGATTAAAATGGAATGAACTGCGTATTTACTCAAGGTGGCTGGGAAGGTGCTTATTCTGGTTAATAACAGTAAAAATATGTGCACTAGGGGCGCCTGGGTGGCTCAGTTGTTTAAGCATCTGCCTTCGGCTTGGGTCATGATCCTGGGGTTTTGGGATCGAGCCCCATGTCAGGTTCCTGCTCAGTGGGGAGTCTGCTTCTCCCTCTCCCTCTGCTGCTCCCCCTGCTTGTGTTCTCTCACTCTCTCTGTCAAATAAATAAATAAAATCTCGGAAAAAAAAAAAAGACAAAACATATGCCCTATTTCCTATTGCTTACATACTGTGCCTTGACTGGCTAATCTTCAAATGAACTTTCTCCTCCTCCTGAACTTACAGATGACATTCTTTAGCCTCCTTCCTGATGTGGTAGGGTTTGGGTGCTACCAGCAGACATGCACAGAAGTAACGTGTGCCACCGCAAGCTCTGCACACGGCATGCTTCCATGACCAGTTGCGCGTGCTCCCTCTCTCTTCCAAATGGCCGCAGAGGAGGCACTCTATCTGAACACGGCGGAGCCAGAGGAGAGAATGATCACCAAACCACTGCTCAGAGAAGAGACACTTGACCAAGCAAACCCAAAGGAGACTCTTGCATAAACAAAATAAAAACTAGTACCAGTTCTTTTCCTAGCTTTCTTTCTTCTTCTTCTTCTTCTTTTTTTTTTTTAGTTTGTTAAAAGGTAATTTTCACTTCCTTGATGGACATGAATTGCATCTTAATTTTCAGGTCTTTAAATTTTTATTTGTTTTTTAATATTTTAATTCCAGTGTAATTAACATGTAGTGTTATACTAGCTTCAGGTGAACAATATATTGATTCAACAATCCCATATATTACTCAGTGCTCATCACGACAAGTACACTCCGCCATCCCCATCACCTATTTCACACATCCCCCCACCTAGAATCTGATTGGAGTTTGACTCTCTCTCTTTTCCCCTTCATTCATTTGTTTTGTTTCTTAAATTCCACAGATGAGTGAAATCATATGGCATTTGTCTTTCTCTGGCTTATTTTGGTTAGCATTATACTCTCTATGGCAAAATTTCATTCTTTTTTGGCTGAATAAAATTCCATGCATCCCACATCTTCTTTATCCATTCATCTATTGATGGACACTTTGGGCTGTTTCCATAATTTGGCTATTGTAAATAATGCTGTAATAAACGTGGGGTGAACGTCCCTTCAAACTAGTGTTTTTGTATTCTTTGCATAAATACCCAGGTGTGTGATTCCTGGATGGTAGGGTAGTTTTATTTTTAATCTTTTGAGGAATCTCCATACTGTCTTCCCCAGAGGCTGCACCAGTTTGCATTCCCACCAAGAGTGCATGAGTTTCCCCTTTCTCTACATCCTCGCCAACAGTTTTTGATTCTAACCTTTCTAACAAGTGTGATGTGATATCTCATTGTGGTTTTGATTTGCATTTCCCTGACGATGAGTAATGTTGAGCATCTTTTCTTGACTTCAAGTTATATTACAATGCCTTAGTAATCAAAACAATATGATAATTGGCACAAAAATAGACACAAAGATCAGTGGGACAGAATAGAAAGACCAGAAAGAAACCCAGTTATATGATCAATTAATCTTTGACAAAGGAGGAAGAATATACAATGGGAACAAAATAGTCTCTTTGGCAAATGGTATTGGGAAAACCGGACAACTACATGCAAAAGAATGAAACTGAACCACTTTCTTACACCATAAATTTACATGGTAAATTTTTTTCTTAAAAAAATAAATTCAGGGACGCCTGGGTGGCTCAGTGGGTTAAAGCCTCTGCCTTTGGCTCAGGTCATGATCTCAGGGTCCTGGGATCGAGCCCCATATTGGGCTCTCTGCTCAGCGGGGACCCTGCTCCCCGCCTCCACTGCCTGCCTCTCTGCCTACTTGTGATCTCTCTCTCTGTTAAATAAATAAATAAAATCTTTAAAAAAGTAAATTCAAAATGTATTAGTTCCTAACTGTGAGACCAGAAACCATAAACATCACAGAAAAGAGCACAGGCAATAATTTCTCCGACATTGACCACAACAACATCTTTCTAGATACGTACCCTGAGGCTAAGGAAAAGAAAGAAAGCAAAAATAAACTTCTGGGACTACATCAAAATAAAAAGCTTCTGCATAGTGTAGGGAACAAACAGCAAAACTAAAAGGCAACCTACAGAATGGGAGAAGATATTTGCAAATGACATGTCCAATAAATGGTTAGTATCCAAAATATATAAAGAACTTAGATAACTCAACACCAAAAACTAGATCATCCAATTAAAAAAATGGGCAGGAGACATGAACGACATTTCTCCAAAGAAAACACATAGATGGTCAACAAGCCAATATTGTTTTATTCCACTGAGGTTTTGGAGTTTATCAATTATATTAGCTAGAACTGCCATAATTAATACATATTCAATATCCTTTCAAAGAATTAAAATAGCATAAAATATACTCTAAAATTGAGTGAAATTTCATCCTTCTTTGGTGTTTTAACATACTCTGCAGAGTCTTTCAGGGTCATCCAAATAAAAAGCATTTAAAAAAGTATAGTTTCTACAGCTCAGTGGTTGTCTGATTTCCCAGTATTAAAATATTGGCCTTACTTGGGATTCAGAGGAAGAAAAATATTTAATTATTCAATCTAAGAATTACAATAAAAATGGCAACTATTCTCATTTACAATGTAGTTTATATATCTAAGTATATTTATATATATGAATATATATATGTTCTATATTTGTATATTTGTAGCATATAAATACAGAACACATTTTATATGTAAAATATTTTTACACATATTGGCACATTTAATCCCCCCAATATTCTTTGAGACGCCCAGTATTAACTTTACACATTAGAAGACACGGTTGTAAGGTGTCTTGTCACTTACCTAAGGTCGCGCAGGCTTGTCAATGACAGAGCTGCAATTTGAACTCACTTGTGCTGATGCTCATGTTCACTCTCATGAAAAGATGAGTCAGAGAGAGTTGTTCCCACATCCTCTTGCATGGGCCAGCACGATCACAGAGTCTGGGCTGTGTTTCACTCCCCTGACCTATCTCAAGATCACAAAGACCTCTGAGTTGCCCGATCTGACGACCCTCTCTGGATCACTCCTGCCACCGGTCTTGGCTTCTAAGACTTGATTCTCTCCGGGTGAGCTCCACTCCTCACAAGCTTCTCTCAAGCGTCTCCACGGCGTCTGCTATACCTGCCCCATGAAGTTCTCACTCCACTTGTGGGTGGCTTTCCTCCACTCCTGGCACCCCCCTTGCTGGTACCAGCCACCCTGGGACAGAACCTCTTGTCGCTTCACATTCCAGACCCAGCCCTTCAGCTGCCTGGTGACTACACCACAACATGATGACTCTGGCATTTCAGACTCTAGAGATCCAACATCTAAACTCATGGTCTTTCCTTTTCCACTGGTCTTAGTGCGTTCCCTATCTGAATTGGTATCACTGACCTATTTGCAAAAGCCAGTAGCCTAGATGTGAACCTTCTCCTGACCTTCTCCCGGGGTAATAGCCGTCGCCCACTAATGAGTCTTCCTGCCTCTGTCTGGGTCCTCTGCTCACCACCTCCACAGTCAAGCCAGTGCGCTCTTTCTCAAAGACACACCTTGTCATTGAATTTGCTTGCATATTGTCCTTTAATGGCTCTCTAGAACATCAGACTCCCTGGTTTAGCTACGAGATTTTCCACAACCTGGCGTCCTGCTCACCAAACTCCTACACTCTGCTCACTCGGTTCCTGCCCAGCCTCCCATAGAAGCACAGTGTGGACTCCTCCAGCTGGTGGACACCACAGCGCTGTGTGTTTTGCCTCATCACAGTGTCTACCCACAGGAATGTTGTGGGGATTAAATGAGGTAACATACGTCATGTGTTTCGAACGGTACTTGGCACATAGTACTCAAAAGTGTTGGTGAGAGTTATGATTTGCTTTTGCCTCACTAGCCTCAACCAGTGGACAGAAAATGTGAAGTTACTGAGCTACATACAACTGGGGGAGGAAGTGTTCTTACTGTGCATTTAAAAAATAAAACTAAACCAGACTGTATCTTGATTAAAGCGACACCCAGTCTTCCGGAAATGAAACTGACATCGGCAGAATAACAGGCTGATGCGACTGTAGGGGAAACAGAAGAGGGGTTCAAAGTGCAGCTGATGAATCCCTTCAGGATTCAGGTAGACCCTCGAACGACACGGGTTTGAACTACACGGGCCCACTTATATGACGGATTTTTTTCGGTAAATATAGGACAGTACTGTGAATGTATTTTCTCTTCCTTATGATTATGACTTACTAATGAATATTAATTAATAACACTTTCTTTTTCTCTAGCTTACATTATTGGAAGAATACAGTATAAAATACATATAACAAACGGGTGCCTGGGTGGCTCAGTTGGTTAAACGTCTACCTTTGGCTCAGGGTTGTGGGATCGAGCCCTGTGCCCGACTCCCTGCTCAGCGGGGAGTCTGCCTCTCTCTCTGCCCCTTTCTCCTGCTCGTGCTTTCTCTCTCTCTCTCAAATAAATAAAATCTTAAAAAAGTACATATAACATACAAAATGTGTATTAATTGTCCTTGTTATTAGCAAGGATTACAGCCAATAGTAGGCTATCAGTTGTTAAGTTTTTGGGGAGTCCAAAGTCGTACTGTGCAGAATGTCGACTGTTCTTGGGTTGGTGCCCCAACCCCTGTGACGTTCAAGGGTTGCCTGTGTACTCAAACAAGTCACCTGAGATAATGTATTTAAAATATCAGATTGTTGATACCGTGAAAGCCCTTGGACCCACAAGTGCACACACAAGCACACTTGACAGGATTTGTTAAAACATAATTGTACCGAAAGAGAATATTTCCCTGCCTCGCAGAGGAAAGGCTTGCAAGCGCCCAAACAGGAAGAATCTGCAAAGTAAATCTCTCCATGAAGATGAAAATAAAAACCATAACCCACTGGCGATGGTGGCTTCCGTAGGTGAGTCCCCCTTTTTTTGTGAAGGAGCTAACCCTTGTCAGTCTCAGGTGATACATGTGAGATCAGGAGAAATCATCATCCAAGGCAAAAATCAGCTGAGAAAAACACAGAATATCAAGATCATAAGAAGTTAGATCGTAAAAGAAAGAGGAAGGAACAAGGGAAGGAAGGAAGAAAGGGCGAGAAAGAAGTATCACACCAAAAGAAGAGAAAGGAAAAAAGGCAAACAAGGACCAGGAGACTCAGGGACTCAGAGAAGTCACTAAGGCTGGAAGAGAACAGAACCAGCCATCTATGTGGTCTCCAGGAAGGTAGGCAGAAAGCCAGGGGCTTAAGTGCTTTATTTTTCTATGTTCATGCCCTCAAATGCTCATCTCAACTAAACTCTACAATCCTTTTAAAATAATACAGCCTTCATAGCTCAGATTTTAATGTCAAGAAGCCAAATAGCCAGGTTTTATAAGGTTCCCCCATCCCACTAATGTCGCCCGAACCATACCAAAGAAATACCCCTACATGAAGTCACGGGGGTTCACCTATAGTAGTGGGTCACCGGGATGATGGCCTTGAGTTGAGTGGCTTTACAAGGGAAACGAACGCTGCAGAGGTTGAAAGGCTTTCCTCTGCCTCCCTGGGTTCTGTTTAGTCTGAGACCCTCCAATCGTGCGGCAGGAGCCATAGCCTCGCCGAGAGGTTGCAAAGCTGGCACGCGGGGGGTGGAGATACCGCCAAGTCAGCACACTGCCAGATGGCCAATTGGAAGGCAAGCAAGGGAACGGAGGACACAATGGGGATGCTGGACAACTGCAGGACACGACGCCGTTTGGTTTTAATTACCAATTTGGTATGCAAATCTAGTAAGCAATAGAAGGAGAAAAAGACTGAACCCAAATCACTGAAAACCAGAGCTGGGAGAGACATTAAAAATAACGTAGTTCCCCCCCACCCAAATATTTATCAAGGGAGGAGACACATGTCACATGATTTGTGTAAGGCCTTGCTGCTGACAAGTTAATTCAGTCCCTAAACGTATAAGCAAATCAAAACAAACAAACCCATACGTAGAGATTGCTTAGGATTAGGAGGTGATCACTCTGAACATAAAGACAGGAAAAACAGTCCCCTCATCCTTCTGACAAGTGACAAGAAGATAATGTTCATCCTTCCTCCCGGAAGGAATAAGAGTGGGAATGGACCCACAGTCAGAGACATCACCTTTCTGACACTGTAAGTGACTCTCCTTTAAGGATAGGGCTTTTTATGGTCATGGCAAGTGTTTATAATCAGGGAAGGAAAAGTTGGACAAAAAAGGCCAAAATGAATACGATCTGGCATCCCCCATAATTGCAGCTCTAAGGAGAGGAATGACAGGATCGTGTGTGGGTCATGTCCAAGTCATTTCTGAATCAAATCCAAATCCCCTCGCTGCTATCAGGAAAACACTGTGTGCGAACCGAGCGGCCCACGATCGTCACCTCATGGCAAGGGACGCACGGGCCCGTGGCTGTCCTTCCAGAATCCTCCTTGTTGGTAAAGGGCCAGATAGAGGCGTTGGAGATGGGGAAGGGCAGAGGGGCCCGAGAAGCTTGTCTAAATTCTCATCTGCCAGGACGAGTGTGTAAGAGGAGGTGATGCAAGTCTGTAAGATCAGAAAGGCGCGGGCAGGCGAGACATGGGGCTTCAGAGTCAGATGCTGTTAAAGCCTGCCGTTGCGGAGAGGCTGTGGAGGTGAAGCCTGGGAGATGTCAGAGGTAAACTGAGGATAAATAAACATACCACTTAACCATCTATAGTAAACTTCTATCACTCACGACTTCAACAACCAGTAAAGGCTGAAAATACAGAGAATTCCACAGGGTGGCTTATGTCATAGCAGGTCTCATAGATCCGTTTTTATGTTTTGAGACTAGATCCCGAACATGCTGGGAGGATAACCCTATACTTTTGAGTTTAAAGATATGGTCTTGCTGAATGTGCCCCAGTGAAGCAGAATACTGGGGTGGGTGGTCAAGGGTCACACCCAGCTCCGCGCTTCTTGGTTCCCCTGAAAGAAAGAAATGGGCATATCCTATGGGTGTCCAGAAACCATGCAACCTTTCAGTGATCTGAAGGATTCAAGTTCGTTGCTACTGTCTTTCATAAATCCCAGAATACAGCCAGCTCTCTACCAACAGGTGGTTTCCTTGGTTTCTTGGGCGCTGAACTGGTGTCTGAAGGGCAGAGATCACTCCCAGCCTCCAGCCCGTAGGCTCACGGAACAGAAGCCTGTGTATTTTCCACCTTCGTGCACCACCCCTTCCCCTCAGTCCTTTACACCAAACTTGTGTGCCTTTTCCAAATTTGGAGCTTACTGTTTACCGACTTAACGGTGCTGTATTGAGCGTTTCATCTGCCCGAAGTCTTCCCTGCAATTCAGTTGATTCCAACTATCCCACCGCAAACAGAACAATCCCGGAACAAAGTTTTACGGAATGATGTTCGTTTCCTTGTTACTTGTAATGTTAATGACTGATCTAATTAAACATCTGTCTCATTGCACTATTAAAGCAATCCGTATATTTTTTTCCAATCATCATGTCTTGAAACGTTTCGTCAAACATCGTTCTGAAATCAAGACGCTCTATTTGAAACTAAAATCGACAAGGTTCTCCTTTACCCGTCTCCTCTGTTACGCAGATGCTGGTGCTGCTGGGGCTTGACTTTCCTTTGGTGGGCTCTTGTTTATCCCTCTTCTGTTTATCCGTTGTTCACAACCATCCGTTTAATAACCTTTTCTAGAATATAAATAGTACAGTGCATAACAGAGACAGCGGAAAAGCTCTGGTTGAGACAGAGAATGAGCCCTCCGGCTCCTGAGTGAAGGCTGTAGTGTTTCACACGGCACGGTCTGGGCAGTCCCCTGGCGGGGACCTCTGTTAGTACATCCTTCTCTGGGGCAGAGTTTTTCTTTCCAGGCTTTCCCTTTGTTCTTTTTCCTCCCTTGCTTTCTTGAAATTGTGTGAAGGGCTTATTATCTGCCCCGGGGCTGGGGGGAAGTGAGATATAGAGCGTGGCATCCAGTTCTGAGTAGCATTGTTCAGAGAGATAAGAGTATATTGAGCAATCCTTTATATTATTATCTCCTTAATAACTGGCAATAATTTTACTTAAGACACTTTTTTTTTTAAAAGAGAGACAGAGAGAGTGCAAGTGAACGGCAGTGGGGGAGATGTGGGAAGGGCAGAGGGAGAGAGAGAATCTTTTTTTTTTTTTTTTTTTTAAAGATTTTGTTTATTTACCTGACAGGGAAAGAGATCACAAGTAGGCAGAGGCAGGCAGAGAGAGAGGGGGAAGGAGGCCCCCCGCTGAGTGGAGAACCCAATGCGGGGCTCAATCCCAGGACCCTGAGATCATGACCTGAGCTGAAGGTGGAGGCTTAATGCACTGAGCCACCCAGGCACCCCAAGAGAGGGAGAATCTTAAGCAGGCTCCATGCTCAGTGATGACACAGGGCTTGATTTCATGACCCTGAGATCAAGACCTGCATTGAGATCAAAAGTTGGATACTTAACTGACTGAGCCACCCAGAAAGCCCTAAGAGATTTTGTTTTAGATACTGTTTTAAGGACTTTAAAATCACTAATTCATGTACTCTTTTGTAACAACTTTATAAGATAGAAATTATTGTTATCCCCATTTTACAGATGAGAATACTGAGGCATAAACCCAGGTTGTCTGGCTCCATGGTCTCTGCTTTCAGCCACTCTACTACGCTGTTATAGAGGGAAGAGGAGAAATATCCACAGAGGCCAAATCATCACCTGATGCCTTTTACAACAGAGACAATGCAACCTAAATGAATGGGGAAATAAATAAACAAGCACACAAATTAAACAAACACACAAGCAAATAAACAAGCACACACAGGGGCTCCTGGGTGGCTCAGTGGGTTAAAGCCTCTGCCTTTGGCTCAAGTCATGATCCCAGGATCCTGGGATCAAGCCCTGCATCGGGCTCTTTGCTCAGCAGGGAGACTGCTTCCCTTCCTCTTTCTCTCTGCCTGCCTCTCTGGCCACTAGTGATCTCTCTCTCTGTCAAAGAAATAAATAAAATCTTCAAAAAAAAAAAAAAAAACAAAACCAAACCAAAAAACAAGCACACACAGTTTTGTGCAAAACTGATCAGACTTCTGAAACTACAACATGCATACAACACGTATGCTAGGACATGAGGTCTACAAATACCTCTGCAAGTTAAAAAGCCTCTTAGGATTGAGAAGCTACAACAGGGCGCCTGCGCTAGGTCAATCTTTTCTGCAGATTTCCCTTCTTACACACTCACCTGTATTGCACGGGAAACCCCCCCCCCCCCCCCCTGCTTTCTGCGCTCGCT